>NW_003852435.1:2687422-2763669 GCF_000181295.1 Otolemur garnettii
TCCTTTGTATGAAAAATTAATTCTTTAATTTAGCTTTTCTTGTTCTTAAATTTTATTAAAAATATTCCTAGTGTCTAATTTGTTTTTTGTGGGACATCACATATTTTAGTTTTAAGCCAATTGTGTGTAGCTACAGTTCACTCATTCTCTTTGCTATATGGTATTCCATTGTGAAAAATTGAAAACAATTTATTTACTCATTCTCTTGGTGGACAGATATTGGAATGGTTTCTAGTACTGACAATTATGTATCATATAGCATACTGCTCTGTGCTTGCATTTTACAATCTATGTACTATGGAGATATTTTCTTTTTCATCCTTGCACAGGAGCCATGCTAAACTTCTCTGTATCATTCCAATTTTAGTGTATGTGCTGCCGAAGCGAGCACAAGTGGAGATATTTTCATATTTGTATATGCATGTTGTATATGACAGCATGATAAATATGTATGTATGTTATATAATTCTACTGTCACATATAACTGTGACACATATTATTATATACATTATATATGTGCATTAATAACATATTTTCTCTTTGAACACAAACATATTTCTGTTAATATTCTGTGTAGAATATTTTTAA
This sequence comes from Otolemur garnettii, assembly GCF_000181295.1. Lineage (NCBI taxonomy): Eukaryota > Metazoa > Chordata > Mammalia > Primates > Galagidae > Otolemur > Otolemur garnettii. Next base: position 2,688,011 of record NW_003852435.1, read on the forward strand.
CCTTAATATTTTTAACCTTTACTAAAAGACATTTACAGTGTGCTTCATCTTTTGGCCCTACAGGCCATCTAGCCTGCCCTGAAGAGAGGTGGAGATGAAGGTCTCAGGCCCTTGGAAAAACGCCCAAGCGAGAAGAGCAACCCTCATTGTGCCAAATTACTACAAAATATTTTTCTACATTTATCTTTGCATACACATACTAGAAAATAAACATCCAGTAATGGAAGTTCTGGGTCAAATAAATTGTGCCTTCACTTCTTAAATAATTATTGTTACTTTTATCCAAAGGAAACATGACCTAAGACTATTTTGTGCCAATTTATCATAGTCCACTAATTTGAATGCACTTATTATTTTAATAAATGGTTTGAATGCTTACTACATGCAGTTTGCCCAGTAAGAATGTATTAAAGGTGTTCATGGGATGAGGGTTTTGACAGAACACCCTATTCTGGTAGTTGGATGTTAACCGTATTAAATTAATAAACTTGGAGATTATCAACTCAAGTCAAGTATGAGCCATTTTTTCTTCCTGAAGGCTTAAAATTAGTAAAACTAGAGAAAAATGCCAATTACCAGCCATCAGACTGCAGATAAATGGAGTCTTTCCTTCTTTGTGGTGGTGATGGTTTAAAACTAATGAGAAGAGGCAAGGAGATCATTATTTCAAAAGTTCTAGAGATGTTTGCTCTTACTATTTCTCTTTAATCATATCTTTTGACACTTATGTCTAAGAATATACATTGGCCAAAAAAAAAGCACTTGGACTTCCCGCCGAACCACACAAATTGGACTTTGTCCAGAACCAATTTTGAAATAGCTGGAGCTTGTCTTCAGAGTCTCTCCTTTTCCACGTAAGGGCCTCCTTAGCAGGGTTTCTCGATATTTTTAACTTCAGATTTCTAGGGAAACGTGCTCACTTAAGTGCCTCCCTTCTTACACTAAGAAGTGTTTCTATCACCTGGTCCATTCAAACATGGAAACTGATCAGATAAACTGATCTGAGATATAGCACTAATTCCTGATTATAAATTCTTGAACTATATCTCCCAAAGGTTAGCCCTCAGAATATTGCCTCATATATTACTCTGAATTGGGTGCCCTAAAGGCTAGTATGTCATCTTTAATATTATCTACATTTGGAAAGGAGATCCTGTGAAAACTAATAAATATGACTAATAGTCAAAATATGTCTTAAATAAACTCACAAGAACAATAAGTAATGGTAAACAGTAGCTGAGAAAAGAAGAGACCACTTGCAAAATTTTTTTGTTTTGTCTTTTTTTGATTCTTAGAGTGATTGCTTTCAACCTTCTCCCATTCATTGTGATGTTGACAGCGTTGCTTATATATATATATATTATTTCAAGGTCTATTCCATCTGTGTCTAGTTTGTTAAGGGTTTTTTGTCATGAAGTGATGTTGAATTTTACCAAATATTTTTTCTACATCTATCAAAATGATCATGTTTTCTTCTTAATTTAGTTTATGTAAAGAATCACAGATTTACATAGGCTGAACCATCACTGCATCCCTGAAATCAAACCCACTTTTTTATGATGTATTGTCTTGTTCGTATGCTGCTGGAATTATTTGCTGGTATTACATATTTCGTTGGGGACAATATCAGGGATACTAGCCTGTAATTTTGTTTTGCTCTGTATCCTTGTCTGGCTTTGGTATCAGGGTGATACTGGCTTTGTAAAATAGTTAGATATAATTCCACCCTCCTCAATTTGTCAGGGCAGTTTCAGGAAGATTGGTACCAGTTCTCTGAATATTAACTGTGAATTCATCTGGTCCTGCCCTGAATTTTTCTATTTGAATTGGGAAATTTTTTTATTGCTGATTTAATCTCACTACTAGTTTTTGGTCTGTTCAGGATTTCTATTTCCAATACCTTTGTATTGGGGTTCAGATTTCTCTTGCATCTCTTTGTGTTTTTTATCTGAATACTTTTCTGGCATTTTGGAAATTTCTTGTTGATTAGAATTCACTGCGGAAAATTACTGTATTCCTTTGAGGGTATCATAACACTATATTTTTTTCTTTTTTTAAATTTCAGATCAATATGAAGGTACCAATTATTAGGTTACATTGTTTGCATTTTATACGTACAGTTCAAATTGTAATTGGGCCTTTAACCCAAGGGTGTTCTAAATACCCTTACTTTTTTCCCATTAAGTGACAGATTCCCACACCCCACTTTCTTCCCCTCTTTCCTCTCCTGCCTGCTCACTCTGTCCTATTTGAATTGAATTGTGTTTTTCTTAAATGTGGCTATGTAGTTGTTTTATTTGTTAGTTTCGTATTAGTATTGTATACATTGAATACTTGCTTTTCCATTCTTGTGATACTTTACTAAAATAAAGTTCTTCAACTCCATACAGGTTATACAAAAGATATAAAGTCTCCATCTTTTTTATGGCTTAATGGAATTTAATGGCATACATACACCACCATTTATTAATCCAGTCATGAGTTTATGGGCACTTGGATTGATTCTTTACCTTGGCGATTGTGAATTGAGCTGTGATTAACATTCTAGTGCAAATGTCCTTGTGGTAAAATGATTTTTTTTCTTGTAGGTAGATAGTGATGGGATCCTGGGATCAAATGAAAGGTTTATTTTAGCTCTTTGGGATTCTCTTTTTTATATATATATTTCTAGTTTTATTACATTGAATTCTTCATATCTGGGGAAACAGTTGCTTCTTATTGTTGAATTTATATTCATTGGGGTAGAACTGTTTTTCTTGAGGAGGTTGCTGTGGTGAGTGTTGAGCCAGGACAGCTGTTTGGCTTTTCGCCTGCCTGTGTTCACAGGTGAAGTCTCAGTGTGAGTCCCTTGTTATTAATAGTCTCCATGTCGTGGCTTTGTCAAATGCCAGCTGTGCTAGCATGCATGGGCATGTGAGCCAGCTGAGTGCCTCCGGGTTAGCCAGGGCAGCACGGGTGATGGTGGCAGCAGAGTTTGCAAGAAGCTTGTCTCCTTTCCGAGTGTCCTGCACTTGCGTAAGCACAAGTTGCAATGGGCTTTGCGGGTCGACCTGGTCTAAAGGAGCTCCGACCTTCCCTGAGGGATAGCAGGACGAAGTTGTCAGGCCCCTACAGGGGAATACTTCAGAGGGGAAAGGTGAACAACAGTCACTGTGCCAAAGTCCCAGCCCTAGAAAAGGGCAGTTCTAGCTCCACACCCAAGGGAGCAGGGGTGGACCCACTTTGCTCTCAGGCTCCAAACCTGGCTGAGCTTCCTCCGCTCCCACAGCCCAACCAGGACTCTTCGCAGGGAGTGGGAACAGTCAGGACAGACCCCTTCCTTGCCTCTCTCACAAATCTCCTCCCTCTTCTGTCCTGTGAATGACAGTTCCCGTGAGGAGCCCCGACTCCCTGGCACACTCACCGCTCACTTGCGGCGGTGAGGACGCTCCCCAGCACCAGACCAGATGGCGGCTCCCAGGCCCACAGCTGCCCTCGCCGGCCGCCGGTGTCTTCTGCCGCCCCAGGGGCTGGGAGCGGGTACGGGGCGCTCACCACCGCTGATTCTTCTCAGTCTCCTGGCTGCTCCCCAAGTTAGACCAGGGTTGGGAGTGGAGAGGGGCTCTCCTGTGGTCCAGATTGCACGGTCGCCCAGTGGGAGGACTGGCACAGAGGGACAGGCACTCCCTGTCTCCTCCGATTTGGAGTTTCACTCCCAGTTTTCCGCCCATCTAGCCCCCAAGTCGGCCTGCCCCCCTCTCCTCCTCAGGATCTGGTGTCCTTCACTTTTCTGTTGAATTTCCATGTTTATTCATGGATAAAACTTCACAGTGTGCATTTCTATACACTATTTTGCTTCTTCCAACGCGTGAGGCACAGCAGAAAAGACTCGACTCTGCCTATTTTCGTCGCGTGTCCCGGTGTCCTGAAGCTGTTAAGCATTACTCCCGATCAATACTGAGAAGAATGAAGCTTTGGTCTCCACCCAGAAAATACATTTTTGACACATATTTTCTGTACCTCCTAATGTATTACCAATATACCTTGTGCCTGAATAAACATTTTTGTTTATTTAGAATAAAGTTAAAACTTTCCTGGAAATACTCATCAGAAAGGAGTCACCATTGAGCTTTAGGATATAATTGTCTTTTCCACTTTTTCATTTGTTTTCAAATTAATAATAAAATGAACAAATATAAATACTTTTATTTTTAAAAAAGCTTGAGACTGATTATGACAATAAGCATAAAAATGAAAAGAAGCCATACAGGAGTATAATGTATGGTGAATTAGTACAACTATTACTAATAAGGTATTTTAAATTGAACTAAACAAATAAAACCCAAAAAATACTTTTTAAAAAACTGGTTGACCAAGAAGACACATCAACACCAGTTAGTTAAATGTAGTATCGGTGATGTGTTTTCTTTTCCCAAAGTACTGGAAATTGTTTCCCTGAAAATTGCTAGGATTAAGCATAATAGCACAGTTTTATTGGGAGAGATATTAATAAATTAACCCTAATCCCTATTCTTAAATTTCATGTGAATTTACTAGCATATGGTTCACTATTTAGACCTACATATCTCCATTAGGATAATATTGGTCCGAAAGGTTTTATTTGTAAGCAGACTAATGCTCGTAAGAAAGTAATGAGCAGGTCTAAGGGTGGCTGCTAATGGATAAGTCACTGTCCGTGAGTGAAAATGACATTATTATGATTTACATAATATTCCTGATTCTGCTCAGTCTGAGTACCAGTGATTGGTAAGTAATACTCTGATGGCTTTACACCTGGGTTTAACCCCATGAGCTGCCTGCACGGAATGAGCCTGTAGAGTGGGAAAGTTGACAGTTTCTCTTTAGTTCTTTAGTCTAGACATTTATTATGGGAGATGAAATTATTAGAAAAGTTGCCATCATCTGAGACCTTAATTTTTTTCTCTGTCTCATGCTATTGGAAGGGCTAAATCCCCAGTCTAAACATTTACCCTAACTCTTGCTGATTTCATACACAAAGCTGGGACAGCCCTAAAATACCTGTTGTAAGGCTGAAGTCACGGGACCAGACCATTAAAGTAAAATGAGAAGACTGACACCATGGCCCCGCTTGACAGCTCTGCTCCTATTAGCAGAAGGTTCTTGAGATGGCAGGATAAAGCCCTGGGCAACATATGCTATGACAGTCATGGTCATGGCCTATTTCTGTTATTTCCTTTTTAAGTTAGCTTGCATTGTTAGCAGTTTCCTATCCATCTTTGAGCTATCTCTAAGGCACTGCTAGGGTTAGGATTTAATATAGAGAGCAGAGAGTAATAATTCAAAAAAGAAAAGAAAATAGGAAAATAAACAATGAATTATGGAAGCAGTGAAATGCATTAAAATGAAACATTCGTTATTTTATATATTTATCTGAAATATGAGCTGAATACTCTTTTCTCATTTTTTTTAAGATTCTGAAAATATCATTTTAGGTGTCATCACCTGTCCAGCAGTGTCATGATTTTCTCTGCCCATCAAGACACTTAGTGAAGAAAGCCAATCATTTTTTTGCCCCTATCTTTCAATTGTCTTTTTGTCTCCTTAAGTATAAAATTCTATACATCATATTATAGAAAAAATAAAATAGCTGAGGTTTTAACTTGTTTGAATATAATGTTAACAAGCTATATGTTTAAATTGATATGCTAAATTGGAGGAAATTTTTTTTTAGTTCATGCTGTGTGATAATAATTTTAAAGGTCTTTTTTCTGATTATAAAATAGAATACTTTTTTGCGTTCATGTTTCTTGAGTTAATATGAAATCAGTTTTACCTATAGAATTTAAGTGTCCTAAAATTGCATCTATATATTTTTGTCTTCAGAAATTACTATTATACACTTACTGTGTATTATTACCTCATGCAACATTATAAACGGCTGAGCAAAATATGTTGTCTGCACTCAAGGAATTTATGTCATAGTAGTTGGAATTTGATACATGGAGAAGCTTTACAGTGCAAAATAGTAAGTTCTATGGGCATGAGCTTCCACCGTTTCCAAATCCAGAGATCCCTTCTGGAAATGATGAAGTACAAAACAAATAGTTATAATGTGGACGTGCAAGTATAGAATTTGTGCTTGCTGTGAATATGATCAGAGTCTCTGTATCTACAGCAAACCCAAACACGTGATTTCTTTTAGTGTATGAGATGATGTTAAATTCTTTCATGTAAAAATTCAGTTTATTTTTCACAAGGTATCCTTTGTTTTCTCTAGCAAAAACTCCTCCCAATTTCCTCTGCAAACATTCTCTGAAATTGGAGGTATTCAAACTAAGGAATTAAAACCCTGAAACTACTGCATTTTTTTTTCATTTATGTGTAGGTTTTCTAATTATAATGTTCTTTCTTATCGTAAGTAAAGTTTATTGGTGGGACAACAGGGAATAGGCAAATGTTGTTTGAATCTCTACTGAGACCCTGACTCAGCCTGAATAAGCTCTCAGGAGATTCTTGCATTACTTCAGTTTGTTCTTTAACTTTTTCATCCTTATGTTTTCTGCTTCTTTGCACACCAAGGGTTTGTTTCCCTGAAATCACCAATAATCACACATTCCGTTTCAATAATATTACAGAGGTGCCTCTCCCTCTTCTATTTTTCTTTTTTTATATCTCTATCCATATAACATTCCAAATGTTCTCTTCCAAATATTTGACTGAAGTATATTAAAAGCCCAATGTGTGGTTTGTAATTATATTAACTTCAATGTAAGAGTCACATAACTTGGGTTAATCAATACATAGAGCTGTAGATAGGCTTTTCCAGGAAATTGAGGAAATAATGTATATCTTATGCACAACCACTCTTTGGCACTCTTTTTGTCACCTTTCCATTTTCATTGTCCATGTCAATATGAAAGAGTCCTTTAATTTACTCCACTTGTATCAACACACTGTAATGTCTTTATTTTTCACCATAAATAAGCCAATGATTTTAAATTTAATCTAGATATTAAAAAAAATTGAATTCTTAAAAGAGGTTCTAGGTCAGTCTTGAATCATTCTGCCACAGACGTGTTTTTTTCACGTACATTCAAAAGAGATACTCTTTGGTTTCTTTGTTTCTAGAAGAGAATGCTATTAGAGACTCAGTTTACCAGCCTAGTTGTTCATACAGTACTGTTCCACAAGTGCTGAGATAAAATAGGGTGACCTCAGAGTTTGCTGAGCGATTTAAGGGCAGATAATTTTTCTTTTTCAGACAAAAGTCTGAAATTTATTTTGTGCCACTACAATCTTTGTTCTCCAGGTCCACTCCTCTCACGTTACAGTTCCTCCAGTTCCTCCTGTGTACAGTCATGTGTGTGTTTATGTGTGCTACAAAGTTGAAAATTATTGCTTTTGATTCGTATTTAAAGAGACCCGCACAATAAACTCATCTTTCCTTTTAAATTCTGACCTTACTCCGCAATAAGAAAAAGAGGAGAAAACAAATCACCTTTGTTACTGAGAGAGGGTGGGTTGTAGCTCCAAAGCCGCCAGTACGTCTGCACATTCCTAGCCGCCTTCCCCCACCCACTGGCTCACCTGTGGCAGTGTCTAAGTCTACAGAGCTTTCAAAATAAACTGAGTTTCTATCTTGTAATTTTCCAGGTAAAGCAGTTAAAAAAAAAAAAAAAGAACAAATTCCCTAGTCTTAAGACTTTTGAACATTAATTTTACCTAAATCAAGACATATAGAATTGCTTTTCTCTCCAACCAGGCAAATTATTCCACTTTCATGGGGAGAAGAAACAAGTAATTCATGAGGTTGGAATTGTATAGAAAACAATTTAACTCTGAGAAAATCAGAAGCACGAGAGAGAGCCTTTCTTTATTGAATGCATATTATTCAGTGTCTGAAAGGCAGAAGCAGTGTCGAATATTTTACCAACAATTTGAGAGTAATTTGAAAACATAGTGTACTTTGTACTAAAAAGAGCATACCAATGTACTATATAAAATGGAATAATTAAAAAACAAATACAGGGATTTTATTTAAAAATATACCTCCAGCTCTCTTCTTTTGGTTTCCATTATTTGGAACTTTTTTTCTTTATCAGGTATGTAATCTCTTCCATAGTGACGTGGTTTATTTATTTTTACAGGTATTTTCAGTGTTGAATTCCAATTACTCAGAGAACCTTGAGAACACAGCGCCTTTAGTGTATGACTCCAAAATAAGTTTTTAAAAAAGTCAAAGAACAAATCAATAACCTGAATTATTTGAAATGGTCTATATTGAATTAGAAATATTACATGGACAATTCCACAAGAATGATTACATAAAATGACTTCTTCTGTACTCTATTTATGAAGTGCTGTGCTATGCAAAAGTCAATACATAGATATAATCACATTAGGAAGATATTAAAACTGCTTATAAGCTCATATTAATTAACATTATTTTTAATAAACTTTCCACTTTAGGATAGCTTCTGATTAATGGAAGAGTTACAGAGAGAGTACAGAGAATTCCCATAAACCCCACACATTCCCCTCTGTTATTGCTATCTTAAATTATTTTTGTAAATTTACCACAATTAATGAACAATTATGAACACATTGTTAATATTAAAAGTCCATAATTTATTCAGCAATCATTACTCTTCATCAATTTTGTTTTGTTTTTAGTTTCTAAATCACATGAATTTGGTTGTCATGTTTGCTTAGCAGCCAATTGGCTATAACTTTCTCAGAGTTTCCTTATTTTGAATAAGCTTGAAAGTTTTGAGAGGTAGAATGCCCCTCAGTTGGGATTTGTCTGATGTGTTTGTCATGATTGTATTGGGGTTATATGTTTTGGAAAAGAACATCATAGTGTAAGGTGCCATTCTCATCACATCATGTCATACTATCAACATGATCTACCATTTTAGATGTTGACCTTGATCATGTGACTGAGGTGCTGTTTGTCAGATCTCCTTACAATAAAGTTATTCATTTTCTTTTTTTCTTTCCTTTTTTTTTTTTTGTAGAGATAATGTCTCACTTTATCGCCCTGGGTAGAGTGCCATGGCATCACACAGCTGACAGCAACCTCCAACTACTGGGTTTAGGCAATTCTCTTGCCTCAGCCTCCCAATAGCTGGAACTACAAGCACCGGCCACAACACCCAGCAATTTTTGTTGTTGTTATTGCAGTTTGGCTGGAGTGGGGTTTGAACCTTCTACCCTCAGTATATGGGGCCAGGTCCTACCCACTGAGCCACAGGCACCGTCCAAAGCTCATTTTCACTACTTTTCCACAGTTTTTGGAAGGAGGTCACTATGCACAGCCCACACGTAAGGAACATGGAGCTTTGTTCCTCCCTACCTAAGTGCAGAGAAACCATACATATTTTGAATTCTGCACAGGATTTTTATCAATTTTTTTTTCATTTATATCATTCATTTAATAATGTTTTTATGCTAGTATGGAATCTTAGATATTTATTTTATATGTTGGCTTATTGCCTCAGTTGTTCCATATATTGCTATTTGATGGCTCTTGTGTCATTGTGGTATACATGTATCAATGGAAGTTTGGGTTTATTTGTTTTTTATAACACTTTCCTAATCTCTAGCCTTATAAAATGCTACAGGCTCCTTGTAAGTATCTCCTGCCCTCAGGCTAGAATCAGACATTTTCTCATGGAGCCTTCATTCTTTTTTTATTTGTTTGGTTATAAAATGGTATTAGAAACCAAGATCTGAGTTCCAGGTATTCCCATTGCTACTGGGGTAGCGAACTTTATGGACACCCTGTACAAAAAGAATTACAAGGTATGTTACTTTTTCAGACTGGCTACATTTATTTAACAATATGTATTTAAGTTATATGTGTATCTTCTCATGGATTAATCTATTTGTTGTTATAACTTCATAATATTTCACTGTATATAGATACATAACTACACTCATATATCATTTTCTTTTCACTTGAAAAATTTAGCCTTTATTTCAGAGTATCTTTGCTGGTGATGAATTCCCTATGTTTATATTTATCTAAGAAGGATGTGCGAGAGAGGCATGGAAGGGGTCTGCTCTGACTCAGCTAACTGTTCCCACTCCCTGAGAAGAGTACTTATTGGGCTATGGGAATGGAGGAAGCTTGGCCAGGTTTGGAGCCTGAGAGCAAAGTGGCTCCACCCGGGCTCATTTGGCTGTGAAGCTAGAACTGCCCTTTTCTAGTGCTGGGACTTCGGCACAGTGACAGGAGGTTTCTTATTTGTTTTAGGGGAAAAGCCAGAGAGGCAGAATATACACCAGTGGTTGCCAACATTTCTCTCCGAGATGATAAACATGTTCTGGAAATAGACAATAGTTATTGTTGCACGACCTTGCATGCATACTAAACTCTATTCAATTGTGCACTTTAGAACAGAAGATTTTATGTGTCAATCGTATATCAATAAAAAAATCTGAGGACAAAAGGTAAATTTTTGTATGGATGAAAACATACTTTAGCCACATCTGCTTTTAGCCAAATCGAAAGAAGAGGCTATGAGTTTATCTTTTCCCCTAAAACAACTGAGAAAATGACCAAAATATGTGACACTGGGGTTCTAAAGATCACTTTGAATATTGGGCAAAAAAAAAAGGAGCAGTGTTTTTGTTTGTTTATTTATTTTTGAGAGAAACAAAGCAAAAAAGAAAACCTCCTGTTGCTCCAATTTACTGAGCAGAGGCAGATTCCAGGAGTATCGCATGGTGGATAAAGAACTTCTGATGCTAATCAGATTGGATAAAACACAAAAACATAAATAACAACAAAAACATAGACAAATGGGCCTGGAAACTAGTGGCAAAGCTGGAAACTAGTGGTCTTCCTAATTTGAGGAAATGAAAATAAGAGTCTACAAAAAATTTAGGATTTACATAAATGTCTATGCAGAAAAATCAGCAGAATCAAAACAGCAATAAAACAAAACAAAATAAAAACCTTAACTAATAAGTTACCTCAACAAGCTTGCAGGATCCGAGCTTAGTATGAAAGAACCAGCTGCATTTCTATACTCCCACAATAAATTAAGAAATTGAGGTTAAAATATTTCATTTAAAATATTATAAAATTATTAAATACTAGGGATAAAGCCAACTAAAGATGTGCACAACTTGTACAGTCAACTAATTGCTGAGAGGCATGAAATATGAACTGAATAAATGGAGAGTCATACTGTTTTTATGGATCAAAAGCTCAATATTATAAGATGACAATTCTCCCCAAGTTCATTTGTGAATTCCATGTGATCACTATCAGGATTCAAGCAGGGATTTTCTTCTTGTTGTTGCTGTGGTTGGAACTTGGTAAGATAATTCTAAAATTCATGTAAAACTTCAAGGACCTCGAAGAGTAAAATAAACTTTGAAAACAAGAACAAAGTTGAAGTTTTTGCGTTATGCAACATTAAAACTTATAAAGCCACAGTAATCATGCCTGCATTATATTCATGCTAAGATAGGCAAACGGATCAATGGAATAGAATAGAGAATCCAGATAATAGCCCACTTATATATAGTCAATTGATTTTCAGCAAAGATGCAAAGGCAATTCAGTGGATAAGCTGTAAGTATTTCGACAAACTTTGCAAGAGTAATTGGATAGCCACGTGCATGAAATAAATATTGATCCACAACTTGATCTATGTATAAAAATTAATTCAAAATAGATCCTAAACTTGAATATTTTACCTAAGACTTCTAGAAGTTTTTGACCTTTGTTATGGAAAGATTCTTAGAAACACCAAAAACAAATTTCATCAAAGAAAAAAAATTCCTTAATTTTATAGCATCAAAATTAAGAACTGGTATATTAAAAACACAGTTAAGAGTATGAAAAGACAACTCACGCTAGAAACTATTCGTAAATCATATACCTGATAAAGAATTTATATTTAACATAAATAACCCTCAAAACTCTCTACCATCAAAGTAAACAGCTTACTATATCATGGGCCAAAGTTCTGGAGACATTTCATCAAAGATGATATTATTTTCCAAAATAAGGACCAACAAACACATTCAACATGACTAATCATAAGATAATTCAAATTAAAACTATAATGTGATAACACCCACCTTTGAGAATCATCAAAATTAAAAACGGTTGACTCCAGCAAGTTGAGAGGATGTGGGGCAACTGAAAATTACATAATTTTTCACTGAAAATGAATCTAGTACAACTGTTGTGATATCAGCTTCTTAATTTCTTAAAAATATAATCATACATGACTAAACGGTCTTGCTGGTTCATTTCTAAACATTTACCCAGGATAAATGAAAGCTTATATACAAACCAAGATATTTATGGAAATATTTATTAATATTTTATTTGGAATAGCTCCTAACTGGTAAATATATTGTGGTGTATCCATGCAATGAAACACCAGCTAACGGTAAAGAGGAATGAACTAATAATGGATGAATAAGGATTGATCCCAAAATGATTATGATAAGTGAAGAAGCTAGACAAAAAGAGTATACACATTGCTGTTTATTTTTGACCTATAGTGATTCGAAGGAGGTCAGTGATCACCTAGTGAATATACTTGTCAAATTTTAATAATCATAAATGTGTATCAACTGTACTTTAATAAAACTAACCACAATTTTTAAAAAGTCATTTCTACACCTTTAATCTGTAGGGTGTGTCAATTACATTACCAAAGAAATAAAACACTCTCTATCCTTGCAAAGATTATACCTAAATAACAGTCTAATTTACCATACAACATATTTCTTTGCTTAAAGAATATTGGAACTCTTCAATGAAGGTGGCTGTTATAAATCTAAGTGGTGTTTTTTTTTAGAAAAATAAAGAATCATATATCAGAAGTTGTAGACAACATAATCTTGAGCCATTTCAAAATGACAATAAATCATGGTTTTGTTTTTTTTTTTTATAAAACTCAGACTTTAGCTCAGATAAGCACATTTTGGGTTATATTGCTATTAAAACAGTATTTTTTTTCTTTTCTCTCTTAATGTCACTCTGTAATGATGGTTGTCCTAAATATGATTATGTATGGTGCACAACATTCCACCAAGGAATGTCCATGATTAATATAATTAATTAATATATTATATTGCTTTAATACTATAGACCATTAGAATGGCATAATAAAAATTAAAATAATATCAGGTAACTTGCATTGAAGAATACATTTTATGAGATATTAAATGAAAAAGCCAAATGTAGAAAATAATATACTTTTTTAATAAATCAATTGCAAATATCTGTATATATTTTATGTGTTGTGTCTATGTGTGTGTATATCTGATTATGTACAGAGAAAAATATGAGGATATGCATATTAAGTATTCAAGATATAAATATTCTGAGGTAGGAGTGCTGAAAGAGAGAAGCACTATAAAAAGGAGAGGTTGACAAAATCTGTAGTCTGATTAGATCACATCAATACATTTACATAATTTCTAAATATATAGCATGCAATGAAAAAATAATATATAGTAGCAAAACAACCAACTTATTATTTTAACATTCTCATTCAACTTCTTTAATTTCATTTCATATATATATGTTCAAATTTTTGTGAACTCAAAAATGGCAATTCCATTTTATTCAACCTAATATTATGTTACTCCTTCAGATATTTGTAATTACTACAAACTCTGCCCAAGCCAGTAAGAGCCCATATACAAGATTTCCAGAAAAAAAGTTTATTCATCAATTCTTAACGTCATATTATTGACTAGTTGTAATAGTATTGATAAAATGTGGCAACTATTGTCTGAGGAACCCCTTCCATTATAGTGTAAATAAAATGATGGATAAAAATAAAAAATAAATGCTTAACCTCAGTGGAAATTAAAGAAAACCATGAGGATGAGCGACAAAAACAAAGCAAAGATGTAGAAATAAGAAAAGACTATAAAGCACTAAAACCTTAGGAGGTCTCTTTGGATGTTTGTTATCTTAAATGTTAAGTTTAAGTGGACCAAAGTGAGAGAATCTTAAACCAAAGTAATGAGCAGGATCAAAGATCTAATCTGATAGTTTCAATATAAGGACAGAGGAATAAATGTCTCTAAGATTTGTATGGGTCGTACTCGACTTTTTGAATTTGGTTCTGGAAAGAGCAGGAAAACAGTGGTGGATAGAAATGTCAGAAATTTTCTCTATCCATTCATCTCATGTTGGGAAAATTTTACTCTGTAAAATTCATGTACTCATATATGAAAAAATAAAACGTAGTTTAGATTGATTGTGTTGCCAAATATCTAAGAAAAGTCAATGTTAATCCCTTCCAGAAAAAGTATACTTTAAAACCAAGCTTCATAAAACTTATTTAGATAAAATTCCAGTGACAAATTGAGAGTAAACAACTACTAGAAACACGTGCATAAATGACCCTCACTCTATGAGCTATAGTAAGCAGAATCAACAAGCAGAGAATCAGATTATCATAAACCACATAATTAGTAAATATTAAATAGAAGATATAAACTAATATTTGAATTGTTTCTAAATTATGAAAGATGGAAACAAAGGTATGGGAAGGTAACCAGGAGACAAGAGGATATGCTCCTGTGCCAAAATGTAAGTTCAAGATATAAAAACAGAACTGATGAAAGACATGGATCCTCAGATATCACAAGGAATTTCAGTCACATATTATGACACTGTGAAAGTGCAACAATAAAGGAAATTTTTAAAAGTAGTCAACAAATAACTACAAAAGAATTATAAGTATGAGATTTGTACTAAATGAAATGTTAAGGTAATTAACAATCATAAAACTATAGTAATGTTCTCAAAATACTATGATATGGTAACTATGAAAATAAAATTATGTGCCAGGTACAGTCTCTTATGAATGAGTACAAAAAAAGAAAAAAAACCCTACATTTTTTCCTCCTAAATTTTAAGACTAAAAATGTACTACAAACTTCAGGTCAATTAAGTTTTACAGGTGATTGCTGCCATTCCTTTAAAAAAAAATAATTCTAAGTTACAACCAAAACAATAATAGACCAATCTTATTCACAAATACAAATTTAAAAAACTTTAAAAAATTATTTTAAAAAATTCTTAAAATAGTGTAGTGATGCAAAACCAACAAAAATGGGCAGATAAACTTTATTATGATACATTTGAGTTATTCCAGGTATGCTACGTCCATTTTAAATCTCTCCCAAAGGAAAATTATAAATATAACTCTATATATTAGTATATTTTTAAAAATTAAAAAATAATGTTCTCAATAAATACAGAAAATAATTTGACAAAAATCAGCATTATTTTATTATTAAAAAATACCTCTTAACAGGTGATAAATAGAAAAGAACTTACATGATATGTGTTCAGCAAAGACCTACAGTATTCAAACTTATACAAAATGTGAAAATAGTCACTTTTCACTCCAGAAAATGGCAAGATGTTAATTCCCATTGACACTGATATTCTTTGGGATGTTATGGAGAGCGTTGTAACTTGTAGCCGGGTGAGGTGGAAAGAATCTGTGCTCCCGTGAGCAGCTACGTTCTACACAGTGTGAGTAAGGTAGATAGAATTCAGCTTTGCATTTTAAGTTATTTTTTTTTCCTAAATTTACTTTGGTAAAGTCAGCCGACTTCTTCACTTGTCCAGTGAGTAAAAGGTAAAGCGAATGGTCTGAAATGAGTTTATGAATAAATCTGTCCTCACAAAAACCAGAAAATCATGCCTACACCATAAGATATCAACCATTTGTATGGCATCTTTTCAGGACTGTGCATTTGTTCATTTTTTTTCCTTTGCATAAATTGAAATGGTCTGTTGCTCTGTGGCCCCATTGTATTCTGATATTAATACACAACTCTCTGTTACCATGGGGACCAGATACTACACAAGATTCAGGTAATCACCAACTTTTACTGTTTCTGAAGCTCTATTCATTTCAGAAATAAAGTTAGTGGAGTCCAGTGATTTTACATATGTCATCTTATGTATTTGTGAGGCTAATGAGGATATAAAATTGCATATATATATTTACATATATAATAATACACATACGTGAATGTTCATAAGTAGCAGTGGCATAAACTTCAGTTTGCTTTGTTAGTATGCACGCATCCAGATTCTGAAAATAATGAGACTGTTATACTCTTAATTTTATCAAATAATGCATAAGTACAGATTCACAGCTGTTGTTTTTCCTTTGTTCTGTGCTAAATCATATTTATTGATTTATATACATTGAGCTATTCTTGTATCCCTCGAATAAAAGCCTCTTTATTGAGGCATATTATTTTTTGATTTGTTGCTGGTGTTTCTGGGTATTTTGTGGAGGATTTTTGGATCTATATCCCTCAGATCTTGATCTGTAGTTTGCCTTTTTTTGTTGTGTTCTTGCCTGGCTTTGGTATCAGGCTGACGCTGGCTTCATAGAATGACTTAGGGAGGATTACCTCCTCGATATTTTGGAATAGGTTAGGGAAATTGCTATCAGTTCTTCTTTGTATGTCTAGCATTATGTAGAATTCAGCTGTGAATCTGTCTATTCCTGGACTTTTTTTTTGTTGGGATTATTTTCTTCCTAATTCAGTATCAATTGTTAGTGGTCTGTTCTTGATTTCTTCCTTCCTGGTTCAATATGGAGAGGTTGTATATTTCCAGAAATTTATCCATTTCCTTAAGGTATGTCCATAAGACTCTGAGAGAATCTTTCGTGTTTCTGTCGTATCAATTATAATTGATAATTGATATAATTATAATCTCCTCTTTAATTTCTCGTTGTGCTTATTTGAATCTTCTATCTTCTTGCTTAACCTAACTAGAGATTTATAAAAATTGTTTATGTTTTCAAAGGATCAACTTTTTCATTGTTTTGATCCCTTGCACTGGTATTTTTATCTCAATTTCATTCACTTATGCTCCTGCTCTGATATTTATTATTTCTTTTCTTTTGCCAGTCTTGGTTTGATTTGTTTTTGTTTCTGTGATGTTTTAGGGTACCATGTTAGGTTTTTTGGTTTGTTTGGTTGGTTGGTTTTGTTTTGTTTTTGAGACAGAGTTTCACTATGCCACCCTCAGTAGAGTGCTATGGTATCACAGCTCATAGAAACCTCAAACTCTAGAGTTTAAGTGATTCTCTTGCCTCAGCCTCACAAGTAGCTGGGACTACAAGCGCCCAGCTATTTTTTGTCACTGTAGTAGTTGTCGTAGTTGTTTGGAAGGCCCAGGCCAGGTTTGAATCTGCTAGCTCAGGTGTATGTGGCCAGCGCCCTAGCCACTGAGCTACAGGCACCAAGCTCATGTTAGATTTGTAATTTGTGATATTTCCATCTTTTTGATGAAGTCATTTAACAATATAGACTTCTCTCTTAGCATTACTTTTCTGTATGACCAGGTTTTGATATGTGATGTCTTTTATTTTCATTTGTTTCAAAATTTTATATTTCTATCTTGATTTTACTTTCACTCAAAGATCATGATGGAAGAGACTGTTTAATTTCCATATATTTGTATAGTTTTAATATTTTTTCTTGGTATTGGTTTCTGGTTTTGTTCCATTGTAGTCCTAGAAGATACTTGAAATGATTTTTAATTTTTTTAATTTATTAAAAATTGTTTTATACTTTAACATATCATCTATATTATTAGAAAATATTCCATGCACTGGATAGGGAGAATGTGTGTCTTTTACTTATTGTGTGAAATATTCTATAAATATCTCTTAGCTTTATTTGGTCTAGAATCCAATTTAAGTTCAGACTTTGTTGATTTTCTGCCACAAAAATCTACTTAACATGTTTAGTAGAGTTTTGAAGTCTTCCTCAATTATGGCATTATTCTTGGTTATAGGTAGCCTTAGTGCAGTGGCTTTCTCAAATGTCTGCTGTAGCAGTCATTTACTGAATGCATTAGCAGGTGCCTGGCTCCCTGAGTGGCTGGAGTGTTGGGGGAGTCATTGGTAGCTGAGGTGATGGAAAGCTTATCTCCCTCCCCAGCTTTGTGCAAAAATATTATAGATATATATTTTTTTGATTCATTCAGGGTATAAAGAATTAGGTTATACTGATTGCATTTGTTAGGTAAAGTCCTTCTTAGGATTGTATCCTGCCCCCAAGAGGTATGCCATACACCATGACCTCCCATCTCCCTCTCTCCTCCCTACTCCCCACTCCCTTACCTCCCACCTTGCATTAGATCATCTACTGCCTTCATATTAGAACTGAGTACATTGGATTCTCACTTCTCCATTCTTGTGATGCTTTACTAAGAAGAATGTATTCCACCTCCATCCAGGTTAATACAAAAGATGTAAAGTCGCCATGTTTTCTAGTGGCTGAATAGTATTCCATGGTATACGTATACCACAGCTTGTTAATCCATTCCTGGGTTGGTGGACATTTAGGTTGTTTCCACATTTTGGTGATTATAAATTGACCTGCAATAAACAGTCTAATGCAAAATGATTTTTTTTTCTTCTGCATAGATGCCTAGTAATGGGATTGCAGGATCAAATGGGAGGTTTGGCAGATAGTCTAATGGGATGTTTATCTCTTTTCTTATATCAAGTAGTATTTGTCTTATGAATCTGGGTGTTCCCATGTTGGGTTCGTATATACAGTATTTAAGATTACTTTATCATCTTGTTTGAGCCATTGGTCATTTTATAATGACCACCTTTGTTTTCATTTAAAGGCTGTTTTATCTGATGTAAGTATAGCTACTCATGCTCATTTTTTATTCCTATTTGCCTGAAATGTCTTTTCACCCCTTTATCTTAAGTCTTTAAAAGTCCTTACCTGTTAGCTGGGCTTGATGTATGCAGCCCGTAATTGA
Source organism: Otolemur garnettii (assembly GCF_000181295.1). Classification (NCBI taxonomy): domain Eukaryota; kingdom Metazoa; phylum Chordata; class Mammalia; order Primates; family Galagidae; genus Otolemur; species Otolemur garnettii. The sequence goes on from NW_003852435.1 coordinate 2,706,783, forward strand.
ATCTGGTTTTCTTTTTATCTATTCTGCCAATCCATGTCTTGCAAGTAGACCATTTATTCCATTTATATTCATAGTTTATATTGAGGTGTGAAGCTCTTTTTCTGTCATAGTGCTAATTGTTACCTAGTTTCCTTGTAATCTCAATCATCATGTAATTGGTTGATAAGACCTGTGAGTTTTATACTTCTGTGGGGTTTTTTTTCTTTTTTTATTTCAAATTGATATGTTTAGGTTACATTGTTTTTCATTCTATGGTAAAGTTCAAGTTGTAGTTGAGCCCTTCACCCAGGGGCGTGCTGAACACTCTCACGTTGTGCACCTTAGTGTGTTTTGTGATGACAAGTTCAACTTCTACTTCCCACGTTTAGAACCTCCTGCAGCATTTTTGTGTGGCTGGTTAGTGATTTCAAATTCCCTTAGTGTTTGCTTATCTTGAAAAGCCTTTCTTTCTCCTTCATTTATGAAGCTTCATTTAGCAAGATAAAAAATTCTTGCCTAACAATTGTACTGTTTAAGAAGAGTGAAAATAGGGCCTTAATCTCTTCTGGCTTGTGGGAGAAGTCTGCTGATGCTCTGATGAGATTTCCAGTATAGGCTTTTAGAGGCTTTCCTCTTGTGGCTTTTAGGATTTTTTTCTCTCATATTGACTTCAGATGGTCCGGTGACTACATGCCCTGGTGCCACCTGACTTGCAGTATATCTTCCAGGAGTTCTCAGAACTTCTCGTATCTGAATGTCTAAATTTGTAGCAAGATCAAGGAAGTTTTCCTCAATTATTTCTTCAAATAAGTTTTCCACACTTCTCTTTAGTAAATTTTTTATTCATATCATGATTTGTTCTTCTCTTGATATCTTTGTGTTGGTTTTCAACTTTCTCTTGGATCTCACTGAGTAATTTTAAGTCAGTGTTTTGAATTCCTTATCTAATATTTCAAAAATGCCATTTTGGTTAGGATCCACTGCTGGAGAGTTAATGTGATCTTCTGGGGATGATGTAACATTCTTTTTTTTCATACTGTCAGAATTGTTTCTATGGTTCTTTCTCATCTGGATGAATTAGATCTTCTTATACTTGAGTTCACTTTCATTTGGATGGGATATTTTTCTCCATACCTTGAAGATGTAAATATATCATATGCTGTGTGGGGTTATTTGTCTTTGGTTCTAGACACTTTCACCGGTGAAGCCTCTATACCAATTCCTTGGTCAAAGCCTTTGTGTGGTGGCTTTTTGAGTGCTAGTTATAGCAGCAGTGTTTACGGGTGAGCAGGCTCACTGCCTGCTGCCAGGCTGTGATGACTGGGGTCCCTGGAGGCTTATCACATTGCCCAGTGCTGTATACTTCTGCCTGAAGGTTATTTTTAATGGTTCAACCCCTAGGTCAGTAGGTGGCTTTTGTAGGTAAAACCCGATAGTGGTAGAAGAAAGATTTATGTTTCACCTTTGTTTACCAGGAGAAGCTCTTCAGCATCTTTGCAGCAGGCTAGTCTGGGGGATGCACAGTGGCCTGAGCTCAGCTCTCAGCCCCAAAGGAGATGCACAATGGGGTAGAGTTAGAATGGGCAGGCCCCTTGTTTTTCCCAGTGTGAGCCTTATGCACCATCCTGATACTGTGGCTGGGGAGTGGCATAGACTCTGTATGATTTCCTTAATTATAGGCAGCCTTAGTATGGTGGCTTTCTCAAATGCCAGCGAAAGCAGTAATTGGTTGGGTGCATAAGCAGGCTCATGGCTCCCTGAGTGGTTGAGGGCAGTGGTGGCCGCTGAGGTTATGGAAAACTTGTCTCCTATTTCACCTTTGTTCCACTGTATCGGCAGATGCTTTAATGGGCTGTTCATGTTGACCTACCAGCCACTAGTTGGCACTTGCCAGAGAGAGGCAGCTGCGGTAATGACCATGGGATTTATGCTCTGCCTTTGTTAGTCAGAAGTGCTCTGATGTCCCAGGCAGTGGGCAGGCCCCTGTCCACATTCTGCCACTAAGGCAGGTGGCGAAGGGCAAAGCTGAGTGGAGCTGAGTTAGCCATGCCTGTGTTCAGGTTCCCCAAGTGTGGGCACAAGCACCATTCCTAACAGCGGTCAGAGGTCAGTTATTGGGTTCCTGGGGCAATGTTTCAGGCAGGGGAGGGGAAACCTCTACTCTACCGAGGAGCTTGTGTGGTGGAGAGAGGGCAGGCTAGGCTCCACAGGCTAGCAGGTGGTAGGGGGCCTAACTCCTATCATCTTTACCCAGCAGGTCTTCTAAGAGCCTCAGGCTAAACAGCTACCTGAATCCCAAGCTTTTTTCTCTTAGATTGTACAATTGCCCCAGGCCATAAGACTCTGCCCAGGACAGAAGCTATAGCTCCCAGGCCATGTCCTTCCAATCTGGTCATATCAAGGGTGTGACACCCAACCCCAGGGACATTGCACATACCTACACCATACTCTCCTCTCAGCTCTGATCATGGGGGCTTCTTCCCGATCCAGGGTTGTAGCACAAATATCTTCCCCAGCCCCCTGAATGACATGACTAAATTCTAGAAATACAGGACTGGGATGGCTGGCAGACTTATCTTCAGGCTTCTGGTTTCAGATGCCTACTATAATAGGAAAGGACGGATGGTCCTTGGGTCACCTAACAACTCAGTAAGTTTTAGCAGCAGCTGCACAGAGGGCTGTTACTGGAAAGGTGGGATCACCACGGTGGTATTAAAGTTTGCTCCCATCTCAATCTCCCAGCTGTGGTAGTATTTGTGCTTGGGACATGAGAAAGCTCTTGGCTGCCACTCTTCTCCCCAGCACAGAAGCTTGTGGCAACAATGGTGGCTGCAGGACAGGATGCAGAGCTCTGCAGGCTGGGCTCTCAGTAAGGCATGGTGCTGTAGGTGCTCTCATGTTAGAGGTCTGTGGCACTCTGTGTGAGTTAGTTAGAGCAGTCCTTTTGCACAACCTATGTGCAGCTCCCTATGCCACTCTGGAGGCCTGAGAGTCTAGAGGCCTTGCCATAGGTGAAAGCATAAATGTCTGTGGCAGGATTGTAGAATCCTGGGTGTTTCTCACTTACCACTTTTTTAGGTCCTTCTGAGAGCTGCTCCCAGATCTCAGTGATCACAATCAAGTTGTCACTCTCCTTTCCTCTCTTTTATCCTTCCTCTCTCATTGTTTTTCTCTGTTGAATTCCAGCGTCCTCTCTTCAGCAGTATATTTGAAGCATGAATATCTACTGGATGTTTGCTTCCTTTTCCTGGAAGAGGAGCATACCAGCTGCATGTAGTCGGCCATCTTGATTTCCCTCCGTGGCTAACTAACTGCAGCCTGTGAGACTTTACACTTAAGAATCAGATAAGCAATAAACTGACTCCACAGTCACAAAAACTGTGTATCAATAAATGCATGTTTTTTTAAGTTGCTACATTTGTGAAAATGTGCTACATAGCAATTAATAATGCAGTATCTCTAAAAGTAATTACCCAGAAATAGTCAATAGTAATCAGAAGAATTGTCCTTACTTTCCATGGTAACTCATTTGCAATCTACCATGAAGCAGAATTGCTTTTCCACATGGGTAGAATGATCACTTTTAATATCACTGAAGATTTATGGTATCAATATTACAGATAAGATCTGCTCTTGTAAAGGGTTCAAAGAGAAACTATATTTTGTTAAATATAGTATATACAAATAAATGCTTTTATTTTGTATATATAAATAAATACTTTTATTTATTTTTATTTATTTATTTATTCATTTTGAGACAGAGTCTTACTTTGTTGCCTGTGGTACAGTGCCCTGGTATCCTAGCTCACAGCAGCCATAAACTCTTAGGCTTAAGCAATCCTACTGACTCAGCCTCCTGAGTAGCTGGAACTACAGGCACCCACTACAACACCCAGCTATTTTTAGAGACAGGGTCTCACTCTTGCTCAGGCTCATTTTATACTAGTGACCTCAAGCTATCTGCCCCTCTTGGATGCCCAGAGTGCTAGACTTACAGGTCTGAGCCACCATGTCCAGCCCATTTTGATTTTGTTTTTAAAGTATATTGTAAGAACTTGTTTTTGAAACATTCACATGGCAGTAGTGAAGACACAGAAACTTTCATTTCCTCTCTGTCTGCAGAGGCTCACCTTCAGGAACTCATCTGAGTGGTGGTCAGTTTGGTTAATCTATCCTGTCTACTACCCATTTCTAAAAAGACCTCATCTGACTGAAAATAGATTTCCAAGCTCTTTCTGGATAAAGTGTCTAGTTTGGAGTTAATATTTGCCATCTGGTAGGACAATGCATGTCTCATATATACAGACATACTGCTTACCCCCAGTAGCATTTAACACAGGCTTATGGAAAATGCTTTATATTTAGCTCTAAAATAAAAACATATGTCATTAAACTATGGAGATGTGTTCTGATAAATGCTTCTTTAAGTGATTCCATCATTGTGCAAACACCATCGAGTGTATTCATACAAACTTAAGTGGTCTAGGCTGCTTGTTGCTCTCATGCCATCAACATGTACAGCATATTACTATGCTGAATATTGTACACAATAGTAGGTTTTTATGTATCTAAATCCATCAAAACACAGAAAGGTACAGTAAAAAGAGAGTAGTACGATCTTAAGGGACCACTGTATATGTAGTCCATTGCTGACCAAAACATCATTGTGTTCCATACCATTGTAAGTCTATTTAATTTTCACTGGAAAGTTTTCCAAACTCTGTTAATTATTTTATCAATTCCCTCAAAAAAATGGATCAAATACCATTAGAAATTGTAATGATTTGTCATAAATTACCTTGCCTTCCCAACCCAAACCTTCTCAGTTTTCTGTACTGCAGAGTATTGTTTTAAAAATGGACCCTGCTTTGTATGCTTTATTCACAATAGCAATTCCAGGTGCATATGAAGATAAAGGTGACTAATTAGGTTGCTGCTTATTCTCAAGGAAGTAATTAGGCATCATTAGGGTATTATTTTTTAAATTAGGGTTTGCTTTCATGTGGAATTTATATAGTGCTCTGTCTTTGTAGAAACATTCTTGAAACTCATTCATTTGTTCAAAAAGAAAAATTAAATGTCATTATTAAGATCTACCTTTCTGAAAACATAGCCAACAGCAATTTGGTCTAAAATTTGTCAGCTTTGCACAAAAGGCAATTTGAACATTAGCAATCAGTCTTTCAAGGTGATTGCTATCTGCATACAGAGATGTGGGTTTTAAAAGGCAAGAAATCACCACCCTCACAATCAGTATCAACAACAAATTCCTATCATTTTCCAGTTGCAGGGATATAAAAAGCTTCATGGTTTGTACCCTGACCTCGAGGAGTATATTTAAGGGTTTTCTCCTAATGGATACAAACACTAATTGAAATTTTTGTTTTATGGGGAAAATCTTACCCCACTACCCCTGGTGCTTCTTTATAAATATAGAGAAATCCTTTTAAGGCATTTAAAAATGTGGTCACTTACGAAGCATAACACTAGGGGCATGGGGTAGATTGCTAAATTCTATTCCAGAATATCACTTCTCTCTTACCAAAATGGCCAATACTTCAACATTGAGTCCTAAAAACTCTCAGTCTTCTGGAGTCCTGGTAAATCTATTCATAGTTCAGAAAATACCTTAATAATTGTATCAAAAAAATAAAAAAATATATCAGTTGTATCAACTTGTCCCTTTAAATGTGTTATTGTTAGCAAAACATTATTTTTGAAATACTAATCTTGTCATCTATGTAATGGGAATATTTGTTGCCTAATTCTTAGATTTGTTCTGAGGATTAAATTAGTCAATCCATATACAGCACTCAGAATAGTGCCTGGCAAATAATAATAACCTGATAAAGGCAGGATGTTATTGTTTTAGCATTATTATTGCTATTGTTATTATTAGCTGCTATTTGTTGCCTCCAAAATTCAGATGTTGAAACTTCATGACCACAGTGACAGTAATAAGTGGTGGAGCATTTAATAGATAATTAAATCATGAGACTTCCTCTTCATATGAATGAGATTAGGTCCTTATAAAATAGGTTCCACTCAGCCTTTAGCTCTCTTTCCTTCCACCTTTCACCATGTGAAGGCAAAATGTTTCTCCCCTCTGAAGGATGAAACTCTCATCACAGAGCTAAACCTCCTGGTGGTGCCTTGATCTGGAACATTTCCACCTCTAGACTATGAGAAATCACCTTCTGTGTTTTATAAATTACAGTCTATGATATTTTGCTATGTAACACAAAACCGACTATTAGACTATGGATTACGACCTTAGTCTAATATATTCTAGCAATTTAGATAGACTGAGGATATAAAAATTAGGAAGTACGTCATCCACAATTTAAACATGATCACAAAAATTTTAAATGCAAACAAGTTAATTATTTCATGTCCTAACCTTACTCATCAATTTCTATTCACTTATCAGTTCCCTTACTTACCTTAATTCCAGCTAATAACATTGCTTCCCCCTTCATCGAGAAATAAGAATAATTTTTAGAAGGGAACTTGCATAGACACTGGCTACTATATTTACTAGCATACGAGTATCTTCAGACCCATTTTGCCTTTTTATTCTTCATGTTTCTCTATTTAGAAGTTTTGATCTAATTACTCTCCTCATTGAGGTGCAAGATTCCAAACCCACTTGCCTATTCAAAGACATAGTTCCATCAATCCTCTCCTAGTAGCTATTTCTTTCAAATCATTAACTTTTCTCTCTCCCTACGAAGCATTATGATCAGCATGAAGCTGCCATCTTTAATATATTTCTCCATTCTTGAAAACAACACTTGACCTGCCTTCCTGTACCAATTACCACTCAATTTCTTTGTTCTTATTTTGTACCAAAATCGTACTGGAGAATAGTTGTTTACACTCACTTCTTCCCCAATACAGTCTCATGAGCACTCCAATCAAGCTTTAGAACCTATCAGTCCATCAAAATTTCTACTCTCAATGCTTTCTAAATTCAAGTTTCAATTCAAAATGAAAACCTAATTCTATATCTCAGAAGTATTTGAAAATGTTTGTCATCTTCTCTCTGATACACACATACATTTACTTCTGTTATCTTTCAGGATGCCGTTCTTTTTGGTTTTCTTCTTATCTCATCAGTCATTCTAAATTAGTGCTTATTTTCTTGGTGATTTATGATGTTTACATAAGATTCAATAAAACTTTCTCACACTTAATTGAAGTTTATATGCACGTATGCTAATTTGAAAACTCTACTTAGATGTCTAATGTACATGGTATATATCCTAAACTGATCTTCCCTCATTAAACTTATTTCAACAATAGCCAACCCCATCTCCCTCTAAAGTGTCATTAATTCAGCTTAAGTTCAGTGTTTAGTCTATAGGGAAAGGAAGCAAGGCACTATCAATGGTTTTTGACAAGGGTAAACAATACAACACATCTCTATTTTAGAAAGATAATTTTCCAGGAATTAGGATGGATAGGAGTTGTACGAAATTTTATAAATGTTAACCAGTGAATGGTCCCTGCCATACTCCAAGGGGAATAGAACCCAGGGATCTAAACCACAACAGAGGGAGAAGAAATAGAGGCTGTGTAGTGGGTAGAGATTCCAGAGTTATTCTGGATTTAGTGACTAATTAGATAAGAAAAAATTAGGAAAGGAAAGAGGGAAGCTATTCTGTGATCTTTTGTCATTAAGTTGACCCTTAAATATAGCAGAAAAGGTAGATTTCAGGACAGAAAATATACTTGGTGGTTATACTTTTAGAATGCTAAGTTGAGAGATCTGTAACACAGTCAAAAAATTTAATTTACATACTTAGCTTTGAATTCTGTCTTTGACACTCAGCTGGAACTGAGAGTTGTAATCTGTGAAATAAGATATTAAAAAATGCCCAAAACTATACTTGTGAGAATTTAATTAATATGATCATGTGCTCCAGATACCCATTCTTTACTGGTTGTATAACTTGGAGCTGATAATTTAACAACACTGTCTGTTTTCTCATCTGTAAAATGGGATCACAGTAGTAGCTACTGTGGGGAAAGTAATTTCTAACATTTTTTTGCTGAAAGGTAATATCTTAAATACAACTACAAATACTCAGAGAGTGTATAAATTAGTATGTAAATTTAATTATACATGTGAAATTTATTACATGTTAAATGAAAATTTGTTAAATGTAAATTTCATATACTTAGAGAATTATATGAAGTCAACAAAAAATATTGAAAAGTAAAAATAAAAGTTTATCAGAAAAAGTAAGATCAAATTGTAAGTTTTAACTCCATCCAGAAAATCTTATTAAAATAACCCATCAGAATCAATAAGCATACATAATGGTGATTATGTTTTACCTAAAGATTTGTTCAAAAGATACATTATACCAAAATCATCATGTAAGATAGGTATGTCTCAGTATTTTTGTACCTTTATGTTTAAATCTTGAACAAAAAGTATTTGGAAACATAAGTCACAAGGCCATAAGGGCTATGTAGCCTGAGAAAAATTACTTTAGCTCCTTGATTTTTCTTGAATATTTGAAAATTGGTAAAAAAAAAAAATAACTAATTTTATAGTAAGCCATTGCAATGTATTATTAAATTGCTTTATATTGAAACTGAATGATGTACATATTGTCAGTTTTTTTATTATCATTATATATGAGCTTATTGCTCAAGACCTTTATATTACCATTACCAAATGATACATAATGGGACATAAAAGATGTTTGTCTGAGTCATCTAGTTACTATCTGTATAAGTTTACTTTTGCATGTTAGGAATTTATTTTGTGAACTTCATTTTGTTTTGCTCTATGGTTGCACATTTATTTTGCTACCAAAAGAATGTCTTGTTTTTTTTTAAAGACTCACATTGTCACCCTCAATAGAGTGCTGTAATGTCACAGCTCACAGCAACCTCCAGCTCTTGGGCTTAGGTGATTCTCTTGCCTCAGCCTCCTGAGTAAGCTGGGACTACAGGTGCCTGCCACAAAGCCTGGCTATTTTTTGTTGTTGTTGCAGTTTGGCCGGGGCTGGATTCAAACCCAGCACCCTTGGTGTATGGGGCTGGCACCCTACTCAGTGAGCCACAGGCGCTGCCTAAGAATGTCTTGTTTTTACATGGGAAGTTGTGAGAAATTAATTTGTCACCATAAATTTTCTGCCTTCTACAGTTATACAACTCAATGATGAATATTTTATCTTACAGAACATACACTATTTATTTTCTAAATTTTTAATTGTGTTTCTTTTTTTAATTTCAAATTAATAGGGGAGTACAAAACTTTAGGTTACATTGTTTGCAATTTTAAGGTGAAGTTCAAGTTGTACTTAAGCCCTGTACCCCCAGGCATGCCCTAATGTAGTATATTAATAGTAAAGGCCACAGACTTTGAGCTGTAAGATCAAGGGGCAGTATTAACTCCATCCGTACATGTTGTAAGATCATAGTCTGGTAAGAAACAAATGACAACAAAACAAAACCTCTCTGAGTTTCAGCTTCTTCTGTGTGAAGTCATAAATGTATCAGAAAAGTTTTTCTTAACCCTTGTCGGTCTCTATCCCAATTTCATTTTTTTATAACTTCATATCTGCTCCCATCAGTGATCCTACCCAGCACATATTATCATTTCTGAGGATCTAGGACTTATGCATTGCATTTTTATGCTTATTTTCACTATCTACTTCTTAAAAATCCTTTATGGTGGCACCTTCCATATGTTGGTTCATTTTCTATCGTTGTACTGAGTAGACCTCAGGAAAGTCTCTTAAAAGTTGCATCTTTTTTTTTCCCCTGGCCTCTATCCATAGCCTTTATTATATTACAGATGGGTTATTGTCATGGTCTCTAAATGATCTTTTGCTGTCACATCTCTACTCCTTCCAGTAGAAGAGTTACCTGATCTATTATTCTAAAAAAATACTAAGGTAATTCTCCTGCATTGTGTTTAACCGCTTTTATTAATTTAAATAGGGAGACTAATTATTGTTCTCTCTCTCTTCTTTTTTCTTTTTTTGAGACAGAGTCTCACTCTGTCATCCTGGTAGAGTGTTACAGCATTATCACAGCTCACAATAATCTCAATATCCTATGATAGGGATCCTTCTGCCTCAGCCTTTTAAGTAGCTGGGAATTATAGGTGCCTACCACCATGCATAGCGAGTTTTTCTAATTTTAGTAGAGATGGGGGTTCACTGTTGCTTAGGCTGGTCTTGAACTTCTGAGGTCAAGTAATCCACCTACCTCATCCTGGGAGCTTATTATTTTCACTTGAACGTAAACAGGTTAGTCACTTGTTCAGAATGTCATATGCTTGAGCTCTGCTGTTCCCACATAATTATAAAAATAAAAATTTCAGTGTTAAGGAGGTAATAACATACATTTTAAAATGTATAATGAACAACTTTTATGAGCTAGTTTAAGACTTAGATGGCTCGTACAGCATTCTTCATGGTCAAGGAGGTACGTAGAGTAGAATGAGGAAAGGGAAAGGAAGAAGGAGAAGTATAGTGGAAAGAGAAAGAAAAGAAGGAAGGCAGAGAAATAAGGAAAATGAATTCTATTGGTCTGAGCCCAAGTACATCCTGGATTGTCCATTGAGAAATTGTTGCTAAATAACATTTATTGAATGTCATGAGGCATCAAAAATACTCATGTATTAAATACAATACTTATGTATTGAAACCACAGATCAGACTTTCATGTCATATAACAATGCAAAGAGCTGGACTAACAGCATACTAAGCATATTGAAATAAGAAGAGAAGTAAACTTGTATGAGTGAGGGTAGACCACAACATGACCACTCATTCTGTAGCAAGGTGGGTTAATTAGTAAGACATTTTGAAAGAAAGATTGCCATTATTATACTAAAAACACAATATCCTTTGATATCCTGAAAATGGTACAGTGTACCAGTCAGATAAAGTCTATTTTAGGAAAAAAAACCAAAAATCAGATTTGCTGAGTTTTCAGGAGCAAGACTTTTCCTTGAAGGGTAAATGAAAACAGCTTTCTAACTTAAGATCTTAGATACCATTAGTCCCAATAAAGTTGGTGATTTCTTCTGGGAGGGTTTAATCAGTTTGTTGTGACATGGTACCAGCAACTCAATTCTATAAAACAATTGTGATTGATCACTGCTGTTCCATGAATTGGCCAGAAGGGAGCCCGAGAAAATCACTTCCACCGCTTACTTTGCTAAGTGCAACTTTTGAAAATGATGGTCTTCAGAATTTGAACTTTTTTTTCCCATGGTGATTCATAACAATCTTTCATTATTATCTATTTTCTTTATTTTCTAAAGAGAAAATAATAAGTAGGGTTACACTCTTTGGTAGAAGTCAAAACAGTTAACAAACTGTCATGAGGTTAAGCCTTTTTGTCAAACCTGAGCTAGTTATGTATTGACATTTTCTGGCCAGAGCACAAAAGGCACAGAGAGGCGGCCATTTATGGGCCTACTAATGCCCTGTGGCCACCTAGAGGTTTTCCAAGCACAAATAATCAGTGCCTAAACTGAGACTGGGATTGGCTATTTATAAATGGGGCAAAGCTATTCTGATTATAATATGTCTCTATCAATTTTATTTTTGGTATCATTACCATTATCACTTTTACTTATAAAATACATAATATTTTCCCTCTGATGCATCCTACATCTACATCACTATAGATTTCCAGAAACATTTTTAAAACAATGTAGCCAACCAGAGTGGTTATCTATTTTTACTTAGGAAGAAAAATATCATTGTATTACCACTTAGATAAGACTAAATCAGGCATAACACTTATAGATCTTGTATAGACAGACATAGCTTAATCCACTTATCTTCTAGGATTAAAGTTATGGGAGATCATTTCAAATAAAAAGGCTATATAAGAAATGTTCACAGGGTAGCCTTGCTAGAGAAGTAACTTTAGCTATTCTCTTCTTTTTTTTTTTTGGAGGCAGTCTCACTGTGTCACCCTCCGTAGAGTGCTGCGATGTCATAGCTCACAGCAACCTCAAACTCTTTGGGCTTAAATGATTCTCCTGCTTCAGCCTCCCAAGTAGCTGGGACTACAGGCGCCTGCCACAATGCCTGGCTATTTTTTGGCTGAAGTTGTCATTGCCCTTTGGCAAGCCCAGGCTGAATTTGAACCCGCCACCTCCAGTGGGTGGGTCTGGTGCCCTAGCCACTTGAGATACAGGTGCCAAGCCAGCTTTAGCTATTCTTTCCATATAGTGCATTGTGTAAAAAGTCATATATCATGTATATTGTTTTCCCAGTTATGAAAATTCAAAGTCCTTACTGTCATTGTCATCTTCTTATCTAAAAATTAGACAATGTGGTATCTTTCATCTTTCATTACCCACAACATAGCAAATCACATAAATTTAGGGAAACAAAGTTCTGTATGTTACAGTATTACCTGACTGACTTTGAGAAAGTGCTTTCCAAATATTTGACTAACTCAGCTTGAAGTTCAGATAAGGCGGGCAGGTGCCTGTGTGCTTTATGTTAGTGCACCTGAAATAACACTTCTGTGCCTACAAACATCTTTTTCTTCTATTTGCCTTGCTTGGTCCCTCCCATTAAGTGGCAAATTTCTCAGGAACAGTATAAAAATCTCAAATCCTTACAAGTAATTGACATTGTCTATTATTTTATTAGATTTGCACCATTATCTCTAAGATCTTTGATGATTTTTACAGAGGAATTGGAGAAAAGGCAAGCAGTGAATTAAGAAAAAGTGTGAAGCCCAGGTAGAGGACCAGCAGGAAGAATCAGCAAATCAGGCAGGGAATTACCATGAGCCGGACCGGAAGGACAGAGAGATGGACGTCTAGGCCTGCCCATAAATTTGGAAGGTGGAGTCTAAATACTTTTTGTCTTTAAAGTTCTCATTAGCTATATTTTCTGGATTCACTGACTTTTTTCTTGAGAAAGAGTAATCAAGCTAACAAATTTGATGATGACTTTCACCTATGCTTTGGAGTATATATATATATTTTTCTTATTGAAGCCACAGTAGTTAATATGTGAAGAAGATAGTACTACCTGAAGTATAATAATTAAGCCGTGACAGCTATTCTATTGCAGAGTACATTTGACAATTAATGTCATGGATTAAATTAATGATAGACTATTTAAATAATATCATTTTGAACTTAAGCAAAATCACTTATTGTTATACTTCAGAGCACTTTATTAAGGTTTTTGAATGCCTAGTTATTTTTTTCCTCAGGATACTTCAAACAGCCAATTATTTTTTAAAAATTTTAACTCTGTTGAATGTCAATGTGTATTTGTTTGTTTTCTAATGCATTGGATTAATACAAAATTATAACAAACATTATATTCAAAATGTGGATCATTAGGTAATTAAAAAATATTATGAAACTTAAAAACAATCCCAATGTATCACTTCCTAAAACACATGTCCATTGCAAAATCAACACAGTTTATAAATGTTTTACAAAGATTCTTGAAAGAAATAGTAGAATAGTTTGTACTGGGTTTTATTTGGCAGACAAACTCAGGCATTCCAAATAACTTTATACCAGAATGCAATATTGCTTCAAAACTTTAATTCCATATAAAAGTCTAATAAATTTTAGTTATAAGCTCTTGTGAGATCCCAAATTCTAAGAATTTATTGAGCAACAGCTTCAAGTTAAGCTGAATATTAATCAAACATTTATTTCAGTTGAAATTCTTGTTTATCTCTGTTCGATTTGTTTACTTTCAGTGGAACTTCAAAGTTTGAATTCCAGAGCCTGAATTAATGTACAGAGCTGGTCTCTACAGTCCTCTAGAAACAGCTACAAAATGTATGACAAGTCATTTATGATGTGAGCTAAGGTGTCCATGGCATGTCTCAGGACATTTTAATTACATTTCATTAATTCAGCATTCACCACACATTTGAATTTGCCTAAACGCGAAAAGGCTGACTCTTAGGTAGTTTCATGCATCATTAAATTCAACAAGAAATTATATAGCTATAGCTTACTTTTTTTTAAGAATTTTTATACATAAGCAGCTAGGATGCTTTGAGAACTAGCATTGCTTGATCATGTGTTAAAGGCAAACTACTCTGTATCAAAGCAAATGCAAACCCAAAACATAGCTACTGTAATATATTCAGATCATTTTTAATGAACCATCATTAGGCACAGTGATCTTTAAATTATCCTATTTCAAAGATGTTATCTTTGGTTAAGTTGATGCAATAATTATAAATTCACACAAAGAAAAAATTCTCAATTACTTTGGAACTTTTCCATCTAAATTTCAGGCTGGGTATAATATTTTATCCTTTTTCCTTACTCTTGCCTGGGACTCGGATATGATGGCTGGAGCCTCAGAAGGATCTTAGACCATGTGGTGATCTGGGATGAAGATGCCTGCTGAGGGGGACAGAAGAGTAGAAACATTGGTTACCGATGGTTGAAGACATCAGGCAAGCGCTCAACTGGCTCCCTTCAAACTCCTTTATTTGTGACAGAATTAAGTTCTGATGTTCCTAAAACCATAATTTTTTTTCTTTTTAAAGCTAAACTTACCTTTACATGATTCAGGCATTGACATTATTTGGCTTCAATTTATACTTACTATTTCTGGTTGGCAATTCCAACAGCATACCTACTAGAAAGCCTTATTACCACCACCATATGTTATTCACGTTGATTGTGCTGGCAGCAGCACTTGCAAGATTTCCCCCCTTCCAGAAATCCAGCCAATGGCTCCTTTTAGTTCCATTACCCATTTATTAGAAAGGGATGAGAAATTGATACCAGGCCCCAGAACAGGGCCAGGGTTGGAAATGGGGAATACAGGAGCACAGAAATGGATGGTGAGAGGTAACATACATTTTCACAGCGTGGCAGAAAAAAAAAAAAATATATATATATATCTGAAGCAGGTGCCAGGGTGAGGAAACATATGTTACCTCTCAAGCAGAACACTAACTTGCAGATTCCTTTGTTGGCATTGCCTTAAGTTTGGTTGCTGCAATGGAAGAGAAGCCATTTCCAAAACCTTCAAGAATCAAATTGGCATCTGTGATGTTAATCCTATTATACCAATGATGTTGGGATTAAAAATGTAACACTTCTTCTTACTTTAATTTACATGGGTTTGAAAATTTACTTTTTCATGTAAGATGAAGTTGAAAATTAATTCTTATGACTTACAATTTGGGAAAGAGGTAATATGTGGATATTGGTGCCCAGACAGTGATTAAGAATAAAGGAATAGATTTTTAATGAAGATTTTTATGTGGTTTCTAAATAAACATGTTTAACTTGTTAAACATTTTTAATAGGAATGATTGTTTTGGGGGGTTGTTATCTTGAGAAAAAGTCTCTACCTCTATACTATGTAAGTTAAAACCTTGTCAAGGATATTCTGTTACAAAGAATCATTTTTATAAGCATGGACCTGAACTTAAAGGATAGATAGGGGATTTGAGTGGTTAGGAATAATTTTGACTTTCCCTGGGATTTTAAAAATGTATCTTTTATGTGCTATATATAGTTTTAAGGGATTATTTCAACAATATGGCTAGAAAATGGCACATAGACTAAGAAAAGCCCTCCCCCGAGGTGTTTCATGATGCCTGAAAGAAGTCACCTACAGAGGCACGAGTCATCTCATTATAAACCATTTCACATAGCAGAAATATAATGCAAATCAAAAACCAGAAAAGGTTTTAATTGCACTACTCATTTACAAACCCCTAAGCCTGCTCATTGGCCTGTATGTGTGCATGTGTGTGTGTGTGTTACAAAGAGTTACAAATAAACTACCGAAATAAAGTCAGAAAGGCTTCATTAAAATATGGTATTGGGGACAGCACCTCTGGCTCAGTGAGTAGGGCACTGGCTCCATATATCGAGGGTGGTGGGTTCAAACCCAGCCCTGGCCGGCACCTGTAATCCCAGCTACTCGAAAGGCTGAGGTAAAAGAATTGCCTAAGCCCAAGGGCTGGAGGTTGCTGTGAGCTGTGATGCCATGGCACTCTACCAAGGGTGACAAAGTGAGTCTCTGTCTCTAAAAAACAGATCAAGAAAAAAGAATAAAATATGGTATTAGACTCTGAACTTTCTGGAAGAATTAGTAGAAGGAAATGAATGAATAAGATTGGGGGTGTTAAATATTTAAAATAGAAAGGAAAACAGTAAATATAGTACCAGATATGAAAGAGAATAGAATAAGGCCAAAATTAAGGAGTCTGATTTAATTTAAAAGCAAAGTAAAAGAAAGAGAGAGACAGGGATCATCACTGTGTCTAAGATGGAAAGAAGAACAGAAGAACTATGTATAGAGGTGATTAGGTGATCTGAGTGTAATGCACATGGATTACAGATCCTCTTCCCTTAGTTTCCCTTTGTAAAGGAATAAGTGAAGTAGTGATAACATGCTAAGGGTGAAGATGCTTGAGGTAGATGAACAGCTTGGTATCACTCTCTATGCTTCATCACATCTGCCATGGTAATGAAAGGACATAAGACACAAATGGTTTTCTGAGTCACATTAATTCTCATTTGAGATTAGAACTTGATGTGCATTCATTGAAATACCAGTGTTCAGTTGGTTCTCCTATTTCTCTGTGAAACTACTTTGTAGATAAGGAGAAATACGTGAAATTTACTCAGAATCTGGAATTTCAGGAAAAGTGAATGTGTAACTTGACATATTGGGGGATCTGAGGGGAGGTAAAAAAGAGAAATTCAAGTTAACCGCCATGGTGGAAAGGTACAGAAATAATTTGAAATTAATTGAATATGGTTATGCAGTGGAGTGAGTGTAGTATAAATCATGGAAAAAATATGGAAGAGGGTGTTGAGAGATTGAAGGACTTGATAAAGTAGGAGATAAGGTCTGTTGGAGGGTAAAGAATGAGACAATTTGGAAGATAAAAAGTTATGGTCAGAATTCAAATCTGTAGATGTTTTCAGAGAAAATAGTATCTGAAATATTAATAAATTAAATGAACATAAAGATCATGGAAGCTTAGGTTTTCAATGAACTAAAAGATTAAGGATGTTGGTCTTATATTTAGATATGTTCTAGAAACTATTTTGAGAAATAAGATGTAATATTGAGAAAAATAGAACATAGAACTTTGTGAAGTATCTATCTTAGTTAAGTAATCAGCCACAAAACAAGAAAAATGTGTTAATATATTATCATTAGTAAATAATCAGGGTAAGAACAGTAGACTGGCAGAGTTTCCTCAACATTCAGAAAGCATATCTGCAAAGATAACATTTAGGGAGAGACCTGAATGAAATTAAAAAGAATCAAACATATGACTATTTGTAGCAAAAACATTCATGATAGAGGCTACAGTATATACAAAACCCAGGGACAGGGATGCTACATGAGTTAGATGGACAGACCAAGACAAGATGAATCTAGAACATAAAGAAATGGCACGACATTTGAGTACTGGTAAGAACGATGACCTGGACTCAGTTCAAGATACAATTTTTTTGGTTTGTTTACTTGTACACAAACCACACTACTGCAAAGAGGTACCTGATTTCTGTGATCTATAACAGCACAATTGAACACCCTGTTACCATATTCACACCTCACTGATGGATGCCCAAAGTTCTAGGTCATCATGCTCATGGAGAAATACATCGGGTCGAAGAATGTTGCTTCACAAACTTAGACAGAGCAAGTGGAAGGAGATCAAAGAGATAGAACTCCATAGCTCAAGTCATCCAGCCCTAAAGTTGATAATTTAGAATCTCAAGTTTTTGCTGTATCACATTTATTTAAAATACTTAATTTTTCATTTTATTTTATATTTAATAGTCAGGCCTACTCACAATTTCATCAGACAGTTATTGAAAAGGAGTTGGAAATTGGTTGAGAGAGCTAGAACAGTCTGACTATATTAAAACATGTAGAACATAGTAAGAGTTTTATGTCGTAAATATTAAGGACAACCATGGCATGTTGGACAAGGGAAGGAAGAGTATCATTTGTGATATAAATAGAAGTAAGGAAAGAAAGCAGGTTACAGGGAAATGGATTAGAAGGACATTACAAAGTCAGTATATGAGAAAATATCACTTTGGGTTATTTCAATGGAATAAACGAGTTGGGATAAGATTTGTATAGGATTTTAAAAGGTTAAAATAATTGCGCATACAATACATGTTCATGGATACCACATGGGACATGTGAAAGAGGAGTTAGAGGTGACTCAAGAGTTTCTTTGTTGGCCAGCTGTGAGTGGTGGTATGATGTATTAAGGTGGAAAACATTGCAAGGAAAACCACATTTGTGTGTGTGTGGAGGGTGGAGGGTTTAGGGTGGCGTTTTGCTCATGTTAAGCATGAGATGCCCATTAGACACCAAAATGAGGATATGAGGGTCTTAAGGTCAAAGGACTAAGTCAGGGCTAAGATATAAATTTATAGCTTATCCCCAGATAGTTGAGACGGGCTGAGATCACATGGGAAACAAGTGAACATAGAAAGAAAAGAAATCCACAGCCTGAGCCAAGGCACTTGAGGACAAAGAAGGGTAGATAAACCAATTAAAGACCACAGTGAGGATCAAATAACCATTGGTGTATAAGTGCCACAGATAGTACAGTAAGAAGATTATAGCAGGTGTGAAATTCTTAAAGTGGTTAGGTTAGAAAAGACACAACTATTGTTAATGAATTTCTAGGCAGTGTGTGTGGCAGAGATGGCTAGGATACGAGCACTGAAAATGAGGATCAAGGAGCTAAGTGGTCAGGTTTTTGATGAAGCATCTATAATGGGCAAGATAAATATAAACGATGGCAAGAGTAGTTGGAGCAAGATTTGAAACAGAGAGAAAAGAAACAAGCCAGATACTAAAATGAGTAAGATGTTGTGATGGGAGGGAAGTTATATTATTGTGGTATGAGAGCTAGTGATTTATAGGGTATTATGTATTCTAAAAAGCTGAGTTATTTTTGTTATTTTTTGTATGTTTTAAATACAACAGAGAAACAGTAGTCTGGAAGTAGTATTATGTCTAAGCAGAAAATCTGTTACCCTCACATCCTGTGCCACCAGTCAGGGAGTAAAAATTACACATATGACAGGCCTGCACTAGAGCACTATCTCCAGAGCATTCAGAAAAGAAGTTCAGAATGTAGAGGATTTTGTCTTTGATAAAAACAAGTTTCAAAGATACACAGATTATGGATACTAGGTACCAAACCATATGGGGATAACAGTTTGGGTGACAAAGTAATGATGATATGGGGTCCTTATGCCCTTCATAATAACATCGATACCAAAGAATACAGCATAATAGAATTAGTATTACTGGTCTTTGGGAAATAAAGTAATGCCTTTTATAGCCTAATCTTATTACATAATGAAGCAGAGGCTGTGTGTGTGTGTGTGTAAAAAATGAAATAGAAAGGATAGGTGGTCTACCCAATAGTTAAGTCATATTACAAACTTCGCCTCCCCAAATACAGTGGTGGGAAGTATTTAGACCAGAGGATGACTAGTTTCTCAAGCTAAAGCAAAGGTTTTTATAGTCTTCATATATTCTACCATGGATATAGTTAAATCCAGAGGAGGAATGTTTCCAAATAAGCATGAGGACCTCTGCGATTCCCCCTTCTAAATGCCTGAGGCAGGACTGAGCTAGACCATAGACACTCCTAGAGCTTTCTTTCAGCCTGCCCAGGACAGTGTTAAGAACAACGGCGGGTGTGGGTACGGTGGAGGTAAACGTAATCCAGCTCACAAACAACCTAAAGTGTCTGACGGGAGATAAGAAAAAGGAAAATATGACAACAGTAATGTTATTACATGGAATTAACCATAAAATGACAATTATTTTGATTAGGGTAAAAAATAAAAACTGTTTTTCAGGAGATGGTGGTAAAGGAAGAAATTGGCATCACTGATGCCCCTGGCAAGGGGAGTATGAGATAAGCAGCTCTCATATAAGTTATTTCTCAAAAAAGAGCCAATATTGGTTAGAGTAAGAAGATGTAGAGAGCAATCTCTGAAGAGGGTAAATTAAAGAAAAACAAATTATAGTAGTTCTAGAGGTTTTGGTCAGTGGGGTCTGAAAAGAGGTCATATGTTGGATTAATGAATTAGAGATCATTTAGAAAATACAAAAATAAGGTTGAAGATTAAAATCATACATCATAAAATAAAATTGTATCCTTAAATTTACCTGACTCACCCTTCCAATTTTAACAGTATTTTTATTAAAATGCATTGTTAATTAGGTCATTGGTCTCCTTATAATTAGTGCTTTTTTTCTCCCAGAAATTAATGCCTTTAAAGCAATATTAATTGAAATAGCTAATGTATAGTATTCATTTTGTAAAGTTCTATTTCAGCAAAATCTGGAAATAGGTTAGCATTTGGGTGTCTGAGTGTATAAATATAACTTGCATGTATAGATACATATTACACATAATTTAGACATATGTCTGTTAATACTATTAAGTAGTAATTTATCTAATGTTTACTGAATTGTATACAGCCTGTGTACACAGAAGGGTGGATAAAGCTAGGATTTCCTCAAGAAGTTTAATGCAGAAATTATAGATCTATGAACAAATAAGCAAGCATACAACTTAAACTGTGTAAGAGAGTTATATCCAAGGTGTTTACAAATATGGCTCAATATATAAGCAGATGGAAAATTTGTGTATATTAGAAATAGGGATGTGTGCGTAGAACCTCACTTTTAGTCTCCTTTGGATAATGGGTGGTGTTTCTTTTCTATTCAGTTAATAGGTGTTTATAGCCCCAGTTAACACTACCTTCTTCTTAATAAATGTTGTGTTTGCTGTATCTCCGTTTTCTCTATTCTAGCAAAATCATCATGTCTCTCATTAGTGTGCTCTGGGTGGGGATTGGTTCATATCTCTTTATTATAGGTGTGGACTTTTGGTGATTCATGAATGTTTATATAAATGAATGCAATCTTTAATATGACTAATCTTCCAGCTCTTTTGCAGGAGACCTTTTTTTTGTCATAAAGTTACTGCCTCTGTGGTGTGAATTTTAGGCTATGGATGTCTTTTCTCTGAGCTCTATTTCTCTTCATGTGTTGTTCTTTTCCTTGACTTTTCAACTCTTGACTATTCACCAAAAAATGTCTACTAATACTCCAAGCCAACCACTATGCTTGTTCTATTTTTTTGGGGGGGAGGTATTAAATCATAAGTATGTACATTGATGCATTTATAGGGTTCAGTGTACTGATTGATATACGATGTGAAATGCTTACATTGAACTGATTAACACATCCATGAAAATACATCATTAAGAAATTTATTGTAAGTATAGTCATTTCTTTCATTTACTTATTTATACTTCCACTTGATTTGGGCTTTGCCTCCATTATAATATAAACAAACATCTATCTTATTGACATATTTTATTGCAATATTGATTTCATAAATTTAATATTCAAATGAAATAAAAGATGAATTGTGATCAAGATAGAATTCTGGTTAAATGATTCGAGAACCACACTTGCCTTGGTTCAGATACATTGCACCAAGAATACAGAGAGAGAACACTGAATCAATGTAATTATGCTTGATATGGTAAATATTTCCATGAACTGGAGATGAAACCGAAACAGAATAATGAGCACAGTTGACATGAGCAATCCACTGGATTTTAATTTTAAAGAAGGCAGAAGCAGTCTGAAAGGCATACTCTGCTTTCCACAGACAATAATGACTTAAAACCAAATCGGGACTGTCCATTTTGAGAAAAAAATAAAAAACATTTGAAATAAGTTAATGTTTACTTTTACCTAGAACTATAGTTTATCTACAGCTGTGCGGCTAAGAGAAGGAAAATACCACACACTACCTCCTGAGGAATCCCCGAGCCAAGCTTCCATTACTCACATGTGTGATGGACATATCTGAAACATCTCCAATACTGGGGAGTTAGAATTCCCTAGAAACCAATGTATAATCTGATTCTAGGTCAAGGACTTTGAAAAGCAAACCTGAAACCACTGTATAGGAAAAGGAGATCACAAAGAGAAAAGGGAAAAATTAAAGATGCAACCTTATGTTAAAAATGCTCTTGCAAAGCAAAAATCCAAATGCACAGAAAAAAATGAACATATTATAACACATCATATGTTATAATGGAGCTTAAAGAGCATTAATTGAAAAAAAATAATTACTTTAAATGAAACAATAACACTAATAGAATAAGTTGAAACACTTAACAACTAATGAAAATAAGGCTCCAAAGACATGAAAGAGAGAATGATATGATATATAAAAGAAATGAGTAAACATAATTTGGTAGACATGACACAAAAATAATAAATAGGTATCAAGTAACCTGGCCCTTTGTATCCTCAATGATTCCCCAACAATTAAAATAATAATAACAATAATAAATAAAAAGAAATAGAAATCTTGCAGATAAAGAATAAAGTTATTGAAATTTAAACTCCAGGCTACACATGGTCAAAGGAATTACTAAACATAATTATACACATTAAAAAAGAACAAATAAATGTATTAATCTTGGAAATAAAAAATATACTCACTGAAATTAACTCAAGGTTTGATATATAATCAAATATTTGATAAATTTGAGGACTGTGTTGAGAATTTCACCTAGATGACATAGACAGAAAAAAAGAGATTACAGAAAATCTTAAAAAGCAACTAAGATTTGGAGAATAGTTTGAGGCATTCCACATAGGTCAAATAGATATCTTAAAAAGAGAAAATAGATGGGATATTAGGGAGAAATATTAATAGAAATAATGAGTAGTATTTTTTCAGAATTAAAGGTAGATATAAATTACCAGATTAACGGTTAAGTTGAAGGAACAAGTGAAATAATAAACATTTTATTTTATAAAACAAATGAAAAATACTAAACACATCAAGGATGATAATGTAAAACTTTAAAACTACCAAAGTTAAAAGGGTGATATATAAAGGAACAATGATTTGACAGGCTACAGACTTTTTATGAGCACCAAGACATAACTAAAAAAAAATAGAGAAATATACTACTCAGAGTATTTGGAAAAATGAGCAGCTGACCTAGAATTACATACACAGAAAAAATATAGTCCCTTTGATGAAGGACGTGGATAAATTATGGACCCAGGAAGGGCAAAAAGAAGTGTCAGTGTGTGATAGATAGTACGGTCAGAACCTTTGAGTAGCAGAGCCAGAGAAATTCTCACATTTAAATCACTTAATTTACAATAGGCTTAATCGACAATCTGCTTCTAATCAGCAACAACAGATAATAGAAATGGAGAATTATGATCTAAGTGGTGAACAAAATAAAAATCGAGGCTAAGACTATTCTAGGATCAATGATTTCATCTAAAACTAATCCTACCTATTGTTTATTGTGATCAATTTAAAAGAGGGAAGAGGGTTGTGAGAATGATGCTTGCTAGAGGATAAATTTTTATGAGAAGACAATGTTAATATTTTAAAGGGACTTACTTAATAACTTAAAACTTCAGAACCAAGGGGTGATTGATGAGGGAGGAAAATATCTAACATCTTCAGATGGAAGGAAATTGTTGGAATTCCAACATTAATTGTCCTACTAGGTACTGAAACTCTAAATGTTTATTGTTACAACAGTGGAGATCTAAATATAAAATAAGTTCCAAAAATTTCACTAATCAATAATGAAAATACAGAGGAGAGAGGAAAATAATTAAGAGCAGTTAATTCCCACATTCCTTTGAGAGGGAAGCAGTGAGAAATATTTAATAATTCCTTCATTGCAACCTGGAAACTAATTTTGTGCACATAGATTGAGTGTAAAAAAATACAGTATCTCCATTTATTAATTTATGTAACAAATGCTTATTGAGTGCCTGCTTCGTGTATAAAATTCGAGGTATTGGGAATAGAATGTTATATAAATCAATAAAAATTATTTTCTCATTGGGTCTATTTTCTAAACAAAATAATTACATAAACTATAGGCTAGGATAGGTCACAATGAATGCTCCATAAAGACGCTGAAGTAGAAAAGGAGACGGAGAGCACCATGGATGGGAGAAGAGAATTTACTTGGAGTGGTCAGAAAAGCCTTTAGGAAAAAGTGACAAAAAAATTACAGCCTGAAGAATAAAAGGTGGCGTGAGGCTGTCCTCCTTTATTTTTACCATTCCCACTTTATTTTCTATACAATTCCACAATCCACTTCACCCTTACGTCACAGCCACTATTTTAGAGCTAATTTCTTTTTCATTTTGGGTACTTTTCCTAGCTAGAATTCCTTTCTTTATAATTTATTAATCAGCTGTGTATAATGCATTATCAGCTACAGATAATTTTCTATTTTTCCATATATATTGGGATTAAAATTTAAGAAATAAGGACCCAAACTAAAACCATGTTTATTCCGACTATTTCATATGTTCCTCTCAAAAGGATTTTTTTTTTTATTTTACATCATTGACAACTATGTATCTGCTGTTTTCCCTCATTAGCATGGAAACTCTCTCTCAGTAATTTTCATCTCTTAACAGAGCACAAGTGGCCCTCCATATCCATGGGTTTTGCATCTGTGGGTTCAAGAAACCACTGAATGAAATGAATAGTGACAAATTCTCACATAAATTGGATTTAATTTTGACCAAAGTACATTACTTAAACATTAATTTTTAATTCAACTTGTTAATATATTGTTTAGGATATTGCATCCTCATTTCTAAGTGTAATATGGTTGTAATTTCCCCTTTATAATAATGTATTTTCTGCAGTTTTAATATCAGGTGTATCCAGATTAAGTAGAATGATTTTGAAGTATTTTTTCTTTTTTTGTATTGTCTATAAGATTTGGCATGATCTGGTTTTTGAAATTATCTTTTACTTTTATTTATAAATATTAGTTGTCTATTTTTTGAGACTTTGGAAAAAAATAAGAAGTTAACTGATGACTCCATACTGAACCTCAAGAATCAAAGCATTCTCTAATAGACATACTCTTATTTGACAATGTGAATGTTACTTTCTTTGCATCATTATTATTATTATTGCTTAATATTTTGATGCAGTAATCATCTGATTTCTTTTCTGAATGTATTTATCTTCGTTCTTCATGACGTTTTTGTTTCTGGTCCTTATCTTAACATTTTTACTGTTATTAAATTTTAAGGCTTTTTAATTTTGTGAAGGCAAATAGCGGAAACCTAATAAACAAATGTATATGTAAAAAAAAAAAGAAAAAAAGAAACCACTGAATGAAATTCTCAGATCTAGAACCCACAGAGACAGAGGGCCCAACAGAAACTTCAGCATCCCTGGAATTTGATACTGTCCATGATCCTCAAACAAATCCCTTGCAGCCAAAAAGGGAGAACTGCATAGTGAAAACCCCTATTAGTAGTAATAAAGCTTAAACCCAAAATAGGCCAGAAGAAGCAGAGGGAGGGAGAAATTATTAAACTCTTAAGAAGATAACAAAATAGGGCAGGCCCATGTAAGGTTCTGAGTAATGTCACATGTATACAGCCAATCTGTAGAGATCTGACTCTGGAAGGCAGAGAGGAAATAAGTACATGGTTTCCCTCTATTTCCCTCCTATTTTTTACTGGTATGGTTTATATATTTTAGAAAAATTGGGAGCAGGACAATAGTCCTATTAATGTAGTCCATTGGAATCACCTTTCCTGGGCATTAAGCAGGATTAACCAGCCTGGGGCATAGACCCAGAGGGAGATTTAAATGCATAGCACATATAACTATGTTAAACCACGGGAGAACTTAACATTCACAAGCTCACCTAACATACTTGCAGTATTATTTGGATATTTAGAGAAAATAGTATGTGAAGCTATACAAATCAATTATGGGGCTCTTATCAACATTATGAAACTTAGTAAAAGGTATGATCAGTCATTATCACATATTCACATCTAGTATGGTGGCTCCCCTGATCTGTCAGGGATACATTCCAAGACCCACTTTGGATGCTTAAAAATATGGATAGCACTGAGCCCTATCTATACTATGTTTTTTCCTATACATATATGTCTATGATAAAGTTTAATTTATAACTTAGACACAGATAAAGTTTAATTTATAACTTTGAAACAATAAGAGATTAACAATGACTATAGAATAAAATGGTTATGACAATGTACTGTAAAAGTTTTATAAATGTACTCTCTCTCATTCTTTCTCTCATTCCCTCACTCCCTTTCTCAAAATATGTACTGTAATATTTTTGGAAAGCCGCTGACCACAAATAACTGAAATCTGAGAAAGCAAAACTGTGGCTTGGGGTGGGGACTACTATAATTGAAAAATGTCGTTGCTCAACCATTTTATTCTTACATATGGCAACATGCTGTTAATCAAAGCTTACTTTTAAAGGATAACAATTAAAACTCAAATCTGATTATAAATATCCGAGTTCATTTATGAAATTGCCATTGCAGTGCCATTTGCAATCTTTTCTAAACTGGGATAAAGTGAAAATGACCCTCCTCAAGTTATAATGGAATCTAGACTTCAGATTGATTCATACTTTCCAAAATAAGCCAAAATTGCCTGTTATTTTCTCTTGAAATCATTTGTGAATCCTCTAAAAGAACATTTATAATTTATGAAAATAAATTAAAAATTGTGGCAGTTATATCTCAAATATATTGAACACTTACTTATAAGCCAAACTAAGAGCTAAATATTGTTACTCTCAATTTAAAGATGCAAGTATAAGGTGTAGCAAGATTAGTTAATTGTCCATAGTGACAAAGCTAGTCAGTAAGTGGCTAGAAAGGCATACTGAGTAGTGATTAAGGGCACAGCTTCCAGATGCACTGAGTTTCCATCATGGTGCCGACACTTGCTGGCTGTACTAGTTTGCTCAAGTTATTTGACTCTCTGTACTTCAGTTGGTAATATGAAGAAAGATACATCAACATTTACTATGAGAATTAAATCATAGAAAATATATAAAATTGGGATATAGTAGATTAAATAAAATCCAGAACTAGACATAACAATATTTCTGACCCCATATAGCCATTCGGAATGTCGACACTCTCCTATCTAGAGGTAGAGACTATTTCCTCAGCCTTTTGGATTGGGTGGGCCTTTGTGATTTTCTTAACAAACACAATGAAGCAAAAGTAACGTGCATGGCTTATCAACAGGGTTATGAGCAGTAAGCTTCCATGTGTTTTCTCTCGCTTGGGATGCTCAAACATGGAACTAACCTACAGTATTATGAGAAAATCCCAGTCAAATGGACAGGTCAATATAGATGCTGAGCAGACAGCCCCAGGGAAAGCCCCAGGGAAAGCCCCAGGGAAAGCCCCAAACTGCAGCCCAAACTAACTTCCTGACGTTTGAATGAAAAGGGCCCGAATGTGATTCCAGCATCTCACATTTGGTGTAGCCCAGTTTATTCTAAATTGCATATATATAAGATAAAAAAATACCAGTGCTATTGTTTTCAGTGAACATGTTTGGGGCTGGTTCATAACACAATAAAAAAATAAGTGGAATAGCTTTTGGTAGCTGGATTCAAGGTGCTGGAAAATAATATGTAGACGTTGTTTTTGGACATAATGGTGGAAGACATTGAATAAACGCAGAGCCAAGTATTAATAAAAGACTGAAGAGGCCATGAAGAAGTTTAGAAATACCAGATGGTTCTCAAGAAAGTCTACTAATAGGGTGGTGCCTGTGACTCAAAGGAGTGAGGCGCCGGCCCTATATGCTAGATGTGGTAGGTTCAAACCCCGCCCTAGCCAAAAAAAAAAAAAGTCTACTGATAAGGAATTAAAGAAAAATAAGGAAAATTTGACTGGAATCTGAATGAAAGCATGCATTTGCTATAGTGGCAGAAAATGTAGGAACAATGTTGCTTGAGGTGATATGGTAAATAGAAAATTTATTTCACATGTTAAATTATTTATTACAAAAGATTTCTAGTCAGAATATGGTAAGTGCTG
Source organism: Otolemur garnettii (assembly GCF_000181295.1). NCBI lineage: Eukaryota > Metazoa > Chordata > Mammalia > Primates > Galagidae > Otolemur > Otolemur garnettii. The sequence goes on from NW_003852435.1 coordinate 2,734,706, forward strand.
CCTGACTTCTTAATGTTTTTAGAAAAGAGTAGATTAGCCCCCCCCCAAAAAAAATAGTTTTCAAGTGAAATTCAGAGGAAACATAAAGGACATTGGATTTGTGCTAAAAAACAACAAGAAAAAAACCATCTTTATTATTCCTACTCTCTCCAAGATGCTTATATTAAGAAAGAACTTCAGAAGAAAACTTAAAGGTGATAATATAAGATTCTTTGATAAGACCTCAGAAAAATCTAAAATAGTTGTTCCTCAATCATTCAGTCAGAACAACATCTTCTTAAGTATTTTAAGTGTGTGTCCTATAGTTACCTGTTAAAAAAAAAATGGCCCAGTGGTGGCTCATGCCTGTAATCCTAGTATTCTGGTGGGCCAAGATAGGAGGATCCTGTGAGTTCAGGTGTTCAAGACCAGCCTGAGCAAGAATGAGACCCCCCCATCTCTACTAAAAATTGGAAAAAATTAGCCAGGCACCTGTGGTCCCAGCAACCTGGGAGGCTGAGGAAGGAGGATCACTTGAACCCAGGAGTTTGATGTTGCTGTAAACTAGGCTGACACTACCACACTCTGACCTGGGCAGCAGAGTATTTCGGGGCTGGGGAAAGGAGTAACTATATTTCAAAAGATGTGTGAATCTTAGGGAGATTCGTGGCTAAGACTTTTGTTAAATAGTGCGAACTCCACTATGATTCATAGAAAACTCACAGTATTTTGAGAAAAATTTGTGGACAGAAACACAACCAGCTTATATTAAAAGGGATAGAGAAGGTAGAAAATTAAAAATAAATAGATGAACAGCCTTCTGGATTCCTGAACTGTGAGTGAAAACTGAGTGAAAAAAATCACTAAGCAGCAATTATAGGGAATCTCCTCTGGAAAAGAAAGCGTAATGCAAAGAGGGGAAATAAAGATTATGAAAATTAATTTTCATGCAATAGGATTCCGTTCTGATAAAGGAAGTAAATACCTCTCTAGTCTGGCTTATATTTATAATGCACCTCCTATTCCCCCCTCCATTTTGAAAGCCTGTGTCATCATTGTGTAATGGGTAGGGTGTAGGGGGAAGATAATTTGTCTCTTTCCTTTACAGCTCTTCAAATCAAGATGAACTGTCCCCAAAGGAGCCTTCCACAAGTGGATCTTATTTAGATAAAGAGATTGGGCTTTGGAGTTTGGGCCTGAGGCCACAATGTGAAGAGACTTTGTGAGGGATTTAAGGAGGTGGACTGATGTGTGACATGGGACTCCAGGTAGATTGTCTTTTCCAAAAGAAAATATGACAATATTTCTGGTCCAGGTGTTCTTCTAAAACTTGTCACTCCTCCAGTGTCACCAGATAAGAACCTGCATCAACTTCCAGGCATCTAAGGGAACCAATTTTCAGAAGATTCTAGCCTCCAAACTTTGGCTGAATAAGACAACACTGAATGGACCCAGATTGCAAGTTGGTGAGCAAAATAAATGTGGTTGTTTTAAGCCACCAAGTTTTGGTTGTTTATTAGGTAGGAGTAGATACCTGTGACAATTTGCATACTGTAAGACCTCAATAAATCTTTGATGATGTTATTAGGAGGTAAAATAAATGTTCTGGTTCAGTACTGACTCTAAAACATGTATTTTTCATCCCTATGCCCTAGTTCTTATTTTACTGTTACCATCAAAGTGCATTTATTAAATTTCAAAATGCTCAGTTACTGTGTAAAGATAACCAACGCTATTGGTCCAGATGTTGGTATTTCCGGAAGAGGCCGGAGAGCAGCAAAGGATAACAGAAGATTAAACACGACGCCACAGAAGCTAATTACCATGTTCTAAAGGGATCAATTTCAGGAAGAAAACGAAAGGGAAAAAGATGGTAAATATGCAACTGTTAGTAAGAAGACAGCAAGTAGACTTGGGCTTCACCAGTGCCGGGACTCTTCATTGTTTAATTTGGCGTCCCTAAAATCAAGCACGATGCCTCCCACCTAACGGGCACTCAGTAAATACATAATCGATCAGTGAGTTTCAAAGTAAAACAAGAGAGCCACAGGCTCCATGTCTGACTACAGAACGTTTCTTGCTGATAGGGAATTTGGAATTCATCTCATTTGAACCTATCATTTTGTAAAGAACACTGGAGTGCATAAAAATAAAGCGCCTTATCTAAGTTCAGACCCTTGCTTCGCTAAGTTTGATTGAGATCATGTTTAGAGAAAATGTTTCAACTCTCAGCCCTCTTGTTAGTATTTATCTTCAAGGTTTCTTTGAATTTCAACAGTCTATGAGTCTCATTCCTACGTGGTATAATCTGCGCTGCGTTCTCTTCCTGCCTTCTTCCAAATAGTTTAAAAGAACATATTTGCTATTTGCTTTGTCAACAAAATCATTTGATAAGTTTTGAAGTTTCAAATGTATTCTGCTCTGCTTCAATTACTTGGGGTAAATTTTAGCAATCAGCATAAGACCCCTTCTGTGATCAGCCTCTTACTATTTTTCCCTGCTTCTATAATTCTCTCAATTCCAGTCTCCCCTCTGCATTTTACAATTGTCTGCTCACTCTATACATCTGTGATGCCTAAATGCTCCTGGGATCCACGTTTCTGATTACTTTTCTGCTGCATGAAAAAAAAAGCTCCTGTGCTTTCTAGTGGAATGTGGAATTGATTTTTCATTCTGCTTAGTATGAATAAAGCGCAGTCGTTCCCGTCTGGTCATTAGTGATACTTGTCCACTCTCTGCTAGACTCTCTCTCTGTGGTTTCTCTTGTCCTTGGATACAAATTCCTTTTTATCTAATTTAGAAAACTTTGGGGGATTAGTTGAGGATTAAAGTATTTAAAATGTTTTCTTTTGGAGGGTATAGTTTAGTGACATAGAAGCCACTTGAAAAAAATTAAGTATTCTGTTTTTTTTTTAAAAAACAAGATGCTATTTTAATTTTTAAAGTTTATTTTACCAACGTATTCATCATATGATATCTCATTTCTTTACAGCCTTTGATAATGAAATAAAAGATAGATTTCCCACACATTGGTTTGAAAGACTAAATACTTGTTTCTTTCTCTTTACGTTTTCTCCTGCCTCTTCAATACTTCTGTTTCCATTCTCACTCTGAGTAATGACAGACTATCTACCGTATGTTTCCTAGGGAATGTTGGACCAGTTTATTGCCCCCCTTTGAGGAAAATGACTCATCAGTTCCTGATTACTCTTCCCAGTGTCGTATATTTTAACCTTCCTTTCTTGCTCCCTCCGTCCTTCCCATCCTTCTTTCCACTTTCTTTCTTCTTTTTCCGGTGCTTTTTCTTCTCTGACCCAGAATGCAGCTCCAGATGTTGATAGAGTTAGTATTTGCACTGAATAGGGTCAGTCCTCAGAGGAACCCTCTCCTACAGGCTTAAAATAGAGTAGTGCCTTCAAATTGGAAATACACAGAAACAACTAACCTTTAATATATGTGGATATTTATTGATACCTTGACGAGTACTGCTGAGTGCCCACTATAAGCAGGAACTGCGGTAGGCGTGGGTGGATGGGGTGACTAAGTCAAGTTCCTTTCCCTCACAAGGTTTCATTCTTTTAAGAAAGGAAATACATATAGCAAAGCTTGATAACTGAATGGGGAAATGCAGCAAAGGAGCCTAACACAGTTGGAGGTGGAGGTGGAGGTGTTGGAAATTTGTAGAATAGGGGATTTTCATTATTTCAGGAATAATGAAAGGGTAGAAATTAGCACAAAATTGGGGAATAGAAAAGTACTCCATGTAAAGAAATTATCAGAGGTCTGGAAGGGAACAAAACAAGTTCAATAGTGCTAACATTTGGGTAATGAGGCTTTCTCGACTAAGATTCCATCTTGAGAAAATGGGTGTCGTGGTCTGACCAACTACTAAGGGTTGATATAAAACCAAAGAGTTTTGATCTATAAGCATCATTCAAAAGCAGAACATGAGGGGAGATCAATGTGGGACAGTAAGTGAAAAGATTTGACAAGAAGGCCCAAGATAGAAGCCACAGCAACCAAAGAACAGAGTTTTACAAAGAATTGTGTATCTGGTATAGGAGCGACATCAGCGAGAGGTAAAGAGTGAATGGTAAGTGAGTGATGGATATTGTGCGCATGGAAAGCGTTGGAGAAACTTAGCTGTTAAGGACCAGCCGCTAAGTTAAGGTAAATGAAGCCAGAAGTATGGTCAGTGTACATGTGAGAAACTCTGTGCATGTACACACACCCCACACTCACACACTCACACACACATACACTCCACACTCACATACACACTCACATACACACAAACAGCCTATGAATTCTGAACAGAAATTTAATGAAAGGTAATTAGAAAATAAACAAGAATGGGATAAAACATAGACAAAAGGAAAGGGCATTGGAAAATTTAAGCAATTAATGTGAGACAGTAAAATGACAGTTACGTGTTTTCCGTCAGACACCACGGTTTGATTATCTATCCTTTTCCACTCTTGTTCTTTTTCTTCTCTACTTCCTTTGCTTTCTTCCTTTCTCTTCCTATTTTTCCATTTATCTTTATTAGAATAATTGGAATTAGAAAGAAGTAGAAACCCTTTGAAATTTCTTTCCTCTGGAAATTCACGGGAAATACGTTTTAGTGCTGCAGGAATAAAGATGGAAGAAACGTGGAACATATGACCCAAACTCCTATTTCTTCTCCGGTGGTCTCCAGAAATGCTGAGGAGTTGAAATGACCCACACAAGTTATCTTCCTCCTTTTGAAACGAAGAAACCATTTAAACCCTTTTTGGGGAGATACATTATCTTCTAAGGAAAATGATTTGTTGGAAGTGATGTGTGTTTGTTTCTGTGGGTCAGAAACAAAATATTTATTTTTTATTGCAGACCTACTTTTCATTTGCATAGAATGACTAAAACCTACATTTGGTTTAATAATATTAGATTGAATTTAACTTACTAGTGTTTCATAGATGATATTCATGAAATTTCTACCAGTTAATAGATGTTATTTTTTATCTAAAAAAAATGAAATTTCTTAAAGATATTAAAAGTGCTGGATCAGAATAAATAATATTTTTACATAAATTTCTAAGAATCCTTAAGATCCTAGAGAACCTTAGAGTGGTTCTCTAAGACTGTATTTGAGCTAAATATTTACAAAAATTTTTTACTTTATAAAATATTACCTACCAGAGTATATCATGAGGTTACTGTATCATGGAATTCATATCAAAGAGAACATACCAACAATTTCTTATATGTAAAATGAAATTTATGTCAATAATTCTAAGTAGAATTTGTTCATATGTTTGCTCAGACTGAGAAAAGAAGTGTAGTTTCCTGATTAAAATTGATATAGATAGGTAACTCATAATTTTTTTGCTTATCTTTTTGATCATACATGTAACAATAACAATTTAAACGTTTGCTCTACATACAAAGGAATAAGTTTTCCAATATATATTTTGGATATTTTTAGTTCCTTTTGCCAAACATTTCTCATTGCTTGAGAACTAAACAATTTTATTTTTTTCCCCTTGTCTCTGGTAGATTAATTGTTAGCCATGGATAATTAGTTGATGCTTTGACTAATTGTGCTTGGACTAATACCAGTTCCCCATTAGTGCACTTTAGCCTTCTGCTTAGTGGAAATTTTGCCCAATATGCTCAGATTCTCTCCCAATAAATTCACTGCAGTTGTGGCCCAGCTTGTTAAAAATACTTGAAGAATGCTGTAATTCAGAAATAGTAGCAATTATGCAGAAGCCAGTACTGCTCCATCTCTCCCAGCAGACGATTTCATTACCTACTGACAATATCCGAGACCCCCACTTCCTTTCTTGATGTTTCATTCACATACTCATATTTCTGCCTTTTCACACAGTTCTCTCCATCTCTACTTAATGAAAATCTGCTTTCATTCAACTTACTCTTCAAATGAGACTCCTTCTAAAAAGTATTCCTTATCACTCCAAGCTATGATTGATCATTTTCATCTTTTTTTTACTTTATATTTGCATTTCTTTTCTATCTCCTTAACTACATTATCTTTTTTTTTAACAACAAAAACTATACCTTTTTTTCCCTCTGTATTACCATCATTTTTATTTGCCTAACGTGTATAGAAATTTGGTAAATGTTTTTTTGACCTGACCTTATTTCTTTCAATAAACTTTTATTCCTTGTTTGCTATTGGAAGACAGCTTTCTTCTTAAATGTCAGCACTTCTGATATTTAGGTCCTATTTTTTTTTTTTAGTTGTTTCTTTCTTTCATAAGAGATTTCAAGTTTTTATTCTCTATATGACAACTCACAGAAAATAATAGTTTTATGAACACTTTTCATTAGCACATAATTGCAAAGTGCTTTTCAAGTATAAAGTGCTAAAATACATATACTGAAATAATGCTGTATGTAATTGAAGTAGGGCACAAGTACCTAGTGCAATGAAAAACAAAACAGTATTAGAATTTAAGGTACCACTTCCTTCATTCTACAGACAATACATCATTTTTACGGCCAGGCTTGGTGGCTTAGGCCTGTAATCCTAACACTCTGGAAAATCATGGTGGGAAGATATCTTGAGCTTAGGACTTTGAGACCAGCCTGAGGAAGAGCAAACCCCCATCTCTACTAAAAATAGAAAAACATCTTTAAAAAGTAGAAAAATCTCTACTAGGAAAACTTTTAGCAGACTCAATAGTCCCAGCTACTTGGAAGGCTGGGGCAGAAGAACTATTTGAACCCAGGAGTTTGAGGTTGCTGTGAGCTAGGCTGATGCCATGGCTCTATATACTGGGCAATAACAGGGTGAAACATTGTCTCATAAAACCTAAAAAATTTCATAAATTTTAAATGACATACTCTTGTAGTTATTCATTTTATATATACTTTATTCATCTTTAAGTTAGGCTGTGCTCAATTGGGGCTGTCATTATAGAAATACACATAGTCTTATTCCAAAACGTATTTTTAATATTTAAAAGACTTTGATTTTATCCTAGAATATATCAGGCAAATCACTGAATTTTATAATTTTGTGATCAGATTTTATAATTATATGATTTTAATTTTGCAATTGTAATTATTTTGTTTTATATCAAATATCTTATAAAATCTAAAGCTATTGATAAAAAAAAATTAACAAATAATCCTACAAGGTAGGATTTATGAATATCTTGAAGAAAAAAAATTGAAGAATTTTTTTTAAACCTTTAGTATTAGAACAGTGCTTAAAAAGGAAATCAACTATGTACTGATAATTATAAAAAGTATAGGAGCATATTTTTAAAAACTAAAATCTCCTTGGCAAATGGCAAAACATTTAAATTCCACAATGAACATTATTCCTATTTTCTCACAGAACAATTTTATTTGCCTTAAAAATTATGCAAGTAATGGGTATCATGTGAAAATTATTGAAAATACTTAGACCAGTATATATGAATAACATCTAAATAATGTTACTAAATAGGGTTACCATCTTCAATCTGACAGTCTTACAAATTTGAGTTATAGAATCCTTTAAGTAGATGAGACTTCAAGTTCATTATCTAAATCAATATTTCTTCTGAAGGAGAGTCTTCTCTGTCTTGAATAGTCACTCCGTCAACATTTTTGACTCTATGAATTTCTACTTTGATGTTGTTTACTTGTTTGATGTATTTTGTCTTATTTGTTTGTTTTCCCAGTTTATGAACTTTAAACATCTAATAGATTTTGTTTTTAGAGCCAATTATACCTCCCTATAATGCTGGCTAAGTATTAATATTGCTTATTCTACTTATGGAAAGTATTTAGAGTAAGTCAGCTTGTTTATCCACATAAAGGTATTTTAAGATATAGAACTACAGAGTTAGTAAATAAAAATGCAAGATATCCATTTACATGTGAATTCTAGATAAACAACTTTTATGGTAAGCATTCCCCCCAGGTTTTTTCCATGCAATTTTGCACACACTTTTACTACAAAATTACTCACTGTTTTTCTAAAATTCAAATTTAACTTAGAATTCTGTATTTTATCTGACAACCCTATTTAAAAACAGTTTTTTATTCTAATATCTTCTAATCTCTTCAGGTTGAGCCTAAATATATACATTTAAACAGTTGGAAAATAGCAGTCTAGTGTGCTTTTAAGACTTACATCCTGGGAAATGTTCCACTGAAGACTACATTAAATTATCATAATCTTCAAATATAGTCCATGATGAAAAGAACATTGTGGGTTGTAACTTTCTTTTATCCTCCATTCATGTAGTTGAAGATTCAACATACCTTTTCGTTTACTTCTTTGTATTTTTGCAAATAAGTCATATTATTGATACACATTGTGCTTGTGTCAACTGAAGCACTTAATGCTACCTACAATCCTAGATATCATCCTTTCAGGCTATATAGATATCAAAGATTTTGAAGCTAAATGCATTACTCACCATTTAGTCTTTATATTTAACTCAAACCAAACAATTTTAGCTGGTGACTTTTTCCATTACTGAAAATTCTGTCTGCTATTGGAAGGTTTCATGACTGCCTTTATAGAGAACACAACCTTACTGCTTTCAAAATATAATTAATTGTACAAATGTTCACCTTATTAAGTAGTTCTCATAAAAATACTCATTTTATAATATTCAAGTTTTGGTATACGTCAGGAAATCAAAATGAAAATATTCTCTTATTATTATTGCATTCACTTTACATTATTTCTTTGTTTTTTTTTTCATTTTAAATGAGTATCTTTGTAGAACCAAAAGTTATATTTTATTAAAACTAATTCACACAAGCATTCTTCTACTTTATAATACCTAATTATTGAGAAATCACTATTTTAAGGATGCTCTAAGATTTAATATACAAATAAGCTAGTTTTAGCAATTTATGGGAAAATGTATACCCTCACCACAAATTATAGGTACATAAAGGCATTTTAATATATAAGCAATCTACAATTGGCATTCAGATAATTATTTACTGAAAATATTGATAAAGTATGAGAAAGTGCCCACAGATTTATTTTGGTGTTTTAGACAACTTGTAACCATCAAAGTAGAGATGGTTACTTTCTATTTTTGCAGTATGGAAAACCATCAAATACATTTTAATATATTTAAATTGTATATATAGTACAAGCCACAAAAAGGGTGTAACACAGTCTTCTATACACAGTGTTAATTTCCAATTTTAGGTTAAAATTGCATTTTAATGCTATTAATTTTAAATCTATTTACCTGGCACAGGGAAGCTAACCCAAGTTTCTACTACCTGTAAACTTTCTAATAACAACCCTGTAGAATTGAAATGTGGGAGTGAGCCATTTTTTAATTATTCTGTGAATAATTTGTTAGGCAGCAATTTCAAAGCTTTCACAACTCTAATATAAATATAAAGTTAAATATGGCAAACATATGGAGGTTATTTGGAAGTTAATGTACTTTTAAATAGATAATGCTACCTTTCTGAATAGAGCAATTGCTTGGAAACAGGATGAGAAATCAGTTTCGGAATTTACTTTCACATTGTTCCAATAACATCATAAATGACCATACTTGAAGGCATTAAAAATAGATTAAATGTTACGCTGACTTGAACTTATGCATTGTCTAAGAATTTCTGAATTTTGTACTCATTTATTTGAATATTCTGTAAGAATTGATTCTGAAGCTGGTTCAATTCATAATCCAAATCCTTAATGTAGAAAATGAGACCTAAAAATAGCATATCCCATCACTTATATTCCAATATTAGCCTTTGTGGGATAATCTTTGAGTATGTCAACAATTTATCATTCACAGTTTTCAAAGATCAATTTCATCAGATGAAGTTAAAGAAGGAAGATTTTATTCAATACTATTTTCAAGAGAGAGAAAATTCAACTCCTTTGAAGAAAAGGTGATGGGTTGGGAGTACATTTTTAAACTCTAGGGTAAGCTGGTGGACAAATTCCGCAGGACAGAGGAGTGTTGATATGATTAGGCTGGTAGTATTTGCCAGTTATGGTTTACCAAGTTAGGCTCCTTCGCTTTGACAGAGACTGGGATACAGGGGCTCTATCTCTAATAGTGATTACATTTCAAAGGGATAGCTGCCCAGATCTTGAGAAAGATATTGCTGGGTTATAAAATTGACAAGAGGCTGAGAGAGGATTAACATCTTAAAAGAGCAGAGAAAGAATTTGCAATTATAAATTTTCTAAAGTAAATGCTCTAAGAAAAGGGAGGTCAGGTGCCTAAACCAGAAGGCCTAAAGATAAGAGAACCCTTAGACCATCATGAGCACAGTTAAGAAAATGAAATTCCTAACACATCTCTGAAGGAGAAATCCTCATTTGGCTTAGTACATCTCAAATATAAGACATTTGTCTCTCTCTGAACTATGAAACATAGTTAGGTATGGATGAATCAAAGGAGAATGTTCAACACAATGTCTTCAAGTTTTGCTAATCCAGTCCTAACATTTTGGTTATTATTTTTGATGACAAATAAAAGGTTTATCAAGTTATTCCAAAAATGATTATTACATATATAATGCAGCTTATGGTTTTCATACCAATGTTCCTTATGTGACTACTTATGTAATGCTTGAACTATATAAACTTGTAGTATCATCCATCCTATTCTCTAATATTGCTAAGACATATTTTAGTTCCTCAGATGGAAGATTTCCAATTCCTAGGGATTTTTATTTTCACTGTACCTAAGAGATAATTAGAATCAAATGCCAGAAAAGAGTTTTATCATATTTTAAAATTTTTTCATGAATATATCATAGCTTTACCACCTATGGTGTATTAGTTTTCATATCAGATTTTATTTTAGACACTTCAGGTAAGTGAATAATAATAGCTCAATCTTAATCTCAGTGCTTAAATTTAACATCATCTCCCTAAGTAGGCATAGCCACATTTTACAAATGAGATAAAGGGGGCAAGGTTGTTACTTCACCTACCTGAGGTCACACACTTTGACATGATGCATGAAAGAATGAGGAAAATGGGTTTTAAGTTGCCTTTCAACGAGGGGACTGCATCACCTATGAAGACTGAGGGCCCCCGTGAAAAAGGTGTCACCTTCCTTCTATGAAGAACATATCCGTTATTGTTTCTATTTTGACCATGTCATTTTCATATCTGCAGTTCCTTTGGAAATACACCTCTATTTTCTACATTCTACTACTGATTGCTCCTGTTCTACCCAAGACCTAACTCCTGCTTTCTGGACACTGTATCTGCATTGTTAGTCACGTTTTTATCCCTGTCTGTAACCATTTCCTGTTTTATTTCTATTTCTATTCCTCTTGTCCCAGTTTGCCTACTAGAAGCTGATCTCCAGACAGAATTCAATCAAATATTTGTTAAAAGTATCAAGTCTTTGTAAAGTTTCACCAGCTGTGCTGAGCCATTTTCCCCCACCTCTAACTGGCAGCATCGGCTGATACAGCCTATACCTGACCTGCAAGTGTGGCACCAGACAGGTCTTACTCCAGCCCCCAAGTTCCCTGTCACAGTCACAGGACCATATGTTAGTTTCTCATGGGACCACATGCACTGCAGTGACCAAAATGATGGTGTGTGTGTGGGGGGGGAATTATGGGCAATGTGTTACAGGAGTGCCTCAAAGCCTCCTCCCCTCCATTTATTAGTTGCTTGGCTAACTCCCACGTGACTATTATGTCTCCATCTATTGTTCTTTTTCATCCAGAAGCGTTCCCTTGTCACCATCCATCCTTCCTCACTCACCCACCCCATATCTCAAATAGTTCAACTGTTACTGTTGGATACCTGGAAGAGATCTCCTATTAGCCTCTGTGTTGCTTGTCACCATCCATTGATATCAGTACCATGTCCTTTTCCACCAGCAGAGGTCTCAGTGTCCTGCTGGTGCTTAACAGGGCGTACATCACTCTGAGTGCTAAATGAATGCTTGTTAAAAAAAAAAATGGATACAGAAATTAATCTTAAAAATCAGGAAAAGAAGCAAGCAGATCAACTATTAGAAGCAATTCTTGTACTTAGTAAAATTACTGAAATGTTATATATGGGATGAAGTTTGCTTTAACAAACTTATATTGGATATTAACTATGTGTTAAGGCACAGTACTAGTCATTCAAAACAGCATGGTGAATAAAACATTGCCTGTAGCCTCAAGCTACTTTAGGCTTAGCTGAGGGCACAGACAAGTAAACACAGATTCTCAATAAAGTGTAATGATGTGGCAGCATAGAGTGCTTCCTGAAAACATGGAGGGTGGGGCTCATAAAAGCCTGGATGCTAAAGAAAACTTTATAAATGAGTATTCTGGTACATTAGACTTGATCTGTGAGTAAAACCTAACGCTGTAGTAAATCACAAAATAGGAATGTTCAAAGATGAAAAAAATAGCACATGCAAAAATCTAGAAATAGAATGAAATGATACATTCTTGGAAATTAGAAGTAATTCAGTATTAATAAAGCTGACAAGATACAGAATTGAGGAATGCAAAAGGATTCAGATGATTAAAAACCATGTGGCACGTGAGAACATTGCAGGTTTATTTGTTTGCTCTATTTTCCCCCTTTCTGTAATAGGGAACCATAGATGTTTTAAACAGAAGAGTTCTGAGATAGGCTATCATTTTACTATCATTTTACAAAAGTCATTATCCCTGCTGTTTGAAGATATCCAAATCAGCATACAGACAGACATGAAAAAAAATTGTAGTAATAAACGTAAGGCATTAAACCGTAAGAATTCTAGAGGAAAACATAGAAGAAAGTCCTCTAGACAATGGCCTAGGCAAAGAATTTATGACTAAGACTCCAAAGGCAAATAGAATTGCAAAAACAGATGAGCATGACTTAATTAAAGTGAAAAGATTCTGCACAGCAAAGGAAATAATCAACAATTAATAGACAACTTACAGGATGGGAGAAAATATTCACAAACTATGTATCCAATAAAGGGCTAATATCCAGAATTTACAAAGACTCAAACAAATTGGCAAGAAGAAAAAAATCATTAAAAAGTGCACAAGAAATGGGGTAGCACCTGTGGCTCAAAGGAGTAGGGTGCCAGCCCCCTATACCGGAGGTGGTGGGTTCAAACCCAGCCCTGGACAAAAATTGCAAAAAAATAAAATAAAATAAAAAAGTGCCCAAGAAATGAACAGAAGATTTTAAAAAGAAAATAGAAAAATGGACAAAGAACTTATGAAAATGCTCATCACTGATCATCAGGGTCATGCAAATTAAAACCACAATGAGATATCACTTTACCCCTGTCAGAATGGTCATTATTAAAAAGGAAAAAAAAAATGGATGCTGACTTGGATGCAGAGAGATATGAATGTATACACCATTGGTGGGACTGCAAGTTAGTATAAACTGTACGGAAAACCGTATGGAGGTTTCTAAAATAAATAAGAATAGACTTACCATTCAATCCAGCAATCCCACTACCCAAAAGAAAAGAAGTCATTTTTGAAAAAGGCATCTGCGCTCTAATGTTTATTGCAGCACCATTCTCAATTGCAAAGATGCAGCACTAACCTACATAGCTACCAACTCATGAGTGGATAACGAAAATGTGGTGTGTATACATGTATGCGTGAGTGTCATATCACATATTGTAGAGTATTAGTCAGATATAAAAGGGAATGAAACATTGTCTATTAGAGCAACTTGGAAGGAAGTAGCTCAGGAATGGAGAAACAAACATCACATACACTCCATAAGAAATGGGAGTTAAGGGCTCGGCGCCTATAGCTCAACCGGCTAAGGCGCCAGCCACATACACCTAAGGTGGCGGGTTTGAATCCCCAGCCCAGACCCGCCAAACAACAATGATGGCTGCAACCAAAAAATAGCCGGGCGTTGTGGCGGGCGCCTGTGGTCCCAGCTACTTGGGAGGCGGAGGCAAGAGACTCGCTTGAGCCCGGGAGTTGGAGGTTGCTGTGAGCTGTAATGCCACAGCACTCTACCCAGGGGGACAGCTTGAGGCTCTGTCAAAAAAAAAAAAAGAAATGGGAGTTAAATGATGGGCACCCACAGGCACATAAGATATAAAGGACATTGGAAACCAAGACATGAGTGGGAGGGAGAGAATGAGCAAGAAAAACTTATCCATTGGGGGTGGTGCATGTGGCTCAAAAGGGTAGGGCGCTGGCTCCATATGCCAGACGTGGCGGGTTCAAACCCAGCTCTGGCCAAAAAAGAAAAACTTACCTATTGAGTATGAATGAGAGACACACTAAAAGCCTCCACTTAAGTTTTAAATGAGGTATACATGTAATAGGAACATTCATATCCCCTTAATACTTTGAAATTATAACAAAAAAATTGTGGATACCTGAACTGGTAGAATACTGGTGAAAATGAAATACTTAGTTTTGAGATACTGTTGGTTGGATGTGGGAAGAGTCACATGACTCCTATATTTTTACCTTGGAAGTTAAATAGATAGTTATTTCATCCAGAGACTACAGGGGAATATTCAGGTTGTGGGAGTGGGCATGAGAATGAGTTCAGGTTTATAAATTCTAAGTTAGAGGCACTCATGAGATGTCCTACTGTCTTATAGATGGGATTAAATTGAATGCAAGGAGCATTCTGACATGAAAATTATAAATAAAAAAGCTACAGACATGAAGTTATCCGAGTATTAGAATAGGACCTAACACACATCAATATTTCAGAGGTATGTGTGTGCTTGAGAGATACAAAGAGTGGAAGAGAGATGGAGAGAGATGATCTTAGAGGTTCTTAATCAGAGGCAAGAGGGTAATATTGATTGCATCCCAGGGGAAATTTATCAAGGTCTGGAATAATTTTGTATCATAATGACTCAAGCAAGAAGTGTAGATGAAGCATGATACTGGCATCTACTGGGTCAGACCAGGGATAGATCAAGGATGCTGCTGAATGTCCCACATTGCACAAGACAATATCCCACAAGAAAGAATTGCCTAGTTCAAAATGTCATAGCACTGAAGTTAAGAAACCTGACACAGAATATAAAAAAAGGTTATGTATTATAGTATCTGAAAACAGACGAAAGACATTACTTGAAGTAAGAAACAGAGGAGAGATTTAAACAGACTTGCTTTCAGAAAACATTAAGGGAAATAGTTTTAATGGATGAGCTAGACTATCATCAGAAGACTGAGAAGTAAGGGGCTGGTTGGAACATGGAAAAAAAAGGCTTTCCCAGAAGTTGGACTGTGAAAGAGCAAAGGATGGGAAGATGATGGAGAAAAATAGTGCAATAAGAAGAGGCAAATGGGCTGAAAGCAAGTCCTTAAAAATATATCTGGAAGACTTATTCAAGCTTAACTATTAATCAAAATAAGTCATAAGATAAGAAAAATAGAAACAGAATAGACATTCAATGAAACAGAGAATTGTAACTGAGAGACAGAGAGAAATGGATAGAAAATGGGCACTGCTGAGATCAAACCTACAAGACCAGAGAAACCCCAACCCAATTAAAGGACAGAATGGGGATGAATTCAGCTACTATGTAACAGTCAGTTATTAAGGCAGTTCTTTTTGAAGTAGACTCTGTCCTGTACTGAAAATGAGGTGATGTGTGTGTGTGTGTGTGTGTGTAAATAGGAAATCTAATTATAGGGAATGAATTTATCATATCCACCCTAGACAATGAGAAAGGGATCTGACCAGGAAAACACAGAAGACTTATGCCTAACACCTATGGTGATAAAGTTGCCAAAGAATAAGTGAAATCCCGAGGGTAGAGGCTGTTTCCCATCTTCACCTTGCAACTTCTACTAAAGTCAGGTGTGCATAATATCTTCTATCTTGACACACCCCCCCCCATCCCCCTCTACTTTGTTTTCTAACTCATCTTTTTACCCAGCACTGGTGAATAGCAGCATTAGAGGGGAAGGACTAGAACAGTGTAATAAACCATTTCCATGAACATGTGATTAATGAATTATAGTTTAGTCCTGAATCTCTCAAAGCAGATGAGTGTTAGCCATCGCCACAGATTTTCATTAATATTTCTGCTGAATTTCAATATAAAGCAATCATCCCATTTCAGATGGACAATCCGCATTTCGAATGAGCCTAAAGATTTGAAGCTTCCGAGAAGAGTTTAACACACATTCTCCTTATCTGAAAATACTATTAGGAATGTTATTTGGATTAGCAGCAGAGCTTTCATTTATGGAGCCCATGGCAGTCTGTGTCATAAATATGCACACATCTTCACCCCGGCAACGTGCTTCTAAGTACATTTCATGGTACTGTTCATATGCATTGCCTTTGATTTGTTTTAGGGCATAATATAAATTCTCTGCTGTGATACACGATAAAGAAAACACTTTTTAAGAAATCTATGTTGGTGATGAGGCTATATGCATCACTGAGCCTCATGATTTATTAACTGCCTAAATAATCCCTTATCATTATTGTTTGTTTTTAAACATAACCACTCATCAGGTACTCAGCACTGTATCTGCCTTTCTTTGCAGTGTTTCAGAGTCCATGTATTTGCCCTCAGTTACTTTTGTGAATTCTTCTGGAAGATAATGACAGCATTTCACATTCCATACCACTAGCCACATTCCATGCCACAGAATATAAATGTGTATAAGGTGGTAGTTTCATTATCTTAGGGTCAGTAGAATTTCAAGAGCTTTAAAATTACCTCTATCAATGATGCAAGTGTCAGCTTCGTTTTAATAAATCTTTAGAAACAGCCACAAGTTACTTCTAGGACATCTTCCTATTTCCAGAAATACATCATTCAGCTGCCAAATCTACTATCAGTGTTTTGCTAAAGAATTTCCACTATTAAATGCAATGCTAGACTTCTGGTGTATGCAATTGCTTTTTGATAACTTCAAATATGATTAACCCCAAGTTTCCCCAGAATCAGTACACATTTTATGCTACTCGTAGAGAAGCAGATAAAGAGAATATAGCACAAGCAAAACAAAAGGAAGAATTTACAAATACATCTATCATAAATAACACATTCGTGCAATGGTAAAATTTCAATTCCTGTTGTTAGAATTCCAGTTCTAAATGTGGGCACAATTAAAACCCAGGCATTTGGCAAGGTGACTTTTTTTAGAATAAATTAGAGTTGACAAGCAGTGAATTCAGCCAGCCAATAAGCACAATGTAAAATTTCTCGTCATATATGGCCAAATTCAAACATTTCCCTTTTAATTTCCAATAAAATCGACCATATGTTACACTTGCAAAAAAGCTAAATTATGGATATTGCTTTCACTTCTGTTTTTTTAAACTACTAGTATTATTTAAAACTGATCATTTTTAGAATAAACTATATATTATTCTTCAAATTAATGTGATATTTAAAGGAGAAAATAGCTTCTTTGTGTATCAGAAGTAATCAGCATTTGTAAAAGACACGAGCACCACAGAGTACCCATCTCATCCCATAAATATCTTTCTTGGGACGTCTTTCATTGCATACTACATTATATAATGTTTGTCATGATATACTATTCCAAAAAGAGAGGCTAAGCATAGAAATTATATTTAAAGAAAAGGTGACATGAATGAAGGTTGCTTTAACTTGAGAATTTTTCTAACATAAAAATGTATCTACCATAATACTTAATATTTGATCTTAAATATTTAAATATTTAAGATAATTAATAATGTGAACTCTGGCTTTTCTTACATCTTAAGACTTAAAAATAACATCAATTGAAACAAAAACAATATTAATGAGATTGAAAACAAAAAATGTTAAAAAGTAAATACATAAAATATTTATGTATATAGAGCTGATATTGGCAATGTGGCCCAAACATCCTTCAAGAATGAACTTCATAATAATGAAACTCAGAACTGAATCATCACTTCTAGCCAATATCAGGTAATACTTGACAACCACAGGCTTTCCTGTGTTGGTCCACATGCTATGTAACTTTGGCGTGAAGCAACAGACCAGAAAGCACAAATCCTGAGGAAGCTGGATTCCAAACACAAAAAACATAAGACAGAGTTGATCTGCACCCCTGCGAGCCCCTGACTGCAACTCCAAACAGAATGAACAAAGGGCCAGAGAGTCCACACATGTAACACTAATAAGTGTCCCTTGAAATAGAAGGAAACATCAGGAGTGCAGTGCAAGTGAAACCACCAACATCCAAAGAGTAATTTTTCATTGGCAAGTTTATGCTTTTCCTTTTATTTTGATTTTTGATTTGTTTGATGTATTTTTGTCATCAATTTCTCTTCACATTTTGGATAATCCACAAACAACTGACCTTCTTAAAAAAATGTTTACTTTTTGCTAGAGCAAGGTGAATCACTCCCAGGATAAGTACAAGCAAAAAGTCAAATTTAATCTAAATAAACCCTTCAATTGCAATAGATCTTGTTCCATAAGAATAAGGATATAATGACCAGATGTGGATAAAAATAATGATATAGAAGGACTTTACTCCAAGTTTAGGAACCATGTAATTGACGCAATAGGCAAAGGACACAGTGATGGACAAATAGGTCAGTATAAACCATTGTAATATCTAGAAGCTATGAACTATGCATGTTCGGGAATTTAACAAATGGTAAATGCCATATTTTGAATTTGTTGGAAAAAATGTGTAATTTAATTATGCTAGTGTTATACATGGTTATTATTAAAAGAAAAGAGAGAAATATGTATTATCTCATGCCACATCTTGAAAAATTGCAAAAGACTAATTTTCTTAAAAACCACTATTTTGTGGTACACATGCATTATGGGATATTACTCAGTGTTAAAAAGTAAAATGCACTATCAAGCCATGAAAAGATAAGAAGGAAATTTAAATGTATATTATTAAGTGAAAAAACCCAATATAAGAAGTCTATGTAGTGTCTGATTCCAATTATAAGACATTCTGGAAAAGGAAAAAAAAAAAAAAACTATAGAGACAGAAAAAGTTACCAGGGGTTGTATGTATGTTTACAGATGCAGGGGTGAAAAATTGGAACACAGAGAATTTTTCTGGAGATTCTATAATGGTAGATACATGTCATCATACATTTGTCTAAACCCATTGAATGTATCACACCTCAAGCGAACCCTAATAAAAACCATGGATGGACCTTGGGTGATAATGCTGTATCAATGTAGGTTTATAAATTGTCACAAATACACCACTCTGGGAGGAGCAGTTGATAATGGAAGAGGCTATACACATGTGGGGACAGTGGGGGTATCGGGAACACTGTGCTTTTGCTCATTTATTTTTGTGAACTCACAACTTCTCTTAAAAATTCCTTACAAAATAAAGTTTCTCTTTCACAAACCTGTATAACTCTTGGAAGAAAATGCCTGCGAGAATTTGCAGCAATGGATGGTAGTACCCTGCCAAAGGTTTGGTCACTTCTTCCGCTACTTCCTGCTAATAAATAGTTCAAACCCTAGCCTTCTATGGGGAGTCACTTTTTCCTGTGGAATCATGTCAGTTGGCAAGGAAGTTTCTTGGATGTATGCCTTTCCTCTATCTCAGGGAACTAGGAACAAATTATTGATGGTGGGGTACAAAGGCTCTACTCAGCTGTCTCAAACCAGAAAAGACTTTGTGGTATAATTTACATTATGGCACCAACGTGGTAGCCCCTAAAGACATCTCTTGCTCAGCCCTTCTCTTTTCCCGACTTGTTTATCTCATGCCCTGAGAATGTTCTTCAGGGAGATTTTAATAAATCACTTGCACTGAAAGCCACACTCAGACTCTTTCTAGATGATTGAAACTAAGAGAATACATTTATAATCCTGGAATGAAAGGCCCTCCTGAAATGTGACTTAAAACTCCAAATATGTAAAGAAAGATTTTAATTAAATTGAATGGAAAAAAATTAAGTGACATGGGAGAAAGTTAAAATTAAAAGAGAGTATATATAAGGAGAAAATACTTGCATATTTTACAAATAAATTATTGATATACTGCATTATGCTTACAAGATTACAAGAAATGAGTCTTTCCCGTAGTTTTGTAGTAGAGTGAACTACCAAGAGTTTTGAAGCATTAAGAACGCTACCAACATACAGAAGGAAATCTATTATCTATGTGTTGAAAATAGAATTTAGCACACAGGCCAGACCTGGCCCAGGAGCAGCCTAAAGAAAACTGCAGCAGGAGAGGGAGAGGGAGGTAAAACCAGTGGCAGGGTAGCAACTGCCCCAACTGCAGAGGGGACGTGGGCTACTTGGTCAGGTGAGCCCAGTTGCAGAGAGGCTGAAAACAAGGATGTAAACATGGCTGATGTAAGTGGTGGTGTGGAGACAGAATCTTCTAATGGAAAAGATACACTAGATACACTAGGAGGTGCTGGGGGTACTTCAGAGGTGATGGACACTCGGGAGAGAGAAGAAAATAGCCCACAGTTGGGAGGGGTGGAGCTGCAATGTGGGATATGTACAAAGTGGTTCACGCTGACGGCTGTCTGCGTTTCATGACCAATTACAGTTTTCATTACAATGTAGCTATCATAGTGGGAACTATGGCACTATGGAACAGGGCACTACCATCTATTGCTGCAAATTCTCTAAGGCATTTTCTTCCAAGAGCTGCTGTCCCCACATGTGTATAGCCTTCCCCCAGAAGCAAGCAAATTTGAAGGAAATATGCCTTCAAGCTTTGGCCAACCTAATGCACAGTCTGGAACAAAAGATGAACATCCAAAACCCATGCTCTCCAAAGATGAGGATATTACAAGATTTATTGATAAATACTGGAAGGGCATGATGACCAGACAGAGATCCAGGAAAAAAGACGTGCCCAAATAACCTTGTTAAAACAATGAGTAAGGAAAAAGATGTCTTCTTGGTAAAGGAACACCCACGTCCTGGCAGAAAAGACCCAGAAGAAGATGATCCCGAGTTTGGACTTTTGGATCAAGATCTTAGTAACGTTGGACCTGTATGAAAACCAAAAATAAAGCAGGGCAGTGTCTACCAGTGGGAATCTAGATCGAGAATTTGCAGCTGTCAGCAGTGGAAAAGGAAGAGGAGCTAAGCACAAACAGCAGGATGGAAGGACCACGGGACCCACCAAGAAGGCTCAGAGTGACTTTTGTTTTCTGCTCAGCACCCTCCCTCTCATGGCTATCCCTTGGCACACCCATTTAACAAAGAGAGCTATAGGTATATTCTAGTTGAGCCTGATCCCCACGCCCCTGACCCCGAGAAGCGTGAACTTGACTGCTGGGCAGGAAAACCTATTCCTGAAGACCTCTACAGAGCCTGCTTGTACAAACGGGTTTGTTAGCCCTACACAATAGAGATCCCCAGTTAAAGGTCTCTTATGGCCAGCTGACTGTGGTTGGAGAGAAGGGTTTCTTTACTCTATGGCACGAGCCTCTCATAGTGTGTGGAAAGGTGCCTGGAAATCACCCTAGATGAGATGCCACCAGACACTGCTGTCAGACTGGGTGGGTCCCAGCCCTTAGATAATCTTCAAGCTCTCTTAGGTTATGATAAATTTAGCTATTCTTGGTGGAGCAAAAAGGGGACTGAGTTCCACCTGTCCACTAGGAAACAGTACTCTTCTGACTATGGACAGGGAGACATCCTGGGATTTTTATATTAACCTTCCTGAAGATACAGAGAGAGCCAAGTCACTGCCTGATTAAAGATAAAGCTTTGATAAAGTTCAAGAGTTACTTGTATTTTGAAGAAAAAGTCTTTGTGGATAAAGCAAAGAGGACCCTCAAGCACACTCCCCATAGTGAGACAGTATTTTATAAAAATGGTGTCAATCAAGGTGTGGCGCACAAAGATATTTTTGAGGGGGTTTTCTTTCCAGCCATCTCTCTGTACAAGAGCTGCACAGTTTCTATTAACTTCCGAACTTAAAGAAACTCCGCTACCACCCTTTGAGCGACTTGGGTGGGGCTGTGGCAGAGCACACCCTGGCCAACTTCTTGTATCACATGGGGATAGAAGTGGAGGTCAGCGCAGTCCCCCGTGGGAACCCTCCCAGGTCCTGCCTTCCTTTCAGACATGGATTTTCTCGACAAGAATACTGGGGTTTTTGTTATTAGTTCTGAACTATCTCAGATGTTCTCCCAAAGATGCTACAGAACACAGCCTCTCCTTTCAGCAAGTTAAAAGGCTGGACAGTTCTGTGGAGGCTCCCTGTCCTTCAGCCTTCTCTTCCCACTTCCAGCGACTGCTTTTATTTTGTGTGCCATAAGCCAACAACTCTCACCCCAGGACCTGTAAGTTCCCTGTGAATTTGGTGCTGTCCCACACACCCTGACAGCTGGGACTTGTTACCTTACCGTGCTTTTTAAGGAGTAAACATTCTTCTCTAAATGAGCAGCCTATTTAAAGACATTTCTTTCTGTGGGCAGTGACTCCATCTGACCTGTTTTCCAAGGAAGTGGTGGGCCTGTTTCTGAGAAGAGCTGGTTTCATTCCAAACCAATCCAAAAGCTATTTCCTTTTTACTATGAATTTGGCTTTGTTATTAATTTTGAAATATGCTTTTGGACATTGAGATCTTGGAAACTACTGGCTCCATAACTTAATAAAATGAGCAACTCCTCCCAAATAAAACATGTTCTGAGTTTAAAAAAAAAAAAAGAATTTAACACATGGAGCTATTTTCAACAAATATACAATTTAGTATTTGAAGATATATACTATAGCACTGTTTATAATAGAAAAATAAAAAATAATTAAAACATACAAATAAGCAACAAATTTCAAAGGAAAGAAACCAGGTGAATTCGTAGTTAAACATGCATTTATTGGAATTCTAATATATTTAGAAAGAATGGAATATATTGAAATACCTTGATGGTAACTTTCCATAAAAAAACTCATTGGCAATGGAATAAGTTGCACAACACATCTGTATGTATATAAGATTTATATTTTACTTATTTAAGTAATACATCATGCATTTTAAATATATAAAAGAATATAGTGCTAGCAGCAGTTACTTCTAGGGACATGGATTGAAGAAGTGAAAATTTACTTTCTTTTTCTTCTAAGTCTACAGTCTCCAACAGAGGCTGAGGCTGTACTGCTCCCTGACCTGTTAGGAACTGGGCTGCAAAGCAGGAGTGAGCAGCAGGCAAGCCAGCAGAGTGAGTGAAACTTCTTCCATATTAACAACAGCTTCCCATTGCTTGCATCCCCACTTGAGCTCTGCCTCCTGTCAGATCCATCCTCCCAAACCCCCAGCACTCCTCTCCTGCCTCTGTGGAAAAATTATCTTCCATAATAAATAGATCCCTGGTGCCAAATGGTTGGGGACAACTACTCCAAGCATTCTATGGATCTTTGAATTTTGATTACAATCAATATGAACTTAGTTATTAAAAATTATTTGAAGAATGTTTTCTACATTAATTCATCTACTGAAAGTTTGAAAAACAGCTAAATCTTAAGATTTTGGCTATAGATCCAGCATTTTTTTTTAAATACACTAAGAGTCACATAGTATTTTGATAGGGGATAAGGCTAAGTTAGCATTTATATATTTATTTTATATATACATATATGTACACAAACACAATGGGGAGTATGTATCTCCCCATTGTTCATGCTCTTGATAGAATAGGAATTAAGGAACATATATATCATTGTTATAATATATTTATATCATAGTAAGCACAATTATAATCATATATGATAATATATATTAATTATTATGCTTACTTAATGGACTCTGAAACAAAATTTTTAATAATTTGCAATAACATATATCGATTAAATATATATTCCATATCTATAAGAAAACATAATCATTTTCTCTTATATTAAAGCAATGTTCATTACCAGGGTAAATGGAGGACAATATCATTATTGCGGAGTCAAACACCATAGAAACTAAAATATTCATAGAACCCATCTGTAAAATTACAGCATCTCTCTTAACCAGTTCCAAAGATAAAAATAGCCAGTCCCAAGCAACCATGGGTTAAAGAAATCAAATAAGAAAAAAAGGATTCCATGCGAAAAGACATGATAACTATACAAGTATCTAGATTAGGAAAGAATCTCTAAATGATCACATTAAACATGATAAAATTAAGACTAATTTGGTTTTCTTGTCTGCAGCTGAGAGAAAAGGATTTCAAATTAACCTCTATGCTGTCCAGTATTATTTTAAATGTAAATGGCGTAGCCCTTCTTAGCTCCTGGCTATCTAGTTAATTTTTTAAAGTAACAAAACCACTTATACTTTTGCTGTGTTCCAATTTCGCACATGTATTTTTCCCTCCTTTGCTAAAACAGTTTTAACAAGGTTAAATTTGGTAAAGGAACATTACCTTCTTTTTGTCCTTTTGATAAACATAGATAAATTATAACTTCCATCGTCATAATAAATTGGCCTGGTTGCCACTTGACTTATGATCCTGCAGAATGAGCAGTCTCTGCTGAGTTTTAACAGATGTGGCTCCAGCATAGGCAGGCTTCCAGAATATTTATGCCGGGTGAACGATTCCATGTGGATGAAAAAGATTAAGGAGAGCCTTGTTAGACTATCTGAAAAAGACCTCTTACAAATCTTCCTAGGAAATGCTGTCTCCAATTAATCTGTCTATTTATTCCTTGGCATTTGAGGAATTAAAGACCTCAATGTAATCCATTTGGACCCATTCCTTCTTTTCAAAATCTAATTGCTTCCTTGATGCGGGTTTGCAATTGGGCACAGCAGTTTTGTGTTCTGTCCTGATCACATCAGTAATTTATCCTGGCTACAGTGTACAGCACACCTTCCTAGAGTTTTCCTGATGATGAGTGTGTATCTCCCCATTATTCATATCACATAAGAAAGAAAATAGACTATCATTTGGATGCCATTCTACATAAGTGTAAATAACTTTGTGACTTGAATTTTGACCAACCATACTAGCCACTATCATTTTGAATCTGGAAATTAGTCACAAGACATGCCAAAATTGCTGGTAAAATAGTCTCTCCGTTTCCAAATATAGCTGGTTTTGCCCTGCTAAGATGCTCATTTGTATAGATTTTCTGCAGCAGGTCACTTTCAGTATATTTATTCTGCATGGTATGTGACAAGCACAGTGCAAGATACAAACCAGGTGTGTTACGGAGACTTGAAATGGAATACATAAAATTTTGCACCTAGCACATTTTTTTGTGTCTTCATAGATCCTGTCCGTCAATCGAATGGCTACAGAGATGGTAACTTGATTATCCGTGTACATCAGCTGCAACAAAGTAAATTCCTGCTCTCCTTCTGAGCAGGAAAAGAGCTTTATATGTCTTTTTGAGGGGTTTTAAGGCAGACTGAATTCCAAATTGGCACTTGGGTTTAAAGGTTTTAGTATTTCAAAGACATTACTGTAAGGGTAAGTTTATGGGCTGGGCGTGGGGCACTTCCCTGAGTGAATTATCGCTGATTGCCTAACCTTGCGCTGTGACTGGTGAAGCTTTGCTGGAGTGTTGTAATTCTCATGCTCGACAGGAGGCTTGGTGTAATCCAAATCCCAATGGTACTCAACTGAATTGATGAAATGACCGGGAAGGCCTAATTAAAGCTGTTCAGCTCAAATGTATTGATGTATTACATCTATTACGGCTTGGTTCAATAGGTCCACCCTGTGGATGCTGCCACAGCCTGTAAAGCAAACTAAACAGATTGAATAAATAATGCCACAGGAAAGCAGACAGCAATGGAATCAAAGTAATAGTGTGCAAAACGCATTGGGGTAACCTACGAACTTTTATTCTATTATCTATCATAATTCATATTAATCTTTATTATTTTTACCTGTTGAATACACACAAGAAAAGGACCATAGGATCTAGAATTTGTCTTTTAACCTATCATCAGAATAGATAAACTCTCCTTTAGTGAATGTTGCAGAACTATGTGTATAAAATCATTGTGATTCTGCTTAACTTTGCCTCCCAATTTATTGTTAGAACCTAGATTTCTCTTTGCCTTCCGACTGAGTTCTTTCAAGAAACTTTTTTTTTAACATACAACCTACCATCTTCCTTTAGTTTTCCTGCCCCGAGAGACTTGTTAACTTTTTTTTTTACTTTTGTTGAATGTAAATTGTTTCAGATTTTCATAATTTTTATATTGTCCAATAACCCTGATTTGTTCAGTAATGAGTTGTGAGAGAATCTGGTTCACTTTGACTTGGAGATTCTTCCATATCTGACTCATTCATATGTAACATTTTAATGTAATTTACATCATTCTGTTTGAACTGGGAAAGAGAATATATTATACCATTGTAGTAACAATGAGCTAATGCTAAAAAAAGGGAAGATAGATTTCCTAAAAACACGAAACCTAAAAATTATCAAAGATTTTTTTTCTTTTATGTGACTAAAGATCAGAATGTTATGGGAAATGATATCTTCCAAATTTGTTTTCTAACACAAGTATAGCCTAGCAAGGGGGAGGGAGGAGGAGGTAGGGGGAGGGGAAAGGAGGGAGAGTGATTGGTGGGATCTCACCTAATGTGGCACAATGTGAGGGTGCTCAGCACCCCTCCTGGGTGAAGACTCAACTACAATTTGAACTTTACCTTAGGAATGTAAACAATGTAACCTAAACATTTGTGTCCCCATATTTATCTGAAATTAAAAAAAAAATACATTTTCCCTCTGAAATCATTATTAGATGAGATTATACACAAACCCACCCGAGATTGCTCCTCCTGTGGGTGTTCATAGCACACTACCCCTCTTTATCAGTGCCTGCAACAGCATAATGACAATAGTTGAGTTTCAACTGTATTCCACACTATGCTGAAAATGATAGAAATCATGGCCTGTGCTGTCTGATTCATAAATAAACTCTCAATGCCTAGACCAAAATCGGGCGAATTGTAGCTGTGCAATAACTGTTAGTTAAGTGTATGATGTATGAAATGAACACCTACTAAATTTAATTGGCTTTCAGGCCTGATTGGATCTTGAAGGAGTATTTATAATGGTCTTCATTTTCTGCCACCCACCTTGTCACTCCTTAAATGTATTATCCACTCTATAAGGTAGAATAATCCATCTAAACACAGTATCTCTTGCTAAAACCCATTAATGTCTTGCCATTGCCTGGGAATTGAATTCTAAACTGTATTTTTTCATTCAGCAGATATTTATTGATCATACTTCTGTGCAGGGCACTGTGCTCACCATTGCATCATAGCCTTCCAAGACAAGACTGACCAACCTGTGTCACTTCCTCTCAATCCTTATGCTCAACAGGCACTAGAAAATTAGAAGCACTTCTTGTCCAACACAATTAGGACATATAGTTACAAAAAACAGTTAAAGGGTCACATTAAAATTGACAATAAACGCATATTTGGGGGATTGTACTTAAATGTGTATTTTTATTTAGTTATCTTTTAATGTAGACCTATCAACTTTTCCTCAATATCAGTCAGCTGTTTGAAATTTTGATTAATATTCTCTATTGTCCGTTCCTCTATGATTTCTAGCATCAAATTTTTAAGCTTAGAGTAAGAACTTCAAGGTTTTTGAGAAGAACCCTGGCTTCTCAATTACTTAATATTTGTCCAACAATTTCTAGCAGTTTTATCCACATCTAGTTCAACAGAAAAGTTCCTTAGCAATTCCTGTCATTTTAGGGACTTTCTTGAAATGAATGTTTTGATTTCTTCAATTTAATTCAATACTCATATTAATAAACAAAACTATTCTAGGTCATTTTGGAAACAAATACAACTGATTTCTAGTAAGCATAAAACCCAACTGCTGGAAACAGCACGGCTGGGTATGAAGCCTAACAGTTCCAAATGTTTATAGTGTTACTGGTGTAGGCTCAAATGTATTACAAAGGGAGTGCAGAGAATTCATCTAGCCAAGGAGAATGGCTTACATGTGCTTCTCTTCCTACCACCACACAGTACTTCCCTCTTCCAGCTCCAGTGGGAGGCCACCCTTACGGATCTGATCTCTGTATATTTGCTCATTCTGTCTAGAAATCTCATCCTTTCTGACTCTATATGTTTCTCAATCACCTCATATATTCTGTGGATGCTTCACTTCTCCCAGTGAGCCCTCTTCTATGCCCCGTGTGTAGCACTGTGCTATACCCTGAACCACGACACTTCTAACAGCGTGTTAACATTTTTCATCTATTGGTGCGTCTTTCCTATCAGACTGTAGTCAGTATAAGATCTTACTTTTTTTTTTTTATTATATGAACTTCTCTCAGCCCCTTCTATCATTTCTGGCTCATAGCATTTATCAGTAAAATATTAAGTAATTGAGAAGCCAAAATTTTTACATTTTTTGTAAAAAATGAAATCTTCGATCCATTACCCACTGAAGGGTCTTAACTTAAACCTTCCTCATTACTTGAGAATTTTCTAAATGCAATTTCTAAATGCAATTTCTAAAGTCTTAAATCCTGAATGTCTCCACTCTGACTGCAATGATTATTTTCACTTCCTTATTCACACTCCTAAATCTGCTTTCCTCTTATTGTTATGCCTGGAGCTCCTCTTTATTTTTCCCAGCCATCACCACACATATGACTATGTTCAATTCTTTAATCAGCTTAAAATCAATTGTTTACATTTTACAAAAGAAGGAGATTCACTAGCATGTACTCCATCATTTCTTTTCTCTTTTCCTCACTGATCCTGAAAATGCTGGACTGCAGAATTCCTTTTCCTCTGGCTTTTTTGTCTTCCCTTGAAAATCATGTTAGCCAGAGAAGGATTAAACACACACACACGGGAAACTTTGATATTCTTCCTCTCCTTTTTATAATTTATTTTTTTTGAACAAGAGCTGTCCTTCCTCATTTCTAAACCTCCCTATCATCCCATCTACTTCCACCTCCTCTCGGAACTTGCTCCATTAACTTCCTCATCTCTCATTTGCATTTTCAATTTCTCTTTCAACTCTCTTACCCCTTATGGCTATCCATATTCTTGTGTCATAGCAATACTTCAAAAACAATTACCTATATTGTGATATGTTCTTTTTCCCTTTCTCTAATACTAAGTTTGCCAAAAGATGAGTCTATAAAATTTTTATGACTAC
>NW_003852435.1:2763741-2767322 GCF_000181295.1 Otolemur garnettii
TAAATCCTCAAAATATCTCTATAAATTACTTTTATTCTTTATAGATAAGAAACTGAGTCTTAAAGACTTCAAATCACTTGACAAAGAGCTTACAGGTACCAGTTATCTCAATTCTTTTTCCGATTAGCTCTGACAATTCTTCTTCAAAGGTCACTGGTGACTTTTTTTTTTTTATTGAGATGAAATTTATTGTAATGTTTTAATGTGTCTTCCAAAAAGTATGTGTTGGAAACTTAATTGCCATTGTTATAATATTAGAATGTGGGATCTTTAAGAGGTGATTAGGTTTTGAGGGTGTTGTCCTCATGAATGGATTAGTGCCATTATCTAGGGGAGTGAATTCCTTGCAAAAGGATGAACTTTCCCTCCTTTTATCTCCCTTCCCTCCCTGTAACTCTCTCCCTTCCTTTCTCTCTTGCCCTCTTTTGTCCTCTCTTGGCCCTTCCACTTTCTACCATTTAGTGACCAAGCAAGAAGGCCTTCCTCCAACGCCAATCTCTTAGTCTTGGACTTCCTTGCCTCTAGATCCGTGAGAAATAAATACCTACTCTTTATAAATTACCCATTCTCAGGTATTGCATTACAGCAGCACAACACGATCTAAGACATTTATGGTTATTTCAACATTTTGGCTATGGTGAATGGTGTTACTATGATTATTTGTCTACAACTATTTGCTTAAATACTTATATTCAATTTTTTGATTCTATGCCTATGAGTAGAATTGCTATGGTCATGCTTTGCTTACATTCTTGAGGAAACTCCAATTTTTTTTTCCATTTTTGCTGTACCATTTTATTTTCCAGAGTTTCAACAAAGCTTATTCTAACAGTTTTGCAGTATGTGTGTGTGTGTTTGTGTGTGTGTGTGTGTTGAACCTTCAAAATTCCTTAGTCAGCCATTCACACTGTCATCTCAGTGTGACAGCTCTCTGTAGATATACTAATGGCAAATTGTCATCTCATCTCCCTAGAAATTAGAATAATATTTTTTCTATTGACCATATTTGTCCGTCAGCCTCTCTTATTTCCACAGTATTGAAATATGTGTGTATAAGAAATAAAACAAGGGCATTTCATTTCCCCACACTTGATGTGCTGTAAATGTATCTCTGATTTTCTTTTATACTAATTTCCCAGACAATTATGTCATTGGTACTAATTTCCTAGACAATATTATCATTCATTTCTCTGTTGTTGCTCTTCGTCATACCCTAACAACTGTAGGCTCTAGCTTGAAAATTTCTTCCTCTGTGTTGGTCTACTGTTCTTCATTGTACCTCCCTTTCTCTCATGTCTTGTCAGTACCCCTTTCAATTTTTTTTCTACCTTTATTTTTTTTAATTTCAAAATATTTAGGGTATAAAAATGTTTTTGTTGCTTGGATAGCTTTTATAATGCTTGAGTTAGGGCCATAAGTGTGCCCATCCTCCAAATAGTGTTCATAGTACCTATTTGGTAAGTTTTTTCTCTCCCTCTTCCCGTGTTTGATTTCCAATGACTTTTACTTCCTTCTGTGCCCATGTGTTAGTTCTAGTTTATTGAGAGTATGTGAATGGTTTGTTTTCCATTCCTGAGATACTTCACTTAGGATAATTGTTTCCAGTTCCATCCACATTACCACAAAAGTCATTGATTGATCCTTCTTATAGCTGAGTGGTACTCCATGGTAAACATATCACATTTTGCTAATCCACCCATGAATTGATGGGTCTTAGGTTGATTTCACATTTTCATAACTGTGAATTTTGTTCTAATAAACGTCCAAGTGTAGGTGTCTCTTTGATAAAATGAACCTTATTTCCTATGGATAGATAGCCAGTAGTGAGATTACTGGAATGAATGGTAGGTCCAATTTTAGTTATTTATGAAATCTCCATACTGTTTTCCATAAAGTTTGTACTAATTTGCAGCCCAACCAATAGTGTGTAAGTGTTCCATTTTCCATGCATTCATGATAGCTTTATTATTTTTGGACATTTTAATAAACATCATCCCAATTCAGCATGAAAGAGCTTGATGACTATGTCACCCCTCCTCCTATAAACATGGGAGAATAAAATTTACAGCAGGGAATGGCCTGAGAAAAAGAAGACAATAATGTTTTCTGTCTCTTTAAAACATTCTCCATTCTTTTTTGAGAACTAAAGCCTGCACCCTAACTCAGTCCAGTGGTCTGAACGGTCAGGGCAATGTCTTTTGGGGTTTTTATTTTGCTACAGAAGATGGCTCAGCAGAACTGTTTGGCAGAGGTCAAGATGTTGTCTTCCACAGAGATGAGACTGATGGGTTTCTTCCACTCTAGTGGAACAGCAATTGCCTGAAGCTGAAAATTGACCTTTAAAAGCTCTTTATTTCTATGTATAATGAGGAAAATTGGTACTTTAAGATGGAAGTCCTCTATTTTCCTTATTTACTGTCAAGTTAATAAATCTGTCTTTCTTCCCCCCACCCACACCCCCCAAAAAAGTCATAAAACAAAACAAAACAACAACAACAAAAGCCATTCCAACTGGGGTAAGGTAATGCCTCATTGTAGTTTTAATTTGCAATTCCCTGATGATTGCGTTTTTGTTTTTAATATGTTTATTGGCCAGTTGTTTAACTTCTTTTGAAAAACTTTTCTCATGTCTTGTGTTCAGGTTTTAATAGTGGTGTTTATTCTTTTCTTGCTGATATTTTTAGTCTATATCTCTATTTTTTCATCCACACCATGCTGTTTTGTTAGTATAGCTTTGTAATATAATTTGAGGTTTGGTAATGGGATGCCTCCAGATTTATTCTTTTTTAAAGATTGCTTTTGCTATTCAAGCTCTTTTCTGGTTGCAAGGAAGCACAGAAGTATTTTTTCTAGATCTGTGAAATAAGAGATTTGTGTTTTGATGGGGATTGCATTGAATCTAAATCACTCTGGGATTTTGGGCTGTAGGCATATTTTCACAATGTTTATTCTACTGATCCACAAGCATAATATTTTCCCAAATATTTACAATGTTTCTCATAGATATTAAGTATTATATTCTAATTTAGTTATTCAGAGATAAAATTAGCTCCAGTGAACCCCACTGACTAGCTCAAAGCCTAATGAAAGATGTACCTAATACATAATTTTAGCCCTGTTTATTAGTAGTATAAGAGCAGTGATTATGGAGTTACATGAGAACTCATAAAAAGAAACACATTTCAAATCAACACAACAAGGAACAATCTAATGAGGAGATACTTGTAGATGAAAATCTGTACAAGTAGAAAGAATTGGTCTGAAAATAAGTCACCAGAAATAGCATATACAGAAGATTGTCATGTTGTCATTAAAATATCTTTTCACATAGGGAGAGACAATAGTTAAGGCTAGAGAGGATGATGAAGCAATTTGGTTGCTAACTTTATAATCTGAAAACATGTAGTATTCCATGGCTTTTCCCAAGCCACCAAGGCAAATTAAATTGCTTTTAATGTGGAAATTCATCAGATATTATACATACTTCCATATAAGTCTGTATAAGTACTATATTTATTTCTCCTTATAAGAAAAAGGCTCCAAGAAGAGGCACCCTTTTATTCTGTGCTGGATCCCATTTC
>NW_003852435.1:2769230-2770446 GCF_000181295.1 Otolemur garnettii
TATTGATTGACTAAAAGCAGTTTCTATAGTGTATATGGTCAATTATCTAGCACTGAAATGAATGTCTTATACACTTTCTTCCAAACTAACTTATAAAAGTGCAACTGAGAAAAAGTCTATTTTATTTTGAATCCTCTATGATGTAAATCAGCAACAGGAAAGGCCTGAAGTTGGCTAGATTGACCAAAGAGTTCCAAAGGTTTAGGCAACAAGCTATGTGATTTTGAATGAAAGAATATTCCCTAACCAGACTTTCTAGATACATAAAATGAGACAATAGGTCTAAATAACTCTTCTCACTCTAGCATTTTATGATTCTTAGTCAAAATACAAGTTTAAGAACATATTAAGCATTGCTAGAGTGAATGAAGCTATGAACAATACAAGCTCATCTAATAGAATTTGTAAGTCAGAAAATTCTACCATAACTGCATTGACTTTTTCTCATAATATGTCCTGCCTGAAGATAGAATAGCAAATAGTGGGGCATGGGACATAGCAAGTGGGTCAGACAAATCTGGATTCAAATACCAATGATTAGAAACTTTGCTAACTCGGTCAAGTTAATTAAGATTTTTGAAACTTAATATTGCCATCTGCAAGATGAGGAGATACATGTGAGCCCTGAATGGCTGCTTAACAGGATTTGAAATACATATAAAGATCTATTTCATTTCTAGGATATAATAAAAGGCTCGTCTGAAATAATGAGTTTTTATTGACATTATTATCATAGTTCTTTGGTTGTGAATCTGGTTTCTTCTGATGGCACACATTGAGCAGTCAAATGATATTTAGAACATGAATAAATAGACATAAGTGAGGAAGACATCTGCAAATTTCATCCTCTTCCATCATAGTATACAACTGACAGATCCATAAACGCTGGGATTCAAGAGATAGAGTTCACTAATATCTAAATATTTAGATCATTGACATAAATTATATGAATCCATTCTTAAGTAAGTAGCCACTATTGCCAGAATATAATGTTATTCTGCTCAATAATTCATTTCATTCTTGGGTACCTTCTATGTGTTAAGTCCTGGTGATGGGCAGTAACAAAAATCTCTGCTCGTGTGTTCAATACATTCATATGGGAGAACATAAACCTCCAACAAATAAACCAGTATTCTAGCTTGACGGATGTTTGTGCTATGAAGAAAAAACAGAGTGATGGGGGTAGAGAGTGCTGTTTTATGTGGGATTTTTTTTT
>NW_003852435.1:2771066-2773403 GCF_000181295.1 Otolemur garnettii
AGGTCTATTTTTAGTTCTCTAAGTGTTCTCCAGATGTCTTTCCAAAAATAATGAATTAATTTGTATTCCCACCAGCAGTGTAGAAGTGTTCCTTCTCTGATAAGGTGACCTGTGAAGACAGACTGAAAGGAAGTGAGAGCACAGCCATGTCTAGGTCTGAGTGAGAGCCCTTGAAGCAGAGCAGAGAGCAAAGACCTTGAGACTGGAGGATACCTGGGTTGTTCAAGAAGCAAGGGTGCAGAGAAAAAGGCAAAGGGAGGGCAAAGCTGATAGGACATGCTGATCACTTAGGATTATATCTGGCCTGGAAAATATATCTCTGGAAATCAGCGCAATATAGATAATGTTTAGAGATGAAAAATTATCTTGGGTGAGTGAACACAAAGAAGGAAAGTCTGGAAATTGATCATTGGGTGGGCATAGATTGTGGTCCTATTGTTATGACAAGTTATAACATTTCATGACTTACAGTAATTTCAGTATCCCCTTCTTCATTTCATATTAGTAACAGCAGGAACAGCAAAGCAGCCTTATACTCTCAGTCATTCTTTGCAGATGAGGAAACCAACACACAGCTGGATGCCCCCAACTTGAAACTATTTTTAATTGAAGAGCAGGGATGTAAAGCCAGAAACTTCACATTTCATTTCTCTCTTATTCTATTCTAGGCTTATTCTAACAGGCTTCCAAAGGCTCTGTTCTGAATCCTACTTCGTCCCACTAGTTTTGGAAGACTGCCACAAGTCCTCAAGTAATAAGGTCTCAATTGTCTTTCTCCAGTCCTGAGAGGAAGTGAAACAAAGAAGAGCATGACTAGAAATAGCTATCATTTGTTGAAAATCGATGATGAGGACTTGCCTGTGCTACAGTATTGATGGAATGGGGGAAATTGTAATGCAGTATAAGAATACCAAGTCTCATATTGGAAAACCAGGATCTCAAATGACTTCCTCTTTTTTTAGTGATTACCTGGGTTATTTTGAGCAACTAACTTACTTCACTTCTTCAAGAATTAATTTACATCTTATGAAAATGAGCATGGCAAAATAGTAGTTTCCAATATTGAGATGATAGAAGGGAAAGTATTTTAGAGTATTACACATTATATAATTATTAATAATTAAAGTTTATACAAATATAAAGTATAAAAATATAAAAGTATGTCTCTCTAACTTGGATTAAGTAGTAAACTGTATATGTTGTATATAACACATAGCACATTTAACTATATTCATATGAACATTGTAAGAATATTTCACTTAGAAGGACAAAAATATGTTTTGTGTCTTTTGTGACTACCTCACAGTTTTCACTATAGTTTCTAAAATCTGGTCCAAGTACATTCAGTCTAGCTGCAATTTTTTTATTGGTGTTTTATTTGCCTTTTGTTTTTATTAATTTTTAATTAAAATCATAACTGTATACATTTGTGGGGTACAATGTGATGATTTGACATACAATGTGGAATGTTTAAATCAAACTGCTTAACATAGCCATCATCTCACTTACTTATTTTTTGTCATAAGACATGTAAAATTTACCCTTAGTTATTTTGAAATATACCCTTGCCTTGTGCACATTAGGTGATCTCACCAAATGCCCTCCCTACTCCTAATCGCACTCCCCCCTTTCCCTTCCCTCTTCTTTTTTACCCCTTTCCCTTGTTAGATTATGTTTGTGTTTTGTCATTCATAGGAGTGTGTAAATGTTTATATATTGGTTTTATAACAGTACTAAGTACATTGGACACTTGTTTTCAATTCTTGAGATTCTTTTCTAAGAAGAATGCGTTTCAACTTCATTCAGGTAAACATAAAAAATATAAAGTCTCCATCTTTTTATTGCTGAGTATTATTCTATGGTATACATATAGCACAATTTGTTAATCCCTTCATGGGTTGGTGGGCAATTGGGTTGCTTCTATGACTTGGCAATTATGAATTGGGCTGCAGTAAACATTCTGATGCAAACCTCTTTGGGGTAAAATCATTTTTTTTCTTCTGGGGAGATATCTAGTAATTGCAGGATCAAATGAAATGTCAACTTTTAGTTCTTTGGGGATTCTCCATACTTCTTTCCATAGAAGTTGTGAGAACAGCCCAGAGTGAGCAAGACCCTATCTCTACTAAAAGATAAAAAAAATTAACCAGGCTTTGTGGCAAGTGCCTGTAAGTCTCAGCTATTTGTGAAGCTGAGGAAGGAGGATCACTTGAGTCCAGGAGTTTGAGGTTGCTGTGAGCTGTGATGCCACAGCACTCTACTCAGGGAGACAGAATGAGGCTCTATCTCAGAGAAAGAAAGAAAGGAAAAAGAAAGAAGGAAGGAAGGAAGGAAGGA
>NW_003852435.1:2773423-2781739 GCF_000181295.1 Otolemur garnettii
AAGGAAGGAAGGAAGGAAGGAAGAAAGAAAGAAAGAAAATCAATACCAATACTCATAAAACACTTGGAACTAAGGCACCTGGGTACTTTTATTTTATAAAACAATAGAAGCAGTTTTGTTGAAAAAGATGAATATGTGAGACAAAATTAGAATCAGAGTCTGCAAATGTTAAGAAATATTGTTTTTGTTTTTTCATCTCTTTAAATATCAGCAAAAACATTTTGGAAGACTGACATGGCTGGGATGATACTCGGTGTGATCTAAATTTAAGGCAAACTATAATTTTAAGTTCTAATTAATGTGTCACTCTAAAGTATCTGTGCATTTATTTTAAACTAAGGTTTATTCTCTTTTAATTAAGTTTTAAGAAGGGAGCTATTATGAGCACTGTAATTGCCACCTGTCATAGTCAGATTACCACCAAAGCTTGGCCAATTAGGTTATTGTTATTTATTGACATGCATTAGCCAACTAGAGAAAGAAAAAAAGTAGTTGGATATGTATTTCATCATAAAAATGTCTGCTAATAAATTATATTTTTTACATCAGATTAAGTGATTCCTGAACACTAGGAATTATCTATGTTAAAAATAAAATAAAATAAAATAAAATAAAAGACCGTATGAAGGCCATTGATTTGTACTGTTCTTCTACACTGGGCCCCAACTGACCAATCCAATGGAGTTACTCATTCTAAGATTTCATGTTACTAAACCAAAATTTATGTTGCTTACTTTTAAGATCTGACCTTCCAAGAAATCCAGAATGAAATGGTAGTTTACTCCTCAAATAGGCCAGATTTCCTACAAACAGAAAATTCACCAACCCAAGGCTTTCCTTTTGGCCTATGCTAACAATATGAGAAAGTCTTTTCTGCTTTAACCTGTACAAGGAAAGTAACCTTAAGTAACTTGATATTAACCATTTTCTTTTTGCACAGTGTTGTTTCTTTGTTCCTGCTCAAGCTACCTTAAAAACAAACAAACAAACAAACAAAAACAAAAAACACAGGTTCTGCCATGCTGGGGGAGCATCTGTGAGTTGTGTATACTGAATACTGCCCAGTTCATAAATTTTTAATAAAAACCAAATAGATTTTTAACTCACAATTCATTGTAATTTTGTTTTTGACACACAAAATGAAATTGCTTAAGGTAAGCATTTAATTGTATATCTCTGATATTTTTACCCAGTGAATACAGAGTAAATCTAAGAATCTGTATTCTCATAAATACTCACTTAGTAAGTAAATCTAAGTATATTAAATAATAAACTTAGATATCTTTATCTAAGATTTTTTTATCTAATATCTTAGTAAATCTAAGAATATGTATTCTCATAAATACTCTAAGTATTTAGAAACCACTTGAATTAGATAATAAAAGTATGCTTAAAATAAATGTTTTATGAGTGTGTAAAGTAATATCAAAAAATTAAGACAGTATGTACTATACAAAATAAAGGACTAAGAGTTAAATAAAATTCTACTTTATGGAAAATTGACAATTCTTCGTCCAGAATTTTAATAATTCCAGATGAGTTTGAAATTTGGTTATGTTGAATTTGGCAATTATATTCTTGGTGTGCTCTTAGTGGAAGAATGACCAGCCCCACCCAAAGCAAGGCAAGTGTGAAATGAAGTATAGTGAGGAAAGATAAGCTAGGTTTACAGAGCAAGAGCAAAATATAAATTTACAGAGCAAGATTTTCACCACAACAATGAACATGTCCCTTATTGTGACAAAAAAAAAGACCTTAGTTAAGGTCTGAGTTCTTGTTCTATGTACAGTATCTGGATGGACACTCCTTATGAAAGACATCATCATGGAATCACTTTGGTAGACAGTAGGGAGTTATAAGACCTGAAACTCACTGTGCATGCAGACATCCCATGAGCCTCTCTGAAAGCCCCTTTTAGGGGTGAACCACAATGTAGAATTAAGCTGGTGACATGATAATTAGCCTTAAG
This sequence comes from Otolemur garnettii, assembly GCF_000181295.1. Lineage (NCBI taxonomy): Eukaryota > Metazoa > Chordata > Mammalia > Primates > Galagidae > Otolemur > Otolemur garnettii. The sequence continues at coordinate 2,775,393 of NW_003852435.1, forward strand.
GTTGTTCTAGGACACTTTCCAGACTGTTGTACCTGTGCTATTTGGCAGGAAGAGAGAGAGTCCTCTGCATTCTGTTGCAGTTGGCAAGCTAAGTTTTTACTGAAATTGGTAGACCATTCTCCCAGGTGTGGGAAATTGCTTAGGGTGGGATCAAAGTGGGGGCAGCAGGAAGACAGGTTCCCTTCCCTTGTCCCCCAGGAAACAAGAGGTCCTAACTATCTGTATAATAGTTATTTTGTATTAGAGATTTTCCACTGTTTTTTCTGCATTCTCTCTTTTTAACCTATCTTTGACAATGTTTATACAGACAACAGATGGAAAACCCCAAAATAATTTATTTCAGTTTAATATAAATGGCAAGATATATGTATATTCATTCATTCACAAATATTCATGAGTGAATGCCAGTGCCAGTCATGCTGGCTGGTAGGTGCTGAAAATATAATAATTATCTGAACTGGCTCTGCTTTCAGGAATATTGTCTGGGTTAGGGACTCTCAAGCTTTAATTTACATTAGAATTACATGAGAATCCTGATGAAGTACAGGTGCTGGTTCTGTAGGTTTGGGGAAGCATATGAAATATTGTGTTTCTAACAAATTGATGCCACTGGTCCCAGACCACATTTTGATAATAGAGGGTCTGAGAAATGAAACACCTGCTCCAACAGTTACTGCTATAGGAATTGGAACCAAAGTAGTCAGCCATTCCCTGACTCCGAAGTTAACAGATTTGGGAAGGGAGGGTGAGAAATATTGTGTCAGCAATATTTCCTAATTCTATACCCTGAGTCAGAAGAAATGGTATCCAAAAGTATCTTTTATACCTGAACCACTTAATAAAAGTGTTTTCAGATACACTCATGGATGCAGAAGAGTTACAAGACATGACAGTGATCTTTGATGGTCGTACAGTCAGCACAGGATTCACAATTTCACGTTTTCTAATAAACATTTCATACACCACTGCATGCAGCGAAGGGAAAATTATGGCATGATCATTTCTCAAGATGTCTATTGATAGATGAAGATGTGTGTGAATCACACTTAAAACATTTAACAAAGATTTTTTTTTTAAACCAACCTTTCCTGTAAGAGAACTAGGATCTGTATCTGCATTTGCATTTTCAATGAAAGTTAATTTCACTTCTGTCGAATTTCATAGGTCTAAATGTCATCTCCATTTTTAAGGTTGATGTGCTTATAATCTTTTATATAAGTTTTAGTTCAAATAAAGAATTTTTTTATTTTTTTATTTCTTGAATAACTTAAGAAAAAGTGACAAAAGGATATACTTCTGTTAAGACTTCTCTCACAAGCTAATACGTGTGTTAATTGGCTCAATTTAGCTATTTCATGGGTATATGTATTTCAAAACAACATGCTGTACATGACAAATGTATTATCTAGAAGTTTTGTCAATTAAAAATAAAGTATAATTCTCCTAAAAAAATGAAATGAAAGACTTCTTTCATAGTTGTCTATGAAAATAAGAGCGAAAGATCAAGTAGACTCACCTGGTGAACTTAGTAGCAGCAGAACCCACTGGACAAAATGATACAGAAAGTTGTCTCCATGGACAACCGAATTCTTTGGTAGCCCATGCAGTTCCAGGTAGGCCAGACATAGTGGTGTGTGTTCATGATATCCAAATGATAAGAGCTCAGGAATTTTTCTACCTTGTGGTTAACTCTAGCTAGTTTTTAAGAATTAAGTTGTATAAATTTATAGTAAAATACATTTTTTAAAGGAAAGGTGAAAGTATACAAAATTCATCACTTCCTCTTCGGCCTACTAAATTTTATTAATGTCTAAGTTCTTGTGGTTACCTAGGCCTCTTGTGTGTGTGTGGCATAAATTACTGTGTGATTGTGAGTTACTGAGTATCTCTTCTCAATTCCATGTTCAGTGATATCAAGTTGATAATTGAAATCATCCTTGATGGAAGGATGATAGTATTTATACCTTGGAAATTGTGTATACACATTATAAGTCACACACTGCCACTCTCTGTCCCAGAGCTGGTTGTCAAACACTTACAAGCAAGCCACTTATCAGATGTGACACTTTGGAAAAAAGGGTTCCAATCCTAGAGTTGAGAGAGCCTTGAATGACATGATTTGGGGGTACACAGGCTCTAAGCTGGTATGAACAGGGGCCAGGATATAATAGCAAAATGATGTAGCAGATCTTTGGATACAGGGGAGTAACAGTGGGTAACTAAGACATTGCATCAAGAGAATTCCTCTTCTGGGATGCTAGGTTTATGGATCACCCTTCAATAACTTTATTTCTACAATTCAAGTACCTTTGGTAGAAAAATCTTGTCACCCAAGTATGTCAGATGTATTATGTAGTGTGGTGTGATAAATGCAGTAGGGATGGGAATCATTTTCTAAGATCGTGCATAACATGATGTAACGCATACAAGACATCTCTGACAAGTCATGAATTTTAATGAAGTTTATATACATCTTAAAAATATTTTTTGGCATTTGATATTAGACTTTCTTCTTGTGTACTATCTCAGCGTAAAAAGAAATGTATGCTAATATATAATGATTTTTATCTTTTTATCTGTTTTTGTAATCCCTCTTTTAATGATATATCATAGATATCTGCCTATCTAGAATCGCTGAAATGAACATTCAGGATACTGTTTCAGCTTGTCATTGTATAACTTTATGATTTGTTAAGGGTTTCCATGCATTCTACAAAATTAAATTGGCAGTAGTGTAGAAGAGGAAAAAAAACCACCTCTTTTCATTTTTTTAAAAATCACTAGCTTCAGACAGTTTGCATATGTGAGCATTTTTATTCCTTTGAACTGATGCAATCACTCTAGAGTTCACAGGTACAACCCCGGCACTACTAGAAGAAAAACTGAGCTCAAAATTTCAATTCCCATCTTATATCTTAGAAACTACAAGACATGATATAAATGTGAAATATAATTGTAACATTTATCACTATTTCAAATGTCTTATAAAGTGACTGCCAATATTTGAGTAGTGGCTTGTCTAAAACTGAAAGCATTGTCTTTCAAGATTTCTTTTATTCAAGAAAAATACTTTCAGAAAATCAAACTTCAATACTATGTACATTTTATTTTAATTTTAGATTACATTAGCATTAACTATTGTCCAATTCATTCAGGGAAAGTTACAGATTCTAGGCAATGATAAGGTTAATGTTCTCATACTGTTACTAATGTATATTTACAGGAATATGGTGTGAATGTTTTTCTAATCAAAAAGAAAAAGAAAACCCCCCAAACACCAGTACTTATTTCCAAAGAAAGTTGAATGTATAGGTTTGCCACTAATAAAAATTTCTAAGGAAACAACATTATTAACTATCTCTGGAACCTGCATGAAAGAACAGTATGAAAAGTAATGTGTAGAATGAAGGAAAAATAATAGAAAACAATAAGAGGAAAAGGAAGGAAAGAGGCAAGGAGGGAGAAAGTGAGGGAGGATGCAGGGAAGAAAGGAGGGAGGAACAGAAAGGAAAGAAGAAGAAGGAAGAGAGAAAAGTCTGGTTAGAGAACATAAAAGAATACTTACATATGAAAAACGTCCTGTTGAAACAACTGATTTATAGTTATTCAACAGGTGTTTGGCAGGTGCCTAACTCCCTTCCAGAAGACTGGCTATTCAAACAGGTGTGAGATTTGGCATACTGCAACCTCCTGCTCTCTGATTTTCACAGATGATCCTTGTTTACCCATCACGCATCAGCTCCACAACCTTGGTTATGTTTCTAAAATTTATTTTCTTCTAGATGTTATTGTGTAAATTTAAGTAAAATTATATCTGAAAAACATGTTAAGGTATAAAACACCATATACCTGACAAGTATAATGTACATATTAGTCATCATTAATAAAATCATTACTTCTGGTATAATAAGTAAACAAAGCTTAGAGTCAAAATTTGCACCATCAGGGTTCATGGACCTCGTCTCTTCATTTTGTATGCTTTTGGGCAAATTTTGGTATCAGATTTGCGTCATCAGTAGGTTCTTAGTCTCAGTGATTAAAGAATGAATCTACGGACCACAGATCAGTGGTAAGGCATGATTTATTTACAGAAAAGAAAAGAATACAAAAACAGCAAAGCTCCTGGCAGAGAGAACCCAGGTCCGGGACGAAGCTCTCTCGCTCCCTCTCTCTGTTTCTTTCTGGGAAATTTGTCCAGGGGTATATATAGTCGCATGGGGTCCTCTGTAGTTACATTTAGCCAGAACTCAGCAGCAAATGAATGGCTACAATCCCTTTCTTTCCCAGGTCTAGGAAACTTACATGAAATTGACCAGACCTTGGAAATGGGGGGGTTCCCTTTTCAGCCCCAAGTGCAAGGGGAGGGAGACCCGAGGGGCTGCTGTCTTCCCAGGAGTTGTCTAGCCCCTTCAGCTACTGGAGCCTCCCTTAGCCTACCCTCTTCCCCACCCTCCAGCCCACTGGTTCCTCGGTCAGCTGCCACCATACCAACACTGCCAGGGTGGAGGTCCTCCAGCTCAGGGGCGCCACCTGTCCCATATCAGTTGTTACTGTTTTCTATTGTTATCTTAAAGTGCTAAATAGCTAAGGAATTTAAGAAACAAGTCAAATCTATCAAGTACGGAACACAACTGTCTAAACACTGTGATTAAGTAAATGAGATGAAAGCTATGTTAATTAGTTGGATGTAAGCACTCCAATTTGTACAAATAATCAACACATTGAATCCCACAAAGGCATAAATGTAGTCATGATCTATGTATATAGGACTTAATAAAAGGGGAAAAAAAAAGAAACAAATAAAAATTATTCTATGGAGGAGCTCTGAGATCTGTGCATTGCTAAACAAATACAGGAAAATGCAGTCTTTTTCTTGATTCTCGGCTATTGTAACTTTAGAAACCAAACTTAATTTTTCTAAGGAAATGTAATTTTAGCAAAATAAACAGAATATAAAATAGTCACACATACTCAGCTAACAATGCAATGCTTTGTTTATACCAAGGGAATCTAAAATCTCACAAATTTACCAAAAATACGCCTATTGTTGTGTAAAACAATCTGTTCATGTTTCAGTGAGAACAATGAAAAGTCCACCGTGAAGAAGTTATCTGGCCAAGGACTCACAAAGCAGGGCTAGAACTCAGGACTCTGGGTCACAATACCCTCCTTACTGCAATGCGATGCCTCTACTATTTAGTACAGAGATTAGCTGTCAAACAACAGAAAGTCTTTTGTCATATTTGGATTAGAGCAGTCTCGATGTGGCTTGGAAAGAATCAGCCAACATAAGGTGGAATCATCTGTGAAAAGAAAGAGGTCATTATTGGCTATTTCTGTGAGGTGGCTTGAAAAGAGGAGGGGAAGAGTGTCACACTCTGCATGGATCCTTGAAGTTTTTCAGGATAACACTCCATTAACAATGACAAGTTGCCATCTGTTAGTGAACTCTTCCAGAAGAGAGCGAAAGATACCCAAGAACATTTTGCTGAAGTCAAACTGGTTTTCCAAATCCAGCCCTGGGTTTTGTTTCATGTGCCAACAGATATCCATGGTCGCTGGTAAACTTTCTCAGTGAACTAAGAAAGTGTCAGGGAATAAATTACAAGCATTTCTAATATTATAAACTGCTACCTGAAAGGAGCTGTCAATTATGCGACTCCTAAAAAAGCCATTTAAATGGTATTTTAATAACTTGGCCTGCAAGTTTATTCAGCAATACAGGGTTTTGATTACTCTTTACCAAACTCTATATTTTGTAGAAGTGATATAAGGCTGCACCTGAAAAAAAAAAAAAAAAAAAAAACCTGACCAGTTTATGCATTCGCCTCAAATTCCATCTCTCTCCTTATTTCCTGATAAAGATGGAGAAATATGGAGCCGTAAATCGCGAGTACCTCTCCATTTCATGCATGCTAAATCTGAGACATGTCAGAGAAGGAAATGTTTTCACTTTAGCATATTGACAGTTTAGAAGACATAGAAATCTTTTAATAAATAGTGTGTTCAAAAAAATAAAAATAATGTGTTCATTTGTTTGCACGTGGTTTTATAAACTACAACTAGATATGTATTAAATTTATAATTTGCTTTCTATTTCAAAAAGATACAAAAATTCCAGGTTATTCACAGTAACAAGAGTTTACTTCCAACTTGAAAAGAAAGAGACCCCATCTCTACTAAAAATAGAAAAATTAGCTGGTCATTGTGGCCAATGTCTATAGTCCCAGCTACTCTGGAGGCTGAGGTAGCAGGATCACTTGAATCCAGGAGTTTGAGGTTGCTGTGAGCTAGGCTGACACTGCAGCACTCTAGCCTGGGCAACAGCGTGAGACTGTGTAAAAAAA
>NW_003852435.1:2782171-2797267 GCF_000181295.1 Otolemur garnettii
GACCCCTCCCTACACAGTCCATCCTGACCCAGTCCTGTCTGAAATAGGCTGTCCTCTCTCATTTAAACATTTCTCTCATTTATTATCTGATCAGGCCATGCCATCATCTCTCCTGCCCACACCCCTTTCCTTCTATCCTGATTACTCCTCCCCACTTACGAAAGACACGCTTGAGATGCTTCCAGATATTATGGTCATAGCATCTTCTTCCTATTGCAGCATTTTCCCCTACCACACCATGGCAACAGTTCCTTCCCCACCTCCTCCTTGTACATGTAACGATACGGTATTTTTAATTAAAGTGTCCCCTCCCTAAGTCAGAATTTGTTTCATATTTGGAATTAAAATTCAATGACTATGAACCACTTGCAGATGGCTTTGGAGACACTATGATAATGGTCTTCTGTATTTAGTATCCTCAGCCTCTGTCCTGAAATACGGTAACAAATCCTAGGCTAGAGTGCCTCCAAAATTTTGCCAGCCATTTTTGTCTTCCCATCATTCCTATTGTGATGCCTTTTCTCTGGCTCTTTTTCTTTAGAAAGAAATCACCAATGTTTCATCCATGATCCAGTAAACCTTGAACTTTTAGCAAACACCATAAAGAAGAAAGCAAAGGTTATTTCTATAACTTGAATTTACAGCAGGGGATGTATTTTTTAATCATATATTTCAATATTTTGTGTAATTTCTCTGAATAAATAAAGAACACATTTAAAAACTCAGAGCAAGTTGTAAGAACACATGGGGTAAATTATTTTAAGTCTTGGTTAAATTGGAAATTCTCCCTGAAGGAATTTTTTTTTCCCCTGCAAATTAGCAGACAAGCCATTGTGAACGAAAGAAAGAAAAAAATCTGTGATACCAGTTTTCTGGAAACCAGGTCTAGAGCCTGCTATTTAGTCTCCACACTGTGTTAATTAATAAATCAAAGGAAGAGTGTGTCGTTAAGGATAAACCATATTTAAGTAAGTGAGTTTCAATATGAAAACTGTGCTGTGTGGTTCCACTTTTCAAGATTTATCCAATGTGTTTGTGCTTGCTGCCACAATTTGTCATGGACAGATTGAGTTTTAAAACTATTCTTTTTTTTTTTTTTCCTGCAGTTTCTGGCCAGGGGTGGGTTTGAACCCACCACCTCCAGTATATGGGGCCAGCGCCCTACTCCTTTGAGCCCCAGGCACCACCCTAAAACTTTTCTTTAAGGTAGCTTCTATGTCACAAAACTGATGCTCTTGGAGAATTTAATGAGAAGGTGCTAAATTTTAACATCAAAACCCCTAATGGAACCAAGAACAATGAAATCAAGGACGAGCCCTCATGGGCTATCAATGCAATTCTTAATACATACTTCAAGCACTGGCTACTGTTTATTCACTGTTTATCTGTGGGTTAACTGTGAGAGAGTGGTTCAAGTAAAAAGCAGAAGTTCTCTGTAGAGAGAGATTTAATTCTTTGTATCCATGCATGGAAAATTTTGTGGAGTTTTTGAGAGGTAAGGAGGGAAAAACAGACATGGCAGAAATGTTCCGTATCTGCCTGAATTACAAGGTTGTGCAGGTCCGGGAAGGAAGAGTCTACTCCACACAGATTCAGCTAGCTTTGCCTCTGAAATTCTTGCTCTCCTGCTTGCTCACTGACAATCTGCTTATTTTATGCTTGGGTGGACTTCTCAGTTCGGCTCTTGTTCCCGCTGACTAGGGCTTGACCCCCATCTCCTGCCCAAACGTACACATTCACCTTTATTACTGCTACATCTTCATCCTACGTGGCTCCTGAACACAGTCCTCTCCCCACCCCCGCCACCCCCAGCCAGCATCCTGCTTCCATTATTACCTAGGCTGCATCCAAGTTTATTTATTTACTTATCTGGATCGTGTTCTGAAACTGACACCATTCTCTTTGAAACCTGTTAACAAGTTGATTAGAAAATGATTTGGACACGCACGGCACTTTCTCAATGATGCTCCTTTGCACAGCCTCTCACAGATTTCCAAATCACCCTGCTCTAATGAGGTCCACGCGCCCCTGGAATCCTGGCCATTGCTTTCCTTGTCACCCTCCTCTTATATTGTTTGACACTATGTCTGATAGCTTTTTGAGTCTTAAAATTTAGCATTATTAGCCCATAATTACTATATAATTGCAATAGTACTTTTCTCTGGAATCCAAGAGATGGCAGTTTTAGGAAACTTATAGTTCTTAAGTAATTATAAAAAGTATGGACATCTCAACAATAATATAATGAATTTTATTCATTTTATTTTTTAGCATATACAAGTGATTTTTGCTATTGTTAGCAATTTTATCTTATGACTATGCATATGGAAAATAGTAATTAATTGCAGTCATAATTTTTCATGTATATACTTAGTTCATTAAAGAATTAGCTTTGAAACCTGAGACCATATATTGTCCTAATTAACTAAGAGGATTAAAACTAGATACCTTTCACATCTTTACCCATTCATAAAATTTACTTGCATATATAATATGTGTGTGTGTATAATTTATTTTAAAAGACTTATTTTAGAGTCAGCAACTTCAAATATTATACGTACATCTATAGATAGATATAAATATAAGGCATATGGTTTTTTGTTCTGGCTATAAATAGGATTATGTGTTGAGGCTTTCACTGTGTTTCAACAATGGCTTAGCACATTCTGTGCGCAAAGCATCCACATAGGAATTTGTGATCTTACATTATACTACATCAGCTTTTAGGGTGGCCTTTCATTCTGTTTATTTCAAAATGCTGGTTGGTCCCTCTCCACTGGCCTTTGTAATGACTCACATCTTATCCTAGGCCAGAAAGCACGCTGAGCAGCTTCCAAAAAACTCAGACCAGGGATGTGTCACAATCAGCTCTGCAGGAAGGACTGTAGGAAGTTTTGTTGTATCCACCCCTAGAGTCAGCTCTAAGCCATCGCTTTGCTAATGAGCTCGGCTGTCACCAGCATGCAAAATGCTCTGCTGCTGTCTCACATTGCTGGCTGCTTTGCTAACTTTTAAGTCCCTGTGAATTCTTTTTTTTTTTTATTCCCTCTAAAGGCTTTGCAGTCTTCCGTGATGCTGAGGATTTTCCAAAATCAATGAAGAATATAATTCAAAAATCCTCTATTTCAAATTTTGTTTCTTTTTTTTTAGTGACCATGTCAGACTGAAAGGATTACTTTATATGTACCGTAACTCTCTTACAAAAAAGGACACCTGACAACGAATATGAGATCTTATTTATTTTTATAAATAATGGCATTTCATCGTTTAGTGGTCCTTTCCAAGCAAGTAGAATGTTTTCACTGATCATTTAAGTATTAATTGTTTGAATATGTATGAGTTGATTATCTTTATGTGCGAAACCCTCTGTGTTTTTAATTCTTATATTGATATTCAGCCTCAAGATTTTGTATTACTATTGTTTATGTTTTTCTTCGGTTATTCAGTAGATTTTTATTTTAGTTTGTATGGAAAGCTGGATAATTTTGCAGCACCATGGATACAACATAGAACACAAAGGATCTACCCTGATACCCCTCAAGAACTTACATGCAAAGGGGTATAGCATGGAGGAGACTAAACAAGGCAATTACTTAATTTAGAGTAAGATATTAATCAGCCAGAAAAAGAAAAAATAATATAAGGGTCTTCAACACTGAATAGTGAACAAAGATAGATTTTTTGAGAAACTGATATTTGATTAAAAATAGGAAGACAATGAGGGATAAGACATACAAATATCTGAAAGAAAAGTATTCCAAGCCATAGAAACCCAAAAGACAAATGCACGAAGGCAGGAGAGTGCCTGATGTGTTCCAGGAGCAAACTAGTGGGGTTGAAGCAGAGTAGCGGAATGGAGATGAGCCAAAGATGCTGATGGAAGAGGGTCATTCTGGAGGCTTCTGCTGTGATGCTGGTGAGCCAGGATGGTAGCTTGGATCAGGTGATCACTGAGATGGCATGAAATGAGCAGAAAAATAAATACACTCTGTTGGGACAGAGAAATACTGTTTTAAAGTGAGGAGTGAATTAGAACTTGGGTAAGAAAAAATGAGATTTTCATGTCTGTTCTAAGATCTATTTCCAAATCTCATTTTGCACTAGGCAAATCTTTCTATAGATGATGATCTTTTAATGTGCTTAAATTTCTAGCAAAGCAGGTCCAAATGCAAAATCCCTTTAAGAAACTATTTATCCATCTCTACCACTTGAATTTTATTCAGTTTATATCCTATGTATATGTCAAGGTTTTTTCTTTATTCCTCTTTAATATGAGTTAATAAATACAATTAAATTGATTAAAAAATAAGTATCCAACCATACTACTTTTCAACTTCATATCTCAGAGTAATTCTATTAATTATTTAAATCTAGAAAACATTGAGTGTTTAAAAAGCAATTTTTTCAACATATTGACTGGTGGAAATAAAATTGATGGATATGACTCCCAAGATTCTTGTCAAATCATAAAATCACCCGTTAAAAACAACAAAAACCAATTATTTCCCCTGTATTCAAAAATCATTTGTTATATAAGATGAAAGTGCTATAGCCTAAGGAAAAAAGAATAATGAGCATATGTACATGTTCATGTATCTTTGTGAGCTGTAGTCTTCTAATTCATGAAATAAACATGTCATTGTATCATTTAAAGCTTTTATTTAATTTTTGTTCTGCAGTTGGGCTTTGAAAAATCACATAATTCCCTTCTAAGGCTTTCAAAGAAAAGAAGGATTATTCTTAAAATGCAAAAGCTATTCTGCATCAGTTTTATGTGGTAAATAGACAGAAATTTGAAAATTCAATTGGAATTCCCTTGCTTAACTCCTAGGGATTAGCTATAAAATGCTGGAGAACACCACTTCCTGTGTATGTAAAGGCTTTCACTTAAACTCCAAACATGTCAGTGACTCATTTTCTGTATTATATTTTTAATAACATTAAAAGTTAAGTATATATAATTTTCCCCAAAAGTACTGCTTTAGTGGTCTTAATATTTAAGTTTATATCAGAATCACCTAAAAGGCTTTTTCAAACACAGATTGGAAGAGGTGGAGATGTTTGCAGCTTTAGTAAGTTCCCAGGTGATGGTGATGATGCTAGTCCGGAGGCCCACATTTGAGAACCACTATGTTAGTTAAATGGTTTGAGGTTTCAAATAAATAAACGAATGAATGAATGAATGAATTTACACTGAAAAGGTGTACATATTGTTACTAGTCTTCAAATTAATACAGAAAATGTTTCTTCCATTGTTCACTGAACCCCAGTTGTCAGTGCCGTCACCGTCACCAAGGAAGTAGGCTGGACAATGGATTGTAAGTTTGAAGCTTGCAGGAGATGGGCCTTCCCATATGTGTATGGGGGGAAGGCCCCAAGCAACCTCCGCAGCTATTTATTGAGAATATGCGCCCTTCCCCTGAGCCCCACCAGCTTCACTGGAGTTCCACAGCTGATCAATTTACAACCACCAAAGTCTGATCATTAAAATAGAGTAATGGCCACTTCGTCTCTGCAAGCATGCTGTCCCAGTTCCTACACATCTTACTGCACAGGCTGCTACATAGGTTGTTAATAGATCACTACATATGTTGTTACATAAGCTGCTACATATCCTGTTTACATAGTTTGCTACATAAACAGGTTGCTACACCCAGTATCAGCCAACAAGTTCTTACAAGTCACATTAAGGATATCCACCACAAGGCTTCATGCTTCACTTTTGCATCTTTGACTGAAATGCATTTGTCTTGCCCTATAAACTTAATCATTGCCCTATAAAGACTTGGGCTTGGAATAAGAATGGATTGTTTTAAGCTTATTAAAACTTTAAGCTTATCTATTATTATTTTGTTCCTCAGCAAGAACGACTAGTCTTCCCAGTTGACACATAAGTAGCTTCTTTTCTAGTGGTTATTTTGGTTTTTTTCTGAGCGTATTTGTAAGGAAATTCTGTATTTGTTTCACTACATTTAAGGCAGAGACTGAGGATCACAACTTATATAAGTTTTTACGGGGTAACCCCCCCCATTCTTCACTAGTTGAAAACTGGAACAGAGAGCTAGAGGAATCTCTCTTAGACCCTCCAGATTCTCTCTGAATACTCTGAAACTCTTTTGGAGAGGTGAGTGTCTGGATGTAAGACAGAATTCATCAAAGCAGAAAGCTGGGGGCAAAATTAGAGAGCAAAGAGAGATTGCCAGCGACACCAAAAGATGCCCAATAGGCTATAACTTGGAAGAGATTTCCCATACTTTTAAAAATACTAAGGAATACTAAATTACTAAAGACAAATACTAAAGAGAATAAATATCTGGTAAGTTAAAAGGTGGTCTTTATTATTTTTGATTATTTCAAAACACAATTGCCAATTTTAAATAAAATAATAATAAGACACTATTTGGTATGGCAAATAGTGGGGTGGCAGGGCGGTAAAAAATGATATCACTAAAAGGTTCTTGTGTTTTTAAAGTTGCTTTACATTATATAAATTTAGGCTGGGATAAACTAAAGATGCATACAATAACCTCTTGGAAATCACAAATAAATTTGAGAAGCAGGGACAGCTTAAAAATAAAGAAATAAATTTAAAATATAGGAAGAAGGTTGGAGAAGAGTTATTCCATTGACTGAGCAACAAGTACATAAAAAATGTCAAGCCAGTGAGCAAAAGAAAGCACGTTATAAGAGCATTAAAACAAGTAAAGGGGGGGGGTGAATGGAGGGATCACCTCTATGGTTTATCTTACAAGGGTACAACTGAATCTTCTTAAAAGTAGAATATAAACATCTGAACACAGTAACTAAGAAAATGAAATAAAGGCTATGTTAACCAGTTTGATGAAAATATTTCAAATTGTATATGAAAACGCCACACTATACCCTATGATTGTATTAATGTATGCAGCCATCATTTAATTAAAAAAAAAGTAAAGAGCAAAAAAAGCACAAAGCTAACTACATAAACAAAAATGCCCACTTTTCTAAATACTAAAACAACTTTTTAAAAGTAAAGGGAAGTAAGTCAACTAAGCAAATGTTAAATAATACGAATAATCATTATCACAGGAAACCTGTCAACAGGTATATCAATTTTAGTAACAAATGGAGTCAACATAAACCTAATTATGAAAATGAATTTGACTCAAATTCAAGATCCAGCTATATGCTGCACACAAGCAAAACAAAAAACAAAGTGAAAAAGGCAAACCATTAAGAAAAAGAATTTATTTTTTAGATAAACAAATCAAAAGAATAAGCAGTGTCATGATCCTGATATCAGACAAAGTAGAATTCTAAACCCGTCAGAGTGGCTCCCCAAAGTTTTTACACATTTCCTCTGTTCTGCCCTTATTTATTATGACTTTCTCACTTCTGTTTATCTTTCCCTATCATCACCCAGGGTTTGTCTCAGTTGGAGTTTTAATTTTACTTTCTTATACCTTCTGCAATCAGCTTTTCAATATGTGCATCAATTCAACCTAATCTATCATTTTCTGTTCCTTGTATCCAGATTCTTACTGTATCATAATGTCCAAGGAGCCTACAGAGAAAAACAGAATAATGTGAGGAAAAGGCTAAGGCTGCCAATACGGATACATTATTTTTTTCCCTCTGTTTCTTTCTCTTTCATTCTGCCTCTCTCCCTCTTATCTCTAGCCTTTTATCTTCCTCCTCAATTATAATATTGGCATCAAAGTTGATTCATGAAAATAGATCCTCCCACTCTTGATATTTCCAGAAGAGAAATTTAATACAAGAAAATAGTTGCAACATACTCAGAAAGAATGAAAGAGAAAACCAAAAACTTGGTACTCAGATATTGGACACTTGGTATTGTTCCTGGGCTTCCCAGGACTCCATACTTGAGTCCAAGTTACTGGTAGCAAAACTGGGCAACTGGCCGGACATCTCACCCACTGCTCCTGCTTGGAAAACCAACTTGCTGGAGGCCACAGTCATTATTAGTCATTGGCTGCTGCCTCCACCACTACTAGAGCAAGAAGCAGAATGCCCTGTCTTCCTATCTTACATATTTTTAGAGTCTTTTATTGGCCAACTAACTAGATTAAGATGACAAGGGAATCCAAAAGATGGACTTGTAAGGCTGCCAATCCCTTGTGCTTCAGAGAACACTAAATAGAAGGGGGATTGTAAGGGTGGAAAACAACAAGTCAATATAAGCTCTCTCTCTCTCTCTTTCCTCTCTCTTTCTCTTTCTCTCTCTGTCCTTTCTTTCTCATCTATCTATACCATATGTGTTTAGAAGACTGCTCCAAAAATGTCAACACTTAAAGATGGGGAATTAACGGTGATTTAAATATGTATTGATTAACTTTAACTTTATAATATTTGTGACTTTATATATAATTTATTGTATCTTGTATAAAAATGTTTTTTGGAGAAAACTAAGAAACTAAACCAAGATACAAAGTTGCATACATTATGATTTTACTTTATATAATGTACAAAAATACATATTGCCATGAGGAAATGAATGATAGGAAGACCACCTAATTTTAATTAATGTGATAATAGTTAACTTTTGCTGTATGCTTTATTTTATTTTATTTTCCAAATTTTTAAAAATCATGAATATTAATGTTATAAGCAGAACAAATAATTTAAAAAAATAATTATACATCCTTAGGGATTTATGGCCTTTTATTCTACCAATTTATAGAAAAGCATTTCAAATGCTTATGTTGTCATTCATATTTGTACATGGAGAAAAATATAATGTGGTGAATTTCATAAATTTTCATTTCAGTAAGACTACTGGAATGGACTTGAGTGCAGTAACGCAAATTTAGAATATAACATAATTCCTCTTTTGAAAACTTCTCCTTTTATCTCTTAAAATTTCTGAAATTGAGATCCATTTGAGAATACATGGAAAAGCACAAGTTAAATGTTTATGGGAAGGATGATATCAAATTAGTGGTACAAACTTACAACAGGTGCTCTCTGTATCCTAAGCAATTTTCTATATCATCAGTGCAAATATGACCCCTCACCCCTTTCCGTGAAAAATTTTCTTTAGTGATATTCAATTAATAGTTGATTTGGGAAAGGAACATACATTGACTACTCACATTAAGTATAATATTTACCAATGGTATTTTCATGTGAATTTCTCAAGAAAGTCAGCAAGAAAAAACTCAAACAACCCCATTAAAAAGTGGTCAAAAGACATGAACAGAAGCTTTTCCAAGGAAGGTAGACTAGTGGCCAACAAACACATGAAAACATACTCAAAGTCACTAATCATCAGAGAAATGCAAATCAAAACCACAAGGAGATCTCATTCCATTTACTTTCTGATATTTGTACATATCTCTAATAATGATCTGCTTACCTCCAATAATGCTATCTCCTGAAAACACAGCTCTTTGTGGAGACACATGTCCAGGAAGACTGGGACACTTACTTTCCTCTAATTCATCTGGGGACACTGTCAGTTACACACACAATATGAAATGGGTGCATTCTTTTGTGGTTTTCCATAACACAATCACATTGACCCACCAAGGGGCAGCTGGACCCATCTTAGGCTACCACTGCTTAGTGCACAAATACTGCAGGAATACTTGCCGCCTGAGATACCACTCATCTTTCCATATTTCTTTGCTCCCCCTTTCTTTTGTCACACATGCTCTATCCTAGCAGGACTTATTGGGGCTATCCACTATATTTGTGGATTTTGTTCTTTTCTACATATTCAGTTCCTGCCATCCTCTCTTTCTATACTTTCTAGCAAGCTATCCTTAAGTGGTATGTTGTGGCTTTAAATGAAAACAACATATTTTTTATGTGTGGTACTGTCTCTGTTCATGTTCTGGCCTCAGAGTTATATAGGTGCTCCCCAACCGTGCTTGCTCCCCACAAATTCTATTATTTTCCATACCACAAGATTTTTAGGAAACACTTTGGTGGTGTTTCTAGCAGAAACAGAAGCATTTACCTCCAAAGAAACAGCACTTTTAATAGACGGTGATGGTATTAGCAGTGAAATGTAAAGAACAAGGTTATACTTTAATCTTTCTTTCTTGACAGAGGCTGTGTCAGTTCTTAAAGCCATGGAACCCTGGGGTCCTTGCCCTGATTGGGGAGATCAGTAGTTAGCAACCAATATGAAGGAACTCTTGTGGGTTAAGCTCAGAGAAGGATATCAATATTTTGAGAAGAGATGGTAACCAAGGGAGCCATATTTGGCACTTTGCCTCACGGAACGAGCGTTACTTTGAAAAGGTACACAGTTCTGTGAGCGTCCTGCCAGTCACAGAAAAGATAAGAGAAGCAATAAATGATAAATGAGAACACACTGGCAAAGTGTTTTAGAGTGATAACATGTACAAAGGCCAGATAATAAATATGGATAAGAATGAAATAGTTATGTTGTGGAGAAGATATTGAGCTCCTTCTTAAGACTCTTAAGAGTAAAAAGAGATTTTCTTTCGGAATAGCTGGGACAGTCTGACACTCCTGCAAAAACGCATCAATTAACAAACCTAAGAATAAATGACCTCTTCCAGCTGAAAGAGCTTAAGTGTGTAGTTTATCATCAGTGTGCTCCCAAGAGATATTTTCTGTATGCAGAACTTGTAAAACAATTTCAAAAGATTCATACTTGTTCCCTCACATCCCTGACAAGTACAGTTCTCAGAGATGGCCTAACAAGATAAGCTTTTCTCTTTGTGAAGTTTGAAACGTTTTGCTCAGCTAAAAAAGGGAACACAGAGGTCTGGCATAGAGTTGTACAGAAATATTGAATAGTGCTCTCTCACTTGCCTGCGCATGTCAATGTCACACATGAGATAATGTATCTGTTTAATTGTCTCACTGAGTAAATAAACACATGTCAAATTTATTTGTCGCCTTTGCTATCAAACTGTGAATCATTTTGTGTTGCCATTAAGTGAAGTCACGACGGCCAGTTAGGATCACATTAGGTAAAGTGGTTAAGAAAAATGAACAATAACATAAATGAAAAATCTGATCGCATATGCTTTTCTTTTTTTACTGTCTAATGTATAAGTTATATTTTTCAAGGATCAGAAGGAAAATCGTGATATATTTTCAACTGTACTCTTTTATAATCTTGTATTTTTTATGTTGTATGTTAATTTTCATTTTCCAAGAAGCAGAGATCAAAATGAGATCAAATCTCCAAGACTTTATTAGAGTAGAACTGATCTCCCTGACATACTACATACACGCGCTTTACCAAAGCCACCACTTGCTTATCCTGTCCACCTACTGATATAACGGGTCAGAGTAACATTCTCTGCAATGTCTCATTTGTCTACATCTCACAGAACTGTATCACGTCATGATGAGAGATTAATATATCCTTGAAGCAAAGATGTAAATGAATATTTTTTTCTCAACCCATGTCAATATGAACTCTTTTTTATTTTCTTTTCTGACTGGAATGGTGAAGAATACATTGACTAATCTAATGACCATATACTAATTTGTTCTGGCAATAATATCACATCCTATGTAGAGGCTGAAATTAGGCCTGGCTGAGTCTACATTCATTCTTTAAGATTCATCCAACTTCTTTAATATAAATAGAGCAATTTAAGTGGAGATATGATCAGGACCACCGATCCCACCTTCTTTAGCTTTTCAATGGTGGCATTAAGACCCTCAGGATATATTTTATTTATTTATTTTTGCTTATTTGTTGTCTTTCAGGAGTAAGGGCCACTTTCTGAGGTTTGTATTTAGCTCTCCCCACAATGACATTTTTTATTTTCTGACATTTGTATTACTCAAAATTACTGCAATTGTCCTTTCTTATCTGACTGTGGATTCTGCATCTGTGGATTTAACCAAGGATCAAAAATAGTTCAAAAATATATACTGAATATGTACAGACATTTTCGGTCATTATTTCCTAAACAATCAGTATAAATATACCACTTACATTTTATTATGTATTTAAGTAATGTAAAGATAACTTAAAATAAGGGAGGATGTGCATAGGTTATAGGCAAATACTATGCCATTTTATATAAGAGACTTGAACAACCATGGATTTGCATATCTGCAGAGCTCTCTGCAGCCAATCACCCAAGGCTATCAAGAAAAAAAATATGTATCAATTTCACATGCACCTGCTGGGAATGGAGAGTTTACCATTGACCAGGTTTGTGAATTCAGGGGTCACTTGTGTCAGATTTTAGCCAAGATTCCATTCATTACTTGGCCCTGACAGGCCCTCAATCTAACAGAGAGGCTGTAAAGATTTTTTGTGTATCCAAATATCAAATGTCAACTCAGACTCTGCATCCATTAGTCCTCAAAGTGTCCAGTTATTTCCCTAATTTTCCTTTCTCCAGGCACAGTGATGTAAATAAAGTCCATAGGTCCCTAGGAGATAACTCAAGGTATCATGGTATATAATTTCTAGAGAGTTTCAGGGCCCTTGCACCTAGAGATCAGATCATCTATTTAGTCGAAGGGTTCTGAATTTGAGTACTGACTCAAGTCTGGAAACTGAGCAATAAATAATGACTTTTTTTGTAGGGGAGAATTCTCTCAACCTCTTCTTCCTTCACTCTTTTTCTATGAAGACTATCATATACCTTAAATAGCTTTCTTAATGGATGTCCACCTCATTTTCTCCTAGGGTTACCATCCATCATTAACTATTTATACAATCCCCTGTGTCTCAATATCCTTTGGCTGCCCTTTTAATCTTACTATTCTCTATGGTAATAGAGGCCTTCTGAACTTCATCACTTCAATGTCCCCTTATCTCATTGGATGTTAACAAGCCCAGCCTGGTGACTGCCTCTCCTGTCATCATCTATGGGGTATAAAGAAAACCAGTAATTACCTTCTCTTGATGTTGGGGCCCTTCTTCCTGGCACTGGTGAATGATGAGTCTGCTATACTCTCCTGTGGAACATGATCTTTTACTGGGTCTTCTGGCCTTACTAAGATGTCCTCACCAGCATGCACACTTCCCTACTAATCTATCTTCCAGGGAATCTCCATCCTTTATGTATGTTGAGAGTTGGCCATTTCCCCTCCCCAATTCTAAAAAGTAATTCCAGTAATCAATTTACCCCATTTGTTGGGGTCCTTGCTGGGTGGTTAAATATCTTATCCTGCTAAATGTCCTCAAGTATATATATATTTCTACAAATCCAGTCTTATTTTTTGACCCCTTGAGCCAGCCCCATTAAACTCTAATTTCAGAATACCACCTTGCTCCTGCCAGTACACACTATGTAGTCTGTCCTACTCTTTAGGTTATATAGACTTGTTGCTACATTAATATTCTCAACTGACTAAGTTATGGTAAGATTTAACTCTTTATATGGGCATGGCCTCCATGAAAATGTAGGGCAGCCTCTTGAGGAGGCATCTGTTACTTTCTTGAGAAGCATTTTCTGAAGCATCTTTCAACATAGAAGTGCTAGCTTTTACCAAGGAGGCATCTACCACATCTAAAACCCCCGGCTGTTTAGAGAAGGGCATCAGTTTCCTAAGCTTATTGTAGTTAAGTGGGTGGATTATAACAATAGAAATTATTGTCTCATAATTCTAGAGGCTCAAAGTCCAATAGGAAGCCATGCTCCCTCTGGAACCTGTGGGAGAGGACCCTTCCAGGTCCCTTCCTGGTGCCTTGTCAGCCATTCTCGGTCTTCTTGACTCAAAGTTGCAGCACATCAGTCTCTCCTCCATGGCTGCATGGCCTCCTTCCTCCATGCATCAGTGTCTCTCCTCTTATAAGAACACCAGGCATATTTGCATAAGGGCCCCACTACTTCCATATGACTTCATTATAACACACTACATCTGCAGCAATCCCCTTTCTGAAGAAGGCACACATTCTGAAGTGGAATTAAACTGGAGATTAAAACTTCAACACACATTTTGGGGGAAAGCAATTTAAATCAACATTTTCCAGGTTATTGATCCATATGTCCCTGTTTTCAAGATCCTATTTTTTTTCTAAAATGGTCTGACCTTTGTTTAACAGGCCTGCCTTGGATAGGATTTAAAATTTTCTCGATGTTCTCATTAGGCCTGCAGCTCCTGCTCCCCAGCTGTGTCTGCTCTCTTGCTACAACTACCAAGAGCCGATTTATTAGCTACCACTGAGGCTTTTGGGTTCCCACCCTTGGCCATTGGCAACTTGCTCTCAGGCTTTAGCCTCTCATTCTTCTGCAAGGTTTCTTTGTGCCTTAGGAGAAAGAGCTGTGTTTGTAGGAATTGCAAGCATTGTTCTCCAAAATTTTTCATCACATCTGCTACAACCTACGTCTCCATGGGATATTTTCTCGTGTCATGATCGTTGAAGTTTTTAACAACTGGGCCACCACCTTGTGCCGGGAACTATCTTTGCTATCACTAATAAAAATGGTATCTTCTCAGCCTGCTGGAGGGTACACAAACTGGTGTCAATTCTCTGCCTTACTAAAGCCTGTTTCTCAGACTATACCTATTTCTATTTGTTTTAATGTGAGAAAGAGGCACAAAAATAGATTATGTACTCAGGAATTCCAATAGAGGAAACACCTGTGTGAGAGGAAATGCTGAAGGTACTGGGAAGTCTGGGAGAATCATGGAGCCGCAATGCCATTCTGACAGACTCTAACCAAAGAGGAGAAGGGAGGAGGGTTAGAGGTAAGGTAGACGGCCCGATCAGCAGGGTGTCCCTGAGCCAGAGGCAGCCTTCTGATGAGTCCTGTGTTTCTCAGGAATAGCTCTATCTTTGTATTTCTATCATGCTGAGTTGTGGACCAGCAACATCTTTGGGGTAGTGTGACTTTTGCAACACGCTGATAGATTTTACGTTGCAGCAGCTGGGTGCTTGGTCAGTCACACTCCCTACACTTGGGGTGTTTACTCTTTTGGTAAACTCATATGCCCAATATGCTTTCACCAGCTTTCAATTTACTGTATTCTGGCATTCATCCTCCCTGTTTTCTTTTGCATTTTTTTTTTTTTTTTTGAGACAGAGCCTCAAGCTGGCCCTTTGGGTAGAGTGCTGTAGCATCATAGCTCATAGCAACCTCCATCTCCTGGGCTCAAGTGAGTCTCCTGCCTCAGCCTCCCAAGTAGCTGGGACCA
>NW_003852435.1:2797394-2821066 GCF_000181295.1 Otolemur garnettii
CTTGAGCCACAGGTGCCGAGCCCATCCTCCCTGTTTTCCTGAGTGATTCATAAGATTATCCCTTCCTTCCACTAAGGTTAATACTTTTACATGAGATTTAAATTGAATATCTTTCAACTTTCCAAGATTCTAATATGATAGATAACCCTTTGTCTTTCTTCAAAAACATTAAGTATTTTTGTTTTAGCTTAAAACAGACTTAATTCTCAATTGAGATATTGACCTTGATGCTGCCCTCTCTGTACAGCTCTGATTTCTTCCTTTGCTCTTGAACATGTAGACATGAGTACTGTCTCCTTCTCAGCTAATGGTGAATACCTGCTCCCACGTGTGTGTCTCCTGTATATCCATTGCAGTAACGTCTGGTCATGCCTTCATGTCACTGCACCTACGTATCATTTTCCAGCTCCCTTCTGGCTCCACAATAATATCAAGTTGTTGACCACCAGCTTCCCTAGACACCTCCTTTCCTTGACGTTCATGACATCCTATGTCCTTTTTATAACTGATAACTGTTTTCTCGACATTTTTTCTGTTTCCTTTAAAGCTTACTATGCTCTACCTAGCCCTGGTGATCTTGAAGATTTCATTACAAAAACTTTTTTTTTATTCTGTATATTCTCCTAAGGAATTCTTCTTTTTATTCATAGTTTTAATTGTCACACACTCTGTGACAATTTCTCAAATATATTGCTATAACTCAGACATGTATATACAACATTAATCTTTACTTAGATGTCTCCAAAACATCTCAAATTTAGTCACATTGCCGATTATAAACAAAACCCAACAAATTTTAGGGTAAACAGCACCTATTACTTATCTTTTATAATCGTAAAATAATAAAAATGATTAGACAAAGGAAAGGAAAAATATTATTCACAGATAATATAACATAAATACTACTTAATAGAAATTGAATTGGAAATAATCTTGAGGTTATTATTGAAGGAAAATTACTTCATAAAATACTAAGAATAAACATATTCAAGAAGTTAAAGGAAAATATAGTGATAATGGTAAAGACATTGAAAAATCCTACCAGAAAAAATAGAAACTATTTTCAAAGGAAACAAACACAAATATAGACCTTAAAATATATTTGGGAAAAAAAACTAGAATATTTATTAGATGGGCTTTATCAGCAGAATACAGAGTGTGCATGACAGTGTGCCTGAAGGTAGATTAACTGAAGTTATATAATCTCACAGAAGACAGAAAAATTAAAGACTGAAGGATAATAAGTAGAATCTCATAGACATAAATAACAATAATGAATAATAAAGATAATTATAAATGTGTTCACAGAAAGAGAGGAGAAAAGGAATGAGACAGAAAAAAAATTTTGAGAAAATCATGGTTCACAGTTTTCCAAATTAAGTAAACATCTCACACTGACAAATACTAGAAGCTCAATAAACAATTAAAAAGATAGAAACCAAGAAAGCCACACTTGGATATTTTATAGTTAAACTGCTGAAATCCAATGACGAGGAGAAAGTTAGGAAAGGAATGTAATGAATGTAGAAATAAACACTAAATGTAGGAGGCAATGATATAGATAACAGCTGATGTAGGAATAATGAAGGCTACAAGAAAGGTAGTGAGATTTTTAAAGTGCTAGAAGAAAAATTCTGACCAACTTAATCCTATAGTCAGTATAATATGTCCTACAAAACTAATGATGAAATAAAGACTTATTGATGTAAAACCTGACAGAATTCTTTGCCTAGAGTTTAAGAATACTAATGAGAACACTCGATCTGACAGAGTGACTTAATGGACACCAGTGACTTGAAACAGGGACAGTAGGAATGGGTGCAGGATGAAAAATGACTTTTTGGATACAATGTAGCCTATTCAAGTGATAGGTATATTAAAACACAGACTCCACTATGCAATTAATCTATGTAACAAAAACCACTTTACCTCCTAAGTCTATTTAAATAGAACATTTGCTTAGTTAAATAAAATAAATACCCTCTGAGTACAGGGGTATATATGGAAACACTTTGTACTTTCTGCTCAATTTTGCTGTGAACCTAAAACTGCTTTAAAAAAATAAAGTCCACTTTACAAAACAAAACAGATACTAATTCAAGAATGCTAGAGAAAGTTCATTAGGCTAAAGGGTATGATATTAGGTGGTAACATAAATCTCTAGGAAGGAATAAAGAGCACCAAAAATGGTAAATATATGGCATCATATATACACACGCACACACAGAGTATACTTATATATCGTAAAAGAATATATACTATTACAACTGTCCTATATTTTATGTGAAGTAGTACAATATTAGCTATCCTGGATTATAGAAAGGTAATGCGATATATAATAATTCCTGTAAGAATGCCACAAATTTCAAATAGGTGCTTCTAAAAATTAATGGTTAAAATAAAATAATTCATGAATAAAAACAAATTTTACAGAAGGAAAAAATAAAGAGAAAAAGGAGCAAAAATAAGGGACACAGAAAACAAATAATAAAATGGTAGATATGAATCAAACTTCATCAATAATTGCATTCCCTGGTGACAGGCTGGACACTCCAATTAACAGAAGGCATTAACAGGAAAGATACAAAATGAGACTGAGCTATATGCTGTCCACGGGAGATGCATTTTAAATGTAGTGACACAAATAAATTGAAAGAAAACAAGATAGAAAAAGATACTAATCAAACAGCAAACATACAGCTCTGGAGAGACTATATTAATATCAACCACAATAAACCTCAGGAAAAAATATAATAAGATATAAAGACTGAAACCTCCTAATAGTAAAAAAGGTGAATTCCTTGGGACGATATAATACGTATGAAGGTTTAGGTCATTAGGAGCTTTAAAATTCTTAAAGACAAAGGAGTCAGAATTAATAGTCAAGGCAATGTCACAATCTTAAAATTTTTTAACATCTCTTTTTCAGAAATTGTCAGTTCTATATAAAAATTAAGATTTTAGAAGACAAACATGCTCTCAAGCACCTTATTCTATTTAAAACTTAGAGAATGCAGAATGCACGTTGTTTCATTGTGTACATAAAATATTTGGCATAGTCCATATGCCAGAGCATAAACAATATGTAAATATTATTTGAAAAACTTAAATCTTACTGAATATGTAAGTTTTTAACCACAGCAGAATTTTAATAGCATTCATGGATGTACAACTCTGTGAATATAGTAAACCCATACCAACAAAATACTAAATTCTACACTTTCAGGGTCCCAGAGTAAACTTTATGGTGTTTAAATGTATTTCAGCAAAGCTGTACTAACTAATGTCAATCATGATAATTTTTATAAACAGAAAAGCTGAATATATTTGGTAACTAAACACGTACTACTAAATAATCTATGGGTCAAGGAAATAAAATAAATTAGGAAATATTTTTAGCTGAATAGTAATTAGAACAAAGCCTATTTAAATTTGGAGGATGCGGCTAACATAGTGCTTCTGGGGAAATAATAGTTGTAAATGTGTATACATTATAAGAAAAGAAGAAAGCAAAGTGATTGAAGAGAATGGAGAATACAGGAATGGAGCTGTCGTTGGAAACAAACGGGTTATAAGCAGTGAGAAGCTGAAGTGTATTTGGCACTGTCTTCTACAGGACAAATTTATTTTCAGTGATGATAATAACGCAAATATAAAACAATGCAATGAAGCAAATAATATTCAAAAAACAAAGGAAAATAATATAACCAGAATTAAATAGATAAATAACTGAACATTGGCAGTAAAAAAAAGAGGGAGAATAATTGATGCCTTTCAATCACTATAATAAATTTCCCAAGACAAGAAACAAAGATGCAGAAAAGTTTATCCCAAGCTTAGAAATGATTTGTACACAGAATGACAGAATCAAAATAACTCAAGTTCTATTTTTCATGTTTAAATGAAAAATCATTGTGATCTCATTGTTCTCTTGGAATCTCCTGTTCAAACTCTAAATATACCAGAGTATTGGGATAGGAGACAAGAATTTCACCTGAAGCAAACTCAAGCAATGCCAATTCTCAGAATGAATGTGTGTACCTGAGTTCTCATATCTCAGGTAAATACTGTATAACTGGGATTTTAGAAATTAACTTCCATGTAATATAATGTTTGTTGAAGGATATATAATAAATATGTTAAATGTAACCACATAACACACATACGTAGCACATATACAATATTATAATATTAACATCAATAACCAGAACAATTGTTTAGAACTCAGACCACAAAGATTTTTGTTGTTAGAAGAGAGATTCTTTAAAATCATCAGGTATAATTATAACAATAAAAATCTTACTTGTTTTTATTATCTTAAAAAGTTGTCTGTGCAGAATCACCTCTCAATACTGCCTTTGTTCTGAATGGACTGCCTCTGTGCTCACACCTAGGGTAAGGGAAGATTTTAAATATTTAATATGGGATGTCAATGCTTTGAGATGTGTTAATGTGTTTAATCATGGAAACACAGATTTAATATTTTTAAAAATGTATTTAAGGTGTAATATTTTAAGATGCTTTAAGATATATGTCAGTGGGAGTGATTTAGTACATAAGAGAATGCTTTATGTTGTAAGAATGAGAAAGGAGCCATTGGAGATGAGTGTGGGCAGGTAGGGCATGGAATCTGGCATGTAGAATCCAAGAGAAAGGTTGGCTTTAGATAATCAACTCTGAGCTCTATTTATCTACAAGATTGAAAGCAAAGCCCAGGAGTAGCCACAAGAATGGCAGCTGAGTAGATGTCATTGCCTGGTGATATTTTAAGAGTTGGTTGGCATATTTTCCCTTCAGTTATTCACAACCATGAGCCATGAATTTTCAAAACCAAAATGAGATCCAGCTTTATCAACATGGAAGCTCTAACCATTTTAGTTCATTGTAGGGAAAGGGATTAGCAATTTTGAGTGCCTACTATAAGCTCAACATTGTGCAGGGTGATTTACATATGTTATGTCTCTTAATCCTCGAAACAACCCTGAGGTGTGATTATGCCATTTTTCATATAAGGAAACTGAGGTTTAGTGAAATTAAGGAGCTTATCAGAGGCCAAATTGTTAGTAAATGTGGATCTTGGCCTCCAAACCTGATATTTCTGACTCCAAAGCCTGTGCAATACATACTTTATCATAATCGCTTTTTCCTATAAATGCATATTCATAATTTAATACTTTCACTGTCCTTGGGCTTATGTGATAACCAAATAGAGGGAAACCATTAGGCTGCCAACTATAGAAACTTAGTTAAATTATGACTCATGTAGTTGAAGTTTTGCCTGGTTTGGATAACATTTGAGGAAAGTTAAGTGAGGACAGAAGGAAAAATATAATAGCTTATGTAGTTAATAGACTTTGAACAATTCTGGACAGAGTCAGAAATGATGATGAGTGTTACCAACATTAAGAAAGCCTGCTGCTCAATGTAATGAAATGTTTAACAACAGAAGTGGATTTTTGTTCATTTATTTAATTTTTTTTGTTCAAAGTACTGAGAAAAAGTGAAGTTATCTTCATCTATAATTGTAAAAATATACCTTTCCTCTAATGTCTTCGGTTCTGAGTAATATTTGTGGCTTGGACGTTTTAAAACACTTAAGGGATTACAGTGGGTACAAATTAACATACCCCGTATCATCAGTTTTCCTGGAATTAGAGGTGCAAATGGAAGCAGGACTTCCATTTCATACATCTGAATAATATTTTAAAATAAACATCTTTTATATTTGAAAGATATTTTTCTTCATAAGACTAGGATGAAAATTTTCCTGTGATAATAGAGATTAACATTTATGTAAGAAAAAAACTCTCTCTTTTCTTCCGTGTTTACAAGCTTATGAAAATTAAATATAGCTTATTTTTATATATTTATTTCAGTATGTAATCTACAGATACATTATTATCCCCCCAATTTTGTATTTGTCTTTATGAAATTGCTTTATTTTTTTTATTATTATTTTCTGCAGTTTTTGGCCGGGGCTGTGTTTGAACCTGCCACCCCAGGCATATGGGACCGGCGCCCTATTCCTTTGAGCCACAGGCGCGACCCAAATTGCTTTACTTATTATACTGATTGTTATTAATTCAATGATAGAATTTAGTCACCAAATTAAATCACTGAATTAAATCACTAAATTTTTTGCAAGATATGCACTGTTTGTCATTATTTAGATAGTATGTTAGGCTTTCTTATTGTCAAGGCACTGTGGAAAGAGTATAAATATCCTATCAGGGTAACAAGCTAGATCAATTATTTTCTTACAGTAGGTAAACCAGCCCTCCATTGAGTTATGCTATTGATGAGAACTTACGAAATTAGATGTAACATTACAGGACCCCAGCAGTGGCTAAAAATATAGCCTTACCTTCTCCACACATGTTCTTCCATCAGTATTTGTTGACCTTGTAAAGAGGGAAAAACACTTCAGGATTCTGGATGAACATTTTGAAATGTCTCATCTCTTTAGGTAAATCACAAAGTTACCTCATCATTTCCTTGATGACTAATTCTGCATTGTTCTTTGTACTGCTATCCCTGATAGGTTTTCTAAATCTTATTTCCTCTGATGAATTGCATGTCATCCATATTCTAAGATGTTACATTTCCATTGACTTTTGTTTGTTAAATACTAGATTTTTTAAAAAACCAGTCTCGTTTATTCACCCTTGGTAGAGTGCCATCGTGTCATAACTCATAGCAACCTCCAACTCTTGGGCTCAAGCGATCCTCTTGCCTCAGTCTCCTAAGTAGTCGGGACTATAGTCACCCACCATATGCTTAGTTATTTTGAGAGACTGGGTCTCACTCTTGATCAGGATGGTCTCAAACTACGAAGTTCAAGCAATCCACTGCCTCAGCCTCCCAGAGTGCTAGGATTACAGGCATGAGCTATTATACCCTGCCTAAATACTGGAATTTTGGAAATATACCAGCTTTTTAGTAAATTCCCATCTCTATCAAGTATTAATGGTAAAGGTCTGAATAAATTGCTTAATCCATTTGAGCTTTGAGTTTTGAAGTTCTCATCTTTGAAAAGGAATAAATAATGTCTGTCATAAACTTTTATAATGTAAGGGGGATTAAGTAAAGAGTGTAGGAAAAAGTCTTAGCATTGACCCTAACACAAAAACATGCAAAAATTATAATGTTATTTTAAACTTCTTTCAGTATAGGTCTAAATATTAATAGAAAGCTAAATTATTTTTAGTGTAACATACATCATACATAAAAGGTTAGGAGTTAAGGTTTTGCTTTATTTTCTCAAATAAAAATATATTTGATTTTATTTTATGCAGATGTATTCCAAATTAAAACTTTATACTTTGTGTAAAAAATTTATTTTTTTGTTACAACTTTATCTGCACTGGCAGTCTCAGGTTCATGAACAAACCCTGACCTTAGACCACAAGGACTTACATGACTACAGCTCAACTTACATATAGACTCAACAAGGAATCACTCCTGCTGCTTTCAGATCCCAAACACCACCCACTATCTCCAAACCAAATAGGACATATACCCTTTTTTAAAATCATCTGTCCACTTGAGTGATAGTTTGATAAATGAGGTTTTGCTTTAACTGACAATGCCCTCATTCCTGTCTTGGCTGTACACTCAGTGCACTAGTCCAGAGGCATGGTGTTTTATTTTGTTCCCCATATTTCCTTTCTAAAGACTAAAATGCATTTTTGAGTACCAGCCATGGGAGTGAGGATTTACTCCTGACATATTTCCTCAATGTTACTTGCTATTTGAAGACTAAATGTATTTTTCTCTTTATATCCTGGGACCATTTTGTCTTCTCTTGCGATCAGAGTGTTACCAATGTTAAATCCTGACAAATCCAACTACAAACTTCCTTCTTCTGAAAACATGCTGGAAGTGATGGAGGCTCCTGTATCTGGCTCTCTCCACACCACACATGAATTTGCTTCTTGCTGTCCGGCACTCTGTCTTTCTCCTATTTCATTCACTGTCATCCTTTCATGCTCATCAAGGTGCACATGTGTGAAACTTTATTCTTCTTGACATTGTTTTATATACTTACATGACAAGGAAGCTTAGAAAATGTGTTTTCTATTTAACTCACTGTCTTAAATAGAAACTTCTTTCATTTACCAGAATGCCTCGTACATACAAAGCACTGCACAGAATACAAGGATGTGTAAGTATCGCAAGAGAGATGCCTGTTCTAAATTTGAGAAAAGAAAGAAGAGGGAGTTTCTTCCAACTATGCTTGAGAGTAAGAAAAGAAATAGACTGTGTGTTGTGTAAGAACAGGTTTCTATAGTATTTTATTTAAATTATCTTTCAGCAACCATAGAAAGGCTAGGGAATATTGTAGCTGAATAATGGAAGAACAAACGCTGCCTGGAAATTGTGGGTTCATTCTGATGCTGAAGGCCAGATTGGATTTATTCACATGGGTTTATCCTATTAGGTGGAAAGAATATTGTAAATTAAAATAGGAAATTCACCAGACATGTTCAGAGCACCGAGAGAAGTCTCATGTTGCCTACCTAACACTTAGTTACCTGAAGAGTTTCCTCAGCACAGCAGGTCCAAGAGTTTCCGTTAAGAAAAATATGGTTAAACATTTAACCTGGAGATAGTGATTCAGGAGTTTCCATAGAAGTGAATTTTGAAGCGGAGATTGATAAGACTGTTAATTGCTCAGAACAGAGGAGAGAAAAGTCAAGGAATAAACCTTAAAAACTATATTTACCATGTTTAGAAAGTGACATAAGGAACCCAGGATCCTTAAAACTACGGAATCATAAATTTTTGGATAGGGAAGAAATCTAAAATTCTCCTTCCTACACGAGAATGTTAAAGAGAAAGTAGGTGTGCTGACAGAGTTTTAACTCTAAATGAAAAAGAAAAAGTGAGCAATTGGAC
Source organism: Otolemur garnettii (assembly GCF_000181295.1). Lineage (NCBI taxonomy): Eukaryota > Metazoa > Chordata > Mammalia > Primates > Galagidae > Otolemur > Otolemur garnettii. The sequence goes on from NW_003852435.1 coordinate 2,806,293, forward strand.
ATTTAGGCAGACAATCAAATATTGCAATAACACAGGAGTAAATTTAAAATGGAGTTTAAGAAGAGCTTTGTAGTGTCATTCAATAAAATAGAAAGTTGTGACATCCTTTCTGGTACTCACAGGGGCATTGGTGGTATCTGCAAAAGTGCTTTCATCAGGGTGACAGGTTGGATGGCATACTGGAAATTCTTTGTTATAAGTGAACGATGAGAACTAGAGAAATTGTGTACATCCCTCTGTCAACAAATGTGGTGATAAAGGTAAGTAGTAAATTCTAACTTCATTTTTTTAAGCACCCTGGTTAATAGTAAAATATCAATAATCCACGTTTGAAACTTGAAATATCCTTAAATGACATGGAAACAACTAATGTTTTAATTATAAACAATGGATTTGCAGTCAAGTCATACCTGTGTATACTACCTCCAACCTCAATCTTCTATACATATTTCATTTAATTAAACTCTTATAAGTAACTCAATGAGTAGCCTTCTTAAATTATTGATGATTAAAGAATAGAAAGTTAGCAAACAATTTAGTTCCTAGGAAAAAAGAACCAGGAACATGTTTTTGCTTAGCAGGGCTATGTTCTATTATAAGAAAATGCAATTAGAAAACTTTGCAAAGATTTTTTTTTTTTTTTGAGATAATGTCTCACTCTGTTGTCTCATGCTACAGTGCTTGGCTCACAGCAATCTCAAACTCCTAGTTTAAGCAGTTCTCCTGCCTTAGCCTCCCAAGTAGCTGGGACTACAGGTGACTGCCACAACATGGGCTAATTTTTCTATATTTAGTAGAGACAGGGTCTTGCTCTTGTTCAGGCTGGTCTTGAGCCCCTGAGCTCAAGTGATCTTCCTCAAGTCCTAAGATTATAGGTGTGAGCCAATAAGCTCGGCCTGCAAGGCAAATTTTAACAAGGTTTTATGAGACAAAAATATTCCTGCAAGATATTTTTGAAGCATTTTCTAAATAGTTTAATGAAAATAATATTATTTTCAAATTTGAAAAGATTTGTCAAGTTAGATATTGCATACTTAAAAAAAAACTCCAACAGTCTTTCTTTTAAAGACAAACAAACACAAAATATTGAATTTTTAATCAATCCATACCATAAGTGGAATTTCTTATGGTGGATCAATTCTTCAGAATGTATACCTAGTACTTATTATCTACAAGTCATTCCATTAGGGGCTTTCAGAGGCATAATCTTACCACGCTCCTCAACAATCCAGTAACACAGTAGTATTTTTATTTTCTATATGAAAATATAGAAAATCACTGACTAACATGTGATTATTTAGTCATTCAATAAACCATACATCATCAAATAAATACTTATGGTGTATCCATTATTCACAAATAGGCACTGTCATGAGAGCTTTATATGAAGATTTAAAATATACACAGAGAAATAAATGGTACTTCAGAGACACTGCAAGTTTGATTCCAAGATCACCTCAATAAAGTAAAATAGCACAATAAAACAAGACAATTATTTGTATCTCAGGCATGTATTAAAGTTATGTTTATATTTTACTGTTGCCTATTAAGTGCACAATAGTATTATGTATAAAAATGTTTATTCCTTAATTTAAAAATACATTATTGCTTAAAGATAGTAAACATCATCAGAGTCATAATAATTTTGCTGGTGTAGGATTTTGTCTTGATGTTGGTGGTGGCTGATGGGTCAGGGTGGTGGTTACTAAAGGTTGGCTTGGCTGTGATGGTTTCTTAAAACAAAACAACAGTAAAGTTGGCTGCATGAATTTATCCTTTATGTCATAAAGAATTTCTCTGTAGCATACAATGTAGTCTGATAGAATTTTACCCACAGCAGAAATTTGTTTCAAAATTGGAGATAATCCTTTCAAATAGTGTTGCTGTTTTATCAACTAAGTTTATATCATCTTGACCTTTTGTTGTAATTTCATCATCTTTACCATGAGGAGATGCCATCTCAAGAAACCACGGTTTTTGCTCATTCATAAAAGAAACTCCTCATCTGTTAGAATTTTATCATATGATGACAGCAATTAAGTTATATCTTTAGACTCCACTTTTAAATTCTAGTTCTCTTGCTATTTCTTCCACATCTATAGTTATTTCCTCTACTCAAGTCTTGAATCCCTTAAAGTCATACATCAATTTGGAATTGACTTCTTCCAAACTCCTATTAATGTTGCTACTTTGACTTCATCTCATGAATTATGAATGTTTTTAATGGCATCTAGAATAGTAAATACTTTCCTGAAAGTTTGCAATTTACTGTACCCAGATCTATTAGAGGACTCACTACCTATGTCAGCAACAGCCCTGTGAGATGTGTTTCTTAAATAGTATGATTTGAAAGTTGAAATTACTCCTTGATCCATGAGCTATAGAATGGATGCTGTGTTAGCAGGCATAAAAAACACACTAATCTTCTTGTACATTTCCATAAGAGTTTTGAGGAACCAGATACACTATAAATGAGCAGTGGTATTTTGAAAGCAATCTTTGTTTTTCTGGGTGGTAGATCTCAATAGTGCCCTTAAAATGTTCAGGAAATCATGTTGTAAAGATATGAATTCTTATTTAAGCTTTTTCATTTTGTTTATAGGAGACAAGAAGAGTAGATTATGCATCATTCTGAATAGACATAGTATTTTGGGGATGGGAAATGAGCATTCGCTTAAACCAAAAGTCAACCTAAGAATACTGCATTCTTACTAAGAATGCCACATTATCAGCTGGAATTTAGTTAGACTTTAACAATTGAGTCAGCCTGTCATTTGAAGCCTTGAAGCCAGAAATGGACTTCTCTGTATTTCAGAAAATCCCACATAGCATATTCTTCCCACAGAAGGCAATTTGGTCTATATTGAAAATATGTTGTTTGGTGTAGCTCTCTTCATTAGTTACCCTCCATCTTCTGGACAACTTGTTTCAGATTCTATGTCAGAACTTAGTGCCTTCCCTTGTATTTTTACTTTATGAATCTTCATAACATACATTTTTCCTTGAAGCTCATGAACCAATCTTGCTAGCTTCCAACTTTCCTTCTGCAATTCTATTAGCACTCATAGAATTGGAGAGAGTTAGGGACTTGCTTTGAATTAGGGTATGGCTTAACGGAATGTTGTGGCTGCTGTAACTTCTACCCAAATGATAAAAAGTTTCTCCATATCAGCAGTAAAGTTGCTTTCTTTATCATAATTCATATGTTCATGGGAGTAATGCTTTTTTTTTTTTAAAAGATCTTTTCCTTTGCATTCACAATTTGGCTGACATGTTCAAGATGTCTAGCTTTTGTCCATCTAAGCTTTCAGTATGCCTTCCTTACTAAGCTTCATCATTTCTAGCTTTTGATTTAAAGTGAGAGACTTGTGAAGATTCCTCTTACTTGAACATTTAGAGGCCCCTGTAGGATATTAATTGGCCTAATTTCAATATTGTTGTGTCTTAAAAAATAGAGAGACCCAGGAAGAGGAAGATAGACTAGGTATAGAAGATGTTGTAACCAGAACACAAATAGCATGTATCAATTGAGTTCACAGTGTTATATAGATACAGTTCATGATGACCCATAACAATTACAAGAATAATATCAAAGATCACTGAAGACAGATCATTATGAAAAATATAGTAATAATGAAAATTTAAAATATGATAAGATTACCAAAATATGACTCAGAGACAGAAAGTGAGCACATTCCATTGAATAAATGCTGTACTTCCAATGGACTCACTCAATACAGGGCTGCCATAAGACTTTAATTTGTAGAAAGGACAATATCTATGAAGCACAATAAGGCAAAGCACGATAAAAGGAAGTATACCTCTATACTGGTAAATAGTAAAATGCGCTATCTATGCCTCCTAATTGTGTAGTTTCATGATTACTTTTTCTTGGCTAGGAAGTACTGATTATGATTAAGCCTGCTACCAAAGTGTGCCACTGTTATGTTCAATTCAGCTCAACAAATACTTCTGTGTTAAGCAGATTTGTAGGTGCAATGCATACAGAGGTGAGAAAACCCGACATTGTTTCTGTTTTCTTGTAATTAAAGTCTTGTGGGGACACAGACAATCAAAAAGTAATTACAAGTGTGACGACTATTATGAAGAATTACAACGTGCAGTGGGAGTATCTGATCATCTTCAAAGGCACACCTCTAGGAAACTTGGCAGCAGGAGGACAATGAGAAGAATTTTGTTTTTTTATTTAGAAACAAAAATACTTTCATTTTCAGGCATCATTTCTTTTGATTACTCTTCTAAGGCCTTAAATAAAAAAGCAGTAATTTATTTTCTTCTTCACAACTACTAAAATTTATTCTTTTGGTTATTCCACTTGTAACAGAACACAGAAAACACAGAGAAATACAGACTATTCTCCAAAGACTATTGCATGTCAGGCTAAGAAATAACGTGTAGGAGCTTATGAGGCATCTTGCAGCTCACAGTGCATCTTCTTCTAAATTACAAACTAAAACACATTTTTTTAAAAGAAGTTATAGAAAAGTCAAGATATTCAGCACAAAACACACATCCACACACAAAGAGTGATAACAAATCCAGCTACACTTCTGGGAAAGACTGAAATTAACTTCTAGCCTCGTAGGGAAGTATTGATACTATGGCCATTCTAGGATTGATGGCATATGCCTGTGCTTCTGAATATCATTTTAAAAAGAATTTCTCTCTGCCTTCCAATCTCCTTTCAAAAGCTATTAACTAGCTTTCTTTTTCACTGAAGCATTCATAGAGAAGTTTCCAAAGTGAGAAGGTACTAAAGGTCCAGTCAATGGAGAACTATGAAATAAGTGATGGGGCAGGCAGAACTCATGATTGGCAGGTTAAACAGAAAGAGAAGAATCTCTCGGACAGACATCTGGTCCTCATGGAAGTAGTGGAAGAGATTAAGAATTTAATAGCAAGGGAGGGCAAAAAACTGAGAAGGCAGTCTGTGGAGCCAGACATGTCCCAGGGAACAGTCCAGTGACCTATTCCCCTTCCTGAAGCCTCAGCTCCTCCTTTCAGGGCTCAATCTGCCCTTCATTACTATCTCACCTACGCCTTCCTTTAGTCCCCCACTGGGACGGGCACCCCTTCTGCCTCCCAGGATGTTTCTCTAGCATTATATGTAAGCTGCAATTTCCCCTGGTTTTGATTTCTACATACAGAATCCTTTCTATTTCCTGTCTTTGGGGAATTACTCCAAATTTCCCGACCCATGGCTGATACTTCTATTTGTTTTTCGCGCCAACTTGGATGTATCTATTTCCAAAGTACTTGGTAAACTTTTAAAAAATGTCCAACATTTAATGACCAGTAAAATTATCTGTTTAGCATCCAGATTATGTATAATTCCTACAAACTTGTTGAGAAGAAGATAATTAGTCTAATAAGGTAGTACTAAAAGATGAATAGATTATTTCAAATGAGGAAATTCAGTTGGTCAGTGAAAAATGAAAAAGTGTCCTATGAATAGAAATCATTAGATTGCCAGTTAAACAAAGACTAAAGTATTCTTTTTTAGACATGATTTTTATGCAATAATGCTGTGAATGCTATTAAGTATTTTGGAAAATGTAAACTTAAAAGAGAATGTATCATCATACCATATTGATGAAATTAAAGTGTATATTGGCAACACAGCTTTAGAGGGCAATTTTTTAGTATCTATACATATCTAAAATTCAAATATGTGTACCTTTAACTAAGTAAGTCTATTTTACCCAAATTTCTACCTAAATATATAAACATGAGGATAAAGATCTATGTTCTGAAAAATTTAATGTTATGTTAATAAAAAGTCGAAATAACTAAGTGCCAAGCAGCAGGTAAAAACTTAAATAAATTGTCTCAATGTTATATACAATTTTTCAGCTGCTACAGAACATGCCATAGGCATTTGTGTAGTTTCTTTCCTTCTTCTTCTTCTTCTTCTTCTTCTTTTTTTTTTTTGTTGCAGTTTTTGGCCAGGGCCAGGTTTGAACCCACCATCTCCAGCATATAGGGCCAGCGCCCTATGCCTTGAGCCACAGGCCCGGCCCCATTTGTGTGGTTTCTTGAAAGAGCTTTAAGACATTGACTTATATATTAAGCATTATAAATCCATATTAGCTATTTATTCACCCAGTGACTCATTTATTTACTAAAATTCACATGTGCTATTTGATTATCTATTACACGTCTGGTTTGCTTAGACCTGTGCATACAGAGGCAAGGAGACTTGGTTTATGCCCTTGCAGAATGAAGAGACCGTGGGTAAGAGAGGCATTTACATAAAGAACTATAGTAATGAACAGAAAATTATAACCACAAAAGACCCAATTGCGTGATTGAATTTATGTTAAAATATGCTATGTGTACATTATATAATTTTTCACAAAATGAAATGAAAAAAATACACACAAAATAATTAACTGTGATTACTTCTGGAGAGAAACAATGGGTAAATAGATTGAACATATCTGCCTCATAATTTTTTGAATTGCCTAATTTAATAACAATGAAATGCATTTATATATAATCTCTCCAATTAGAAGCTAAATACTTGCACAAAGTTGGGTATGAAGCAGGCCTTTTCTTTCTGTGTAAATATATGCATGTTAAAAAGACAAAGATAAAGAACAAAACATATGAGTATCTCTAAATGATGGAATTATGGTGACATCCAGTTTTTTTTGTTATCGTTTTCTGCATGTTCTAAAATAATAGCCATTAATATGCAGAATATTTATACTTTGTTCTGTAAACATTGAAGTAATAATTATATAAGGGAATTTGGGGAAAGTGTTTGCATGCAACTGTGTTGTAATAGTGTAATTTGTTAAAAGAAAAGACTTTTTTTGTTGACCTGTATTAGGAAGAGCAAAAGCAGCACCACTGATTTCTTTTTTATTTCTCCAGTGTTTATATGACTTTCTTTTAATCTCTCAACAAAGGTATAGTTACTACATTACAAACAAAATAATATATTTAAGATGCCTACCATATTTCTTTTTTTAATTTCAAGATTAACATGAGGATACAAATGTTTAGGTTACATCGTTTTCATTTCTGAGGTAAAGTTCAAGTTGTAGTTGGGCCCTTCATCTGGGGAGTATGCTGAACACCCTCACATTGTGCACATTAGGTGAGATCCCGCCAATCACCCTCTCTCCTTACCCCTCCTCTCTTTCTGTTCATCTCTTCTCCTTGCTAGATTATACTTGGGTTTTTTCTTTGGTGGGCATGTAGTTGTTTATATATTGGTTTCATATTAGTATTAAGTACATTGGATATTTATTTTTCCATTCTTGGGATACTTTACTACAAAGAATGTGTTTCAACTCCATCCAGGTAAACACCAAAGATGTAAAGGATCCATCTTTTTATGGCTGAATAGTATTCCATTATATACATATACCACAGTTTTTTAGTCCATTCATTGATTGAAAGCAGTTGGGTTGCTTCTATTTTTTGCAATTGTGAACTGAGCTTCAATAATCATTCTTATGCAGATATCTTTCAGATAAAATGACTTTTGTTCTGGGCAGATACCTAGTAATGAGATTGTGGGATCAAATGAAAGGTTGACTTTTGGTTCTTTGAGAATTCTCCATATTTCTTTCCATAGAGGTTGGAATCCATTGGCATATTTCTTAATGCAGTATAATTTTTGAAATTTTTTTCTTTATCAATGTCTACTTTATCAATTTATGAATTTATTCCCTAAAACCCTTTGTCCTTCTCAAATACTATCTTACAGATATACTAAATTCTGACATACATTTTTACTATATAAAACAATCCTATCAATATTTTTCAAAATCTAAAAGAAGTAAAAGACAAAATTGAAAAGAAGACTTTTAAAATGGAATAACAGGCTTTCTATATTAGCTAATGAACACATAAATAGAAAAAAATTCATATTTTAAAATATTGTGCTTCTTTAAAAATGATGAAAAAAACTGCAATAGCTCATTTTTGATTGCTAGCAATAAGGCTCCTATCCTTTACTCTCAAATCCCATGGACTTATATACTTGCAAATGTCTACATAAAACTTTCCAGTAACATTGTTCAACACATATTGAATGAGAGGCACTAATAACCTTAGTTTTACCTTTGTGTATAGCTTTTATTTATCACAATAAATTAAGGAACATATACTACATTTCTAGAGGCCGGATGTTAAAGCATTTGGTATTTCCAACACTGTACACAAACATAGGTTGCCAAAAAAGTATATATAGTTTAAGAAAGAAAAAGAAAGTATTAAAATTATAATACTGAAGTCATGTTTGACTTCTGCTATTACAAGAGGTACTCAAATGTGACCTGTATTCATCTTTGTTATCAGTGTATATGTGCATATATACATATATGTATTTAGCTCAAAAAGATGTTTGATGAAGCAAATAGGAGGTACTGGCATGAGGGTTTAAAGGCATTTTAAATTTTATATTCACTCACTTACTAGTAACAATATTGAAGTGTGTAGGATGAAAGTCAGAGGTTAAATTATCCATAAGATGTTTACCTTTTTCCTTAGTTTGCAAAAGTCCAGGGAGAAACATTTTATCAATAAAGGTTGCATATACCTGTGTTGTTAAATTAAATAAAGTTGTATTCATTTCAAAGTGTTTCACCAGGATTTTTAAGCAATATAATAACTCTGCTATGCAGAAAGCCGCTTTGGAGGTGTTAAGATTGAGACTCCAAATGGGTTATTTGTGTTTGCGTATATATTTACAGATAATAATAGTATTATGATTATGGGATTTTACATTTATAACGGATCTCAGAAACTATCTATTACAGGCCTCCAGTTGAGAGAAATGTTGAATTAGAAGTGCAAAATATTACTTAAGACCTATGATGAATTTCAGTGAGTGCTACTTTCTAATAGAGTATCAATAGAATGTGTTTGCACTAAATTGTATGCATATTTAAAAGGCACTGAGCCTATGTGATATCAAATTTGCTGGAATAAAAAATTCCATGTCTCCTCCTTCATTCTATCTATCAGGCCAGAAACAATAGCAATCAGATATTATTTTTTACTATTTTGTCAACTCTTCAAAGTATATAAAAGCATTGTATAAACTTTTAAATGCCATACATAGCAGTTTTTTTGTGAATTATATTTCTTTTCAATTCAGCTGATTTCTTTTTCATATATGCAACTTTATTTTGTATTTAGATTAACTTTGGGTTGTGTCTTCACAGCTCCTCTTACTCCTTTGCCCTGTTTATTTTCTCCCAAATCGTACCTCATTTTGCTTAAGTAATTAGTGAATAGTCAATCACTAACAGGAAACTTAAAATAATTTCAGTGGTTTTCATATTTTTCAGGTCTAGTCCATTGATATTGTGTTTAATAAAAATAATTTTGGTTAAAATAAAAGCGTTCATACTCCAGGTAGCCCAAATTAAAGACAAAGTATAATGCTTGGAAAAGGTAATTAAAGTGAAAGTTAAGAATCAATTAGTTAATTAAGCATAAGCTGTGCAGCTGATGAACTGATGCTGCTTTAGCATGGTGTAAGTCAAGTTCATGGTTGATTGGGTTAAGCTGCCTTAAGTCTGTTTCTACTTGTTTTTATTTGATTTAACATAATAAGAAATAAATGTTTTCTGTCTTGCTCTTTTATATTGGGAGGATTGGAAAATATCAGTGAATCTGCAGGGGGAAGAATCACTGAGCATAACAGATCCAAGCCTCTAGACAGGAAGACTGGAGCCGCTATCATCTGCCTGGAGACAAAACAGAAGGCAAAACATTGTTTATCCTATGCTCACACAAGCCCTTACTGCAGGTTGAAGGAGCATCTTATGTTCACACTTACATTTAACAGGCCTTGCCCTTGTATGGTCTAGCACCACGAATTAAAATAAACAGTAGCTCATTACACGTAGTGCCATCTCATTACACCAGGAGCGACTCTAGCATATTACAAACAAAATACTGAAATCCTAAAAGAAAACATGACTGAAATTAAATGCAAACAACTGTGCCTTTTATTTTTGAAATATTGATCTCTAGAAGAGAGGGGCATGTTTAATGACTATCCGTAATGATTTTCCAGTAGGGCAAATCATCTATGAAAGTAACCTGCTTAAAAAAGAATGGCATGATCTGGCACCCAATGAAATCCAATATCCTTGTAAGTACCAACATTCACTGTGTCAAAACTCTCTGGGACCAAGAAAGCTACAAAATCAAGAAGAAAAATAAAGCAAATTTACTTTAGTTTTATTTTCAAAGTAGACGAAAATGCTTACAGGGGTGCCATGAAAATATTTCTCAAACAGATCTAATCCTGTTCCTAGTAATTACTTTCTTCCTTTCAGGCAAAACACAATTGACAGAAAGCTGCAAATGGTTTTTAGGGGATTTTATAGGGATGAGGTATCATATTCAAAGGAAGTTTTCATTACTTTAAGCCACAACCTCTTAAGACTTTATTTTCTGGAGCCCTTTCAAATATTGTAGCCAAAATTTAGAAAAAATAAGGTATAATTGGGCTCTAAAAGTTTAAGTTAGAAGGAAGTTAAATCAGTCAATGTTTTTGAGATTGGGGCTATTTCAATGGTCTGCAGAAGTTCAGAAAATTTGAAAATGGGCAGAGAAAAATTGCATATATGTAAAAATAAATATTTAAAAAGCATGCATTTCAGGGCTCAAGCTTGTAATCTCACCACTTCGGGAGGCTGAGGCAGGAGGATTGCTTAAGGCTAGGATTTCATGACCAGCTTGGACAATGTAGTGAAACCTTTTCTCTACAAATAATAATAATAATAAAAAGTTAGCTGAGCACTGTGATGTGAGCCTATACTCATAGCTATTTAAGAGGCTGAGGCAGAAGGAGCACTTGAGCACAGGATTTCAAGACAGCAGTGAGCTGTGATTGCACCACTGAGTCAACCTAGACAACAGAGTTAAACACTGTCTCTAAAAAAGTAAATAAATACAAATTATAAGCATAAATGTAACAGACCAAATATTTTTCTGCATGGAGCAAAAATCCTCACAACTTGAAAATATGAAAAATGCATTAATGAATGTTTTGTTTTAGAATAATGTTGGTCCCATTTACAACACAAAAAAGGCTATAAAATATACTTCTGAATATCCTACTATCTATTTTGGCATTGTCCAGGTTCTTTGTAAACCCAGTTAGACCACTTGCCATGGTCAATGAAGTTTCATTGGACTTCTGTCAATCCCAGGAGATTGGCTTTCAACATTTTCCTATACAACTATGCATGGCTTACAAATGTATGAAAAATTGATGCTGAAAGAAAATTCATTAGTAATGCAGTTCAGTCTTTCTGATATACACATGAAGAAAAAGTACACATACAAGCAAACATTAATGAAACAATCTTCAGATTAATGTGCAGGGCTGTTAGGTTATAATGTTTGCATTTGTTAGGTAGAGTCCCTCTTGTAATTTTGTCCAGCACCCAGAAGGTGTGCCATATAGCCTAACATTGTGCCGATTAAATGGGAGCACTCCCATCTTCCTCCCTCCTGCCCCTTCTTCCTTCCCACTCCCCCCATCTTGAATTAAATTGAGTTTTACTGCTATGTGTGTATTAAATCATCTACTGTCTTCGTATTAGTATGGAGAATATTGTATACTTGCTTTCCCATTCTTATACTTTACTAAGAAGAATGTGTTTCAACTCCATCCAGGTTAGTACAAAGGATATAAAGTCTCCATCTTTTTTTATGGCTGAATAGTATTCCATGGTATACAAAAGTCACAGCTTATTAATCCATTCCTGAGTTGATGGGCATTTAGGTTGTTTCCAAATTTTGGCGATTGTAAATTGAGCATCAATAAATCTAGGGCAAATGTCCTTATGATAAAATGATTTTTTTTCTTCTGGGTAGATATCTAGTAATGGGATTGTGGAATCAAATGGAAGGTCAAGTTTGAGTTCTTTGAGAGTTCTACATACATCTTTCCGAAAAGGCTATATTAGTTTGTAATCTCACCAATAGTATAAAAGTGTTCCCACCTCTCCATGTCCATGCAGGACTGAAACTTTGGGACTTTGTGATGCAGGTTATTCTCACTGGGGTTAGGTGATATCTCAGGGTAGTTTGGATTTGCATTTATCTGATGATTAGGGGCAATGAGCATGAAAACAATGAAAATTGTAGAAAAAAGGTGGGAAAAATTCATAAAGATGTTGCCTTGGAGAAAGATTATATGAAGACTTCAGAGGCAATTGCTGCAAAAATAAACACATTGGACTTAATATCTTCTGCATAGCTAAAGACAGACTAATTAAAGCAAATAGACAACCTTCAAAATGGGAAAATGCATTTTCATGTTATAAATCTGACAAAGGGTTGGTAACTGGAATCTACAGAGAACTCAAATTAATAATAAAAAAAAAAGAACAAAGAATGCCATCTATCACTCGGCAAGAAACATGAACAGAATCTTCTTGGAAGAAGATAGATGGCTCACAAACGTGTGAAACAACCTTTAACAATGAAATTTATTTGATTTTTAAGCTACTTGATGGAATGTACATTTTTTCTCCATTTTACTGACAGTAATATGAGACTCAAAGCAACTAAAGGACTGGCAATGAGTGTCTCAGCCAGAGGGTAGTCTTCAAATTCATGCTTAGAATGTGGAATGTTATTTTCAATGCCATAGCAATTTGAGAAAATATAATGTAGACAAAGCTAAACTCTATTTTAATTTCAGTGATTTTCAGTTCCCATAAAAAGGGATATTTACTAATATATATTAATATATACAAGCTGAACCTTAGTTACTTCATTTGCTTTAATTTTTCTCCTACTGTTGGGACCAAGAAAGCAATGCCTCCAATAACTGGCACCTTGATATACTGAGAGGCCTTAAAATCAAGCTCCCTTGAACCTTGAATAATCCCTCCCTTTGTCCCCATCATGTACAGGTGTGATGACCCAGACACCTTGATTCCCCCCTAAGATCAGTGGGGAACAAGCCCCCTATCCTTGAAAAGGAAACCTCTCCTAAACCTTTTAGTTCCAGCCCCCTGAAGGATAGAGAAACAGCCTGAAGTTAAGGAAGTATGCAAGGAGCAGTTGAGTGAAAGGAGGGGTTGAGCCCTTTTTGGAAAGTCCCAAGTTGTTCTCAGAAACTTACCCAACACTTGTGTCCCCTATTTGTACCCCTGAACTATGTAACCTCTATCTTATAACCCATGAGGTAATGTACTTCTGATATATCTTGTGATTTGTGAACCAATATGTACTCCCCACCCTGTGACCCCACTTTAACTGCTATGATTGGCTTCTGTATTGCGCTAGCTTGCTGACCATGCATGACTATGCAGAATAATAGTATAAAAAGGCTTCTCGCCTGCTATTTGGGGCTGCTTGCCTATATGGTATCAGCCTGCCTGCAGGTGTACCAAATTATTAATACATTTCTATCGATCAATTATGTCTGAAGTGAGGTCCACCCTTCTCTCAGCTGCTTGGGACATAACACAGGTAGGAACTCTCTCTATTATTTCCTTATCTGAGAAAGAAAACTTCTTTCCAAAATAAATTCAATTGCATTGAACCCTCTTCTTAGGAATCTCATCAAACAATCAGGAAATATCATGAGAGAAGAGAAGAGCCTGGGAGTTGTCACCACGCCCAGATAGACTTTCTCTATTCTTCTGAGGGTCACTCCAGACAGGCTTTATCTGCTGAATATTATAAGCTTTGTTCCTGTGTAGTTTTGTCCCTCCCTTTCTGTGCCATCTGCCTGCCACCACCCAGGGTCATACATGTCTCCTTCATGAAGAGAGTATTTAAGGGGCAAAAATTTGTTCCCCCGCTTAGTTTATATTTTGTATGGCCTCTGTACACACATGTATATGTTAACACATTTTGTCTGACTTTTCTCCTGTTAATCTGCCTCTTGTCAGGTGATTTTCAGGAACCCTCAGAAGGCAAAGAAGACATTTTCCCTTGGTCCAACTTCTTTATGTAGACCTCTTCCTTTGAGCATGGAGGGGATTTGTAACTTGCTTCTAACTAATGTTATTTAACAAACATGATGGGATGTTACTTCTTCAGTTATGTTAAAATATGTATTACTCCCTCTTAACAGACTAAAGCCAGAGATCCTACTGGTTTCTTAATTAAGTGGTCATCCTGGATAATCCTATGTAGTAGAGACTGCAGACAGCCTGTAGAACATCAAAAAGCCAGTGTCTTAAAAATACACTGGAAGGAGATAAATTATAACACTGACATGAATGAGATTGGAAGTGGATTCTTCCCTGGTATAGATTCCAGTGAAAACTTCTGGCTGACACCTTGATTGCAGCCTTATGAGACCTTGAACAGAGAGGCAGGGTATGGTGTGCCAACTTGTAAAAAGAAATTCAGTGTTTTCTTTTAAACAAAAAAATTATGGGCTGCAACAGTGCTCACACATGTACTCCAAGAACTTTGAGATACTGAGGCATGGGAACCACTTGAGGCAAGATGTTTGAGACCAGCCTTAGCAAATTTAACTGGCATGTTGGCATGCACTGCTATTTGGGAGGTTGAGGCAAGAGGTTTGCTTAACCCTGGGAGTTTGAAGTTGCAGTGAACTATAATCATACCCTTGCACTCCAACTTGGGAAACAGAGACTCTGTCTCAAAAAACAAAAACAAATGAAAGGGAAGAAAGAAAGAGAAGAGGAGAAGAGAGGAGAGGAGAGGAGAAGAGAGGAGAGGAGGAGAAGAGAGGAGAGGAGGAGAAGAGAGGAGAGGAGAGGAGAGGAGAAGGGAAGGGAAGG
>NW_003852435.1:2821181-2842208 GCF_000181295.1 Otolemur garnettii
GTAGGGAGGGGACAAGAAAAAAAAGGAAAAGAAAAGCTATGAATCAGAAATATAATCCCAGGATGAAAGGACTGTAACAAAGGACTGATGTTGAACTCTGCATTACCTTGTGTACTAGTGTCCTGGTGCAGTGACTTCTTTAAAGTACTCTCGATTGGCTTGGTGCCCATAGCTCAGCAGTTAGTATGCCAGCCACCATGCACTGGGACTGGTGGGTTCAAACCTGGCCAAAGCCTGCTAAACAACAATGACAACAATAACAACAACAACAACAAAAATCCCCAGGTGTTGTGGCAGACGCCTGTAGTCCCAGCTACTTGGGAAGCTAAAGCAAGAGAATTGCTTAAGCCCAAGAGTTGAAGTTGCTGTGAGCTGTGACACCATGGCACTCTACCCAGGGTGACATAGTGAGACTCTGTCTCAAAAAAAAAAAAAAAAAAAAAAAAAGTTTGGATAGTCAACAGACAGATTTACAGGTGAACTACTACCATTCAGTATTTCTGCACTTTAGGAAAGTATCCCAAGCCCACCTGAAAGATGTCTTATTGCTTTGGAAGATGATACTCTTAAAACTAACAGAATATTAAGTTTAGTGTTAAATGCATTTAACACTCTTTATCCAGACTGGTTTCTCTACCTATAAAAATTCTATAAAATGCATGTAATTTAAATTCAGTCTTCAAGTTATAGGATAATTATTGTGCATTCAGACTTGTTCAGCTTTTCTCAATGCTATAAGCCAACTTCACAATAATTACACATCCAAAAACATAATAGGAACCTGAGTTTTGCTTTTATAATGATTTTCCTTATCTGATTCACAAAGATAAATTATATTTTTTCAGATATAGACAATATACCCCATCCAGAACATGTGATTTTTATTCAAAAACTTATCACTCTGTCTTACTATTCAGTTTATTGTTTACAAATACCAGAACAGACTATTTTCCCTCTGTTATTAGGAATGATTCTTTTGCATAAGTGGGGATTCACAAAATTTCATTCTGATACTAAATGACTACTATTTTGTACCACTGTTATTATAAATTGATACTCTACCTTGTTTGAACTCTGATAACCTGGTATGTGTAAGCTGCCTAATCATTTTCCCAAGGAGAAGCCAAGAAAAAACATAAAACATTTTGAAATTGAGAAATGTGACCTATTACATAAACTTATCTGTTAAAAATGAGTGAAGGCAAGTACCTTGTCATATGTTGGGTTTCTTTATTTGAAAATAAATGCGTTATTTCAATGAGGACCTATTGTGAGGTCATTAAACATTTCATAATTGCTTTTTCTGCATTCTTGCCTTCCCTGTTTCTCCTTACTTCTCTGCCTTCCAATACATTGAACCAGAGATCCTATAAAATGCATGTAATTTAAATTTTACTTCTCTTTAACAGTTCTTCGGGGACATTGGAGAAAAGCAAAGTTTTATACATATTAAAACTAAAATATGAGCTACCAGTTCGGAATATAGACCAGGGTTGGTAGAGTTATGTGAGGATAGGAAATGGGTTTCCTTCCTGAGGTTTTAATTTGGTGGTATTTTCTGTAAGGTGCCTGGAGCACTTGTTAACATTCATATCATGGTAACAAGATTTATTTTTTGTAGAGAATATAAATTGGGCAGGAGAGAGCTTTGGGAATGAGCAATGGGCTGGCATGGCAAAGCACTGGAAATGTGGTTCTTTCCTTCCCTATTGCCAAACACACATGCGCATCATTAAAGGTGGGTACCTCTTTTGAGTTCTCTCTTTGCTTTTTTATTCTCTTTCTATCTCCTTTGCAACCTTCCACTTTAGTACCTTTCTCCCAAAGCCTTGTAGTACATAGTTCAACATTGTACATCTCAGTCTATCTTAGCAGCCCTGATAGGGTTTTATATAATAAACACATTTAGATCATCAATGCATGCTGTTATTCTTTAAGGCATGACTTCAGAGTGTCTCTATTAGTTTGAATCATACTTGAAGTATATATATTTAATCAAAATGTATTTATCATTTTATTTTCAGATGTTTTATCCTATGACATGTATATATGTTTGTGTGTATGCATGTGTGTGTGTCCAGGAAATTTAAAACCATCACTTCAGATGACTGTTACTTGGTATTTCAATTAGAAAATTTTAAACTACAAAACTTCTAAGCATATGTGTCCAAATTTATGTGTACTATATACTATTTCATATTTTAATGAACATGTAGTGACATTTGTTTGAGAGAGGAGTCTGGCAAAGTGCTAATCACTGATCATTTCTAATCAACTCAACTAATACTGTGATATTTGAAATCAGGTTTACCGCCTGCGAAGTGAATTGAAGTGAATTCAGACAGCTCTACGTTTAAGTTATATTTCCACTTCCATGTTCTTGCTAGGTGTGATAGGCCTTGTTTTCAGAAATAACATGAAAAAACAAATTGCTTTCTTTTTTGTTTGTTTTGTTTTGAGACAGTCTTACTTTGTTGCCCTCGGTAGAGTGCCATGGCATCACAGCTCACTTTAACCTCAAACTCTTGGGCTCAAGAGATTCTCTTGCCTCAGCCTCCCAAGTAGCTGGGACTATAGGCACCCTCCACAACATCCAGCTATTTTTAGAGATGGGGTTCTCGCTCTGATGCAGGCTGGTCTTGAACCTGTGAGCACAGGTAATCTCCTGACTCGGCCTCCCAGACTTCTAGGCTGATAGATGTGAACCTAAAAAAAACCAATTTCTTGGAAGAGAATTTACAAAACCAGGTACCCAAACATCAATTGAAGAATTTCATATTGTTTAGAGTATCAGAAACATGTCAGCTTGATCCTGAGATTCCTGTTTTATCTTGAGTTTTTAATGGAGGTAGTTCAGTTTCAGCTTTTTGGAATACTAAGCCAGAATACTTTAAAACTAACACAGTTCTTGAGATTTGCATTCCAAAACACAGCCACAAAAAAGTAAAGCACAATCCATATTCACTAATCACTTTTAAAATTGGGAATTATTTTCTGGCAAGAATTGTGCAATTCTTTAAAACCTATTATTTCTTTAAACTCAGGGAAGTTTAGCAAAAAGAAATAAGAACAGTTTCACAAGGCCATCTGTTCAATACACATGTTCAGTATGAATCTAAATATCTGTATTTCAATGAACAAATGAGCAAGATTTCTTTTTATTCCCCAGAAAAATGTTTGTTTATATTATTGTATATATGAATACTTTCACTTCACTTCACTTTCAAAATATACATGCTTATTAAAAACCACATGAATTTCATAAAATTCTAATGAATAAAATTTTATATCATTTATATTAATTTCCATTTTATAAACTCTAGATCACAGACCCTTAGTCTGACTGTTTGGGACATACCATAAGTGTCCAACAAGTGTTGTTAATATCATTATTATGAATATGATATTTTCATATATTTTCAAAAATAAATTTTCTAACATTTTGTGATAATCTGATAAATGTTATCTTATTATTATGTGAAAAAAACATGCTATATATAGTGGTAATTAAATGTCTACCTATATACTTATAAATTTAGGTTAAAGTGAAAAGGAGAAAATATTATAATTTCTTAGTTTTTCTGAATGCATATAATATTAAGACAGCATCTTAGAAGCTCAGACCCATGTATTCTATAAACAAGCAAGAGGTATTTCTATGCATATCTCCATATTTTATCCCATTAAAGAGAGAAAATAAATACATAAAAACATAAAAATATAAATATCAGTATACATACAAGTATAATAACAAATATTTCTCAATGTGTGGCAGATTTGAGTATTACTTTTCCCCTTTACCAGAATTACTATCTATATGCATTACAACACATTGGTTCAATTGTTCTAATGTTACTTTTCCAGAAACTCTTCAAATACCATAATAAAGAAAATGACAAGAATTCATCATCTGCATTTCTATGCCAACAATCAAATATCGCTCATTAAATTATTGAATAGAAAGAATTTGATAAGATGACACTTAATGATCTTTCCATTCCCAAATTTATAGTTCTAAATGCTATTTTAAAGTAAAATCTGTTTATGGTATTTGATAGCATGAATTTTAAAAGCCTATAAGGAATTAGAATTTTTGCTCTCAGGTATAGAAAATGCACAGTGATTCTCTGAATATAGATTCTGTAGAGAATGGTGTTAAATTTTAAATTCTCATGTTAATAAATCATCATTGTGAACAGGTTAATGATGACGCATGCAATATGTATTCATATGTGCTCATTCTTAACTGTAGTGTCCAACAGGGTAAAGTTTTATAAATTGATCAGTGGCAGAATGCTAAAACAGATTTTGTGGTGAAATTAACCATATTTATTGCAAAATTAATAAGCTTTTTCAGATGGAAAAGCTTTGGAAAAATCTGTTATATAGAATACATTTGAAAAAGACTTATGAATTTCCCTGATTAAATTAAATTTAGACCATTAAATTCCTTCTCTCTGACTTGTAATCAT
This sequence comes from Otolemur garnettii, assembly GCF_000181295.1. Taxonomy (NCBI): domain Eukaryota; kingdom Metazoa; phylum Chordata; class Mammalia; order Primates; family Galagidae; genus Otolemur; species Otolemur garnettii. The sequence goes on from NW_003852435.1 coordinate 2,825,654, forward strand.
CAGCTCTCTGATGAACTTGAAAGAATTCATGTATCTCTGAGAAATCAAAAGTCTTAAAGACTCTTGCGGCAAGCAGATGACGAATCATTTCCAGTTTGTTAGAGATCTCAAAATAAATGTGGAAAAAAGCCAAAAGAAAAGGGATAGGGATTTTCATTAAGATTAAGCAGTGCATGTTGTTAGCAAGACTGAAGTCTCAGAATCTGTCCTTGCCAGAAAAATAATGACAATAGGGGGTACATTTTACACTTCTAAATAATCCACATATCTCTGTGAAAAGAGGGAGGGAATTTGTACTGCCAGTATATTTTGAGCTTCTGAGTGAAATTATGCTGCAAGGTCCAGATGGATTTGTCATAGGAAATGTGGATAAAGAGATTCTGTGAAAGAAAGGGAAACAAAAAGGTAAAAACACGCAAGTATAAAGAAAGAAAAGAATAAATTAGTAGAAAATTTAAAAGGTAATTTAGTGAAACAGAAGGTATTAAAAAAATTAACTCCTAGTTATTTACATGAAGTACTAGAGAGTGGGCAATTGCTAAGGTCTTCAACACAGTAAGGAAAAAAATTGTTTGGATTAGCATGGTAGCTTGGGAGATAGTTTTCACCAGTTGTTCAATAACCTCAACTAGTAATTCCTAAATTTTAGTGCATGTTGAGTAATTCAACAACATTACTGAGTTTTTCAAGAATATAGAGGTTTATGTGATGGCAAGTTATACAAGGGTCTTTTAAAACATTTTTGTTTGTTTGTTTGTTTTTGTTTTTGGAGGGTTTTTTGGGCCGGGGATGGGTTTGAACCCACCACCTCCGACATATGGGGCCAGTGCCATACTCCTTTGAGCCACAGGCACCACCCCATTATAAAGGTTTTGAGACAGATTGTGTTACTGTCCATTATTTCATTTCTGAGAAACACTGTCAACACTCCTTTCTGATTCACCTGTGCAAGTTTCAACGTGCTCAGTTCATTGGTATTTCTGCAAGGACTTCATTTGTTTCCATCCATGTGGATTTTATGTTTCTTGATTTTTTGGTTTATCTCAAAAATACACAAGGATAACTGACAATCTATGCAGAATTATAACGAATTCGTTTGCTGACTGGAGAGGTTCTGAGTAGTCCAAGAACTGGAGACATTTAACATGGTAATCACAACTTCAACTAATTCTCTGGCATAAATTCAAATTAAGGGAAACAAACAATATTCCTACTTGAGGTAGCCAAGCTTGTGCCAAAGTGCAAAATTATCAGCATATAAGTGAGAGTATAAGTAAATAGTTAACAACAATATTTTTACAGTAGATATTCACTAATTTTTGGTTAAATAAGAATGATCTTATGAGTTCACTGTAACATAGAATTATAAATCCATGAAAATTATTCTGTCACTAAAACAAGAGACCTTTATTTAGGAAAATCTGCATTTTTCTCAAAACATCTTCTTGAAATATAAAGCAAATTAAAATTTATTAGAATAATGAAAAAATTTCAGGGTTGTGCTGTTTCTACCATATGCTTGCTGGTGCTCACAGTATGAATGAAAATAAACACAGATATTTCCAAAAAGAAAAATCCAAAAATGTAACAATTAAAGCCATTAATTGGATCAAGTGGAAAATCAGTATTGTAAGTTTATGAAATATCTTTATATGTCTTAATTATGTACAAGGAATTTCTCATGATCAGAAAAAAAAAATGCCTGGGTGAGTATTTTATAGGTGGTTAAGCATAATAACATAATGGGGCAAGTACATAACTTGGGAAAAGACAGAGCTGGAGTTTAAGGTCAATTTTCTCTCTAATACTTTTTTAGTAGGAGGGAACTTTATTTCTCTTTCTAAAATGGAAGGTAGTATCAAGATACCTCAGAGAACTAAAAGTAGATGTACCATTTGATGCAGGAAAATCCCATTATAGCTATTTATACAAAGAAAAAAAAATGTTGCTCTATAAAAAGGATAATTGCAGGGTGGTGCCTGTGGCTCAAAGGAGTGGGCCCTGGCCCCATATACCAGAGGTGATAGTTTCAAACCCAGCCCTGGCCAAAAACTTCAAAAAAAAAAGAAAAAAAGGATACTTGGATTTGAATGTTCACAGCAATTCAATTCATAATCTCAAACATATGGGAACAACCCAAGACCCCATAAATGCATGAGTGGATTAATGAATTGTGGTATATATATACCAATTAGTATTACTTAGCCCTTATAAATGGCGAACTAATACTTGTAACAATTGGTGTAGAACTAGAGACCATCCTCCAGAGTGTCACAAGAATGGAAAAACAAACACCACATGTGCTCACTTTTGAAAAGGACCTGATATGATCAGCACACATGTGTAAATAGGGTAGTAAAATTCAATGGAAATCAAGCATGTGGAAGGGGGGAGGAACGGATAGGAAAATTTTGCAGAGAGATAAATTCCCTCTTATAGGCAAAATGCACACTGTCTGGGAATTTCTTACAATCATAACTTTGACTCAAACTGTACAAAAGTAGTGCCTGTAACCAACACATTTGTACCCCTGTAACATTTGGAATTAAAAAAAAAAAAGTTGATCAAATTTTAAAGATGAAGATATGAGAAAATGGGGATAAACAAAAAATACATTTAATTTTTCCAATTTTATAATTATGATTACTAAAATGATGGTGCTGATCTGTCTAAATATTTTTACCCTCAGTGCTTTAATTTCATTAGGGATTTTCAACTATGCAGCCTGGATTACATTAATTACCCTTTTAACATCTCTTGCCTTTATTAATAATTTCTTATACCTAACCCTATTCACTTCAGCAACTGGAATGCCCCATTTCCCTGAATAGCTATTCCAACACCTTCACACTAATTTAAGCCACTGAGAACCTGACCTCTGCTTACCTCTTCATGCTTCTTTCTCCATATCATCTTAGAATCCCAGTCCCCACAAACCATACGAAAACACTTCTAACTTTTGTTATGTATTCTGTTCTCTCTCTTTTTTCAGGTCTTCCCACATGTCTGTGACCTTCTTCCCTTTTCACATTAACCTGGCTAACTCCTACTCATCTTTCAGATGTCAGCTTACACACCGTTTTCTCCATGAGGTACTAACCTTTGCTTGACTCCATCATTCTGAGGCAGATGTTATTCCTACCAGCTCCCGTAAAGTACTGTTCTACTTCCACACTAGTGTGTAATTGTCTGTTTAATTGTTTATACCACTTACAACAGAGTAAAGTAACTTACTCATCTTTGAAGCCTCAGCCAACAGCACAATGCCTGATATATTAGTAAAAAAAAAAAAAAAAAGACTGAATAAATGAACTCATAGGGTAAATTTGGTTTACTTACTTTTGGAGGGAGAAGAAAAGTATTAAATAAAAATGTGATTTTTCTTTTATATTTTTTTTACAGAGAATGTAAGAGCAGATAAAAGTCATCTTATTGATTATACTCCTTCCAAATAACTCAACTATCCTTGTTTATATTAAATATCCTACCTAAACTCAAAAATTATTCATAAATAAAGAAGTAAACCCCAAACAGACTTACACTATAATGTACTTGTATAATTTAAATACAAGAATAAAATTCTTTTACATTCTAGAAATCAAGAAAATCTCAGATATTTGAGGTAAAACATCTGTGTAACAGAAGAATGATGTGCTGATATGAGGTAAAGTATCTCTGAAAGAGAAGTAGGACGTACTGTGTTTGAATGATGTATAATGGGACAGAACTGGAGCCAGGTCCTTCCTAAAGTGAACTGGAGACAGGATCTGACAATTAAGTTTGCAAATTAATTAAAAAAAAAAAGCTACACGCCTTGTTGCTGAATATTGCTACTGTTACCTTCAGTGTATTCCCCTTGCCAAGCTATGCAGTGATGCTAACACCTAGTCCATCCTTCAAAGCAATTTTGGGACTTTTTCTGGAATGACCATCAGAGCTCTCATCAAAAGAGGTCTGATGATTAAGTTCATTAAATTCACAAATTTGCCACCATGTGCTTACGTTGGCAGGACTGTACAAACAATTCATTAGATTCATAATGAAGGAGTCTTCATTACCTTGATATATCAGCGTCTCACAGCAGTGCTTGTGTCTACATGTGGCAATGTCTTGCTAAGTGGTATTCATTATGTTGCATGTTTTTGTGTGCCATGTATGATGACAACTCTGATGGTCATTTCAGAAAAAGACTTTCAAAATTGCTTTGAAACGGTGTTTCACTGGTGAGAGTGCCCAGCTTTGCAAGGTGAGTACTTTGAAAGTGATCATAATGATATTCAGCAATGAGGTATTGCTTTTTCTAGGATGAATTTGCAAACTTAATTATTAGACCTCATGTTCATTCCCTGAGTCCCCACCACTGCTAGGCAAATATGATTTGAGAACATGAATCTTAGAGGTTTCCAAGAGGAGCAGAGGTAATAAGATGGGACAAGAAATATAATAAATTAAACTCAGCAGAATGAAGTGTATGGCCACATCCACCTTCCTGCACTGCAAACTCACAAAGCAGATGGGATTCTTTCTTGCTCTCCTTACATCCCATTTTTCCACTCCTTACCCCAACCATCTCACAACAGAGGAGAGAATTCTTCTCTATGGATATAAAATACTTTAGAAAGATGGCTTATAGAAATGAATCATTTTAAAAGAGTACTTACAATAAAAACAATAAAAAGTACACAATATAATTTATCATATCACTTTACAAACCAGGACAACTCATAAGATATTTTTAATCAGCTTTTTATATACTTAATCTTAAATATGAAAAAAGTAAAGACTTCAGGTTTTTAAGTGAAAACCCAAATAAAGGGGAAAATATTGAGGAAACCACAAAAGTCATTAAGCATAGATAATTTGAAAGAATGTTTAATTATCAGAAAGCTAATATAATATATTGCATTGCAAAACAAAAATGATCTACCATAAAAAGAAATGAAAGAAAATAAAAAATACCAATCAGTAACTAAAATTATGAGAGCTGAAATCTTATAAAATTAAAGTTGATCCCCCACAGAGTAAAATAAAAGAAAGAGTTGAGAAGTTAAAAAAATATATAAAAATATTGATGCTTTCACAACCTCTGAGGAAATTTCCAATGAATTATTGAAAGAACATTTACTAGAATTCAAGGGCATAAAACTCCCGATATAAATAATCAACCGAGTCCAAATACAATAAAATGAAATAGATGCAGCATTTAACATACTCTTGAGATTTCAGATCACCAAGAATAAGTAGTCAATTCTAAAATTTTCCAGGGTAAAAATAAGGTCATGATAAAAGAATCAAGTACAGCATTAGATTCATCAAACTTGAGAGTCATATTTGAATGTAGCACTGTGTTTAAATGTCTGAACAGAAATTATTTTGACTTAAAAATATTAAAACTATAGAAACCATATGTCAAGAAAGAAAGCAATTTAAAACTAGTTTTGTACATAGGAAATATCAAAAATGAATTCCCCTGCCCATACCTCAGTGGACAGGGTGCCAGCCACATACACTGAGGCTAGAGGGTTAGAACCTGATCCAGGCCAGCTAAAAAACAACAATGACAACTGCAACAACAACAAAAATAGGCAAGCATTGTGGTGGGTGTCTATAGTACCAGCTACTTGGGAGGCTGAGTTAAGAGAATTGCTTAAGCCCAAGAGTTTGAGGTTACTGTGAGCTGTGAAGCCACAGCACTTTACCCAAAGTGACAGTTTGAGACTGACTCTGTCTCAAAAAAAAAAAATGAATTCCCCACTGATCCGTTCTTGGGAATCTCATGGAAAATGGGGTTAACCAAAGCAAGAGAGTAAACTAATAAAAAGAAATTTAGGAGTGCCGAAAGATAATGCTTAAGAGTAAAACTATAATAATGACAAATTAACATATAATACCAAAATATTATGAATAGCTATCAGGACATTAAAATTGTATTAAGCAAAGTAAAACCAGTCCTCCTATCCCTCAAATTATTCTTCAAAAGAGTTGAAGAATCCTCTCAATAGATGCAGAAAAAGCATCTGATAAAATCCAGCATCCTTTTCTAATTAGAACATTGAAGAGTTTAAGCATAGGTGGCATATTTCTTAAACTGATTGAAGCTATCTACGAGCAAACCCACAGCTAATATTTTACTGAATAAAGTTAAACTGAAAGCTTTTTCACTTAGAACTGGGACCAGACAAGGTTGTCCTCTGTCACCATTACTATTCAACATAGTGCTGGAAGTTCTATCCAATATAATTAGGCAAGAAAAGAAAATAAAGGGCATCCAAATCGGAGCCAAACTCTCCCTCTTTGCAAAGAGGCCAAACTCTCCTTCTTTGCTGATGATATGATTTTATCCTTAGAGAACCCCAAAGATTCAACCACAAGACTCTTGAAAGTCATCAAAAAATATAGTAATGTCTCAGGATATAAAATCAATGTCCACAAGTCAGTTGCCTTTGTATATGCCAATGACAGCCAAGATGAGAGGCTACTTGAGGACACAACTCATTTCACCATAGCTCCAAAGAAAATGAAATACTTAGGAATATACCTAACAAAAGAGGTGAAGGACCTCTATAAAGAAAATTATGAAACCCTAAAAAAGGAAATAGCAGAGGACAAATGGAAGAACCTGTCATGCTCATGGCTGGGAAGAATCAACATTGTTAAAATGTCTATACTTCCCAGAGCAATTTACTGATTCAACACCATTCTTATTAAAATACCAAGATCCTATTTTCAAGACTTGGAAAAATGATTCTGCATTTTGTTTGGGACTAGAAAAAACCCTGCATAGCTAAGGGAGTTCTTAGTAATAAAAACAAAGCCGGGGCACCACCATACCAGATTTTAGGCTGTACTACATGGCTGTAGTGGTCAAGGCAACATAGGAATTGAATAGAAAACCAGGAAATGATACCAACAACTTACAACCGCCTAACCTTCTATAAACCAAACAACAGTGTACACTGGGGAAAAGACTCCCTATTCAATAAATGGTGCTGGGAGAACTAGATATCCACATGTAAAAGGCTGGAACTGGACCTGCACCTTTCTCCACTCACAAAAATTAATTCAAGATGGATAAAGGACTTAAATTTAAGGCAGGAAATGATAGAAATCCTCAAAGAAAGCGTAGGAAAAACACTGGAAGATACTGACCTGGGGAAAGACTTTATGAAGAAAACTGCCATGGCAATTGCAACAACAACAAAAATAAACAAATGGGACTTAATTAAACTGAAAAGCTTCTGTACAGCTAAGGAGACAACAACCAAAGCAAATAGACAACCTACCTAATGGGAAAGGATATTTGCATAGTTTGAATCAGATAAAAGGATCTATAGAGAACTTAAATTCGTCCACATGAAAAAGCCAACAACAATCCCATACATCAATGGGGAAGAGAGATGAACAGAACCTTCTCTAAAGAAGACAAACGAATGGCTAGCAAACATGAAAAATCCTCATCATCCCTAATAATTAGAGAAATGCAAATCAAAACCACACTGAGTTATCATCTAACCCCAGAGAGTATGGCCCATATCACAAAATCTCAAAACTGCGGATGCTGGCACAGATGTGCAGAGAAAGGAACACTTTTATATTGCTGGTGGGACAGCAAACTAATACAACCATTTTGGAAGGAAGTATGGAGAAACCTCAAAGAACTCAACTTAGAACTCCCATTGGATCCTGAAATCCCATTACTGGGCATCTATCCAGAAGGATAAAAACCCTTTTATTATAAAGACACTTGTACTAGACTGTTTATCACAGCTCAATTTACAATCACTAAAACATGAAAACAGCCTAAATGCCCGTCAACCCAGCAATGGTTGGCAAGCTATGGTATAAGTATACCATGAAATACTATTCAGCCATTGAAAAAATGCAGATTTTGCAGCATTTGTGTTAACCTGGATGGACGTGGAACACATTATTCTTAGTGAAGCATCACAGGAATGGAGAAGCATGAATCCTATGTATTCAACTTTGATATGAGGACAATTAATGACACAGCAGGGGGTAGGGGGAGGGGAGAGCAGACAGAGAAAGAGGGAGGGGGTGGGAAAGGAAAAGAAAAGAAAATAGTGACTAATTCTCATATAAATTGGATTTAAGTATAACCAAAATACATTATTTGAACAATAATTTTTAATTCAACTTGTTAATATGTTGTTTAGGATATTGCAGCCTCATTTATAAGTGAAATATGTTTGTAATTTCCCTTTATATTAATATATTTTTTCCAATTTAAAAGTCAGTTATATCCAGATGAAGTAGAATGATTTTGAAGTATTTCTTCTTTTTCTATTATCAGTAAGATTTGGCATGATCTGTTTTTTGAAGTTATCTTCTGTTTTTATTTATAAATATTAGTTGTCTATTTTTTGAGACTTGGAAAAAAAAAAAAAATTAAACATGACTCTGAACCTCAAGGTCAAAGCATTCTATGATAGGCATACTCTTTTTTTTTTTTTTTTTTTTGAGACAGAGCCTCAAGCTGTCGCCCTGGGAAGAGTGCTGTAGCATCACAGCTCACAGCAACCTCCATCTCCTGGGATCAAGCAAGTCTCCTGCCTCCACCTCTCAAGTAGCTGGGACTACAGGTGCCTGCCACAACACCGGGCCACTTTTTGGTTGTAGTCATCATTGTTGTTTGGAAGGCCCAGACTGGATTCAAACCTGCCAGCTCAAGTGTATGTGGCTGGCGCCTTAGCCACTTGAGCCACAGGCACTGAGCTGATAGACATACTTTTACCTGACAATGTGAATGTTACCTTTATTTTGCATTATTATTATTATTATAGCTCAATATTTCATTGCAGCAATCATCTGATTTCTTTTCCAAATGTATTTATCTTCGTTCATTTTTTACGAGGTTTTTGTTTCTAGTCCTTATCTTAAACATTGTTATTGTTAATAAATTTTAAGCCTTTTTAATTTTGTGAATGCAAAAGTGGAAACCAAATAAACACATGTATATGTATAGGGAAAATAACAAAAAACAAAAAACAAACAAACAAACAAACAAAAACCCAAAAGAGTTGAAGACATTGGACTCAAAGGGCAGAATACACTTTTGTGTGTAGAATAGAGGAATTCAGAATTGAAATAATGCTGTCTCCCATTAAAAGCCTTTAAACACAAGTTTGATTTTCAAATATATACATGTTAACATCAAAATTAAATATTATTTAGAAATAAAGTTATCCTTGTTATTTTCTACTCTTTACTCAAAGGAGTCAGAAGTAATTGAAGAATAGAATGCATTCTAAAGAAAATCTCAAAATCCATGTAAATGACTAGAGCCCAAGTATTTCCTACCTTGAAAACAGAGCAAACTAACAAATAATAAAAGTCAAATTTTCCAGAATGCTTTTTTTGTTGATTGATAAAGCTTGGAAGACTTCGTTTATGAAATGTAATTATAAAATTACTTTCAATCATGTATTTTATTTTTGAGAAAGAGTTTGATGGAGTCGTGGGGACACTTTAAATTTGATTATATTTAAAACTATAGACTGAATAGATTTTAAACATTGCAAAATTAGTCTTGAATTTCATCTGCTAAAACCTAATGTTTTCATACGAATTCAAATAACTTGAGATAGACATATTTAAAAAATCTCATTTCTACATAATTCAACGTGTTTAAAATTCTAGATCTGTCTTAATTAGAAGATATATATTTATATATATACACACATCTAGAGAAGAGTATAATAGCAAGAATTTAAAAATACAAACAGCATAAATTAGAAACACCAGGTCGTTATGTATCCCAAATAAAAATAAGTTTTGAGCAGCATACTCTTCAGCTCCTTCAGGGACAGTTATAACATTCTTTTGTTTTGTTTTGGTTTGGTTTTTTGGCAGTTTTTGGCTGGGGCTGGTTTTGAACCCACCCCGTCCGGCATATGGGGCTAGTGCCCTACTTTGAGCCACAGACGCCACCCCAACACTCTTAATAATAAGAAAGAATGATTCCTTCTTTCATAGCAAAGAACCATTTTATAATAGAACTATTTGACATACATTTAGGGTTCATTGCCTGAAATTGGAATGTAACAAAGTCCAGTATCTTGAGGTAAATGTATTCAAAACAAAATACTTTTATACTTGCCCCATTGCATTATTAACCTGTTTTATCAAAGGACAAGTTAAATCAACTGTTTTCTACTTCAACCCTCCAAGTGGTGACTTTCTGCTCACAGAGTAAAACATTCTGATTGCAGTGCGGGCTCTGATCATAACACTACTAAAGTATAAAGACTGATTTCTTCAAAAGTGTGACAGATACAAATAATTTGGGGTGGAAAATTGTTTTAATAAATGGCTCAGAGAAATAGATTTCATAGAAGTCATGCTACCTAGAATAACCCGCCCGCCCCCATCATTACTTCTACAAACTCAACTGAGACATTTTCATTTAATTAGCTAATGTAACCCGTCGGGACAATTGGTACTTAGGAATTATTTGTGAGCTTTAGAGAACCTGAAGTTGTTATCGTTGTTAGCTTTTTAGTTTTATACCAAAAGAAAAAAAACAATTTAATGATTTGATAAAATGAAATCCATGATAAACTCTTTTACACTTCTAGCATATTATTTAAGAAAAATGGCCGTGCTAAGTAGTTTGTATTTTATCCTGTTCTTTTTGTCAGGAGCTAATGGAATGGAAATGACTAGGATTTTAGTTCATGTTTCTCATTGTCTCCAAAATATCTATTCTCCCCTTCTTTCCTTTAGTAATATAACATCCCATCTTTTTAATGTGGGGTAAAGTCTGAAAAGTTATAAGTCTATATATTTTTTTCTCCCTTCACGAGATATATGTAAGAAATTAGGTTCTTAAAATAAATGAGCAAAGGGCAACATGTTCAAATTCCAAGTCAAGGCCTTAAAAAGCATTTGCTCACCTCTACTCCCTTTCTCCCTGCCTGAGGATTACCATGTTGCTCTTGTCATAGGGAACCAGCTATCATCATGCAAAAGAAAACTGCATTGGAGAGGAACGCCAGGCAAGATGAGAGAAGACATCTGATCCCCTGGGTAAATGCAAGTTGGCACAGCCAAAGGCTTTCTAAATTTTTCACCAACCCCTGAATTGTTTTGTGAGAAAAATATTAACATCTATCTATTTTCTCTTAGTATTTGGAGGGAGAGAGTATTAGTTGCAGAAGCTTAGTGTATACTCAATACTATAATAATAATTTAAAAAAAAAACACCTAGAAACAAGGTGCTTTGGGGACAAAATCATGAAGTATGTGACAGTAGCTTTTTCATCGGGGTCTGGCCATCACAGACTGGACAGCTTTTCATTCTGGTAATATTGTGGGAAACATTCATTAGAACAACTCCAATTACAATTCGGCAGGCAGATCACATTTCTACAGAATCTGTAGCTCTAGAAATGGTCAGCAAAGTATTAGAATATCTCTTCTTGTTAGTTTTTATCCTATAGCTCTCAGCAAGGTAACATGAAAAATATGAACTCAAAAAAGAATTAGATCATTTGAAGCATAAATGGCAAGGAATATAGTTCTGCTATAGAGAGTTCTTTCTGCCCATGGCCGACGATATAAATTGACTGGGAGTTCAATGATTTGGGATTTTGCAGTGTTGGAATGACCACTACTTCTTAACCTCCAACAGCGTGATTTATAATTGAGGCCTCAAGCTTGTCTCAGGGCTTTCATTTAAATGCTCTCTGCTACCCCATGGTGGTGGAAATTAGCTCAACATCAACTATCAGATTAAAATTATTCCATTTTCATGAAACATATTGAATGCTCAGATCACATCAAGGTAATCACAAAAAGCCTGCAGGAGAGAAGAATATTCTGAACACGGAGATGTAAGATTTAAAAACTATATGTAGGTGAAGTATTTGCCTACAGGTACTGGTACAAGGAACGAACAATAAGCACGTAAAAGGAAGCCTACAAAATTGAAGTGTGTCTGCAAAGAAACCACACTCTGGATGGTGAATGTCCTTGTATTTCCAAGCCCCAAAGAGAAATTGAGGCTCCTAAATCTGTTGCCCCAACTTTCGTGACTGGTGCAAAGAACTTTCTAATGCCAACTATGGAGGTGGCCATTGAAAATAATGAATGAGGATGTTTATTCCAGAGGGCAAAGCCCAGGACCATGAATCCAAAGCAGGAGAAGTTATTCCCAGAGAGCAGGAATAAGGTGGCAAGACAGACATAGTAGCTGCCAAAGAAGGATTCTTTACAATTTTTGCTAGCATAATTTGGTAACTATTACAGAAGAAAGAATATTACATATTCCTAATTCTTCCAGTTTTATGAATGAATAATTTAATGCAATTACCCTACCATTAAAATTGAGCATATGGAAGAGGAAATAAATCCCTGTGAAGTCAAGGCTTCCATAACATCAGGAGCCTCACTTGATAGAATGGCTACTACCCACTCAGAGAGCCTGAACTGACCTTGACCTGGATGCAGAGCCTGGATAGGATGTTGGGATATCTTCCCAATAGGTGTGTGTGTGGCTTTGTATTATGTATAAGAAGGAGGATATTCATTTTTTCGAAGGGTTGACTGGGGGTGAATTTTTACTATAAACGTGGAATTCCCATCAGCTAGATATTACTTTCTCCAGCCTTACGTGCATTTGAGGGCCATGTAAATAATTTCTGGTCAAAGCTAAAGAGAAGATGTGTTTTTCAAATTATAGGTCAAGTCTTCAAAAGGAAGTTATTGAGGATTATTCCATTCATTATTTTCTTTATTTCCCAACACCATGAAAAAAGATACAGTGATGTGAATGAAGGAAAAGTGACTACTATTGTGGAAAGGACCTGAGTCACTACCTTGACCCAGAGCAGAAAAACCTACATGCCCCACTGCTTCAAAGAGAAATGAGTTCTTATTCTCGCTCTTTGTATTAAGAAAACTCTATTTTAAAAACATATAAAAGAATAAATATGAGGAGATTTACAATTTAGAATGATATCTCTATCATTCTAGAATGGTATCTGGGAACTGGACTGACAGGCTAGAAAGAGATAAAGAGTCCAATTAGACGTCTAGAAATAGCCCTTGTGAGAAATGATGGCATAAAAATATAACACAATGACAATAGCAATGAAGATGAAAAATCTGCTTTGACAGATGTTAGAGAAATAAAAGTGACCAGACATTTTTAACTAATTAAATATGAAAGTTGAGAAATGGAGTAAGTTTTAGATAAGTTCTAAATTTTTCAGTAAATGCCTGCCATATGCAAGACACTTGGGTATTTTCTGTGTGTAAAGAAAAAAAAATACCCATTAAAGAAATTTATTTATTTATATATTTATTTATTTTTTGTAGTTTTTGCTGTGGCTGGGTTTGAACCCTGGCATGTGGGACAGGTTCCCTCCCTTTTGAGCCACAGGTGCCACTCCAGAAATTTATAATTTTTTATAATACGGGAATATTTTGTTTTTGTGTATGTGTGTACGTGTATATATGTGTGTACGTATATGTGTATGTACACAGGTTTAATTGTAAGTGAAAGACAGTCTATGAGCTTTCAGGAGAGAAATTTACCTCATTAGATGAGACTCATCTCATAAGGAGGAGACTTTATAAAGAATATTGTCTTTAGCTAGTCCTGAATGATCAATCAAATTAAGACCAAGAACAGAGAGAAAATATAAGTTACTCATGTGATTACTATTAGCCATTAGGAAGATCTAATTCGAAAACTTGTATTTAACTTGCCAGAAAGGTGAACTATTTTTTGACCCATAAGTTATTTCTTTTAAATAGTTTAATAAATAAAATGTTACTGTTCCATCTCTATTGTATATTATATACACGTATATACATACATATACTTTCCATCTCTAACTACCGCATTTAAATTCCTAGATTTTATCACCTTCATAGGTTAAAAAGTAAATTCTTTAATAAAAATAACTGGTTTAGGTGTATTTTAAGATTTTTTTTTTATTCATTATGTGATGGATCATCACCAATGAATTTTAAAGACCAAACCGTTGTCATGTTCCCTTTGCTCAACTTTAATCAGGATAGTGAAAGATTCTTTATAATGTATTTTAGGGACATAATAATGTAGTGATGTGTACTATTTTCTGAATGTTTATTATATGTTAGGTCCTAATCTAGTAAGAGTATACATATTCGTTTATTTCAGAAAGAAATACAAAGAAAGGAAGGAAGGAGGTAAGGAAGATTCAGAAACACATTTCCTAAGATTTTACCCTAAGACTCTAAGATTTTAAGATGACTCTGCTTTTTCAATGTCTGCAATGATCATACAATTGCTATTGCTTAAATGTGTATTCTGGAGATAACTCACAGCCTCTTAAAAATTCTTTCCCCAAATCTTTGGCTTCATCTTCCTTTACATCTATGTCTACTACCTCTCTCCATTTTCTTTCCTGTTCTCTCTTCTACCTGTTATGTTCTGTCTATAAAAATATAAGGTCCTTTCGCGTTTCCATTTCCATAACTCAACCATTTACCCCAACCCTCCTGTCCTTAAGTTATCGTCTTAGTTATGCCAGGATAAGGATTCTAAAGCAAATAAGACAATGCCAGCACACGCTTTGTAGAGGGTTAGAGAAAAGGAAAAGAGAACAATGAACATTCATGAGTTAAATTTTGTATTATTCTAACACAATTATAAAAGTGCTATGCAAAAACTTTTGGCAATGTAACTCTTTTTATACCTTGAGGATTCAGTGTCCAGGGCATTCATAACATTAAAATAGTCTAACTGTAGAAAGTTGTTAATAAATCCCTGAAGGTATATTCCGTATTCTGTGAAACTGAGCACATCCAATAGCCACCCCTATAATTCTGCCTGGGTTCAGTAATTGCACTAATTTGAAAGATAGACATGCACCCTTTAATAAAAGCAAAATTGAACATCCATATTCAGGTCCTGTAGCCAATTGACTTTGTTCTGGGGATGATCTTTGCAAAATCTGATATTGCCCAAAGTTGTCAGTGCTGTCTACTTTGCTTTTGTACAGACTCAGCCATTTTTTCAGGTCTTGTGTTCAGTTGAATTCTTTCATCAGTTACTACCTTAATAAACATTTGTTGCACCTCAAGAATGTTCTTGACAATATACTTGCTTCTAAAACTGTTACTATGGAGAGAAAAATGGTTTTGCTTTCACTGAACATAGGATGTTTTATGTATAAATGTACATACCATATGAAACGGGAGTCTGGGTAGACATAGTATAATCAGGGTAGGAGGGGAAAGAAAGGAAGGAACACTGAGTTCACCCCATGATAGAGGAGAAGACCACACTTTGCTTAATTCTGAAAAGTTAGATTTTCAAACAAGTGAAACACAAGGGAGGGACTTCTAAGCGTAGAGAATATCATTAAAGGGTGCAGTACATCAGCATGGTGTATGGGGGAACCCAAGTCTAACTAGGACAGTCTCCACTCTTTGGCAACACTGGAGAGTTTTATAGGAAATCTTTATTTTCATTTTGGTGAAATCAATTTTTTTTCACTGTGCATATATTTTATTTATTTAGTTTTCATAATATTAGAAGAGTAGACACATTTTTGGCAAAATCATTTGCTTTTGTACATTTTAAGTCAAAATTATAAGTGTGCCCTTCACCCAGAATGTGTGCACTGTACCATTTAGGAGTGAATCAACCCAGCCTCTCCCCCCACCTACTTGATTTCCATTGAATTTTACTTCCATATGTGTACATAAGTGTTGATTGATTAGTTCCAACTTTATAGTCAGTACATGTGATGTTTGTTTTTCCATTCTTGTAATTCTTCTCTTAAAAGGCTGGTCTCTAGTTCCATCCAGGTTAATATAATAGATATTAATTCATCTTTTTTTTTATGGCTGAGTAGCACTTCATGGTATACATACACCACAGTTTATTAATCCACTCAGGTATCGATGGACAGTTGGGTTGGTTTGTACCTCTTTGCAATTGTGAATTGTGTTACTATGAACATTTACAGGTAAGTGTCTTTGATAAAATGTCTTCTTTTTGCTGTTGCTTCAATTGCCTGGGGGAGTCCTCTTCATAAAATTTTCCCCCAGGCCAATTTCTTCAAGTGTTTTTCCTACACTTTCTTCTAGTGTTTTTATAGTTTCATGTCTTAAGTTTAAATCTTTAATCCAGTGAGAGTCTGTCTTAGTTAATGGTGAAAGATGTGGGTCCAGACTTTACCTTCTTCATATTTACATGGATGGAGCTGGAAAATGTTCTTAGCAAAGTATCTCAAGAATGGAAGAAAAGCATCCAATGTACTCAGCCCTATTATGAAACTAATGTATAGCTTTCATCTATAACCTAATTGTAGCCTATGAATATGGGGATGGGGAGAGGAAGGGGAGGGAGGGGGGTAGATGGGGAGAGGGAGGGTGATTGGTAGGATCACCTCTAAGGTTTATCTTACAAGGGTACAAGTGAAACTTTCTAAAAGTAGAATATAAACGTCTTAACACAATAACTAAGAAAATGACATGAAGGTTATGTTAACCAGTTTGATGAAAATATTTCAAATTGTATATGAAAACACCACACTGT
>NW_003852435.1:2842396-2859984 GCF_000181295.1 Otolemur garnettii
TCATTTAATTAAAAAAAAAAGTCTTCTTTTCCTTTGGGTAAATCCCCAGTGGTGGGATTGCTGGATTAAATGGTAGGCCCTCTTTCAGTTCTTTGAGGTAGCTCCATACTACCTTCTATGTAAGTTGTGCTAGTTTGAAGTCACACCAACAGTGCTACTTTGGGACTTTTTAATAAGAATGATTTTCATGGCACCAGGTGATAGCTCATTGTGGTTTGGATTTACATTTCCCTGATGATTAGCGATGGTGAGAATTTTTTCATGCTTCATGACCATTAGACTACCTTCATTTGAAAAGTTTCTGTTCATGTCTTTTACCCAGTTTTTAATGTTTTTACCCAATTTTCTTCTTGCATATTTATTTGAGTTCCTTGTAGATTATCAGCACCATTTTGGATTTATATCATATAAATATTTTCTCCCATTCTGTAGATTCTCTACTCTGTTGATTGCCCCATGGCTACACAGCAGATGTTAATTTAATTAGGTCCTATTTGTTATTTTATGTTACTCCTGGCATATTAAATTTTGAATTCATCTTACTTTCCAGTACCATGTCTCAAATATTTCCTCTTTTTCCAATGCCCAGGATCATGTCATCTAACCATTGCCCTGACCCAAATGTGCACCCTGGTCTGTGACAGCTTCAATTCAGACATCCCAGATGTATTGTTAGGCTGGTGCTATGAAACCACAACTAACGTTGCATTACTCACATTGAAAAGCATTTAAAGAGTATCCATATCCTGTAAAATTAAACTCGGATTCCTCATAAGCATTGTGTTTAAACATCTTTTCTATGACATACTGAAACAGTCGCCTTTTTTGAGTCTTGTGATACCACATACTCTTGTTAATTCTTTTTATATGAGTGGCTACTTATTCTCAATCTTTCTTCTTGTTTTTACCCTTTCTAGAGTATGTATTTTATTATCATGATGTTTGAGTCCATGAGTTCCACATCCACATCTCTAGCTCAATCCCCAAGAAAGCACATATTCGATTGCTGACTTGTTAGTTCTGTTTCAATGTCTTACTGATATCTCAGAACTTACTTGTCCAAAAAGAGCACTTTGCTTTCCTTCTAAAATATATTCCTCTATCAGGTGTTTCTTATTACAGTAAATAATGCAACCATTTTATCATTTGCTGAAACCAGAAAGGCTTATTTATTGTTTTATTCTTCTATCTCAGCCTCCAAGCCCAGTTCATCAGTTGATTTATGTTCATATATTTTGACACCAATTTGCAGATGATCATCTCTTCTTGATTGAACTATGACAGCATCTCACTACACTATACTTTTTTCATTCTTGTGATCCTTCAAACCATTCTTTATAGGGAAACCAGAGCAATCAAATTGTATTTGGATCATGTCAATCCCTATTTATAAGTTGTCAAAGGCTTCGTTACACATGGAATAGAATTGGAATTGTTCAAATCATTTAAAAAGCCCTGCATGATCTTGGCCCTGCCTGCCTCTTCTTCCTCATCACATCTCATGCTGCTTGTCTTTACTCTAATTCCCTTCACCATGAATTCACCAAATCAAGACCTTTGCACATGGATTCACTCCTGCACAGAGTTCCATTTCACCTATAATTCTTTAATAAGTCCTTCAACTCTCAATATCTCAATGTTAGGAAGACCATGTAAAGCCAAGGAAGATAGTAATTTTTTCCTAGTTTCCTGTTTTAGGCCTCCTAATTGGTTTACTTTTTAGCCATTACCTCCATTTGAAATTATTTAATGCAATTATGTATTTACTTACTTGCTGTCTTATCCCCAGTAAATATAAGGTCCATGATGGCATATATTGTGGTCATCCTGGCTCAACAGTATAGGCATGGAAGGTATTATGGTATATGAGACATGTTAGGTATTTGGAAATTTCTAATGAGTTAATAAATAAATGACTCTATTTGTCATCCATCTGGTCTGCTTGATATTCTTCAGCACACCTATCAGTATTGTACTTCCAGTGTTTGGTTTTATCCTTCACATTCCCTTTTAAAATCTAGTATACTTTCAAAGCTCCAAAGTGACGTTATTGAGCATGTCTTAACTGAAATCCTACTATTCCTTTTCCAAAAAGCCAATTAACCAATCAATTAAAAGGGAAATCAATTCAATATAATGAACATAAGGTATTTATGTCTCTGTAAAATCTTATAGCATTTGGGGAAGGGAGTTTTTCCAAAGGAGCTCTTAATACATTTCTATGGTATAAAAATTGTGACATATAAATTTTATGTTATTTTCTCTTATGCCAGAGTGCTAGCCTGTTCAACATTTGCTCAAGAGGAGTTCCTGACCTAAAAATTTGTGTCTTTGAATATGTTAAATACTAACTAGTTAATAGATTATGTTGACTGTGAGCAGGGCATGCAATACATTCCAAAGTCTCTTGAAATGTAATACTACTGGTTTTGTTTATAAGCATCAATAGAAAACATGAAAAATAATACCTCTTATGTTTCACAGGTATATAAAAAAGCATAATCTAGAGGAATTAAAGAGAGAGTGTAGGCAGAAAGAAATCCTACTCCTGAAGGATTCTGGAGGTTAAAGTCACAGTAATTGCAGGGGGGCTTGAATATCTCTGGATATGTGTTATGTTTGCGTGGGCTGCATCTTTTTAAAGAACTGGTGTTGGAAAGTAATCCAGAATACAGTCTCTTGAAAAAGTAACTGTTTTTTTTTTCTCCTGCATTTATTATAATTCAGTACAACATAAACCTTGAAAATGGTAGGGATCTTTATTTGAGGTTAACTTAGTACATAAATATTACTCTGAAGAAAAGTCATCTTTTTCCCATTATATAAAGGCTTATTTTCTCTTATTGTATTCTGAAAAATGGGGCACTCTTAAGATCTTCAAATACAAATAGAGGGTGGGTTTAATTAATAAAATAGAATGCTACTTAATAACAGATTTCATGAAAGCACTTTATTCTATACATGAAAAACCATTTAGAAGTCACAGCTAATAAAGCTTTACATTATGAATTCTTATTTTACTGGAGTCCACATTTATGATTAATTGATAGAAAAATATTTCTAGCTTTCCCTACACAAAACAACTGTAGCCAGCTGTCATGGTAAACTCCAAATTCTGAGTAATGCCATAAGTCAAAGAAGAGTAATCACTTTTTATGTGCTATATTAGGCAATGTCTGCATAAAAGCCACAATATATTAAAAGAGCCTGTCCTGTCATTACAGAATGCAGACTTTCTTTCTTCTTGTACCAAGGCTAATAACTATAACTCTTTAGTTCAGGAAGTGAAATAAGTGGTTTAATAATTTGATCCAAAATCTAAAGAAAAACATAAAAACATAACTCTCTCATTTGCAGGTATCCTATTTTATTTAATTGTGCTATTTTATATTCTTCTATTCATTGGTTAAGACATTTTTTCCTGATTACATGTGGCAATTACTAATTACATATAACCCATCGATTTCTAGTCTTAAATTATTTATTAGTACTAGTTTTCTTGTAATCTGGGGCATCATTAATTCTCTTTTATCTCTTTTGATGATTTTGTGAGTTTTGTTTATAAATATGACTGGAAAACTTAAATAATTTTGCTTCTCATGTTTTCCACTAGCATATTTAAAAGCATAATCTAGTCAATGGGGAGCACAGGCAGCGAGAAATATAATAAACAGGCTGCTACGTCTTTGTAGCAATTGGGCAAGTTAACTTCCACTACCTCTGTTTCTTCTAATGCCTTCTAAGTATCAGAATTCTATATCTGTCTAGTTCACTCCTATGGTTAGAGTCCAGGATACCAAATATGAAAGAAGTCTAAATTTTAAGAAGAAAGAAGAAGAAATGCTAATATTTGAATGAGTCCAGAAGTACCTTCTTTGATTTTCCATGGATATTTTTAACCTGCCTTATATTAATTTATATATTATTCTGATGTTATAACTTTTATTGTATTCTCATGTTTGTTTAAGCCTTCAATACTCTTTGGTAAGTTTGTTTTGTCCAGTTTAGCAGTATTGCCATTTTATAACCCTAACCAGCTGTGGCTTTGCCATCTTCGTTATACTCTCCACTTCACTTGGGTCAAGGCTGCTGAAACATCAGATTTGTTGCTTTTCCAAAGCAATCTGTCTTCCATCTATAGTTGCAGAATTAAATTGGTAGTCCAGTACCAGAGAGAGTGGGTTTCCTGAAAGAAGAGTGTGTGGTGGCAGAACATCATTTTGGGATGAAGTCAGGGAGCGTGAGCTTCGTGCCTGTCTCGGGATAACTGCTCAGGAAGGCCAGAGAACTGGGGGGAAGCACCATCAACCCACACTGCACAGACAGCAATCAAGGAGCTGGCAGATGGGAGAAGGGGAATGGAGAGAGACTGCCAAAGCACGTGGGAACCCGTGGTTGTGCCTCCAAATACAGTGGTCTGGAATTTAAACAAGGTCATTAAATCACTGTGCATAACATTAAATACTAGGTTTTACCAAGGGCAGGCAGAAATGAAATAAATATAAGCACAACTTTTCCATTTAAACCTAAATTTTAGACTTCAATTTCCGGATTGGGAAAGGACCCTCAGTTTACGAATTTATAAAATACAGATAACAGTAATTCTTCACAAGCCTGTTGTTAACAAATGAGGTGAAATGAATCAACTGCTTAGAACAAACGTAGCACAGAGGAAGTTCTTATGAAAGGATCTCTACTCTCATTTTGAAGTAGAGAGAAAGCTCTTTGATATTAGATATCTTCACTGAGCAAAAACTGTGACGTGGATGCCCCATGTCCCCCCACCCAAGGACTTTATAATGGAAAGAAGCTCATACTACAGACTACTTTGTTAAAAGGCTAGTAGGGCATCGTAGTAATACTGTAATAGTTTCTTCTAAACATTCCACATGTGAAAATAATAGCACAATGCTGAAAAACAGACATTTGGTGTCTATCTGCTTTGCATTTTCTTTTACTGTCAAAACTAAAAAGAGACAAGACATAAGGAAGAGGAAGAGTGTTTACGTAGAAAGGAGCCTCACAGGACGGCCCCATAATCCTGGCTACAAAAGGTGGAGCTGTTAGCACCTCCCAGACTGAAGGATGAAAGGAGTAACCACAAACTAGAAATACCATCCTGTCCCCTGGCTTGCCGAAAGGGAGCCCAAGTAAAAAATACACTAGTCTCTACCTTACCATCCAGCAGTTGTGCAACTTGTTATTTCCCCAAATAGGCTCAATTTGGATGTCCACGCAAAACCTGCACTCAATGTGTATAGCAGCTTTATTCAAAATTTGCTGAAACCTAAAACAACCAAGATGTCCTTCAGGAGGTGAATGGATAGACAACGTAAAGGTAATGGAACTTTATTCAGTGTTAAAGAGAAGCAATAAACCATAAAAAAACATGGAGGAAAAGTATGTACATATTACTATAAACTAATCTACAAAAGATATACAAGGCTATATAAAAAATGCTGCGTAACTTATTGCAGAATATCACTACTGACGCTTTTGCAGTAACTTCCTTTGAGAAGCTGTGCACTGACACCAGCACCTAGTTCACCCTTCAAAGCATGTCTTCTGAGTACGTGTCAGAACTTGTATACTAATGCCTGATATTTATACGTGATTCTGAAAAAAGCAAAACTGTGGAGATCGGTGCTTGCCAGGGGTTAGGGGAGGAAGAGATGAATAAGTGAAGCAGGGAGAGTTTTTAGAGCAGAGAAATTACTCCATGTGATACTCCAGTGGTGGACACACGTCATTACATATTTGTCAATATTACAGGAACACCAAGAGTGAACACTGATGGAAACCACCTGCATCATAGGATAAAGATGTATTGGTGTGGGTTCATTGACAGTAGCCAATGCACAGCCACGGTGCAGGACATTGGTTTGAGAGGCTGTGTTTGTGTGGGAACTGGAGGTGTATAGGAACTCTGCATACTTACTGCTTGATTTGCTATGAACCGAAAACTGCTCGTGAAAATAAATCTCTTTTTTTAGAAGTTCCCTAACCTCACACTTTCCCATCCCTCCAATATTTTACCTGGTTACCTGTGGGCTAAAACGATCAGAATTCATTAGGGCAGAAGCACCCGATTAATACATTCCGTGGAATCCAGCTGATCAGGTCAGATGACCGGAGGAGAAGGAATAATGGACCTGGGGGAATAATGTGAAGATGTCTAGGGCAGACTTTGTATGCACATTCCAATTACTACAGACTTTCCTGACAGGGCTAGAAAATCCACATTCTGTATTAGTAGGAAGTTTAAACATTGAATTAGAGCATGCTGGAAAAATTTAATGTGTGCTAAGTGCCCCTTCCAATGCTGGTTAAAGAAAATAATGAGCTGAAAATACGGATTATATAGATCATATTCAAATATACCACATGATTATAATAAAATATTAACACATATCACAACTCACTTGGTAGAGTTAATAAATAGAAGGATCACTAGGGATGTTTGGATGAAATAGAATATTCAAGAGAAGAATGTGAAACATACCCTAGTTCCAATGGCTCCAGATGAACTTCATATTGTTAAAGGAGCATCACATAATGAGGAGACACAGGGATGCAACTGACAAATCTGGATATGAAACACGGCTGAGACAATTTCTAGCTAAATAGTTCAGATAATGTGTTTTTTATCTTAAAAAGGAAGAAACAATAACATTTATCAGAGACATGTTATGGTGAAGCTTAAATAATAGAATGTATATCAAACACTGCACTGCAACAGTCACAGACATTCTTCATTAAACATCAACTACAATACCACGGCCACAAAAATGATCAGTCACATCGTTAGATTTGTTTCTATAAGCAGGATATTGTGTTACTTTTGTAAATGTTCATGTATTTCTACATTAAAACATGGCTAATAGAGTTGTAAAAACTAAGAGTCTGTGTTTATATTCCTGTGTATTTTTTTTAGTAGACACCTTACGTGAAGAGCACATTTAGTGTCTTTTAAAGCTGGTATTGTCCAGTCAGTACCTAGGGAAAGCCGATCTTTATTATCTGTTTTATCACATGTAGCGAAATATTGCTACTAAAAGCTTTATATTGCTGCCAGTTTATCGGCAGTGCAGTGAGAGTAGCAGAGAAAAAAAGCTTAATCGAAGGTCATCTACTTAAATCATATTTACAGTGAAGAATTCATTGCCAAAGAGAGAACTGAAAACAAACAGAATTTGACATTTGAGAACCAATATCAAAGCATAAAGTACAGAGGGCCTGTTACCCTGGGATTGAAAAATACCCCAGGAATTTTAGCAGTAATCATTAAAATACTTCAGTATACATTATTTCAATCTGATATAAACACTTTGATTATGATTAGTTTTATAACTACAACACTATTTCACAATAACAGCCTCAAAAACGTGTATACAGACATTCAGAGTCAAATTTCATTATAATTATCAACAAATATCCATCACAAATGATTTCAAAGGCAAGCACTAGGTGAATAATTGAGCACTCATTTTAATAACAATATAGAGAATGTAAACAGTTCTCATACCTTCAAAATTGGGCCTTGTGGATACATAAGTTGCAAGGACGCCTTCATTTCTCTTTTACTGAAGCAGCCTTTCTAGAAAACAGCTGTACCAGTAGCAGTGTGTGAAAGAAGAGAACATACTGGGATGGGAGGCAAGGAACCAAACAAGGGAGGTTCCCTGGGTCTATACTATCTTCTTCAACCAAATTAAAAAAAATGTAATGACCAAACCTGTTAAATCTATCATAAATATTGAATAATATATCCCTTTATTTAAACTACTATATAAGAAATCTCCTATAATTAAACATAGTGTGTTCTAAACCCCAAGGGAAAGAAAAATTTATAGTGAACTGAACAACTAGGAAAGTCATTTGTTCAAAAAAATAAAAGAGGGAGAGGGTGATGCCTGTGGCTCAAAAGGTTAGGATGCCAGTCCCATATGCCGGAGGTAGTGGGTTCAAACCCAGCCCTGGCCAAAAACTAAACTAAAATAAAATAAAATAAAAATAAAACAGGGGGGAAAAAGATACTTCATCATATTTGAGCTAAAACTGCAACGTAGTTCCTTGAAATTTTGACAAGATAGAGTGACAGGATATTGAGAAATTTTAAGATCTTAAATGCAGGCTCCGCACCTGTGGCTCAAGTGGCTAAGGCGCCAGCCACATACACCTAAGGTGGCGGGTTTGAATCCAGCCCAGGCCTGCCAGACAACAATGATGGCTGCAACCATAAAATAGCCGGGCGTTGTGGTGGGTGCCTGTGGTCCCAGCTACTTGGGAGGCAGAGGCGAGAGACTGGCTTGAGCCGAGGAGTTGGAGGTTGCTGAGAGCTGTGATGTCACAGCACTCTACCCAGGGGGATAGCTTGAGGCTCTGTCTCAAAAATAAAAAAAGAAAGAAAAGAAAAAAAAATCTTAAATACAGAAACCCAAAATGGGAAGAAATTCCTGTAAGCTCATGATTCTTTTGTGGAAACTGGAAAACAAAATCAATGTTTGAATTACCAGGGTAAGTAGAGAGATGTAGCTAGCTTGGTTTCAAATGGTTTATGTCAGTTTTTCTCATAATACGTGTATTTTATTATGTTTGTGGATTTCATTAAGTGTTGTATTGTTATAGGGATTTGGGAATTTAATACAGACTTGTAGTAATGAAGAGATATATCAGACCCTTAATCTATACAACATAATTTTATATCACAAATTTTTAAACTGGAGAAGAGAGAGAGCAGTGCCAGAAATACGTGAAAGTTGTACAAATTTTCAATCAACTGATAATAAGATAAGCATCATCTTATCTTTAGTGTTAATGATTTGGCTTTGAGGAAGGAAATATGCCAATGTAGCTTTATTTTAAGAAATCTACTAGCATGAGTTGTGGTGCAATGAAGGGATGAATTGATTTTTTAGTAAGTGTATAAGGTCATAACCTGAGAAGAAGAGAAGGGGCAATATTGTGGAATGTAAGAGCAGAACCATGTCTAAGTATTGGCCAATTGCGCTACCTGGATTAAAAGAACATTTTTGAGAAGAGAGCTCTGATTTGTAGTTGATGTTTTTGTTCTATCTGAGTCTTTAGGTGTGTGACAAGAAGAAACCCCTTTTGCCTCACGGAATAATGGCTCACTTAATCCAGTAAGAATGACGCTCTGACCTTTTGCCAGTTAATCCTACATGGGAATGCCACAAGCCATACTAAAAAGTCCACTGGATTTGATACTGAGCACTCCACACTGTCTAAATCAAATTTTGAGAAAGAGTGACTGAAAATTATAAGCCAATAATTACAAACATCAGAACAAGTAAATACATTAAGAAATACACTATGAAGAATGTTTTTCTAAATGAGAAATCGTAGTGTACCTTACATTTTTTTAACTAATGTGTTTCTGAATTAATAATGATTTTATAATTTAAATTATATAAAATATGATTTTACATTTTAAAAACACAGTGAACAAAATTCTTCATGTGGGAACTATTCTTCCATAGAATTTCTGAAACAAAAGACGTTCGGGAGCAGTGCCTGTGGCTCAAAGGAATAGGGCGCTGGCCCCATATGCCAGAGGTGGCGGGTTCAAACCCAGCCCTGGCCCCAAACTGCAAAATAAAAGATGTTGGTCCAGGTTCTTGATGGACTGTGATGTAATGATGAGATTGGATTAGAATCAGTATAATTGACCCTTTCCCCTTTTCCCAATATTGAGATTACCAAATGGTCTTTCATTTTCTGTTAATATTGTCTTTTCGACACATTTTTAACTTGATTTATAGAGATTCCAATCAAGAAAATCACCCAAAATAAATACATAAAAGTAAAAAGTAATAAGAGATTTCTTACTTTATAAAAAGTAGCAAAAGGTTAGCACTGAGTTTTGCATGAGTGGTTCTTCCGATTGCCAGAAAATGCCACAAAGTGAGAAATGAAATCACATATCCGCTATAAGCTATTTTTAAAATGTTACAATATGAGTAAGTTATTTATCAAATTCTAAAAAGTAAAAGGTTAAAGGATCCTGAAATAAGGATGAGGTAGAGAGGTTAAAGACAGTAATCAAATAGAAGGAAAAATCAAGCTTCCCTTTTGTTCTTTTTGTTTCCCTGTAGGTTGATTCTGGGAAAGGACAGAGGGAGAAAATGTTCCTGGTACTGAATCCTGATGGATAATTTATCAAATCCACGGGGTAACCCAGTCAATGATTTTTATGTTTTTCCCTTTATGCAAGATTGCACTGTACATTTTGCTTAGTCTGTTAAACGGATAGGAAGGACTGAAGGCAAAAATATTATATTGGATTTTTACATGGAGTCACCAGATACTTGAGGATTTCAAATAGTTGAATTTTCATTTTATAAGGCAGTACGTCTATGCTGAGTTTTATTTGAAGACTTATCCTGTGATTCCTCTAAGCATAATTCTTTATGAGGCAACAACATCATTTGAAGGTATTTCCCTTTTTATTCTAAAATACACAATGTACTGTTTTACATTGTTTTCTTTCTATTTAACTCATATTAATGCGGAGAAAAATAAATAACAAGAAAAATTTTGTAGTTGCTGTATTTGAATAAAAAATTTTGAAATGTAATTAGGAAATAAAAAATTATTAGACAAAAATATTCTGGAGCTACAGACAATATTATTTCTTGAAGCAAAATGTAGGTTCTGCAGCAACTGATGTTGCTTTCTAAAGAGAATCTATTAGTCATGTTGAGGGAACACTATAGAAAAATTCTCCAAGGCAATGCCAAGAAGTTTGAATTTTGCCTCCAGGTTGATCTCTTTTGAGAGACCCACCTGAATAGACTATGAAGGAAACTGCAAGATCGTATTATATTTTTTGGTAACAGGTCATGGCTAGAAGCAAGACATCAAATACAGACCAGCTAAATGTCATCCCGTTCTCATTAGTCCATCTACGTGAATGAATACAAACCAGAATTTATTGTACATTATTAAGGCAACTACTCACACTGGTTGATTGCTTAATAAAATTGTCACAGTGTGGCAGACGCTGAAATAAATGACAAAAAAATAAACTTTTTTTCCAGGGAAGATGGTAGCATGGGCATATGCTCAGAGGAGACGAGATTATATATAAATTTGATTGTTTTTTACTTCGAGTTTTCCTTAATTTTGCTCATTTGATTTATATTTATATGCATTGACTAAAGCAGTCATTTACAATTTGTTTTTCCCGTACCATCTGACACAACAAAGACAAGACATTGGCAATTCCGGCTGTAACTATATGGTATGAAACTCCGTAAATCAAAGCTACGTTGTAATTTAGATGTGTGGCTTTTTAAAAGACTTGAACAATATAGTAAAAGGGAACTATGATTGATATGTTTGGGAATCAGTAAATTTATAAGCTGTGAATAAATTGGAATGTGCTTGAAAATAAAGAGGGCTCTAGAGAATGAAGGAAAAGTTCAAAGGATTATGTCAATAGCTAACCTTTTGGACAGCAAACAAGGACATACAAGGAAGACAATTCCTGTATTTAACGATTGTTTTGTATTTTCCTTCAGATCTCACTGAACATAAAGTTCCCTGAATCAAGGTGGTTAGAAGGAAGCCATCTGCTGTTCTCTCGCTTGTAAAAGAAAGCATAAACAAAAAACGATGGATAGATTTATTAACACTTTCTGATTAGTCAAGGAGAGTTAGTGTTTATCTGGAAGCCTCTGGCATAGAAACAGGTTTTTGCTTCATTTCATGAACAATTCATCTCAAATGGTCATTTGACTGGTTTAGAGAAATAGATCCGGCCCTGGTAGGTCTCCACTAGCTTATGTGGGAGATCTGGCAAGTTAATGAAGCCTGAAAATGCCCATTTATGTAGCTTAATTACCTAAATTTTAGTTTTTCATGTAAAAAATAAATGATATGTAGTTTGAAATAAAATAAAATATTCTGGTATGTTCCACCGTAAAATCTATGAGACATGAATTTTGAGCAAGTTGTTTAGCACATATGATCCTTTAGAATAGTAAAGGATCTTCAAAATATAGTGAACGTGTTAACTTACTAACTCTCCAATGTATGCTATAGTCTAAATAGAATATTGACTTTCCAAGTATGTTGAAGTTACAAATTTATTAATTTCCCCATGGACTTCATAGTCATACTATATAAAATACTTGAAACAATTGGAGTTTGGTCCAACTATTGCCATACTCTAGTCATGCCATTTAACTTTTTTTTTTTTTTTTGGCCAGGGCTGGGTTTGAACCTGCCACCTCCAGCATATGAGGCCAGCACCCTATTCCATTAAGCCACAGGCACCGCCAATATGCCATTTAACTTTTGTGATTGCCTTTAGTATAATTTTGTTTACTTGACATGACTACTAAAAAAGATGAATAAAATAACATGTCAACTTTGAGAAATGTAAAAATATCCCATGATAATAACTGATGTTCTTAAAATGTTATTATTTTGACAATTCTAACTCTCAGTTTACAACAAGGGAATGTCAGTAAGTAATTATAGAAAAAATGCACATTTTCTCGTCATAAGTGTGTAAGGGGTTTTCTGATTTTTTAAAGTGATTTGAAATCTACATCTGTTGGTTGGTCAAAAATGAATAGAAAGGAAAGCAATATATTTATAGATTTCCTCAAAGATATAGATTGTGGTTTATCTTTTATTATATACTTAGTTTCAGTTAACTTATGTTTTTAATAGCGTTTTATTTTGGAGTAATTTTGGTATTATAAAAAAGTTGCAAGAAGGAATTCAGATACATTCCATAATCCTCTTACCAATTTATCTTCATGTTAACAGTTTACCTTACTGTAGTGCATATGTCAAAACAAACAAAACAATGTAGGCATATTATTAGTCACTAAGTTTCAGATTTTATTTAGATTTTATCTTTTTTTTTTTTTTTACTAGCATACTTTTTTTTTTTTTGTCCAGAATCCAGTCCAGGGTACTACCTTTGAGTTTAGAATTCATTCCTTATAACCGTGTAGTGTGATTTATTACATGATTACACCAGAATTTGTTTAATTCTCTTATAGATTAGCATGATTTATAACTTTTCACTATAAAAAACATTTTTATGAAATAAGCTGAACTCAGGTGCATTCATGAAGCAATTCTGCTCTTTGTTCCGTTGTCCCTTCACCTGTCCATGCAAGGAAACCTTCAGACTAATACTCTTGTGTTTGTTTCACTGTTACTTTAAAGCTAATCTCCTTTTAATTACTGAAGTGTATAATCCAGTCTAATCATAAAAACCTTGAACATTATTCAACTTAAACTGGCTCCCTTTCTTCCCTTTAGGGTCAGCATGAGGCTTGGAAGCACACCATGGAAAGTGGAGCGTGTCTCCTGAGTGGTTTTTTTTTTTTTTTTTTAATCCTTGTGGTTGGGCAGAGAGAAAGGAGTTTAACACGAGAATATGTTAAGAAAAAAACTTTGAAAGTAAGATTAAAGATGGGCAGCATGTTATTTTAAGATCACATGAGCGCATTGTCTATCAGACTCATTTAAGAATCACCCATGGGAAGGCACTTTGGCTTACTTCTCCACTGCTGTAAACTAAGTCCCAGGATTAGTGAGGGTGCCTATTAATTTGCATATTTTTGTCTAAGAAAGGTGCAAATAATTCCTCTGTGTTTCAAAATATAAGAACTGTCATTCTACAGAAATCTTCCAGTTTTGTAAGTAACAGAACAATCTTTTTTTAATATTGCATTAAGTTGTCTATAAAATTCATGTTCAGATGAGTCTTGAAGTAGGCATACTGTCTTGGTCTCCTCCCTACTTTTCTCTTTGACAAATGCTTGCTTTATAATTCTTTGATTTATGTGTTTTAACATTTTGAAAATTAGATTTTAAATAGGCGACCCCCTCCCAGTTTTCCCTGTTGGGTTATATTTAATTTCCCCTTTATTTTGTCTGGGAACTGCTGTTGCCCTTTTCAAGTGTGCTTTTTGTTGTTGTCAAGGTTATTGTTGTTTTGTACTTTTAGAAATACTCTTTTGGTGACTTCTGACTTTAGCCCTTTGGTAAATGACACTTGTCTTCTAAAGGTTACTTTACACTGCCTTCTTCATTTCTAGCCTTTTTTTTTTTTTTTTTTTTGGAGACAGTTTCACTATGTTGCCCTCAGTAGAGTGCTATGGCATCACAGCTTACAGCAACCTCTAACCTCAAACTCCTAGGCTTAAGTGATTTCCTGCCTCAGCCTCCCAGGTAGCGGTTGTCATTGTTGATTTCAGCTGGCCCCAGGCTGGGTTTGAACCCACCAGCGTTGGTGTATGTGGCTGGCTCTATAACCACTGTGCTACCGGCAACGGTCTTCTGCTAAAATCCCGCTGGCTCTGCAGATTCAAGTGCCTCATTATGCATCCTTTTACCTTCACTAATACAGCAGCACAGTAGCACTAATTACAGTCAGCAGAGAAACTCTTCCCACAGCAGCCTCCCTTTTTTATCCTCCCCCAAATGGGACAGATTTCCAGCCCTGTGATTCCCAAACCACAGGGAGTGCTTCCTCAACTCTCCAGTGGTCTCCCTGAAATTCCCCCCCCCCCTTTAGCTTGACATGAAAATTAAACAGCGCTTTCTTTTCCTCCTTTTCTTCTCCCCTGGGGCTCTTGTATAACCATCTCTCAGAAAGAACTCTCCTCTCTAACCTGAGCACTCACTCTTGTGCAAGCCAAGTCTTGCTGCCTTTCCTGTCATATTTCCGTGTCCATTCTTGGCACTTGCACGTATATAGTTTGTCCTTTAGCAGTTTCAAATTGGCTAATTCAGTATTGTAAAAATGCTACTAATATTTTCAATGGAAATTCATAAATTTATAAATTACTTTTTGGATAACTGGAATTTTCATCATTTTAAGCAATACTATTTATGAACCTGGTCTGTTTCTACATTTATTAAGATTTTCTTTGGGGTACTTCATTATAATTTTTAATAAAAATGATACATGCCATTTGGTAGCTTTATTTCTGTGTGCTTTATGCTTTGAAGTTTATACGGGGTCTTTTAAATGTTACTTTCTGATTTAATTGTGATTGTACATTGTTCTGACATTTTAATACCAATTAATGCTGAACAACTTTACTTGTGTTAGTATCATTTCTCATGATTTCTAGGTTCTCCAAAATTTTTCTGTCATGTACAAATAATAATTTTGTTTCTTTTTTCTAATTCTCATATGATACATTTAATTTCCTAGATTTTCTGAAACGGGCCAGATTCTGCTATCTGCACCCTCTTCCTTACACACAGCCAGAATGCAAAGTTAAATTGAAATAATGAAACTGAGCATCATTCTTTTTCTTATTTTATTAGAAATATGTCTGCAATGTTGCCTGTAAATATGATTCCAATTTAGGCATATGTATTGGTAAGTTTGGTTCATTCTCTTTATTAGTTTTAGGTTTTGTTTTTTGTTTTTTGTTTGTTTGCTTTTGCCTATTTTGCTAAAGTTTCCCTTTGAGTAATAAGTGACTTTTTATAAACTTTAGTTTTTCTTAATTTTTTGATATGATTATATTTTCTCCTGTTCAATATATCAACTCAGACTGAGATGAAGACCATATTGAAACATCCCTGTTTTACACTAAAGCACGTTACATTCTTGCAAGGGAGTTTTATTCACTGTCTTCTGCATAAATGTTTTCCTGAATAAACTTGGACAAACCACACACACACAAAAAAAATTGTACACAATAATGAGGTATAGATAACAGGATTTGTAGAATATTGTATTCTATATTCATTTTCCCCAATTAATTCCATTAATTAATCCCAATTAATTCTTCCTTTTTCCATGAAGATAGCTTTTATCCAGTGATGCTAAATACATAAAATTATTTAATAGAGAATCTACGTTTATTCAAGCAGTTGACGTGATGGAATACTCAATGGATTTTAAACTTGAGTTTGATTAGATATTAGCCATTTAGATCATTTTTCTTAATGTCAGTGGGAATGAAATCATTTCATTTTGTTTTCCATGTGGTTATCAAGGGAATTAAAAGATTCAGGAAAATTATGAACATACATTGCAGTCGTATTATGAAAGCAGAGTGTTTTGAGTATAGTAACTCCTGAAATGTGCTCTCAGTGAGCAGTAATCAACTTCTCTGACTACGCCAATGTTTGCCAGGGATAGCAAGATAAATACAAGCAGCTTTGCTACCTACACATTATCTAAAATATACAGCTTGAATATGATTCATCCAATTAATGAGACAATGTCTTTTAAGTTATTTTTATTTATGTAAATGTTAACATAAGGGTAATTTTATTACCTATAAATTTTCTCAGCGCCTGTAGCACAGAATCAGGTGCATTGAGGATACTCAATAAATCCTTAATGAGTATTTGGCAACCTTCTTTTCATTAACAGTTTACATCCACATTAACTGACCATCTATTTCGAAAAATGGCCGTCAGGCAAAAATTCTAAGAAATAAAAATTAGTTATACTAGAAAAAAAAAAGCTTCAGAATTGACTTGAAAGGTAACATGCAAATTGCATCAAGTCTTTTTAGATTAGACATAGTTTAAACTTGAACATAGGAGATTATAAATCGATCTGTTCCTAGTCCTACTTTTTAGGTATTTGCTTTTGTAGTAGAGAACAGGACACGTTGTGCTGCCTGGTTATTATTGGCAACAAAGTAGGTCATGACCAGGAAACTGTCTGTTAAAACATCTATTTCTGTGTATCCAATAACATTTCCAACAACAACAGAACAATAATATAAGCTGGCTTACCCCCAATTCTTGACATATTAATCAAATTCCTAACTTTTACATTGGATTTCACAGCTTTCAAAGACAATGCTTAAATTAGTTCATCAAAAAACACCTGTGTTACTGTAGCTAGAAGATATTTATGGTGTTACAAAGAAAAAGCAAATAGAAGCTTTTGATAACAATCTGAGTGGGGCATAACCCTTCACAGTGTTAGAATCTATAGCAGTTCAAAGGAAAGAAAGAAAAAGCAGAGAGAGCTAGCAACACACACACACACATGCTCTGCTTCTTTCTGAATCCCGAATAACAACATTGGAACACATAAAAATCCGAGTGACAGGTGGCCAAGTGCTCAGATTACAGGCGTGAGACACAGCGCCCAGCCCTGAGTACAAGAAATTGACTGGAAAGTATAAAGTAACTAGGAGAAAATATCTGACACACAAAGAATAAAAGGTAGAGAGATATTTCAACATACCAATAGATACTACAAATTTATAAGTATAATGAAAGCTATAACAAATATAGTAAAGCTTATGGCAAGAATGCACAAAAGTAATAGTGAATGTCAGTTCAAATTTTCAGTAGGTAATATATATGAAAATATGTACAACCACTTAATCAGGTAAGGACTAATGATAACTCATTTCTATTGATCATATTGGTAAGTTAAAATGTAATAGCAACCAAAGCCAAAGAAGGTGGTTAAAATGAGCACTTTCATTCATTTCTAATGAAAGTGCTAATTCACAGTGACCTTTTGAAAAACAATTTGGCAGAATCTGAAATATGCTTTCCATTAGACTAAAGCATCTCATTTTTGAATTGAAAATATGAAAAAAAAA
>NW_003852435.1:2860179-2865196 GCF_000181295.1 Otolemur garnettii
TCCACAGACATTTAGGGAAATAAATTAGGCTTCTCCAGCATCACCTACGCAGACTGCTCATCCCTCCGCATTGTCAGCGTACAGAGGCTTCTTTGGGTGCAGACCCTTCTCTAAGACCAATGAGCTGCCGCAGAAGTCTGCCAAGAAGCCCATTGACTGGAAACGTACGATCTCAACTGAGACCTGGTCTGCGGTACTTTATGAGACATAAAGTCCACGGGTACTTTATGAGAAGCTGCTGGTGAAGAATTTGTCAGTTACAAAGTCAAATCCAGGATATCTCTATTATTAAAAACTCTGAAGAAGTGGGAGAAACTTCCACAAAGCTGCCATGAACCAGGTTGTCCACGACTGGCGGCTCCATCCACCCAGACACAGCAGAGAGTACCCTTGGGCCGAAGGTCTTCCTCTGCACTGGGCCTTCAGTGTGTAGCGTGCATTATGAGGTCAGATGCTCACTTGGTTGTCACCTCCCTTTGTTCTAAAGAGGGGAGGTGCACAGCCTTTTGGTGCAGCAAATTCTTGGTTGCCCACTGCTAGTTGTTGCCTGGTAGGTTAGTTGTTCAGTTATAAAGTGCTGGGTTATTTTATTATTGCTTACAGGACACTGCCCCTGCCCCCGGTGCTGTACTCAGCCAAGTAGG
Organism: Otolemur garnettii; assembly: GCF_000181295.1. Classification (NCBI taxonomy): domain Eukaryota; kingdom Metazoa; phylum Chordata; class Mammalia; order Primates; family Galagidae; genus Otolemur; species Otolemur garnettii. Next base: position 2,860,824 of record NW_003852435.1, read on the forward strand.
CATTCTGAGCCCCTTTATGTACCCGGCCCCTGTGAGAAGCCCGCAGGCCACTCCTCCAAGGAAACCTCAGGATGATTTGCAGGTTTCTAGAGAGCTAGCCCAGCTATTAGAGATCAATTACTTGTTTGTATTAGAGGTAAAGATCATTAAGGAGTAAGTATTGGGGATAGGGGCTAAGGGAAGTGAGCTGGATTTTGTGTATCCTGTTATTCTGGTTGTTTGGAGGATGAAGCAGGGGAAGTTGAATATGAGGAGAAAGGGGGATTTTGTTTGTTTTGTATTAAGTGGAGGGGGTGATTTTTTTCTAGGGTTACCCTAAGTTGGGGTTTTTAGGGAAGCACCGACTGCTAAAAGTTGTTCTGTTTTTTAATTTTTTTTATTAAAGACTTCATTTTTTTTTTTTTAGTTGTTGGGGATTCAGTGAGGGTAGAAGAAACCAGGTTACACAGATTGCGTTTGTAAAGTCCCTCTTCTAATCTATCCTGCCCCCCTAAATGCTGCTTTTTATGGACCGAAGGAACTTTGGGATATTTTTTCTATAACATTGGAAAATTTTACTTTAAGAAAACCCACACAGATGTATATTTTTTCAATCCTCTTCTAAGAGACAATCTTTATTGGGTCTGTTACCTCCATGCTTGATCTTGTCAGAGAGGCTGTTTTTGCTGTTAGGTGGGACTAAATAGTTAACACTGTAGTGAGTTTGGAAATGAACAAGGTTGACGTTGAAAAATAAATATATAAGGCTCCGCTCTACATACAATGTTTTTTAAATTAAGCAAATTGCAGGGTAATGAGTATAATCAAAAGCATGGTTGTAAGAACAAACTTTTATGTGCATGTATTTTAATGGACATAGAAAGTTACTTGTAAATATGTGCAACATACAGTTAAAATTTTCTTCTTGTGAAGAGGAAGAGAAGGGGGTGGGTGCTGAATTTTGTTATATCCTTCTTTTTGCCATCCATTGCAGTGAGCACATTATGCTTTGGTAGTTTGAAAAGACAAAGTATAATTGTTTATTTTTACTGAAATACGCATACAACCTTTATAATGATTGGCTCCCTTTCTTGTGGAAAAGAAATAATTTTCCTCTCTCTGTTTCACAATTAATTCAATATCAATTCAAGAGGTGATATTGAGCTTTAACAAGGTTTATAAAATCTCCAAAAATGCTAGAGAACCTTCAGAGGCAAGTAATGTTTCCTGTAAGGGCATTTTAGCTATTTGGATGAGAGTTAACAGATTGTAGCTGTTGGAACATTGTGATCTAGTCTAAGTGATAAAGTGAAGTACCATAGTTCATAGCAATAAATGCCAACAGCAGTGACTTTATCAGTCAACTAATATTAAGAACATATTCGAGGGCACAGGATCGTTCCTCAGAACTTGACATCCAGGTCCAGAATATTTTCTAATGTTTATTAGCACAATATCACTTGATAAAAGAAGGTGGCTTTGCTGGTTTCAAAAGTGCTTTTATCCAGGACTATTACATACTGCTGCCTTTGAAAAAATAGACACTCAGGTTTTGTAAAACTATTAAATGTTTAAAATTGAGTTGTGTGCATTTACTGAATATTCTGTATGTCCTTCAACTTCATGAGGTAGTAGGAGGCATCTGAGTTTGAGTAGTTTTCCTTTAATATTTATCCAGAATAGAAAATAAATTAATTAAACTATTATGTTTTTATTAATTAAAATTATTAATCACAGTAATACAATTATTAATTTTAAATGATCAAATTAGATAGTAATTGCATGAACTGGCCATTCTGATCAGGTGTTAATATCATCTGTAACTACCATTGGTTAATGACATTCAAATTGTTCAACAGAGGACATGCACCATTCTCATTCAATTAAAATAAATCCCATACACAAAAATAGTAATTATAATACTTGCCAAAAATATTTTCTTATCAAAGCTGTGAGATCAAAAGTTTAATTAAAAATAAATAATAATAATGATACCATGAAAAATGTTGGGATCCTTATCCAGTTTACACATTGACTTAAAAAAATACTTGCTTCAAAACCTCTGTGAACATACTTGGCTTTTTTCTCCACCCATCTCATATTACTACAACTCCTATTTGGTGTAAGTTTTTAAACATATACTTTAGTGGCTAATAAGAGCTCTTCATGAAATATTCCTCCCTGAGCTTCCAATTTCTAGCTCTTAATTTTATTCTTTCTCCTTTTCTTTCTGTCTTTGTTTTGAACAACTCTGTTGAGCTATAACGGCCATGCAAAACACTGCACAGATTTTATGTGTGCAATGATGAGTCTGGAAATGCACAAGCCCTCATGATACCATACCACAATCAAGGTAACAGAAACACCCAACACTTCCCAAAGTTTCCTTGCACCCACCTGCCTTTTTTTTTTTTTTTTTTTTTGGAAATCACTAAACATGAGATTCACCTTGTCAGCAAATGTTGAAGTGTACAACACACTGTCTTGTTGACTCTAGGCACTGTGTTGTGTGGCAGATCTCTAGAATGTATCGATCTAGCACGGAAACTTTATACTCACTGGACAACAACTCCCTATTACCTTTATTCCCCAATACCTAGGAACCACTGTGCACTATTGTAGTCTCTGGGTTTATGAGACCTCATAGCACTGGAAACATGCAGTATTTATCCTTTTATGTTTGGCTTATTTTGCTTAACATAATATCCTTCAAATTCATCAATGCTGTTACCAATGGTGGGAATTTTTATTTTCTAATGACTGAATAATGTCCTACTGGATGTATATACCATATTTTCTTTAGCCACTCATCTGTCTGTGAATACTTTGCTGTACTTCCAAAACTTTTCACCAATATTTGCAGCAAAGATGATACAAATTTTTCTCAGTGGCTGACAGTGCTCATTTTAATCTGCTTTTGCACCAAAGATTAAAGTTTTACCCTAAGGCTTCCATTAATTTAAATCATTTTTGTTTACTTATGTCAATTGTTACATTTTTTTATATTCTCTATTTGTATACTTGTGTGATTTTACTCATATTCCAGTTTCCTTGAGTGTTCGATGGGCCCTACGTTACATGGAGAAGATATGATTTATATATCCTTCCTTTATTTATATTTGCTCACTTGCTTTTGTGAAATGCACTCAAGTGAAGATAAATCATTATGTGGGTATAAAATATAAACCATGTGCAGGGCACAAGAATGTTTTTAAATAAATACTTTCTTATCAGTTTATTCATCACATTTAGAATGACAATTCAAATGCAGAGGCTGTGTTTTAATTATCAGAAATGTTAGTGTCTCCATATCAGGTTTGAATGAAAAAAGTGAAAAGTCCTAAAAATATACTCTGATTTATCTCCCTAAAGACTGCTGCTTCCTTTTGAGTTTAGACTATAATTTATTGTAATTTACTTTGTTTTGTTCTTCAAGATATCCAAATTGATATGCCAATTAATATTTATATATTTTACTAAATCTCTATAACTGAAAGCCCAAAGCTATTCTGGCAGAGTCCGTTAGGAATTCATTTTTCTTTTCTAGTTATACAATATATGCATCTCAGTTTAATCAATTTACAAAAGCATTTCTGAGGCCACAAAAACAAAATACAGCCTCTAGTCATCGCTCCTCAATAAAAGAAGCCCTCAAGGCAAGCTGTCAGTTGACACTGTAGTTAAGAAAAAGTTTCAAAAACATTAGCCTCCAAGTATAAAATTGTAATGATAAAATAAGAAACTCTAATATATACCCATATCACAGAATTACTTTGATTTATTTAAGTGGCACATGTAATTACCTAGGGGGATGAACAGTACAATTGAAGCAGAAGAATGCTAAGTCCCAAATTGGGTCTCACAGTACTTTGCAGCAAAGATGCCCTGCTCAAGAGGGTCATAAACCGACTTTAATGGACATCAGTAATTTGCCTACTGCATGTTGAGCCATCTAATTGTTGTTTATGTTGATGTAATTGCCATGATGAAAGTGGGGAAAAGGGTCCAAACCACATTTCCAATGTATGAATGTTTTCTGAATTTAGAATGATATTTGATTAAAGATGAATAATAAATGATTTGACGAGCTACTAAATCACTTTGTAAAAATTTTGTATGATGAAATGGGCTTTATACTCAGAGACTAAGAGATGGGGTGGGGTGGGAAAGAGGAAGAGAGGGAAAGAGAGAGAGAACAATGGCAAACTATGAATAGTGTTATTTGGAAGACTGATTACCACTGATAGTCCTTATCTTCATTCTTTTCTGATTTCCTTAGTCATAATTTAAGTTCATTTAGAAACATTTGATGTGATATTACTGAATCAAAATTATGACTATGAAAAATGAGGTTGCATGAGTGAAAAGCAGAATAAGGGATATGACAATAGTGC
>NW_003852435.1:2865882-2868658 GCF_000181295.1 Otolemur garnettii
CTGTGTGTGTGTGTGCATAAGGGCGAGACAGTGAAGTGACTGTGGGATTTCACTTTGGAACTCGGGCCCACTGTATCACAGGAGAATACATCACAGGGCAGAAACTGGTGGTGTCCATGGAAGGGGCATTTAGACCTGGCCAGTCAGATTGGAATCCTCAACCCTAGTGGTAGTAATGTAAGATCCAGCTAGCCCCTTCATTGATTGAAGAAAGCACCTTAAGCCTCAGAATAAAATTCTAAGACAATCAGGCCACAAAGTCTGCAATCCTTGGTCAAGTCCAACATCTGTGCTGGCTCAGAGCCAGTGCCAGTGGACTTGAAGGGCAATGGCCCAGTGAGACACTGGTTGTGATAGCTAAGTGCATGCCTATGTCACCCCTACCCCAACTATAGGCAATGATTCTCAGGAGACTCTTCTTCCTCTTGGGGAAAGGGAAGGGAATAATTCAGCAGACTTAGTTTTGCAACGTGGATACCTGCTCAAATAAAGTACTAAGCAGACTCCTGAAGTCCCTGAGTCCAGACCTTAGTTCTTGTATGATATTCCCAGAGCCACCCCTGTGCTGGAAGGGAATTCATTGTCCTGAAGAAAAGGATCCAGTCTGTTAGGATTCACAACCTCTTTACTAAAGAGGAAGAGGCTAGAATAAATATGAAAGGTAGCTAGGGAGCAGTTTCCACAGGCTTTGCTCAAGACTGGCCTGGTTTTAGGGGTGACCTGGCATAGCCTCAGCTGTGGTGGCCACGAGGAAGTACCCATATCACTCCTTCCCAATCTCCAGCACCCCAACATCAAGAATGGGTGAGTAGAGGAAGAGATTTTTGCCTGATAATTCAATGAATTCTCCAGTATCTTACCCAAGCCCACCAAGGTGACCCCACAAGTTTTTATAAGCATCACAGCATAACTAGGTCTGAGGCCACACCCAGTACTGATATGAAAACATTGACTAAAGACTTAGATCACAACACCCAATTTTCTGCAAAGTCTTCTCAAACAGAATGTATTCAAACAAGCCCAGACTCCAAACATTAGCATTAATACCTGATATTTCGATGCCAAGAAACCAAAGAACATCTATAATCATCAAGGACAACCAGGAAAATATTACCTTATCAAAGGAACTAAATAATTCATGAGTGACCTATCCCAGAGTAATAAAGATGTGTGGTTTTTCAGACAAAGAATTCAAAATAACTGTTCTGAAGAAGCTCAATAAACTTTGAGACAACACAGAAAGAGAATTCAAAAGCATAGCAGAAAAATTTAACAAAAATTTGAAATAATGAAAAATAATGTCAAGCAGAAGCTCAAGCTGAAAAATTTAATTGACAAACTGAGAAAAAAGTTAAATCCAACATTTTTTCTAAAATACACATTCTTCTCTTTATCTCTTAGATCATTCTCAAGGGCAGGTCACAAGTTAGACCACAAAATAACTATTAAAAAATTCAAAATAATTTGAAATAATATCAAGTATTTTTTTCAGACTATAACAGACTAAAACTAGAAATTACTAACAATAGAAACTTGGAAATTATGCAAACACATGGAAATTAGCAATATGCTCTTGAATAACCTGTGGGTCAATGAAGAGATAAGAAATGAAATTTAAAATTGTCTAGGTACAAATGAAAACAAAAACACAATCTATCAAAACTTATGGTATACAATAAGAGCAGCAACGGGGAAATGTTGATAGCAAGAAGTGTTTATATAAAAAAGTAGAAAAGCTTCAAATAGTCAACCAAATAATTCATCTTTAAAAACTAGAAAAATAAGAGCATATAAACACAAAACAAAATTACTAGAAGAAAAAAAGTAATAAGTATATGAGTGGAAATAAATATAAAATCCTAAAAATAAAATCCCTTTCTTTATAAAGTTCAAGAAATGATCTGTCTTCAAATTCCTTTCTTTGTACAGGTATACATAAGCCTATACCTATTTGAAAGGTGTATTTCAAAACATCCCCCAATGTCAAAGACCAATGAAATGAAGTTTTTAAAAGTTAAATAAAATTTACAAACTTTTATCCAGACTAAGAAAAAAAGAGAAGATCCAAATAAATATAATCAGATGTAAAAAAAAAGGATAAATTTCTTTTAGCTCACATACTCAAGTACCCATATATTTCTCTCCTCATATTCAAGAGGAACATTTTGACAAAGGATAAAGAACTTGAAATGTAAATGTTATACTTGCCAACAATGAAAAAACAAAATATACTACCTTCTACTCTAGGTAGTGCTATCTTAGAAATGGGCTGAATATCTAGGAAAAATAAAATCCCTTTGTTTATAAAGTTCAAGAAATGATCTCTCTTCAAATTCCTTTCTTTGCACAGGTATACATAAGCCTAAACAAATAATAGGAGGTAACTATATGGAGGTTCCAAGTAAAATACCTGAAATGTGCTACTTAAAATTGCCTAAATTACAGTAATCTGACATCATTTGAGATTTTATATGTTTGACCCTAACTAATAGATATAGTTATGATATAAAAAGGACAAATTATCACTGATACACTAGAAATTCAAAGTATCATTAGAAATTCTATGAACAAGTAACTTAGAAAACACAGAAGAAATGGCTAAATTTCTAGACTATTAAAAATCTACACAGACTGGATCAATAAGACATCCTAAACCTGAATGGTAAAATAGAGTTTCCCATCAAGGAAATTTCCAAGGCCTACTACTTCACTGGTAAATTCTACCAAACATTGAAAGAACTAAAACCAATCCTACTTAAGCTATTTCCAAAGACTA
>NW_003852435.1:2868748-2874403 GCF_000181295.1 Otolemur garnettii
ATTCCTCAACAAAATATTATCAAGCCAAATTCAACACTACATTAAAAAGAATATTTAGTATGAGCAAGTGGGATTCATCCCTGGGATGCAAGAATGATTCGATGTATACAAAATAAATCAATGTCATAGATCAGAGCAAAAGAAAGAAGAGCAAGAATCATGTGAGCAATTCAATAAACCCTAAAAAGGCATTTTATACAATTCAACATCAGTTTATTATTAAAATTCTCAAAAAATTGGATATAGAAGCTACAGCTAAAACACTACAAAAGCTATCTATGACAGACTCACAGCTAGGATCATGTTGAATGGGAAAACTTAAAGCCTATTCTGTCAGATTTGCAACAAGACAAGGATCCCCACTTTTGCCACTGTTATTTAACATAGTACTGGGAGTTCCTACTAGAGCAATCAGACACGAAAAAGAAATAAAGGTCATCTAAATTGGAAAAAAAGATATAAATTTATCCTTGCTTGCAGATGATGTGATCTTATATCTAGAGAAACCTAATGATGAAACACACACATACACTTCCCTTATTAGAAGGTGCAAAATAAAAAATCGGCATGCAAAAACTTAACATTTTTATATACCAAAGCAATTAATCTGAAAAAGAAGCCAAGAAAATAATCTCATTTACAAAGTTATAAACAAAATACAATATCAAGGAATAAAGTTAACCAAAGAAGTGAATGATCTCTACCGTGAAATAAACCAGTGGTGAAGAGGACACGAAACATGAGCATGGAATTTCATGTTCATTGATTGGAAGAATCAATACTGTTAAAATATCCATACCACCCAATGCAATCTACATATTCAATTCAATCCCATCAAATTACCATTTACTTTCTTCACAGAAATAGAAAAAAAAAAAACTTCTAAAATTTATGTGGAAATATAAAAGACTCAGAACAACCAAAGCTATTCTAAGCAAAGTGAACAAAGCTGGAGGCATCACATTACCCATCTTCAAATTATATTACAGACGTGCTATAATCAAGACAGCTTGGCCTTGGCACAAAAACAGATGTATAGACAAGCATAATAGAAAGAGACCTCACAGATAAATCCACGCATTTATTGTAAATTCGTTTTTGAGAAAGGACAGTATTTTCAATAAATGGCACTGAGAAAACTGGATGTCCATATGCAGAAGAATGAAACTAGTTCATTATCTCTCAGTACATATGAAAAATCAAATCAAAGACTTAAATATGAGACCAAAAACTATGAAACTACTAAAAGAAAACATTGGGGAAATACTCCAGGACTTTGGTGTGGGTAACAATTTCTTGAGTGATACCTCAAAACCATAGGCAATGAAGGCAAAATTGGTCAAATGGGATCACATCAAGCTGAAAGCTCTGCACAGCAAAGGAAACAGTCAACAAAGTTAAGAGCCAACGCACAAGCAGATAAAATATTTGCAAACTACCTATCTGACAATAGATTTATAACTAGAACAATAAAGAGCTTGCATATCTCTATAGAAAAAAAAATCCAATTTAAAAATGGACAAAAGATCTGAATACAAATGGTGAACAGTTCCATGAAGAAATACTCAACACCATTAGTCATCAGAACGTAAAACTACAAAGAGTTATCATCTCACTCCAGTTAAACTCCTTTGCTTTTATCAAAAGGGCAGGGAATTATAAACACTCTTGAAGATGTAGAGAAATGGGAACAACCCTCCACACTGTTAGTGGGAATGCAAATAAGTGCAACCATTCTGGAGAACAGTAGGGATATTTCTGAAAACAAATAAAACTATCACAAGACCCAGTAATCCCACTGGTAGGTATATATCCAAAAGAAAGAAAATCAGTTTATTGAAGAGATACCTGCACCCCTTTTTATTACATCACTATTCCTAATAGCCAAGATTTTGAATTGAACTAAATATCAATCTACTAGATAAATACATAAAGAATACATGGTTCATATATACAATGGAATATTATTCAACCTTGAAAATGAATAAAATCTTGCCATTTGCAACAATGTGGATGAAATCAGAGAACATATATTAATTGAAATAAGCCAAGTGCAGTGAGACAAATTTTGCACGTTCCCAGTCGTATGTGGGAGCTAAACATTAAAACAATTCATTTTATAGAGATAGAAAATAGAATGATGGTCACCACAGGGTGAGAAGGGCAGTGGGGAGGGGAAGACAAAGTGAGGATGGTTAAGGGATGCAAGAAGGCATTAAATAAATAGAATACATATTAGATAGTTCAATAACATGACTTTAGTCAACAGTAAGTTATGGTACACTTTAAAATAAGTAAAAGAGTAAAATTGTAATGTTCCTAACACAAAGAAATGACTGCTTGAGGGCATAACCTCAATTATCCTGATTTGATTAATACACAAAATATCACAGGCAAGCTATAAATATATATAACTATTATGTTCCCATAATAATTTAAAATTAACTTTTTTTATTTTTAAAATTAAAAAATCTTATAATAACATAATTCATTAGCCTTAATTGACATAATATATATAAAATAATGTAGACATGTCAAATGATTTATATAGAAAGATAAAAAATGATCATTATCAGTGATCATTATCTCTGGTATTCAAATACATAGCAAAGTCAATTTTTATACAAGAAAGATCAATAAATAAGACTGCAATGATATTCCCCCAAGTTAATATGGAAACAGTATTTAAAGGCTACATTATTGAGGTTCATGGCAATAAAATTGGAGTTCAATGGTGAACAATTAACCATGAATCCAAAGTAACTGAACAATATGTATAGCTGGATAGATCAATAGCCTAGGGAAAGCTCAAAGTGTTTTATCATATAATCTTCAAATAAACCTTTAAAATTGCTCGATTCCTTTTCATGTCAGCTTAAACTTTTAAAGAGCAAATAATGTCCACCCATTTAAGTAGTTCAAAAGTATTGAGAAAAGCAAAAAATTGTACCAGTTAATTTTATAAAATGATCATAATCTCGTTTAGTGAAGAATAAGAAAAAACAATTACACACAGATCTTGTTAATCTGTAAAGCCTGAGGTCTGCCCAGTGAGAAGTGTTGAACAACCATCGTTCTTACTCATACTCTGAGAATGATGCCCCTGGTTGACGTGTGGAGGATCACGGGAGTTAAATAGAGGGTGGCGGAGAAGGAAAGCAGGAAGATTATGTATGGCATTTGGGAACAAGTTGCTAGCAGGAAGAAATCATAGATATGGTTGTTAATTGGATATACTGTATTCTGAAAATAATGCTATCTTTTATTTTCTGAATAATTAGGTATAAAGTGTCAGAAATAAGCAAGAAAGGGCTTTGCATGGCTGTAGCAGTAGTCTCCAGCTTTTCGGCACCAGGGTTCAGTTTCATGGAAGACAATTTTTCCATGGACAGAGTGGTGGTGTGGAGGGGGTGGTGGCTGACAGGAGGTGGAGCTCAGGCAGTGTTGCCCTGGTGGGGCGTAGCTGTAAATACCACAGCTTTACTCCCTTGCCTGACACTCACCACCCGCTGTGAACCCAGTTTCTAACAGGTTACCAACTGGTATCAGTCCACGGTTTGGGGGATGAGAGCCACAGGCTAATAGAATAAAATCTAATTTTCTTAGCTATGGGCTATACAAAATTAGATGCTCCCTATCTGGTCAAACTCAGCATCTCTTCCCTTGGCCTGGTCTGTTGCATTAGGTCCCAGCTACAGAGTTTGACAAGATAGGGGTCAAACTTAAGGGGACGTCTAATTATGTATAGCCCATAGCTAAGAAAATTGTGAGATGTAACCTCAAAATCATTCCCCACCTGAGAGTCTTGACAAAACATTTCCTAATGATTTTCTTCAGTTCTTGTCCTTGTTGCTCTTGTTGTTAAATCATCTTGAAGGTTCCCTTTTAAATATGCTCTTTAATGAAAACTTGCCTGAGCACCATATTAAATATCCCCACTTACTCTCTGCCTTCACCTTCTACCAAAATGACTCTCCATCACAACATAATTTGTTTTCTTTGTAGTACTATGCATTTTGGGATCATTTATGTACATGTTTGATTTCTTACCTTATTTTGTCTGTCTCACAAAATTTCAGTGTGTTCTGTGAAGGTGGGGACCTGACTCTGAATTAACTTCTAATGTATATTGGGAAATTTCTAAGGGCTTGGTGTGTTTGAATTTGTCCTCAAAGACACTTAAATTCATGAATAAACCCAAACAAATTTGCAGATACTGAACAGCTATTTCTGATTGATTAAAAATAGTTAATTAGTAATAGAGTAATAATATTTCTTTAGTGAAATGATAGAGAATCTTAATCTTAATCTTAATATCATACTTAACACAAAAAGGTAGAAACACACTAAAAATGTCAGGGGTGATGACACTGCCCCTCAGTGGGTTATCCTTCACTTTGCTCTTCAGATGCCATCTCTTCTCTGCTTCTTTCAAGATCAACACAAGCGAATGACACTAGAAGTTTCTTTATCCTCAGCCTTATACAGAGGTGAATTTCAGCAGAAGTGCTGGAGGAGGAAGAGTTAAGTTATACTATCCTTCCCTTCCCTAATTCTGCTTGACCCATTCATGGTCATTATAGGCTGATTACATTTCTCCACACAACTCTGTTTCCTGGTTCTTGTAACTACTGTCTCCCTGGTATCCTTGACAGTAATAGTAGTACATAAGCACCCCGTTCTTATAAGACCAGAAACTTCACTGTATCTTGTTTCCCTATCCCTCACCCAGATATTGGTAAGTAGTCTTTGAATTAACATTTGCAAAACACTCAGTTTGAATGTGCAATCTTTCCCTCCTCCCCACCACCAGGATCCCAGTTGACAAAGCAATGTTAAAACTGGTAAATATTCCATTTATGTAACCTCAAGAGACAAATAGTGTTACTCAGAAATCAGAAAGAAAAGGTGTAATTGTCAGAAATAGAAAAAAGAACATTGTTGTATGTAGATGATAAAAATATTTATTAAGCATAAAATTGAGTTAAAAAATCTTATAGCTAAAAGATACATTATTAAACAGCTCACTAAGAAAATACACATATAACATAAAAAGCTTTACCAATATTTTTTTTCCCATTTCTATTGATTGCTTCTTAGAAAATAAAGACTTTTGTATGCTCTTTGGACAATATCAACTCCTCTAATCAATACTACAACTCAATGAGGTGGTTATTGTAATTATATATCCTTAATCTTATGATCGGTTAACTTACACTCAGAAAGCATGGATATTGCTTAAGTGGAAAGCAAGAAAATCAAATATGAACCTAGGCAGGCTAAGTTCATGTAGTTTAAACTCTTTATCTCCAATGTATACAGCTTCCTGTTAAGAGACACTGGTATACAAGATTAAAGTATAAAATAGATAGAAAATATAAAGAAAAATATAAAGAAAAAGTACAAAATAGCATCTGTAACAAAATAAACAGACATCAAAATACAAGAAAAGTTGTATAGGCTCCTTGAAAAAAATTACTAAATTTTATTCAGGGAAATATTTGAAAAGATAAATAAATGGAAAAGATATCTTTATAAAATTTTCAATTACATTTAATAATTTAATAAATTAAGACCAAATCAATTCAAGCTCCCCTTAGGATATTTTCACTTCCAATTTGACAAATAATTCTGAAGTTCAGAATAAATGGAGAA
>NW_003852435.1:2874856-2876802 GCF_000181295.1 Otolemur garnettii
GATAACAAAAACTTTAAATATTTATTGTACTTTCAATAACATGTTTCTGGGTTAATAGATCATCTCAGTGAAAACTAAAAAAGTTGGATATCTACTTATACCAAATATTTTTTAAAAATCAGAATTGATCTGAATAAATATTAAAATGAATAAATCAACAAGTAAATGAAAGAAATAAATTTAGATTATTCATATGACATGGTTAGTGGAAGGGACTTTGCTGAAGAAAATAAAATTGCACGCACAGGCAACTTCTCTCTCTATATATAAATATATATATTCACATATGGTGTCTACAAATCAAAACAGTATGTATAATCTTTTGCAAACAATACATCCAGTAAACAATAGAAATGTATATAGCCCATAAAGGGCTGATTTTCATAGACTGTGAATGATTTCTAAAAATTTGAAGAAGAAAAATTCCCTCAAATAAAAATAGGTGACATTCACAACCAATTCAGAAAATTCGATTTTAATCTCAAATATCTAGACCAAAAATACTGTATTAACTAGTGAGCATATACATTAAAATTCAAGTGAGATGTTTCTTTCATATAAAACTGGCAAAAGTCAAAAATGAGAGCAATCTGCCTTTAGTGAGAGGACTACTTGTAACAATAGACACATAACAAAGTTGTCTTTATCTCTGAACTAGAGGTGTATTGAAAGTGAGGGATTGAGAGGAAAAGTAACATTTCTGAGATTACTCATGATGGATGAAAAGAATGAGTATAAAAATAAAATTTCTACCAAACCCATGTTCTAACAATTATGTTTTATAATATTTGTATTTTTTTTCAAAAAAAATCTGTTAGTATGTTACTGAATTTTAGCAGTATTTTATTGATAATATAAAGAAGACAATAATTGGTGAAATATAAATAATATTTTCGGTTATATTTATAAAAAATGTTAAGACGTAACATTTATTTATTACTATCTAAATACTACAAATGCAATCACCTAGAAGAAAGAGTGTAATTTGTGTTTGCTTATCATGAATGACAGTTTTAATTTTTGATCCTTTAAATGTTACTTTCAAATATTTCCATAAGGATATAGTGCTTTAATGTATGTTTAAAGAAAACTAACACTTTAAAAATTGGGGTTTTTTAAAAAACTTACATTTGTAGGATAACATATAAGATTCACCATAAATTCCCACGTACAGGCATGCTTCAGCCTAAGATGATTTCTATAAGGGTTTAAATTTCCAAGAGCTATTTGAATAATTTTGGCAGCAGCCCAAGCATATGAGAAGAAAGGACAAGGAGAAGCAGCAAGAGATTCACACACTATTGACCTTTACAAGAGCAGTGACACCATCAGGGGAATTGAGATCTGGCAGCTTCTAAACACCTTTCCATCACAGGATTACACCAAGACTGTAAGGTTTCATTAAGATGGTTTTGACATCTGCCTTAACTCCAGGAATCCTTCCATCACCCCCATATTTCATGTTCCAGCCTCATTCTTCTCCCCACTCATCCATGGATCTTTAGCTTGGAATTTAAGACTCTGAATTAATAATGCTTGTTTTATGTCCCAATCTTATGTCTCATAACTATAGAAAAAGAAACTGTTGTCAGAGTAGTCTCTCATGAATCTCTAAATATTGTAACAAAAATTTTGCCACTGCCTCTCTTTTTACTCTTCCAGAGTAATAGTCTAGCAGTTTTATAAAGTCTCAACATAATACTACCTATTTGATTTTCTTTTTGACTTTGATAACCTTCATATCTGACTTCCTAAAACATTAGTATCATCCAATAATTAAAATATTTAGTGCAAAGTCATTAGCGTTGAGAACAGTTGTGATGGCTATTTTGTAAACATGCTAGAGAATGTCACATTAAGTACGAACAAGAAAAAAATAACAAAATATAGAAAGTTTGTGTGCAATTGCACACGAACTTTATGTGCACCTGTATAAACTAATAAAA
>NW_003852435.1:2879686-2881121 GCF_000181295.1 Otolemur garnettii
AATAAAAATCCTGACTTTTGAATCAGGGTATAAATACTTATTAACTTTTATTCAACAAATATTTATTATACATATAAAATATAATCAATCATTTTCTAGTCCCTGGGGATACTAGAGTGAGCAAAACAAAAATCCCTACCTTTACAAAGTTAATGTACTCTTTACAGGGAGAAAAATATTAACAAGACAAGTAAAACAAAGAACATTGGGTGGTAATTGTGATGAATAATTTTAGGTGGAAACTTGACTATGCTACAGGGTGCCCAGGTTAAACACTATTTGTGGAAAAATCTATGAGGTTGTTTCTAGATGATAGTAATATTTGAACTGGTGGACTCAATGAAGTACATTGCCCTCTCCACTGTGAATAGGCATCATTGAATCCACTGAGGCCCTGAATAGAACAAGAAGACAGAGGACAGATTCATCCCTTTTGCTTCCTACCTGTCTGCTTAAGCCAAGACATTAGTCTTCTCCTGCCCTTTTACTGAGATTCACGCCATTGGCTTTTCTGGTTCTCAAGCTGTTGTGCTTGGAATAGACTTTCAATATCTGCTTTTCCTTGGTTTTCAAACTGCAGTTGGCAAATCATGGATATTCTTAGCCTCCATAACCATAAGAGCCATTCCTCATATCTCTCTTACAGGATAAACAGGATATCCCAAAAGTCAACACTAAAGTTGGCAAACATAGGGAAAATTTTACAAAGAGGTGGCCAACTTGTAGAGAACATTTTATAAATATTTTGTAAAATTTTGTAAATAAAGGTACTTTTTGCTACAATTTCCCATTCTCCCTATGTATGGTGACTTTATGGGTGACTTTGGGACACTTGTGCCTGTGTGTACACATAAAAGTTATATATAAGTGTCCTATTGTTTTTTTTCCTCTGGAGAATCATGATTAATGTAGTGATAGATAAATGCTGAGACAAAATAATAAGGGGGGAATGAGGACTGGGAAGAGGAAAGGGTGAAATATTTGACAGTGGGAAAGAAAAAACTTGCTTAGTAAATAATGATCAGATAAGAGCTGATTAGGAAAAAGAGTAATACATGAAACTAACAGGAGAAAGTTTTACTTCAGAAGTGGGAGAAATCTTATGCCAAGGCTTCAAGGGAAGAGGCAACCTAGTGGGTGAATAGCAGGTGTGTTTCAGAAACCTTCAGGAGGTCTGTATAAGAAGATTATGCGAGACAGTGGTAGGTACCAAAGTCAAAGAGAGAAAAGAGTCAGATCACACAGTGCATCTTGTCAAAGGACTTTGTCTTCACTTTGAGGGAGATGGGAGCCCTTGGAGCTTTCTGAACACAGTAGTGGTATGACATGGCTTATAGCCTAATAGTTCTGGCAGATGAATGTAAAGGAACAGTGAAGCAGGAAGACAAGTTACATTTTACAGCAAATTACAGAAAATACAACAATGTCTTAGGCC
>NW_003852435.1:2883344-2884352 GCF_000181295.1 Otolemur garnettii
TTTTTTTTTAAGCTATGACAACTAAAACATGAACAAGAAAAGCAAAATTAAGTAAGTGTGTCGAACTAAAAAGCAGAGGAAACAGTGAACAAAATGAGAATGGATTGATAGAAAACATCTTCAAACCCTGTGTATAATAAAAAGTTAAAATCCAAAATTTATAAAGAATTCATGAAACTCAATAAAAAACAATAGCCATTCAATTAAAGAATGGGCAAACAATTTGATTAGACATTTAAGTAGAAACCTTTCAAAAAACTCTTTATAACTGATAAATTCGGTAAAGTTGCAGGATATAAAATCAACATATAAAAAGCAGTAGTACTTCTATAAATAACAATCTAGCTGCAAAAGAAATTAAGAAAATAATTTAGTTTAAGATAGCCACAAAAATTTCTAGGAATAAAGTTAGCCAAAGAAGTAAAAGACCTATACAAAGAAAACTAGAAAACACTGATAAAAAATGAAGATGATACAAATAAATGAAAAAACATCCATGTTCATGAATCAGAAGAATTAATATTTTTAAAATGACCTTATTACCCAAAGCAATCTACAGATTCAATGCAGTTCTTATCAAAATACCACATCATTCTTCACAGAAATAGAAAAAGAAAATTCTAAAAATTGAATAGAACCATAAGACTCCAAATAGTTAAAGCAATCCTGAGCATACAAAAACAAGTTGAGGCATCATCCTCTTAGACTTTAATATATACTGCAAAACTGTGGTAACCAAAAAGCATGGTATTGGCATAAAAACAGAAAAAAGATGTATGCAATAGAACTAAGAATCTAGAAATCAATCTATGTATCTACAGCCAAACTGATTTTTGACAAAAGCACCAGCAACATACACACTGGGAAAAGGACAGTTCCTTAATAATGGGACTGGGAAAACTGGAAATCCATATGCAGAAAAATAACACAACCCAATCTCTTACTCTACAAAACTCAACACAAAATACACCAAAAACCTAAATGTAAACCACAAAACTGTAAAACTCC
>NW_003852435.1:2884667-2886207 GCF_000181295.1 Otolemur garnettii
GAACAGTAGGAAGAACCCTCTCCAAGCTACAAATAGAACTATCAAATGATCCAGCAATCCCACTGCTGGCCATTTACTCAAAGAAGAGGAAATCAGTACATTGAAGAGACATCTGCAACCCTATGTTTACTGCAACGTTACTTATAATAGCCATGATGTGAAATAAACCTAAGTGTCTAAGAACAGATGAATGGGTAAAGAAAGTGTAATCTATATACGGAATTGAGTACTATTCAGCCATAAAATAGAATGAAATCCTACCATTTGTGACAACATGAATGAAACCGGAGGATATTATGTTAAGTGAAATAAGGCAGGAACAGAAAGTTAAACACCACATATCCTCACTCATATGTGAAAGCTAAAAAACCAGTAGTTGGTCTCAATGAAGCATAAAATAGAACAGAGGCTGGAAAGGGCAAGGGAACAGGAGGAGATCGAGAGCTTTGTTAAAAGGTGATAAACTTAGATTTAGATAGGAAGAATAACTCCTAATATTCTATACCACTGTAGTGTAACTGTAGTTAAAAACAATCTACTATATATTTTCAAATAGCTAGAAGGAGAGCGCTAAATGTTCCTAACATGAAAATGCTGAGTGTTTGAAATGATGGATATACTATTTATACTGATCTGATCACTATGCATTGTCTGTATATTACATCACTATGTACCCTGTATTTATATGATTATAGGTCAGTGTAAAAAATTAAAAATAAATTAATAATTGTGTCCTCTCTGATCACTTCTTCAAAATGATAAGAACTAATCCTGCAGCACTTCGTAGTAGGTTAGTAATATATTTTCTTTAGAGCCAACATCAACAAAATGAGCCAATCCTAGAAAAAGGATGCAATGATTCTGAAAGACTATACCAAGTGACGGCAGCTTCAAAGGGGAGGAAGAAGCAGCTTTGACAAAGAAATGAAAAGCAGATGTGTAGCTATCCTGAGGCTAAGAAGTAGCCCATGGGCTTAGGAGTATATAAATCAACAAGATTAGAAAATGCAAAGACAAATAGCTCCCTGAAGGCTATCCAGGTTATAGAGAGCTGGGGACAGACAAGTAAAGAACTATTCGGGAATGATGAGCAAGGCTCTTGCAGAAGTTACACTAACTGACAAGAGAACAAGGGAAATTGTAGTGTTCTTCCTTTGACAGGGTGCATATGATAAGCCAGTGAGCACAGAAACAAGAAAAAGGCCAGTAATACTGCAGTACCACCCTCCGATCATACACATAGCAGGTTTGGATGACCCAATATGGAAACTTTAAGTGCCAAGGAAAACCCTGTGACATCAGACTATCTGACTGCAGCCAGCCTAGGACATTTATGGGGCCAGCTGGGTGTTTTTGCTGCAGCTGCCTGTCCTGCTTAGCAGCTGACTTGTTCTAGAGCCCGCAGTCCAGCCCTCCAACTGTCTAAGGGACAGTGAACTGAGCCCCTGTTTAAAAATTTTGAGGACCCCTGCAAGGGTGGTTCTGGTGGTCTCCCTCAACTAACCAGGGACCCTCGGGCTCCTGGGGTGCTTGGCCCTCT
>NW_003852435.1:2886752-2888577 GCF_000181295.1 Otolemur garnettii
ATCCAAAGAGACCCTCTAGACACTATGTTTCTCTTTGGCTGAAGGGGAGAGAAATGCCACAACTTACTCTTCAACTTAGAAAGAACATCACAAGGACCTATACAAATGGGCCCCTGGAGAGTTTACTATGGCAGAGGCCACTGAATGAGACTTATTTCTTCCCTTCTAACATGCAATGTCGTAACAGTAAGTCTAGAGTAGTTTCTACTTCTTGCTCACTGTACCTAATCAGTATAATATCATCAAAATAATGAGTCAGTGTTATGTGTTGAGGAAAAGAAAGTGATCAAGTTTCCTCCAGACTTAATTATGACATACAGCTGGAGGTACCCCTGAGGTAGGACACACCTCTTGGGGGCCAGACACAACTATAAGAGGGACTTTACCTACAAATGCAATCAGTGTAATCTGGTTCTATGTACCCTCAACGAATCCCCAATAATTAAAAAAAAATGAATACATAAAGTATGGCTACCCCTAATAATGTCAGTTTTAATTGTATATCATTTGGTACTAAAACTTCTATATTCAATCATTTGAAAGTTCATATTTGTCTGCATTACCTCTTTCAACAGTGTAGTTTCATAACGTCATATCCTTTTCATTTCAGTGAAGTTCTTTAAGGTATCATTAAATGCTTTTCCCCCTATGTAATGTAGCTTTAGATTGATGGAGTTACCCCATATGGTGGAGTAAATGGTGACCACCCCAAAAGATACTCCCTCATCCTTATCTCCAGGATCTGTGAATAGCACCCTAAGTGCCAAAAGTGTGAACATTACTTTGCATGTCCAAACATGTGATTAAACTAAGGCTCTTGAAGGAAGAAGTTTGTCCTGACTTATCCAGTGGGCCCTAAAAACAATCATATTTACCCTTATAGGAAAGAGCCTGAAGGAGTTTGGGGACAGACACATAGAAAAGACATGCAGACGGGGACAGGTGATGTTACCATGGAGGTAAACACTGGAATACTATCATTACAAATCAATGAATGCCTGGATTCACAAAAAGCTGGGAAAGGAAGGGAGGAGATTTCTTCCCAAGGGCCTTTGCAGTGAATATGACCTTGATTTAAGACTTCAATCCTCCGGAATTGTGAGAGAATAAACTTATGTTGTTTTGCCAAGGTTGAAGTAATTTACTGTGAATCTAATATACTCCATTGGCACATTATAGTTATTTTTGTATTACTATTAATTTCTGCCCACTTGTTGGATATTTTTTCATTGAAACCTTGTTGATTATTTTATTGTTCAATTAAATAGATCTACTTTATTGTACTTGGTTGAAATTTAAAAATCATTAAACTTCTCTGTGCCTCAGGTTTCTCAAATCTTAAGTCATAAAATTAATGGCTGGCCTGTCTTCCTTATAGCTTATTAATAGTTGGGAAAATTGAATGCATCTCTGGGTCCACATCATTTAGCTCTTCCATACGTGGCCCACTCCCCAAATAAGCTGAAAAACTTAGCTTAAGGCTATGGGTAGCACAGACATATATCTTAGATATAAAGATATTTGCTATAAAAGGACTTTTTTCTCTGAGATTAATTTTTATGAAAACTCAATTCTGTACTATAAGAAATAACTCTGATATATATATGAATGCATTTATAAGAACCAAACTGGATATGGTAAAGTAGGTATGGAAACATAAAATGCATTACACATTTAGTAATTCCAGCTAACCAATACTCCATAAATATGCTAAAATGACAGTTAGCAATTATTTGTCATATTCCAATGAAGAAAAAAGTGTTATAAGCACAAAAAGTAGGCATAGACCTCAATAACCACCACTGAATGGAAACCTAATCAATAA
>NW_003852435.1:2889463-2896652 GCF_000181295.1 Otolemur garnettii
TTGATTTGTTCTTATTAATATAACTAATACAATAAGCCTACAAGGTACATACTATTCATCCACATTTTACAAAAGAGGAAATTGCAGCAGAAAGAAGGTAAATAGTAGAGCCAAAGTCACGTGCTAATCATGGTTGTAGCCCAGATCAAAACTTTGGGGCTTTTTTTTAGCATCTGCCCACCCCTCTTCATAATTCTGTGAGACTACATTGAAGAGTTATAAGAATGAAAGGCAGTTATTCGTTAAAATTGAAATAAATACAATATTTCTACTCTAATCACTCATTATTTTTATCATATTCCTCTGCTCCTTAATCTATAAGTAGCTCTGACATTGCTGCTTTTTCTAATTACTCCCAGGATAATAATTACTAAGAAAAAAAAATCTCCCATTTGTTACATTTGTATTTTAGTAATTATACTAGATTTATACATACGGAGGCAAAGAAATGATCTCAAATTATTAAATTTAGGATACTCTGCAAGGCAAGGCTGGTGACAGAGCCGAGAGTTGGCAGGAGTATAACTGTAAGCAGGAAATCCTATTTAGTTTGCCTTATGCTACAACCATAGTCATATTTATTTTTTTCTAGTCATGTTAGGTAGCTAATCTTGAAAACATAAGATTCTCACACGTTTTAATGGCCATGTAAAAGCATAATTTAATTACTTGTCTGGTGTTTTTGGAAAAAATAAATTGTATTTAACCAATGTCTAAAATGACAACACTTTTGAAGTAGAACCCTACTGAGATGTTTCTTGAAATGATCCCATGCTGGTTTGCAATTGTTCGCAAAATGATTTTTTTAAGATTCTTTGCCAAATCCGGCATGTGAATATGCCACTCTCCTCCCTGAAATATGCTGTGTCCTGACACATGGGAGACACAGCAGCCGTCACACAGAAAGGCTTTTCAAATGAGGTAAATGTACCCAGTGAGCCAAACCAGCTGCCGTGTAGACAACCAAAGGCCTGTGACCTTTGCTATAGAAGAAAAGTCCCCACAGACCCTTGGGCTCGTTATTTCACACACAAAGCCACTTGGATTCAAATCTCCTAGAATGAAAATACCACTGTCCAATACCACGTAACTTTTTCTACAGCAAAGACATACTATTTCCTTTTCTCTGAGAGTCATTTCACTTCTACGTAAAAAAACTTAAGAAGCCACAGTGACTCTTTCCAAACAGGAATATGGAAGATCCAGGTTATAAAGTCACATTTTTCAATAACTTCCAGGTCAAGCAGTAATGAGGGAATTTGGCAGCTCCATAAAATAATTTTATTTCCCTTATTCTAAAATCTAAGATCACAATAAAAATACTACAAGTCTTTTCAAACATACATGAAAAATACACACATTTATATTTTATAGGCACACTCTACCTTAGTTTCTAACTCCTAATTGTATATTGACTCACTTCTCATATATTTTACTGTTTCCCCTTGGTTACAAATTGCAGACTTGAATTGGTTCCCATATTAATGCCATAAATGTGTTTATTTGAGTCCTAGGGCTTTCCGCCCCTGAATTTGTCAAGATATTTTATAAAACATTTAAGGGGAAAAGTTTCATCCTAGGTTACACTCATACATAAAAGAAAACTTATGCCAGGCGCGGTGGCTCACACCCGTAATCCCAGCATTGTGGGAGGCTGAGGAGGGAGAATTGCTTGAGCGCAAGAGTTTGAGACTCGCCTGAGCAAGAGAGAGACCCCACCTTGTAAAAAAAGAAAAACCCAGCCAGGCACTGCCGTGAGCACCTGTAATCCCAGCAGCTTCCAGAGGCCGTGGCAGGGGGATGCCTACAGCCCAAGTCTGAGGTTGCAGTGAGCTATGACACCACTGCACTCTGCTCAGGACATAGGGTGGGACTCTGTCTCAACAACAACAACAACAAAGAAATAAAAATAAAAAAATAACCAAGGAAATAAAAAACAAAAAGAAAAGAAAACTTGTAAGTCACCTCTAAAAACTGATGATAGACATTTTTGAACTTTGGGGACTCCCCTCATTCCCTTCTGTGTGCTGACATTTATCTTAAAAAGGGCAAAAGTCATATATAAAAATAACAAGCCTAATATATGATGCATTTCCAAACCAGCAGAAGCTAAAAAAGAAATATCCAGTTTTCTCTTTCCTAGAACTGCATTGAAATACAAAAGAATTTCCACAGCCAGAAAATGTCCATTCAACCTTAGAAATATGATACAGGAAAAGTCTCACCTCAACACCAGAATTTGTAGGCCAGAAATGGAAATGGTACAGATTAAAGGAAAATGCCGAGAGGAGGCTCACATCTCCCCTCATAAGTGCCACTGGGGAATAAATGGAGAAAAAGGAAAAATTTTGTTCAATTCTATTATTGCTGTCACCACTTACTCAGTAGAATTCAATACCACTCCTGAATTGGAAGAAAAAAATATTGAGAAGTGGCAGGGAGGGGACAGATCTCTTGGAATCTTAGGATTTAAAACCAGTTCTTCTGGAGCCTGGGTTTGGTGTGGTGATTATATTGTGCAGGAAGCTGGTAGAGGTTGAAAATGCTATTCCATGGTGCAGCAAGGTCCTGCTAGAAAGCAAACTAAGGAAGGAACCTAGACCTAGTCGGTAGTGAAGAGGGTAGCAAAGGACTGGTAGAATATCTAACCAGGTCTCCTGGGCCTTTCAGTTTACCTGGAAAAAACAGAGACATATCTTTTTCTCTATTTCAACAGTTCATGGCCCTATGCCATTCCACTCAATGTTTCATTTATAACAGATAAATCCAGCAAATAAAATCCCAGAATCTTATGCCTACATCACTGAGAGCAATCATATAGAAAAGAGTCGGCCCAGAAGAAAATCCACTCATTATATTTATGAGTTATAATCATATTTGGAAAGTGTGCTCTTTGTTTAGATTCGAGTAAGTAGGAATAAAAAGCAAATGGAAAGCGTAATTAATAAATCATGAGAGCATGGTACCAATGAAGGTAAGGAAAGAGAGTTTTTCAAGATGAAAACTCTTCTTAAAATACTTGTCAAATTATTCAAATGCTAGGAAGAATATAAGGACTTTTGTTTTTGTTTTCATCTTTGGATTTAAGAGATTCAGATCTGCAGTGAATTTCATTCAGGATGATTTTAGTGGAGTTATAGGGGGCCAGAAATTAGGTTAGACAAAGTTGAAACATTAGTGGGAGGTGTTGGATTTTAAAGATGTCCATGGCCTAATCTCAGGAATCTGTGAACACGTTACTTTACATGATTAAAGGTATTTTGGCAACATGATTAAGTTAAGGATCATGAGCTAGGAAGATTATTTGGGATTATTCCAGTGTGCAATTCAATGTAATCATACGGGCCTTATAAAAGTGAGGTTTATAGAGGTTACGGAGTAGGAGACATAATTAAGCTAGCAAGATCAGGGAGATACTTGGTTGTTGACTTTGAAGATGGGGAAGGGTCCACAAGCTACGGAATGTGGGCAACCTCTGGAAACTGGAGAAGCCAAAGAAACAGATTCTCCCTAGAATCTCCAGATGGTGTACAATCCTGCCAACCACCTTGATTTTAGCCCATGGAAATTCATTTGGAAATTCTGACTTCCAGAACTGTAAGATAATAAACTTGTGTAGTTTTAAGTCATGACATTGTGATAATTTGTTACAGCAGCAATGGAGCATGACTGCAAAATGGAAAAAGGGAGGCAGCGAATATATGCCAGTCTATTGAATAGTATGACACTGATGTGAAAGGGTGATATGGGTTTAATGAAGCCCTTTCTATTTTAATAAATTAGGTTTGGTTGTAATTAATCATGTGTTAATAGTTTGAGAAGGCTACGGTGATAATACAGGAGATAGAAAGTATAATCAATAGTCGGCAATTCCTGGCTCGGCACCTGTGGCTCAAGTGGCTAAGGCGCCAGCCACATACACCTAAGGTGGCAGGTTCCAATCCAGCCCGGGCCACCAAACAACAATGACAGCTGCAACCAAAAAATAGCCAGGCATTGTGGCAGGTGCCTGTGGTCCCAGCTACTTGGGAGGCTGAGGCAGGAAAATCGCTTGAGCCCAGGAGTTGGAGATTGCTGTGAGCTGTGATGCCACAGTGCTCTACCCAGGGTGACAGCTTGAGGCTCTGTCTCAAAAAAAAAAAAAAAAAAAATAGTTGGCAATTCCTGAGACGGCAAAGGGAGAATTGCCTTTTAAAAGGAGAGATGATTCCTCCATTGCTGCACTGTGGAAACAGCTGCTTCTGATGCTCACACCTTAAACAGGCACGACTTAGACTCAGGTGAAGAGAGGAATGCAACATTCTAAACTATATCTATCAAATCTCCTTCTTCATCTTCTAATTCATCTGCAAGTGTGAATGTAAGGGACCAAGGGCCAAGTCTATGTTCAAAGACAGAAGGATGAAAAAATAAAGTTTTCTACTCACAGGTTACGTGTTTCTAACAGGAGAGGGGAAAGCCTCAGCATTCTTCCTTGACATCTAATTGGTCAGAATTATGTCACATGAATTAGTTCTGCACAGTCATTGGAAGTAAGAAATCAGTTATGAACAACTGTCCCAGAAAAATAGATACTGTATAGTTTTTCTGAGATTAGAGATTCCTACAGGATAGAAATTTAGTGTTTTAATATCAGAGCAAAAGGGAAATAGCTATTACATTGGCAAAATTACTTATAAAAATATATTCATGCATACAAATCAATTTAAGCTGTTTTTTAAATAAGTGGAAGTTATTTTCATAAATGCATTTTAGTTAAAAATAAAAAAAAAACTTTTCTACCTATGCTTTAGAATAATAATAACCAAAGAAGAACATAATCTGCTCAGTTATATATAGTCATAAAAATGAAACTAAAAATACCAAATTCATCTCCTGCTTCTCAGAGCGTAAGGCTCTCAATTAATACTAAATCCACCATATGCTTATATCCTTTAATTGTGCTTAACTCCTATTGTGTCAAATTTACACAAATAAATTTAATTTCCAATTTATAGACCATATGTTGATTTAAACTTGGAATCTCCCAGGAGTCCTGAGATAAGATAAATATTCAAATTGGTGAAGTAAATTTTCACAACCCAACCCCTACATCCCCTCATTGCATAGCCAACCATTTTTATACAAGCTGTAGGCCATGAAATACACATCACATTATCTTAGCCCTGCCAGTCACATTTTTTAAATTAATACATAAAATCTAATGTAAATCATACCTAAGCTAAAATACTCCACCAAGAGTTTCTTCAGGTACTCTACCAAGACTCGGTAGTACAGAACTTCACAATGTAAAATGAAATACCAAAAGAAAGTCACTTCCCAAAGAAGTAGTGCTTCACTCTGATTCAATGTATTGCCTCTTTTAGAGAGGAGAGGAAAAAAATGTAATTATCTTGAATGAGTAAGCAGATTTCTCCTATTTCAGGAATGATGTTGGGGTTCTCAGTTTATCTATGTATTGCACACAAAATGACCTAAGTGTTTCCTTGTGAGGAGGAGTTGAGGATAATAACCAGGACAGGCCAACTGAGGGGTCAGGTAGAGAGGAATGAGGGTGACAGCAAAGAAAATAGCCCTCGTTAGGCTTGCTCAAGAAAATCAGCTTTTAAAAATTAGGTAGCATTTTCTACTGAAAATAATATATCTCCCTGAAGAGAGACACTGTTGGTATTGCCAGAAGGACACACTTGTTTTGTTTTTGAAAACGTATAGAAAATATCTGTATAAGACCTTTTTTACAGCAAGTCCAAGGCACAGGCAAACCAGCCTACTACTTAGGTAACACAGGTCTGGAAGTTGCTAGGAGAAATGGAGGTTGTGGGCGCCTCTGACAAATCTCCAATGTGGTAATCACAGTCCACACCTCTAGGACTTTGGTAGAAGGCCATTTCCCCTTCAGGAGACAACTATTCTATGTTAGGAAAAAATCTCCATGCTTGCTGTTGGGCTGTGGGAGAAACTGAATTCTTGACCACGAGTGGCTAAGGAGCTATGAGACCAAACCGTCTA
Source organism: Otolemur garnettii (assembly GCF_000181295.1). NCBI lineage: Eukaryota > Metazoa > Chordata > Mammalia > Primates > Galagidae > Otolemur > Otolemur garnettii. Next base: position 2,895,473 of record NW_003852435.1, read on the forward strand.
TTGTGAGCCTAGTGTTTATCTATCCTGTAAATCTAAAAGCAGACAAACAAAACCCAGGATAACAGAGTATTGGCAAGTTCTTGACAAAGGGGTAATCTGTGTTTTCTATTAGCTATTTGTATTTCTCCTCATTGTGACTATTTTGCTTTATTTTTCCTTTTTATCATATAAAAGAGTACTGATGGTGGCTCATGTTGCAGTTCAGGTTGTGAGTGGAACTGTAATTATATTAGTAGCTGATGGATAGAGAAAGAATAGTGCATGCTGATGTACAAAAGGGGAGTGCTGGGGCAGATATCCCCCTGATCCACTCCAGATCCACTACACACTGTTCTCTGCTGCTTTCTTTGCTCCTAGGTGTTGTCCTCTATCTAGAGCTTCAGACGAGATCCCTTGGATTGTAACTTCTGGTTGGGTTCAGAGCTGACCTGTAGCTATACTCCCCAGGTTCAGAACAGGTAGGGGAACAGGTGTGCATGGCTGCCATTTTCTGAAGGTTCCAGCATCCCAGGTCACTCCCCTTAACTTTGCCTATGTATGTGAAAAACACCTTCCTTAAACTCTTCTTAATAACCTTTTGAGGTTACCATCTGTTTTCTGACAGTCTCTAACAGACACAGCTATTTTGATGCAGATGTAACAAAATTGTTTGCTGAGAATGTTTCAAGTGTAAAGAAGCTGTTCTTAGGAATCATGCCACGTGTGTCCTGTACCTGTCTGAACATCGTGATGCGTCTGAGCTTTGCCCTGTACATTTCCCTTTTCTTCCCTCCCATCCTTGACCAGATCTATCCACACTATACTCAAGCAAAGATTTTCATCACAACTTTGATCTTGATGGTGCTGGAGTCAGGGATATGACAAACTTGTACTTGGGGGAGGCTCAGGAATGGAGTAAGGATGTCTGTTACAGATATAATGTGGCAATTAAAAAAAGGTTAAGATAATCTTTCAAGATCTGAACAAAATGATTCCTAGGTCCATCATGTCTATGTTAAAGCAGCTATATTCAAATGTCACGCACTCTATTTAGAGGTATTTCAGTGTGTTAAAATCCACTGAATGGATTTCATGAATGGAGCGTGAAGAAAGGCTAACTTCTTATTACACATACAATAAAAATCAGTGAAAAGAGGTGAAGTGAACTTATGAAATGTAAGTTTCACCAAGAATAGGATGG
>NW_003852435.1:2898090-2899286 GCF_000181295.1 Otolemur garnettii
AATAATCAATATATTCCAATAGCAACAGAAGAATGCAAGTCACGTTTGAACTCCTCTTGTAATTGCCGAAGTCGAATATGGCTTAAGTATAATAATTTTAATACAGTTTTTTCCCTTCTTAAAATGTGTATGCATTTTTCAGCACCTTTGAGTTATCAAAAATGCATATCATTTTGCTTCTTGTGATTTCACAAACAAAATTCATTTTTACTTCTAAATATTAGTCGTGTGCAAGTTAACCTGCAGGATGACTTTTAATAGCTCATGACTATCCTTAACTTATTGAGGATTTAGATTCCTTATTGATCAAAAGGAAATAATAATTCTGGCTTTGTGGGTTTACTGTTGTATTGAAATATATTATACATGCAGTTAATTTTTGTAAAATGCTTTGTTATGCTAAATATCAAGCACATGGTGGTTGTGGTGGTGGTGGTGGTGGTGGTAACACTGGGGGCAGCGGCAGTAAGTGTTGTAAAATTTTCTCTTTGTCCTTTCAGCAGTCCCAAGGATCCTGTAACATACAAGAGGTCCACAACAAGCTAAATATGCTTTTTGTTGTAAAGTATGTTTCCTATTGCTGCTGGAACAAATCACCACAAACTTAGTGGTGTACATCTACTTTATGTTTTTTTTTTACTCCTCTAGGGGTTAGAAGTCCAAAGTGCATGTTACCACCCTAAATCTAGGTGCTTCCGGAATTGTGCTCCTTGTTTGGGGTGCTCTAGGAGGAATCTGTTTTCATGCATTTCCAGCTTCTAGAATCTGTCTACATTCTTTGGCTCCCATTCTCTCCCTCTATCTTCAAAACCAAAGCCTCATCTTCCTATGACTCTCTCTTTTATCTCCTTTTCTCTTCTTTAAGGGCCCTTGTGATAACCTAGAACATACCCCAATAATTTAGGATAATCTCTGGATCTCAAAATCCTTAAACACACTCATAGGTTTTGGGGATTAGGACATGGTAATATTTGAGGGATCATTCCGCCTACCTCAAGAGATTTCTCACATCTTTCAAAAACTTCAGTTGGATGTTATGATCTCTTCCAGTTAATGAGACAACTCTTCTTGTCCCACTACTAAATATGATGAGTTAAAATATAAGTATAGAACTGATACATGTAAAGAATCATAATAAAATAAAAACACTCATTTACTCATCATTCAGCTTAGGAAATAAAATATTATGGGTATAT
>NW_003852435.1:2900096-2901472 GCF_000181295.1 Otolemur garnettii
TCCCCTTTCATCTTTTCATAGTTTTGAATGACAGAATGTCATGCTACAAGTTTGTTGAGTCAGATGATCTCAGTGGGTTCAAGTTCTGCACAATCTATCAATGACATCAACACACAGGTTATAATGTCCTGTGAATGGATGAGTTCACCAAGATAAATCCGCAAGGAAGCTAAGAAGGAATAGTCAAAGAAAAGAATAGGAGAAGGTGAGTCAGAAGACCATAACACTGAGAAAGTTAAGGTACATGCATTTTCAAGGAGGAGGTCATGGTTTATAAGATAAAACACTCCCTGGAGAGTAGATATATTCCTTGGCTATGGCAAAAACAGGAGAAAAATTAGTAGAAGTCTTCTTAAGATATTCCTCAGTAGATGATCAAGGAATGAAATTTATAATGCAGTGGTCTAAACAGTAAATGAAAACAGAAGAAGCAGAGGCAGAGAACTTTGGATGTCATTGTCAAGGAGCTCAACAATGCCAGGAAATAAGAGAAGATAAAACTGGAGAGGCTTGAAGCATCAGAACCAAAGAGAGAGACAGGGCTTTTCAAAAATGCAAGTAGAAAAAGGGAGAAAGTGTGACAAAAAAAATCAAATGAGATCGAGTAATTGGACTTTCACTCCTGGAGTAGCATTCATGGGATCCAGAGAACCAGTGGAGGAGTTAACCTCAGTCACAGTGAGATATTTGCTATCATAATGAGAGAAAGAAATTAGTTATAATACGCTGTCACTTTTGTAGATTGGATGTCAGGAATTTGAAGGGGTTTTTATCTGAGTACTTTTATATTTCTGTGAATTAGAAGACAAGACATTCAGCTGAGAATGAGTGGGAAGGTAATAGTGTAGGCTGGTTAAGATAAGAAATAGTTTGATTAGATATTATGGAAAAATGGAGAAAAATCTTATCAGAACAGAGAAAAATTGATGAGCAGTGTAAATGGCCCTGTTGAGGTCAGAGACTATTACTTTGTAGAGGCAATTTTCTGAAGGTTTTGTGATTTTCTCCAGTTGGATTCAACTGTCTAGGTCCAGGACAAAGAAATCAGTCAGTTGAATTGCCTCAGCTCTGGGTTTGCTGGCTAAGTTCAAAAAACTGGAAAATGGAATTGACAATATTCACAAAGGCTTTGTTGAAATTAATAAGGTTTGTAGGCTTAATGGGAAGAAAGTAAAGCTGAGGAAGAAATAAGACCTTATATGCAATTGATTGTACATCGTAAGAGTGGATCCAAGCTAGCTGGGTGAAATAACATTTAAACTTTATCAATACACTTACCCATCTTCATCTGCTTCTAGGAAGCACTAGAAAGTACTAACGGCACAGTGTAACTTGTCTGTCGATTTGTTTGATTTTCCCATTGTGCTCTTTCAGAA
>NW_003852435.1:2902177-2903605 GCF_000181295.1 Otolemur garnettii
GGCTTGCATGGCCCTGGGAAGTTTGACAGGACAGGATGTAACTCATTGCACAACTGAGAAACTTGGGAAGCAAGAGGAGAGAGAATTTTACCCACACTTTCCAAATCCTTATCTGGGTTTTAAAAAAGTGTTTCATAGGATCATGCTGAAGATTTTACACTTCAAACACCTTCAGATTGCAATCCATCCTTCTGATTAACATCATTTTTATTGTATATGAACTGAAAATTTTCTGATTTTATTTTAATCTTCATGCCTAGATTCCACTTTGTCAGAGTAAACAGAGAAGCTTAATGAAACTGTATAATTACTCTAGGGTTCAGTATACCCTCTTGCTTAATTTTGTATCTTTATCTTTCCTCTGAATTATTAAATATTCAGTATTTTTATTCTGAGATATTTTGCTCTTAACATACTGGGCACAGAAGCTTATCTTTAAAATCCTCTCTACATCTCCCCAATTAATGTTCTGTGCAGTGAGCATCTACCAGCTTTGGTACAGTTAGGGGATTAGACATTTTTGAATGATTTTTTGACTCTGAAGATTGCTTACTTGTTGTTACTAAATTTGGCTGTTTTTTAGCTCCATCATCTTCCATTTCATGAAGGATTTGCTGTGAACCCAATGGATGTTTTCGTGTAACTTTATAATTATCATTCCTAGAAGCTACCTCTATTAGAGCTTGGTACTTTTCTTCATATAAAACTGCTGCTCCTGTAATTGACTTCAACCAAGTCAGGACTAATCCACAATATTTACTTGAAGGTAGGTTTGGCAGCAGAGCAGGATATTGACTATACTATGTATAAATCCTGATATAATAAATAAAACTTTATTTAATATATCTATCTATATCCACATATATATATATCTCAAATTCGGTGCCATGATGAGACAAAGTTAATTTAACATCCATATGTTATAACAGGTTATGACAATACTACTAAAGGGAGAGTTAAAATTGATCAGAGAAAAAACTTTGAGAAATAGATGTTAAGCCTAATGACAGCAACATACCTCAAATAATCTGTATATCTTATTTTCACAGAGTTTCTAACAAAGAAGGTCTGATTCCTTTTGTAATACAAAAGCATCGTTCCTCGGAAAACAAATGCTCTTGGAATCAATCTGTATGATATTTTCCCAATAAACCTTGAATAAGCCAAAATGAATGTCTATTTTGTAATATAAGCAAAGAAGGAAAACTTACATAGGTACTTGAAAAAAAAATTCTAAACTTAAATTTAGGTATAGAGAATTTGCATTACAACTTTATTATTTTTGAGCATTTTGGTTTTTGTATACCTAAAAAAAAAGACAGCTATCTATGTTCCAGACTCCCTTATCAGAGCATATGGAAACATCAGAGAGGAGGTGTTAGTTGCTTTGCTCACATTCCTGTTTTATTTAGTGGGATTAATTTTCCC
>NW_003852435.1:2907592-2908950 GCF_000181295.1 Otolemur garnettii
TGAATCATGAAGTGTCAACCTGTAAGGAACCTGATCCTGATGCAATATTCTAAGTGATATAAGACCAAAGTACAGACAGCATAAAAGTCCATGAAGCAGCTGATGAAATGGAAGAAAAAAGTGAGGATGACACAGAAATTGCAGAGACTTCAGCACAGAAAGAAATCAGACATCTGATAGTGCAGCTGAAGTCATTTTCTGTGGAAAAAATGCCCAGATATGTTGAGTGGTATAGCTAGTGTCAGGTATTCTTTCTCTCCCTACATTTGTAATAAAAACAAGAAACAGGCCAAGATTGGCTTTTTTGAAGAAAGAATGATTAGACAATGAGAAAATAGTAAGCATACTAATTTTGTATGATACTATATATATTATTTTACTGTATTTTGATTATGTATTACTTCATACAATATTCTAAAATAAAAACTGTAACAGAATGTGAAGTATTTGTACATACCAGTACAGGAGCCCTAGTTCCAATGTTGACCACTTTGTTAAAGTCCTTTGTGTGGTCAACTTACAGAGGTTCTACTGTATGTGTATTGACTATCACTATATGTACAATTACTTGTCAATTAAAAATGAAATGAAATTTTTAAAAAGTAAAAATAAAACAAGAAAAAAGAACAAATTTTTCCCCGTTAAAGTTCCCCTATGTGTCCCATGTGGACTTCTATAATTTTTCTCTTCAAGTCTTCATATGTTTGTCGATTGAGTGGTCGATTAACCCTCTAGGTTGGAGAAATGTGCCAGTGAGCTAAAGGATTTAAATCATCCCCAGAGCTGGATTCTGAAAGAAAGATTTCCTAGTTTCAAAATGTTTGTGAAATACCTCGTGCACTGACTGACTAGAGAAAGAAAGATAGGGAGGCCAGGCTCGAGGCCATTCTCTAGTGGCTCTCTAAAAAGCCAAGATACCACAATTGGGGTCAGCAACCTTAATCTTTTCTATCATAGTTTTTATTGCTCTGGTGTGTTTTGATACACTCTAGAGGGAACTGTCATCTTATCTTGCTTATTCCACAGGTCAGGAAATAGGCTTGTAGATGATGTTGAAGTAAGAGGAAGAGGTGAAATGTAATCCCCATTTTACTCTGTCTTAGAATACTGCTTGAAGCATGAAGGTATAATATACTGGTTATTCACTTACAGACATATAGGTAAATTGCAAAAATAAAAATCACTGTAATTATGGTACATAAATGTATTTTAGCTTTCATTTTTAATGTTAATTAACTTATAAAAATTAATATTTGCAACAAAAAGTTAGAAAGAAACCTGAAATCACAGTAATGTGTTTTCATAAAATTTTACATGTAATAAATAAGATCATACTCTACATTTCAATAATGATGTGT
>NW_003852435.1:2922638-2927751 GCF_000181295.1 Otolemur garnettii
GCTCTCCTACAGTGACAAATAATAATCCTTCTGTGTGGCTGTGAAAAAATAATGCTCCTACTACCAAGGTCTAGCCATACATTTTATCAGATAACTTCAGGTCTTCCAATGGCCTTCTATAGTTTTAGTTAACTTTAGACTGTATATGATCCATGATATAATTTCTCAAATGGAGTAGATACCTAGGTATAGTATTTCTAAATAATGAAGATTCCTCACCTAGAATTGGGCCATGAAAAGATCTACATCTAAAAAAACACCCTAAAGTGTTAGGTTTCTCAAGGCATTTTTTATTTCTAATCTTACTGAGGTATAGTTAAAGTATACCAGCCACACGCATTTACTGAGTACAATTTGATCAGTCTGAACATATGACACCACAATCAAGATAATAAGAATTTCCATCAGCCTGAAAATTTTCCTTTTTCCCTTTAAAGCTCCCTCTCTCTCTCTACCATCTTCCCCAGAGAACCATTGATCTATCTTCTTTCATTATAGATTAATTAACATCTCTGGATATTTAAATAAAGGAATCATGGGTGCTCTTTTTGTATGGATTATCTTACTCAGCTGCTTATTTTAGAATTAATTGAGGTTGTAGAGAACATGAATGATTCATTCCTCTTTATTGCTGAGTAGTATTCCACCATACAGATGTGAAATACATCTTGATATATTTCTGACAATATATCTAAAAGATATTTTAAATCAATTTCTTAAATCCACTTGCTTACTTTGTAAGGATCACATAGTACTAAATCGTATGTAACATACCATTATAATCTCTTGATGCTGTAACAAACCCATTGGTACATTTTGTGTATGTGGATATTTCTGCAGGAAATGGCAAGAAGTGAGAGAGATATCTCAAATGACATGCCCTATTAAATTTAGATGGATATTATACTGTGGCCAGAAAAATCGTGACATTGCACACTGGTATAATTTTCTATGAGACCATATTTCCTACATCATATTTAAAAGTATTTCAATATTTGCTAGTATGATGGGTGAATGATGATATTAAAGTAAGAAATTATAATTTTCTATTTACTAGTGAATTTGTATCTTTGACTTTAATAACTATAATTGACATTGCATCATTTTTTTGCATTGATTCTTCACATCTTTTTTCTAAAATTTTGTTTTATTAGATAATTGGCTTATGTTTATTGATTAGCAGAAACAGATATATTCTAGATATGTGTATGTCTGTTAGAATTCTTCTCTGCTTTTTCAGTTGTGTTTAAACTTGATATTTTTCTCATAGAAATCTATTATTCCAACTCTAGTACTCTGAGTAATACCTTAATGAAATAATGAATATTTTCAATTATAATTTAATTAAAACATTTCCTTTATTTTATTGAAACTTCTATAAGTGTGTTTTTCTTCAGGGAAAAATTAAGAGCATATGTTGTGGATGAACAACTAATTTTTTTTAATACCAACTACTAGATGATCTTTCTTCAATTAATTAACAACCATCTTGGCTCGTCACCTGTGGCTCAAGCAGCTAAGGCTCCAGCCACATACACCTAAGGTGGCGGGTTCGAATCCCCAGCCCGGGCCCGCCAAACAACAATGATGGTTGCAACCAAAAATGGCCAGGCGTTGTGGCGGGCGCCTGTAGTCCCAGCTACTTGGGAGGCTGAGGCAGGAGACTCGCTTGAGCCCAGGAGTTGGAGGTTGCTGTGAGCGTGATGCCATGGCACTCTACCCAGGGGGATAGCTTGAGGCTCCGTCTCAAAAAAAAAAAACAACCAACTTACATCATTCTTAGGCCTTCAGTATTTTTGCATCTGCCTTCAATATCAGTTAAAGATATAATGTGACCTAAGGAATTGAAAAGAAATAAATTCAAATATCATTTTTTTAAATGACATGCTTGTATTCATGAAATACACCCCCAAAAGATGAAAATATAAATAAAATAAATTAACAACAGTAAGTTCACTGGGTTTAAAAATAATTAAATTATATTTCTAAAGAGTTGAAGTAATTTATGTGATAATTACTTTTATAGTATAAAATCCTATGGAGAATTATAAAATATATTGAAAGATAATACATTGTAATTTTTAAAAGAAAGGTGGGTATTATAAATGAGTTAATTCAACTTTATCTTGCTTAGAAAAAATGTACACAAAATATAAAGAAAGTTCAAAGATTGAAAGAATATAACAATGAAAACCTGATATGATTTTCTTAAAATCAGGAAAATTAGATGTTGCAGCCAAATTCTTTTCTGGAGATAAAGTAACTACATAATAATAAATTTTAAAATCACAAAAAGGAATTTTTTGGAACTGGAAAAACCTGTTTTTTAGGTGTAAATAGAAAAACTAAGAACTAAAGAATACCAGAGTCTTATGAAAAAGTAGAATAAGGAAAAAATATGACTTGCCAAATATGAAAATTTAATTTGGATGTGTAATCATTCACATATATTGGTAATAATGTGATTATAGACAAATGGATCAAATAGAAAGTCTAAATTTACCTCTCTCTGTTCTCCATTTATATATACATGTACACATGTGTATACATATACATATATATATATTTTGTTGATAAATCTGTAGACATTGCATGTTAGCAATAAAGATGATATTGAGACAATTGAGAAATGATATTGAGACAATTGCTGGATCACATTTCAATAAATTGAAATATGCTTCTAATGTGGCATCATACAACAAAAAAGAAAGTCCATTCTAGGTGGAGATAAAAGTTTAAGAATTACAAAATAAAATCTATTTTTTCAGCAAAGGATCATAAAAAACTGGGAGATACATATAGAAAATTAAAATATTAGGAAATACTTTTTGGAAAGCTCAAAGATTCAAGAAAAGCAAATAAGTAAAAAAATAAGTCAAAGATACATAATAGAATTTTATAAAAGAGGAAACCAACATACACAATGTCAAATAGTGAAGCAATGTTTTCCACCTCATTAGTAATGACATAAGTAAATACTAAAATGGCAATAAGATATCTCTTCACACCCTCCTAACCGCAAAAACTAAAAGAAGTTGAGCAATTCTTAATGTTGGTGAGCATGTTAAACAACATACCCTTTCATCCACTGCCAGGAGGGAAATTAACTGATAAAAGCACTTTGAATGACAAGGTGAACTAAAATAAAATCTTATAAGCTCCAGCAAACTGAATGAGCTCCACTCTTGGCCAAAGGGACTCCAGAAATACCCCAAACTGACTTTCTGGGCCATGAGAAGGGAGGTCAGATGTCTCATCATGCCTCCCCTTTTCTGGAGATTTCCTCGGTAACTCACCAAGGAGCCTAAGAATATGCAACATAAAGCTTGAACCACATAGGCGGGTCTTCAATTTACCCACTAGATCTCATGGTGACATGTCTCTGATTAATAGAGTTACTTATTTTACATTTAAACATTTTAAGCCTTTAGACAAAGCTTCATTTTTTTTAATCGATTACAAAGCTAAGAATCTTTAAACCCACCTGTAACCTATAAACCCCCTCTTGGCAATGTCCTGCCTTTGGGGGCTAAACCAGTGTATACCTCCCATGTATTAATTGATTACTTGACATGTAATTCCTGTTTCCCTGAGATGTGCAAAACCAAAGTGTCACCCAACCTCACAGAGACCACTAGCTCAAGTTTTCTTGGATGTGGTTCTCGGCCATGGTCTTCAAGTTTGGCTCAGAATAAACCTCTTAAAACTATTTTACAGAATTTGAGTTCTTTTCCATTAACAACATTTTGAGAAAATGATAAACATCTTCATAGCATCAGCCCACAATTCTGCTTTTTAAACACATACTCTGGAGAACTCTTGCAATGAGTCCCAGGAAATACATACACAAATATTAACAGCAGGGGCATTGGTGGCACACAAAGCAGCCTGGCAGCCAGGTTTGTGTGACCACAGCTGGGAATCCTGAGGTTTCCCACACAGGTGGTGACCCAGCTGGGCAGTGAGTGGGCTATGGCCAGGTGGTGAGGTCTCTTTCCTTCTGGCCATTGACTGCTGTGCCCTGGCTGTGGGTTATAACCCTACCGAGGCCTAGAAGCCCAATCAGCTGGTTCGCCCAGGGGCGCTTACCTGGCTTCCATGATGGATGCCTTAGCAGAGAGCTTCGAGCTGTCCTGTTATTCCACTTCTGAGCTAAATTTGATGGCTGTACTTGGATATTTAGAAAACATCATTATGGATGAGGAGTTCCAGTGATTACAAGGAAATTTCATGGATACATACTGCCAGGAATTTGAAAACACAGAAGAGAATAAACTCACATACACATTTATTTTTAATGAATATATTTCTTTGGTTAAAAAAAAAAGGTATGTAAAAGAACACCTGCTAGCTAGAGCAGATGGATTTAAAGTGGTGACTTTCATAACAACATTATGGTGCCATAAAGATGAAGTGGCTGGTGACATATTTGACATCCTGTTCACATTTATGGATGTTCTAGCTTTTAAAGAAATATTTCTTGACTATAGAGCAGAAAAAGAAGGCTGAGGACTGTACTTAAGCAGAGTTTAGTGGTGACTTTGTTGTATAAATCATCTTATTTGCCAACTTCCCAGAGCAGTCTGTGATATCAGGTCCTACCTTCAGCCAATGAATGGGATCATTCTGGATGTCACTGGCCCAACGGGCCAATAGGCTTAACTAATGATGACAGAAAAATGCATCTCAGAAAGACTGACACCATCCTGAATTCATATTAAGCATTGTTGTGTCAAAAACAAAATAACCTAACCCACCCAGACCTGGTTCTTCTGAAATAACTTCTTACATTCATTAAACGTAATACTCTTCCCCCTGCCCACGAGTATGCTTTCCTCAGGGGCTTCTGAGTCAGACTCCTAGAGCAAGCCATGTCCCACATCCTATCTGAGGGACCCCTTCCCCAGAAAACATGTTGGTGTACCAACAGTATGGAATAACCCACCATAACGAATCTCATTTTCCCCAGCAGGCTTTGCATGAATTTTTTTTTTTTTCTTTTTTTTTGTAGAGACAGAATCTCACTTTTTCACCCTCGGTAGAGTGCAGCGGAGTCGCTCCAGCAACCTCCAACTCCTGGGCTTAGGCGATTCTTCTGCCTCAGCCTCCCAAG
>NW_003852435.1:2927771-2930659 GCF_000181295.1 Otolemur garnettii
CTTATGAAAAAGTAGAATAAGGAAAAAATATGACTTGCCAAATATGAAAATTTAATTTGGATGTGTAATCATTCACATATATTGGTAATAATGTGATTATAGACAAATGGATCAAATAGAAAGTCTAAATTTACCTCTCTCTGTTCTCCATTTATATATACATGTACACATGTGTATACATATACATATATATATATTTTGTTGATAAATCTGTAGACATTGCATGTTAGCAATAAAGATGATATTGAGACAATTGAGAAATGATATTGAGACAATTGCTGGATCACATTTCAATAAATTGAAATATGCTTCTAATGTGGCATCATACAACAAAAAAGAAAGTCCATTCTAGGTGGAGATAAAAGTTTAAGAATTACAAAATAAAATCTATTTTTTCAGCAAAGGATCATAAAAAACTGGGAGATACATATAGAAAATTAAAATATTAGGAAATACTTTTTGGAAAGCTCAAAGATTCAAGAAAAGCAAATAAGTAAAAAAATAAGTCAAAGATACATAATAGAATTTTATAAAAGAGGAAACCAACATACACAATGTCAAATAGTGAAGCAATGTTTTCCACCTCATTAGTAATGACATAAGTAAATACTAAAATGGCAATAAGATATCTCTTCACACCCTCCTAACCGCAAAAACTAAAAGAAGTTGAGCAATTCTTAATGTTGGTGAGCATGTTAAACAACATACCCTTTCATCCACTGCCAGGAGGGAAATTAACTGATAAAAGCACTTTGAATGACAAGGTGAACTAAAATAAAATCTTAAAAGCCCCAGCAAACTGAATGAGCTCCACTCTTGGCCAAAGGGACTCCAGAAATACCCCAAACTGACTTTCTGGGCCATGAGAAGGGAAGTCAGATGTCTCATCATGCCTCCCCTTTTCTGGAGATTTCCTCGGTAACTCACCAAGGAGCCTAAGAATATGCAACACAAAGCTTGAACCACACAGGCGGGTCTTCAATTTACCCACTAGATCTCATGGTGACATGTCTCTGATTAATAGAGTTACTTATTTTACATTTAAACATTTTAAGCCTTTAGACAAAGCTTCATTTTTTTTAATCGATTACAAAGCTAAGAATCTTTAAACCCACCTGTAACCTATAAACCCCCTCTTGGCAATGTCCTGCCTTTGGGGGCTAAACCAGTGTATACCTCCCATGTATTAATTGATTACTTGACATGTAATTCCTGTTTCCCTGAGATGTGTAAAACCAAAGTGTCACCCAACCTCACAGAGACCACTAGCTCAAGCTTTCTTGGATGTGGTTCTCGGCCATGGTCTTCAAGTTTGGCTCAGAATAAACCTCTTAAAACTATTTTACAGAATTTGAGTTCTTTTCCATTAACAACATTTTGAGAAAATGATAAACATCTTCATAGCATCGGCCCACAATTCTGCTTTTTAATCACATACTCTGGAGAACTCTCGCAATGAGTCCCAGGAAATACATACAAAAATATTAACAGCAGGGGCATTGGTGCCACACAAAGCAGCCTGGCAGCCAGGTTTGTATGACCACAGCTGGGAATCCTGAGGTTTCCCACACAGGTGGTGACCCAGCTGGGCAGTGAGTGGGCTATAGCCAGGTGGCGAGGTCTCTTTCCTTCTGGCCACTGACTGCTGTGCCCTGGCTGTGGGTTATAACCCTACAGAGGCCTAGAAGCCCAATCAGCTGGTTCGCCCAGGGGCGCTTACCTGGCTACCGTGATGGATGCCTTAGCAGAGAGCTTCGAGCTGTCCTGTTATTCCGCTTCTGAGCTAAATTTGATGGCTGTACTTGGATATTTAGAAAACATCATTATGGATGAGGAGTTCCAGTGGTTACAAGGAAATTTCATGGATACGTACTGCCAGGAATTTGAAAACACAGAAGAGAATAAACTCACATACACATTTATTTTTAATGAATATATTTCTTTGGTTAAAAAAAAAAAGGTATGTAAAAGAACACCTGCTAGCTAGAGCAGATGGATTTAAAGTGGTGACTTTCATAACAACATTATGGCGCCATAAAGATGAAGTGGCTGGTGACATATTTGACATCCTGTTCACATTTATGGATGTTCTAGCTTTTAAAGAAATATTTCTTGACTATAAAGCAGAAAAAGAAGGCTGAGGACTGTACTTAAGCAGGGTTTAGTGGTGACTTTGTTGTATAAATCATCTTGTTTGCCAACTTCCCAGAGCAGTCTGTGATATCAGGTCCTACCTTCAGCCGATGAATGGGATCATTCTGGATGTCACTGGCCCAACGGGCCAATAGGCTTAACTAATGATGACAGAAAAATGCATCTTAGAAAGACTGACACCATCCTGAATTCATATTAAGCATTGTTGTGTCAAAAACAAAATAACCTAACCCACCCAGACCTGGTTCTTCTGAAACAACTTCTTACATTCATTAAACGTGATACTCTTCCCCCTGCCCACGAGTATGCTTTCCTCAGGGGCTTCTGAGTCAGACTCCTAGAGCAAGCCAAGTCCCACATCGTATCTCAGGGACCCCTTCCCCCAAAAACATGTTGGTGTACCAACAGTGTGGACTAACCCACCATAATGAATCCCATATTCCCCAGCAGACTTTGCATGAATTTTTTTGTGCACTCACAGCTCCTATTCACATGGGTCAAAGTTTCAGCCTTTAGCATCTATGGGGTTTTTGAGTACTTTCCTAAGGTGTTATTCAACCCCATTCTGAGATTTCTCAATCTCCTATGATCACAGCTTGTTCTGGCTATGGAAATCAATGTATAGTGAGGTCCTTTACCTAAAAGCTGCGTGTGAAGATCAACTCCCTGTTCGTAACATTTGTAGTCCTGTTATCACTATGTTCACTGTGTTTTCTGCTAGTCCTGACATAGCC
>NW_003852435.1:2931408-2932858 GCF_000181295.1 Otolemur garnettii
CAACCCAAATAGATATCACAAGAAAATGCACACATAAATTGTGGTATTTTTATTTCAATGGATAGTATTCAGCAATGGAAATTATCTCAATAAAGTTGATTTCAGACTCAAAATTTGAAAGATGGAAGCAACTTAGAGAAAAATGAAATATCGTCCTCATTGTATATAGTTCAAAATTGAGCGAACGTTAACTATTTCATTGTTTAGTGATACACATGTAGTAGATTAAAAACGGTAATTATTAACATAGAGTTCGATTATGATTGTGTCACTGGAAGGAATGTGACACAGTTTTGAGAGAAATACACAGGAGATTCTTATGCACTAATAATACGGTATTTCTTAAATTGGATTGCAGGTACACGTATCTACATTTTATTTCTTAAAAATTTTATGTCTTTGTCAAAATGCGCTGTCTTTTCATTAATAATCTTCATATGTTTGTTTATTCTTTGGACATAGTCATAGATATTTTAAAGTCATTTTCTATTGCTTGTAATATTTTAAATCACTTGTATGTCTTCTTTTATCATCTATTATATATTCTTCCTCCTTAGATATTATTCACGTGATCCTGTACAGTTAAATGACCATTAAATATTTAATAAATGGTAGCTGTTATGATTGAAAGAATTAAAGAGACCCCAGCAATATTATCTTCCTTTAGAGAAGACCCACCCTCATCTTTATTAAGAAGGAAGAATGAAGGACTAATCACCTTACTGCAGTCTGGAACTGAAGTAGGTTTAGGCTGAATAAGTTTTGATAAAAGTTAGTTGACGTCTAGCTCTCTTCTACTCCTTGAGCTCTGCTTATCACAGCTTGCAAATGAGAATTGACAGTCTCTTATCACCCAGGCACTCTAAACATTTCCACCCTCCTTGTAGATTGTTTTTAGTTTAGCTTTTTAGTATTCTGCCCAGAGCAACTCTAATAATTCCAAATGTCTATGGAGCAGACTGGCTATTTGTTTGTGTAACTATCTAAAGCGCTGCCAATACTTTGCTCCAATTTTCCCTTCTGCCTGGGACCTACACCATTTTCAGCTTTCTGCCTGCACAAAGAATTGGGAAATTTCTTCTCTGAAAAGGCAGTTGTAAATTTTAAGCTCAATTCAGGAAGATTCACATACACTGGAATTTTAATTCATCATAGTCCATTTTTCCCAAACTTGCTCATGGCTTTGACAAATATGATTTCTGTGATTAGTTTTTCCTACAGTTCTCAGTGGCAGCTCTGGCTGGCCATAAAGTATTCAATCTAAAAATGAAATATCTAGTTATTTCATATTCTGGATGATAGTTATTTGTACATTCTAGTTATTTGTACATTCTTGATGATAATGTTGAGGATATGTTAATAGATGATTGCATTATTATCTTCCGTGAAATGTTTGTTAGTCTTTTCTGTTGTACTTCCATCCTTCTTCTTTGATTTTCATTAGTTCATT
>NW_003852435.1:2935820-2937001 GCF_000181295.1 Otolemur garnettii
GGGACAGCTTGAGGCTCTGTCTCAAAAAAAAAAAAAAAAAAAGAATTTCACAATTTTAAATTTAGAGAAACATCTCAACAAAAGGTATATCCACGTCGTCATTAATACATTTTCTTACTTTGAACGATCTGACTTGAACTACTTACAGTGTTAGAGCACAAAGTATTTTTTAGCTTAATTCTAGTTATTAAAAAAGCATGCCGTTTTTTAAAATTTCCTCTCTGTATAAGCTATCACAAGGATTAAATACGTTGAAATCGCTTTTAATTACATGATACATTTCCAGAGATGATGGAAACATATCAACTGTATGTTTATTTATTTATTTCATATTTCTAAGAGACAGAGTCTCACTGTCTCCCATGCTGGAGGACAGTGGCACTATCATAACTCACTGTACCCTTGAACTCCTCGGGGAAAGTAATGGTCCAGGTCCAGCCTCCTGCATTGCTTGGATTACAGGAATGAGCCATTATGCCCAGCTCTCAACTCTCTACTTCTAGGATTCATTTCTATTATTAATAGCTGTAAGTTGTTTGGGGGGGTTGCAGAATTAGAAAATTCTTTTTGTTATTTGATTTTTTTAAATATTTCTATCATCACTAACATTTTGTAAATGTGGAATCGTGTCTTCTGATTTTTCATTCCAAATATAAATCTTTATAACATTTTTGCCAATATTTTATGCATCTCTACAAATTTTTGAAGACACCTTTGAAAAATCACCAAGGACTTCCACAACAAGAATAAATATACTAAATGTGCTTCATGTTCCTTTTATAATTTGCCAGCATTTCCCTAAGACCAGGGAGAGTTATTTAATTTCTTGAAAAGCCTGGTTCACAACTTGATTATCTGGTTTCACCACCTCTCTCATGTTCCATGTCTTTGGGGATGCACTATTGGGCATTCAATACACTTAGAGGTGAGTGCAATTTTCATTCACAAGCAGAAAACAAATATGAAATGCCCTGAGGCTTTTGTTCTCCATGCTTAGAACTAAGTAAAATGGTCACAGGGTCTCATGCGACTTTTAGGTCAAAACTTCACTGGTAACATTTTCTCAGCAAAATGCAATTGGTTTGGGGGCAGCTACCACTGCTCCGAGTTAATGACTACCTCGTGCTCCATTTTTACTAATCAGTTATATTATTCTTCAGAATTGAGGCCTGCCGTTTTAA
>NW_003852435.1:2937738-2939040 GCF_000181295.1 Otolemur garnettii
TTCAGCAGATTATTTAAAAGACATATAAATTCCTGAGGTCAGCAACTTAGTCTCTTACTCAACACTTAGAAGATGTTCAATAAATACTTGTTTACTGAATGGTCGATTCACAATATTCATCTTGGGCTCAGGTTGGGAAAAGAAAACATGGTCTCTTAAACACTGTGGTATTTAATTTCAGAAAACTAGTAGGTTCAAGGGAAAACCTATTCAACTGAGAATTATTATACTGTTAGCTTAGTTGCAATTATACCACTATTGCAAAACTTCACTTTGTAATAAAAAATTAAAAATGTTAATGTTCTATTAAAATTTTTAAAAAATTAAAAATGTTTTCAAAGTTTTATTAGTGATTGTCATGATATATGTGATGTTTTATGACAAACATAGTAACATTTTTCCCCCAATGGAAAATAAATTATTTCTTAAGGAATAAATTGAGCAGAAAAATGAATCAACATCTTTATGTCTTCCATTTGAACTGAAGAACGTGTTGACTCTCCTACTTTTATATGTCTTTTTAATTATTGGTATTGCAGCAATTAAAAAGCACAATTAACTGTAGAATCTCAGTGAAATGCTATATAGATAATAGCTATTAAAAATGTTCTCATATTTTTTAAAATAAAAAATATTGCTACTAAAGGAACTATTTGCAAAGGAAAAAATATAACTATTATATAAGCATGTATTATATATTAGATAAAATGTGATGTTGATCTTTTGTTCCATTTTTCTTATAACATCATTATAAAACTTTTTTTTGAAACATTGCTGTTTTACCCGTCGTAGTCTATCTATATAAAACTGTTGATATGGATCTAAGTTAATCTTATCATTTGAGGTTTTTAGTTTATGTGGCAGATAATGCTGTGGGAAAATTAATACATATTTATAATACCTTATATACTGTGTGTGAGGGGGGGTGTGTGTGTATATATATATATATACTACAATTGTTGCATATAGATGGTATATCTGTTATGTACCAATCATTGCTAAATAGGTAAATAACATGTATAAAATCTAACTACATAAAAGAATTACTAAACTGAGAATATAGTACAAATTCTGTAAGTTGACCACCCAAGGGACTGTGACAAACTGCTCAACATACAGAGGTGGTCTATATAAGGGACTTTCATTCAGTCCATGTGGTGCATGTCTGGTCTATGAAAATTAGGTCACCTCAAGAAAGCAGTTTATATTGGGAAGTAGTCAACTATGGAGGTTCTACTGCATTTTTAAATCTCTATAGTAAAATAAACCAAATATTATATACATATATATATATATATATAT
>NW_003852435.1:2939930-2941060 GCF_000181295.1 Otolemur garnettii
AGGCAATGGCAGGCTGATACATGAACATAGCAGCAATATAGTTCTTACACTCATATTCATCAGCATACTAAATCTTGGCACCTGTCTCTCTTCTTCAGATGCAAAATACTCAAGGCATAACAGTGTCAAGATTTAATTTAGGGACATTCTGGGGGATAATTTGATGCTTTAACTTCTCTAGATTTAATGTCAGGAAGGTTCGGATTGAGGGACAGAACTGATGTAAAGCTAATTCCTCTGCACTCCCCTCTGAAAAAAAAATTTATTCTGCTTTAATCCCTAAAAATGTTCTCATATTACTGCTGTCATGAAGTTATTAACATCTTTTTTCTCATATTGCTGCTGTCATAAAGTTATTAACAACTCTATGTTTGCTCTTATTCCAAATTCAATTTTATTTTTTAACTTTTTACAATATGTCCATATTTAAAATTCCCACATTCACCTCAAATAAATATCTAAATATTACTGATAAGATCCCTTCACTCCTCAGGTTGTCACTTAGTTCCAGAAGTGCTAAAACTAATTTCTTAGAACACAGTTGATACACAATAACATCCAGTGAAATGAGTATGCCACTCTTCAGGTCTCTAAATTTGAAGATCCTCCGAATTTTCTTGTTTTAAAATTTGTTCTCATCTAATAATATATTAAAAATAATGTATTAGTGGACTGTTATTCTTCCTAATATATCACCTCTATCATTTCTCTTTGCTATTTAAGAAATTTCTGTGCCTCTATAACTCCTGATTCCTTACTGCATCAGATCCACACATCTTTGTTTTATTGTTAAGATATTCATGGGATAATCTCAATCAATCTAGGCTAGTTTTCTATTACATCCCATTAGGAATCATATGATTTAGTATTAAAAATACTTTTACTATCTTCAAATATTCTGTAAACATTCTATATCCAGTTATTATTGATGGTGATGCTTATTAGCAATACTTCAGTGCAGTGAGAGAAACCTAAAATATATAGGATTTAGATGTTTACTTCTTTTTCATGCTAAAATTATTTGGTGGCTTCATGGATCAGGGTATTTCTCCATCATGTCTACATTCTTGGCAACATAAAGAAGAAAAAGAGAAGTAGGGGGAAGGTAACTTCTCTTTAAGAGCATAACC
>NW_003852435.1:2941520-2949918 GCF_000181295.1 Otolemur garnettii
TTTTGGTCCTATCTTTACTTCACCTCCCTAGGGTTCTATAGTCCAAAGCAACTTGATTAGTATTATAATTTCTGTTCCACTTCATTCCTCAGATTTAGGGTTCCCATTTTTCTCTCTTCTTGTTATCCCTCAACCATCTACTTTTCTCAGCTTTCACTATTTCATAGACATTTCTAAGTGTTTTTTTTTTCATTTCTCATTCTTATAATTCTCAAAGATTTAAAATCTTTTAGATCATTTTAAATTTATTTTGTGGTGTCTTGTGAGCTAAAAAAAAATCACATTAATTGGATTATAAGTCATATGAGAAACCAAGTATTTATTTACTAATTCACTGAAAAGTTACTATGGCAAACTATGATAATGCTATTACACATAATAGATACTATTGCAGCTCACCACAAACTCCCTAGTTTAGCTATTGGCATTTAGAAGAGTCTTTTTTCACCTATAGGGCAGAAATACTACAAATTTCCAATTAGTACCTTATAACAATCTTAGAAGTCAAGCATCATGAACCAGTGTGGGGAAGGGGAGTGAACCAGAGTGGAATAGGTGGGGAATGAGGAAAATACAGCATAAGAGAAAACACAGAAATGAAAGATGAGATTGGGAGGACTGACTGAGCTGATGACTGCAGCCAGCACCAAAGCACAAAAATCAGCTTTATTTTATAGTATCTGTACAGGGTTGTCCAGGGGGAAGTAGCATAGACAATTTGGGGAAATAGCATAAACAAAAGATGTAATTTTGGTCTTACAGTACAATTGCAAAATATAAATGACTTTAATAAAAACAAATTATCTTGTTAATGGTTTCTACTCAACTTCGTTAACATACAACAAGAAGTAAGAAAGGAAAGATTCAGGAGGATCTCAGCATAGTTGACAAAACAAAGGAAGAACTATGTGACTTAGTGGCTTCTACTCAACTTCATTAACATATGACAAGAAGTAGAAGACAAAGATCACAAGAATCTCTGCATAGTTAACTAGATAAAGGAAGAGCTACATAACTTTTGGCAGAGGGAGCATGAAGAAAAGAATATGTCTGTTTAGGGGAATAGAGGAGAAGCAGTTGGGGGTTCATTCCCTGAATGTTCCCCAGGCTGTGAGGGCCCTGCCATCTCACAGCCCACTCTCCACAGTCAACTGAATTACATATAAGCAAATTATATACTATACTTGCTTTATTTCCAAGTTTGAAACATTTTAAAATAGAGAAAGATCTTGCCATTTGGGGAAATAAACATTTTCTCTCTTTTTTATTACTTTACATTTTTTTTCTATTTAGCTTTGTAGAGGCATCTTAGTCAACAGAGTGAAAGGACTATCAAAACACAGGTATGAAACTGACATAAACAAAAAACAATCCCATCAATTGAATGTACTGTTTTTTTCCTGTGTTCCTTAAGTTCTTGTTATAAGTGATTTTGAGTGATAACCATGTTTTCCTATTTACTTATTTAGAATCTTAAAAAATAATAAAGACAAGGAATGAAAAATATGAAGATAGAGTCCAAGCGTGCATTTATTTCTCATGCCCACCAGCTTCTCGGGAGACATGTGAGAAAATTTTGCAGGAACTTTATTGAATTGGTGCTTTATTCATTTCTAAG
Source organism: Otolemur garnettii (assembly GCF_000181295.1). Classification (NCBI taxonomy): domain Eukaryota; kingdom Metazoa; phylum Chordata; class Mammalia; order Primates; family Galagidae; genus Otolemur; species Otolemur garnettii. The sequence continues at coordinate 2,943,139 of NW_003852435.1, forward strand.
AAAGGAAACTTTCTAGATGTTACCTTTAAGGGCAAAGGAATATTGTAGAAATTTAAGGTCATCTTTCAAATTGAATGATTTTGTAGTCCCAGTAGAAAACAAGTCTTCCAGAGAGGCCATTTTAAACAAGTGAATAGGAAGGACACACTTTCAATTGCATTTCAGAATGGTATTGTTTTTGACCTTTAAGTGATTTCCTTAAGCATTTAACACTCATGAAAAGACATCAAATTGGTCGTTGATTGACAACATAAAAGGGATTAACTGTACTCTAGCCCCTTAGAGTCTGACTCGTAGGAAGCCAATCAACCCAAAAAAATGAGAGTGGAGGTCATAAATGCAAGAATGTACTCAGAGTGATAAAAAAGAGCAAATCCTTGTCAAGTTCTCTGCTACCCTCCCGGAAACCAGGATAAATGACAGCCAACCTTTTTACTTAGGTAATTCTAAAACTTCATAAAAATTGTAAAAGTTTCTCACCTGATTACTATCTGGATTTACATCCCAAATTTTATTAGCAATATTGCTTATATCTAACTTATAAAATATAAACGGCTCTCTGCTCTATTGGGAACAAAGTATGCTTGATGCTTGCACATTTTCCTAAACCCTGAAACTATAGAAAATAACTTATTTAAATGTAAGGCATGTCACAATGTATTAAATCAGGCAATTTTTATTTTAGTGGGTTAACCTCCAGATCCCCACCATGAGCACAAATAACAAGGAAGTTATAGTTTATGTATTTCTGTATTTTAGTATTTTATATACAACAATATATACCAATTTTATATACACCAATCTTGAATTGGTGCAGCACAAATTATAGCTGTATATATTCATTAACGGGAAACAGACATACACCAAGAAAATCATTTAAAAAAATTTGGCTGTTTTTTCAGACTCATCTAAATTTTCTGGAAAAAGCTTCTGTGCTTCCATGTGCCACAGTTGTACCTAATCTACTTTATGGTTAGGGTTGCGAATGTTCAAGGAGAGTCTGACTTTAAAGCTAATTAAAAATGTGAGAGTACACTTTATTTCACTTACAAAAACAGAATTTCCAGGAGCAAGTTTCCACAAAAACAGATCTGAACAATTCACTTCTACTTCCATTTTCATACACAGTGTCTTTCCTACCCTTCTATTTTATATTAAACTTTTGTTGCTTTACATTTTAGCTCACCCCTTCTCCCACAGTGATGATGAACACCTACCAGAAGTGGGCTGATTCCATAGATCTTGTTAAGTACAGTGTATAAGAGATCATTGTTTTGAACTGAGCTTCCACTCTAGACTCTGATAGATGAGAGCAAATCAGAATGGAGTCACTTGTGCTAGATGCCTTGTAATCAAAGTAAACATAGAAACTAAAAACAAAACATTCACAGCAACCAATCCAAAGGAGCCCAGTCTATATTAGCAGGCATGATATGATAATTCTCACTGCTGTAACCCACACAAAGAAAGTAGCAAGTGACCTGATGTTAACCCAATTGCTCTTTGCACTAAGTGGTTTGTTTCATTGTTCCTACTCAAGCTACCTTATAGAAACCAACAGTTCTACCACACAGAGTGGAGATCTTTCCATTTTTACACAGGCCCTGCCTATATCATTAATCACTAATAAAAGCTAATTGATCTCTAAGTCTACATTTATTAGAACTTCATTCTTTGCTAACTTTAATATATCTTTGTTTTTATGGATTTCTTCTGTGAATTAGAATCATAAGATTATTGTTGTCCTGCCAAACTCACTGCTATGATCCACAGGTTCAAGGTTAAGAAATTGTTTCAATTTCTGTTGGGAATAAGTGGCTCAGTAAAATGATAAGAATGTAAATGAAATCAAGCTGTCAAAGAACTGAAAAATGATATTTATCTTTGTGTATCTTTTCCAGTCACATTACTTTTAAGAATCTTGGAACCTGGGTTTTAATTGAAGCATAAGTTAGCTTCTTTCCATGTTACAGGTAACATCTCAACAGAGCAAAAAATAAAAGTCAAAGAAGAGTTTGAATTTCTTGAAATGGCTAAATCCAGTGGTCAGCTCATTGGCTCTCCAAAAATCAGGAATAAAATTGGATAAAATTTTCTAAAACAACGACTTAGGGGTTCTAGAGATTTAACAAAAAATTGTGGAACATTTATTTATAAATAAATATATGTGCATACAATATGGCCATAAAATTCACATGCAATTTAAAATAGTGTACAATTTAAATTTGCACACAAACTTTATGATGACCCCATATTTAGGTAAGAACAGCTGTGCTCTGTGGCCTTCAAGCCTGAAGCGCTGACCCTCACCCTCAATTCCTCTAGATAGATTGGTGAGAACAGCAATTTTTCTCACTTCATTGCTAACTGAGAAAACCAGCAACTTTGCAGATGAGGATTTTGGGAGAAGGGTTAAAACTTGCTGTCAGTGTCATCACAAGTAGTGAACTTGGTAGCAAATGAACAAAATCTCTCTACCCAGAAAACCTGCTATTTTGTCACAGGGTGAAAAATAAATGGAAAGATCATAAATATAAGAGAACATCAGAAAGACAGGATAAACTTTCCACATATCTCTGTCAAATAGAAAAATTATGCACATATGCAAGGGAGACCTGAGAAACCCCAGAGAAAACAAATCAGAGCCGAGGTAGACCAGAATGCTGGCTGAACTTTGAACATGGTCCCCAAAATATCCACAAAGGGTAAGCAGAGAGTGGAAGCCTTGCTGGCCTGAGGTATTTGAGCACATCCTCTTTTCAAATCCTTGGTTAACCATGAAGCGATGCAGAAACTGTGGCAGCCTTGGGAAGCCAACCTTAACACAAAAAAATGATTTTAAAATGCTTTAAAGGAAGAAAACAAATAATAAAACAATCTGAGCAAAATAAGCAGCAGTTGTACATCACTAAGAGACAAATTTCATGGTTTGAATGTAGGCATATTACAAAACGTGAAACAACAGCAACTATTGCGAAAATCTAAGGAAAGAAATCAGAATAGACAGTCACCATGAGGTAATAAAATACTACTCTATTTTTGACAGGACATCACAGGCATGAAAGAAATAAGAATGGGTCACAGTTGCCTATCTGAATGCTTCACCTGCAGCTCATCATAGTTAATCTCAGGCAAAAGCATGGATTATTCACACAAATGAACAAAATCTCTCTACCCAGAAAACCCGTTATTTTGTCTCAGAGTGAAAAATAAATGGAAAGATCATAAATATAAGAGTACTCCACATCAGTGCTTATCACAAGCTCATTGACCACCAGTAATTCTTATCAATGTCAGATTGGTGAGCAATCTCACCCCAATCTTATCCTAGGGTAACTCCTAACACAAGTGCTAAGTGGGATCTCTCATTATTATTAATAGGCAATTCTAAGGATGGGAGGACCAAGGGAGCCCCTAATGTGAGGCAATATTAGTTTTCTTTTGTGTAAATTCCATCAGAGCCAGTAGAGCCCCTACAAATGTGAAATAATGGTGGTCAAGGCAGAATGAACAGGGAATGTGCAAAAGAGGGTCCTGATTCAATTACTCTTTCAAAAATGATATTATCTTACCAGTGAATGTAAGGACACACATAATGCAACTGAGAAAAACGTACACAATTTTGTATACATTTGATATATACTGAATGTAGTAGTCGAATAGTTATTTCAACCTAAATGACCTCCTGTAGCATCTTTACCATCACTTTTTGGCCTTATCCTCTCATTGAATTCAAAGCCCTCAGTAAGTCAAAAGACAATGTAATATTTACCGACACATAGCAGAACCAACAGGTTTTGATAAGGTAGATTTTTAAATTGTCATCATGAGTATTTTGAAACAGAATATAGCTAAAATTTGGAGGAAGCCAGATTTTTTTTTAAGTGCTTTTAAGTGTTGGAAGAATACTAGTTTCTCATCTCAAACTTGATCAAATTTTGATGTCCCTTGAGATAGGGGAGTGACGGAAAGATGAAAAACTTAAAAATGTGCAAAGACAATAAATAGCTAGAATCGTCAGTGTGATTCTACATGGAAGACATCTCCTCAAAGGGGTATGCCAAATTTTTAAGATAGCTGGCAATTCAGTCTAGAACTCTGTGGGGAAAATATCTGAGGATATTGTCCACATGTGGCATGTTCCATCCAGAGTTAAAAGAGGACATCAACTTCTAGCAACATCACCAAGTTACCATAATAAAGCAGAGTATATAGCAGATAGACCTTACTAGAGAACCATGTTTATGTTCCTGGGTATATCTGATGGACAGTGTCTTCAACTGGGAGTGAGAAGCAGTGTGTTATTTTTCTCAATAAGTTTAGAATGGCATGGGTATGACTGTGAGATATTTCAAAATTAAAAGGGTCTTTGCCATGAAGCAACACCTCAGAGACAGAAGGACATAGTATCTTATTAATTACCAAGGGTGGTCATGAACCACTCAGCTCTCCAATTGATGCCCAGAGAGTTTGGAGGTGAGGCCCAATGGAAGTTAGATGTTAGCCTGATGAGGAAACAAAACAGAACACCTTACATTCACTTTGCTTACCCAAAAGACACAAAATACAAATGTGAAAAAACTACATTAAATTTACTGTCACCGGGCAGAATAGAAGCCAGAGGTAGAAGTGAAAGACTTTTCTAAAGAAATAAAGGAAGTCATGATTATTTCACACTTGGTTCATGTGAATATAAAATTGACATCAGTTACTTTTAGTAAGATGTCAACCTCGAAAAAATATGCATATTACAATATAGGATAAACAATTGAAATAAAGGTTTCAGTTATTTTCCAAAATTTGTAATGCAAATATATTAGTTTTATTATCAGAAAAAAAAGACTTTGCAAAGAACTTTGAAAAATGATTTTATTCTCTCTGAAATGTTAAAATGCCTGAGGTATTAAAAATAGTTACAGCCTTTACTAGTTATTTTGAAGCTCCATAAAATATCAAACATTTGAGGGTACAAATAAGTTTAACTTTACACAATTTCAGAGCATAAAAGTCATGTAAAATTTACTAAGCAAGGCCGTGGAAGTCCCCACTGGCAAGATGGATTTTTATAATGATATAATCCTTAATGAATTATACTCAAATTTAACAAAGTTTTAATAAGGAATCTCTTTTGCCTGTATTGTTATTAATTCTCTCATCTGAATTGCCTTGGGCATGTCTGCCATAAAATTGTTCAACATAATATTTCTTTCTGTGTCAATCATATAGTACATGCAAATCTCCCAGCCACGAGTAAGACAAACTTCATTTTTTTAAAAACACATACCCAGAAAGAAAACTCTGACTCATTTTTAATGGAATCAGGTAGTCACGGAGTTCTGACCACTGATACATCATCATACTGAACCACACAGTTATATACCTTTCATTACACACGTATATGTACGTAATTTACTTACACTTTTGTGCATTCCTGAAATCCTCACATTGCTCTTCTCTGCCCAGCTAACTTCTCAGATTATCTATCCCATGGATGGATATTTGGCATTTATTATGGATTTATTATGGCATTTATTATGGATTCTAGCACCTTTAGTTGCTGTATGTCGTCATGATAGCCATGAAAAAATAAACTGCACCTGGAACAAAGGTGGCAGTTGATAAATATTTTTAAATGCATGAACAGAAATGCAATTATAATAAGAGCTATTGGTATCAGGGAAGAGTTTCTTGGGAAAGTGACATCTAAATTGAAAACTGAGAGTTGAATAGGAATTCAGAGGTGAAAGGGAGTGTGATGGACGGGAAAAAGGATCAGAGAGAAAGTACGTTTAAAGAGTCGGGAAAAGAAATTAATAACAATTATAAGTTCAGGAATTTGACAGAAGATTGATGAGGCCAGAACATGAAAAGGAAGAGAGGCAGTGACACCAGGGATATCTGAAGATGTGGAAATGCATCTGATCACACAAACTTCGTGGTCTGGGAAATACATCTATTCCTTCAATCTAAAAGCGATGAAAAAACAAACAAAGTGTTTAAATAAAATAGTTACTTGACTAAGTTTGATTTTTCAAACAAGTTTCTTTTTATCCATGGAAAAAGAATAGACAGATTCTACAAATCTATCTATATTCTCTTACAGATAGTGCTGGAGACCTAGACCAAGGTGCTGGCAGTGGAAACGGAGTAGGCAGAATCAACAGCTGTTTGAGAGAACCAAATAGGAGCTATCTATGACTGAATGTTGGGAGTGAGAAGAGGGATGGATCCAAGAATTTGGGGACAGAGAAACTACTAACGCAATTTTGAACATTCTCAGTTTGTGGGAAACAGGTATTGAACATGTAGAAGAGACAAATAGAGCTACTGGCGTGAAGCTCGGAAAAAAGAACTTCTGATATAAATTGGACATTGGAAGCGTATTCACAGGGGTAAAGAAGCTTCCCAGAATGACAAATCAAGGGTGGGGCAGTAAGTGTAGCATATAATATGGAGGAAAGGGGAGAGAGAAATGTTACCAGTTTTTTAGATCCTCTTTAGCTAATGACAGGATAAGCAACGTGAGGGTGGTAGGAGACGCTGCAGTTTTATCCAGGTGCAAGACTGGAGCCCTTTGTACTCATGGAATCACACAGACAGATAAAGCTGGGCTAAAGCTGGACTTTCGAACTTTCAAAATACTTCATTATTATTGGGAACCCCTATAAATTCCTTATTGTAAATTCTACATATCATAGTAAAGATTTTTAAATGTTATATTTTAAGCACTAGCAATGAAGAGGTCAAACTGGGAAGCAGTGTGCTAGGTAGATCAGATAC
>NW_003852435.1:2950219-2955487 GCF_000181295.1 Otolemur garnettii
TATTCCTTAGGTTCTTTGATTTCATAGGGCTACAGTTTTTCTCAGTTAATATAAATCATTCCAGAGAGAAAGATAATATACATGGGTAGCAAGGGGCTGGTCAAACTGCATTTTTATGATGTAGGTGAGGTAGCATCAGGATGAAGAACAAATAAATTCCCAAAGCAAAGGAATGGCTTCTCTCCTCAAACTTGTCTGGGAGATGAAAACACTCAATTTAACATGAGGTAGTAAGGCAAAGCTTTCAGCCAATTATGCACAGACATCCCAATCACAGAAAGTCACTACTGGTAGACGGAATGTACCCAGACAATGGGTTCATCTGTAAAGCATTAGAGAGTAGTCTCTTGGGAATATTAAAAATGTCCAAAGTCCAAATGATCTCAACTGGAGGAAACCAGATAATCTGAAGAGAATGGATTTGGGAAGCTACCAGAGAAGGCAGTGGCCAGAGAAAAGGTTTAAAAGGTGAGTTCTAGCCTGAACACACCAGTGTTGAAAGTGACTTTCCTACCACATGGTGACATTAGTAAGTCACTTAATTTCTCTATACCTCAGTGTTCACTTTTGTAAAACAGTGCTGACAACATGAGGTATTTTTATGGAGCATTAATAAGATAATGCTTAAAAACACCAAGACATAGTAAGCACTCAAAAATGTTAGCTGCTATTAGCATTATTAATATTACCGCCGTCACTTATGTTAATACAATGGCAAAAGACAGCACTCTGTTTTCCACATCTTAGTTCAGCCACCAGGGTTAGAGTCATGGAAAAATAATTTCAAATTCCATTTGCTGATATGGAGAGAAGTTGTGAGAGTCTGCTGAATTGTGCTCCCATGGAATTTTGCTGATAGAGCCTCTGATGAAGCCAGTATGATCATCCCCAGGGGCTACAAAGATGTCAGTATTGCCAAAGAAACTGCGATCGCAAGGACACAAACTTCACTTCTCCCTTAATGCCCTTGTTATATGCAAAATGCCAGCGCACAAGTTCAAAGCAGCCTCATTACTTTGGTGACAACTTGAAACAATGTGCAGAGGTTTTTTGCTGGTGTTCTGTTTTGTTTTGTTTCCCTGCTGTAAAGGCACTTGTAACTAATCATGTTTCATTTTCAGGTTATTTTATTTGTTTGTGTTCATTCCTCAGCAAGCACCGTTTTATCTTGTTATTTATGGCTACTTTTCCAAATTTTCGAAGTATTCTGAATTCTAATATGACACTGTCATCCAAGGTGTTACCCACTTCACACAACTTGATGTAATCAACACACTGCAAGCGTGTGCTTTTAATGAGAACTTGGTATACTGAAAAAGAAAGTGAGAAAACTCAAAAAGGTTCCTAAATATCAGGAGCTCTCTGATCATAAAGTGCACTAAAGTCCTGCAACGCCGTCTTTAAAAAACCAATTTCTTATACACCAGTAAAACATGAAGCACTTGTGGCATTCTGAGATATCTAGTTTTGTGAAATACCTGCTTTTGTCCAAAAGTAATAGGGTCTATAATCAAGCAAACACCGAACTCAACTAGGAATATTTAAATGATTGGTTTACAGATTTCTCAACACTTAAAAGTACAACATATTTTTAAATTCAACATATTACTTCCCCAGAAATAATCATGTACATATTTCATACTCTATACATGAATATATGTTTTAATTCAACATTTAAAAATATACATATATATTTATTTTTATTTCTAAATTGCATTTATTGGTATGAATTTAAGTAATAAAAGTGCAATTTTGCCACATGAATATATTGCCTACTGGTAAAAGTCTTGGCTTTCAATATAAGCAACACTCTAATTCTCGCATCTAAGTATCACCAAAGCTAAAATGCTTATCTCCTTCATATTGTTCATCTGTCGCTCTTTGGATTAATTTCATCAGAAAGAGACAGAAAAAGATAATGGGAGAACATGTCAACCTTGGACTCCTGTCTTCAAATAGTGGCTTTGGCACTTTAAAGGTATGAGTTGTGACAAAAACCTTTATTTCATTCCTTTTGTTATTTTTTTTCTTTCAACTTCAAAAAGTCATGTGTGGGTCAAGTTTGTTAAAAGTTTTGAGAAGTTGCACTTGTAAAATTAATATTTTGAACTTCACTGATAGATGTTTAATATCTATCATCTTATCAATTGAAATATTAAATATCCCACTGTATATAGAGAATTTGCAAATGGCACCTGCTGTGGTGCTGTAACATCAATGTTTCTCCAGTTTCATGTGGTAGGAAACTTACAATCCCTGCTATATAAAGTAATGTCTTACAAAGGTCTCTGTTATCAAATAAGTTAATGCAATGCTGCATTTAAAATGTATAAGCAATTTTTTTTTCTTCAGCATTGAGCTGAGCCTTTAATATGCAAATACCCAATTTACTACTCAGGTTATTTTTTCCCAAAGTAATTTAGAAGTGTGATCCTTATTGCATGAAACTCATTGTAATTATCTGGTTAGTAATGACCCTGGAAGCCACGTTTTACAAACAATGATCTAGAATAAAAGCAGAAATTGTGAAGACAGGTATTCATATCCCAACCTAGTCTGTTTTTATGGCATTATGATTTTTGGAAATTATACATAAAGGCTTAAAGTTTCAAATTGGTTATCTCTGAAGGAAAGCGAATAAGGGATAGCTTAAAAGACGGCTGTGAAGGTTAAATTTGTTAATATACTCAAAGGGGAAATGCAAAATATGAATCTCTCTCTTCCATGCAGTTTATGAAATTGAAATTGAAAACATTTAAAGATAAACATTTGACAAATTTGATAAGAAAATATTCTTCTTAGCAAAGTATCTCAAGAATGGATTAAAAAGTATCTAATGTACTCAACCCTAGTATGAAACTAATTTATAGCTCCCATAGGAAAGCTATAGCCCAATTTTAGCCCAAGAATATGGGGAAGGGGAGAGGGAGGGGAGGGGGAAGGATAGGTGAAGGGAGGGTGGCTGGTGGGATCATGTCTATGATTTATCCTATAAGGGTATATGTGAATCTCTAAAAGTAGAATATATATGTCTTAACACAACAACTAAGAAAATGACATGAAGGCTATGCTAACAAATTGGATGAAAGTATTTTAAATTGTATATAGAAACAACACACTATACCCTATGAGAGTATTAATGTACACAGCTATGATTCATTGAAAAATAAATAAATAATAAAAAAAAATAAGTCAGTTTTCTACTTTCTTTTTCCTCTTTCCAGTTTACTTCATCTGCCCCAGAAGGAAAGGATAAGATAATTTATATGACAAGATGAATTTCTAACAGTGAAATCATCCTTTTTTTAGGATGATGAACAGTTTAACTGTGTTTGACTTATTAAAACATCTTTTTTTTGTCTAAGACTTTTGGTAGACAACCAAGACAAATAAGAAAAAAAAATTAGCAATAAGTAAACCTTCACAAGTCTTAGGCATAATGATCAAATACATAAGTCAAAGTAACAATTCCCTGTAAAAGAATAATAAATGGTGTTATAGGGTCAGAGAGAAGATGGATTCATTTTTTTCCTGTATGTTTAGTGAAGGATTGTAAATCTGATAGAGGAAGAAAGAGAATGGAGAATTGCATAGACCGCCATCATTTGCATGGTCACACAATGCTGGCCGTGCTTCCTCCAGTCTCCAAGATCATAAATTTCAACACCGCCTATCTAAATTCAGAATTTCATATTGAAAATAATATTTTCACTGCATATTCAGGAAGTATTGATCCAATTAAAACAAAGATGAAATTCCTACATAGCTCGCCTTGCCAGTTTAAAATACGTTGGCCAAAGGTGACACCTCACAGCATTCACGGTGCTGTTACACTCCTTCTACAGTCCACACATTTAGGGCTTCTCCCCACATAGCCCCTCTTGCTTTATAATTTGATCCTTTTGAATGTTACATTCAAACTTTGGTGCTTCGGTCTAGAATTAATTTTCCCCACAACCCAAATAATATAATATTGATTATTCTACCCATCACCCCAAGAACTATGAGGCTTCTACTCCAGCTAGTGAGAACAGATGCTATGCCCTTTTCTGCATAAGTGCCACAGACTCTGACTTCTCACCCATTAGGGTATTTTCTTCTCCCAAGCTCAGACCATTTCTTCACATTCATTTGGCTATAAAGCTGTGTTGAATACACAGAAAAGACTCAAAAGATCTCTATATTTCTCTAAGAATGTAGCTCTCCCTTCTGTGGCACTGTATTGGGAACACTGGCCTCTTCAGACTCAGCGATCTCCCAGGCCCACTATATCCTCTATTCACGGAGCCAGAGTGCACTGCCTGGGTTCCTCCTCCCGCAGCTCAGCAATTGCAAACCTCTCACCACATTTGTTTTATATCTCTCTGGCATCAGCGTCCTTCGTTCCTTGGTGTCTGGTTCCCAAACAACTTCTTTTCTTCATAGATATGCATTTCGTTTGTATTTTACATTTATCAGGCTACAGTGATTGTCAACCTGTGGGTCTCAACCAACAGGAACTGTATTAAAGGGCCACAGCATTGGCATTAGGAAGGTAGAGAACCACTGGGCTAGAGAATAATTTTTTGTCCCTGTTAATCCATTTTGTTCAAAATTGCAGCTCTCTCTGATAATTTACAATCTAACCAAAAGAAACCCCTATTTTTTAAAACACCCCATGATGATTTTCAAAGACGGCTGACCACAAACACCAGCTGCCAGGAAAAGTTTTAGATGAAAAGTAATTTCAAGGGAAAAAAAGCCAGAAGCTACTAGAGAGTCCATGGGAAGAAACTGAAAAGCAGAATAAGGAGGAAGATATTTGCAGAGTGGTTTAGAGTACAGTGAAAAGCGAACCTAGAGCAAGTTGTTTCTCTCTCCCTCACACATTGGTGGTTGGTGGGCTCCCAAGCTGCTGGGGAGCCTTTCTACCCTCAGGATCACAACAGGTGATGCTCCCTGTGTGTGGACAAAACGCGAGGCTGCCAGCCTCCCTAGGGCGCTTCCATTCAGCGCAGACCAGAACCAAGGTGGCAGGTGCCACCCTTTTTCTCCACCCATTGTGCTCTTTTGTCCTCCCCATGGAGCTTCAGCCCCTCAGTTATTGTCTCGCTCATTCCCACATCATCTCGCTCAACTCCATGCCACACTGCAGGAGCACAAGGCCAGTGGGTACTAGGAGATCTGCATAATTCCAAAGTCTGGACGCTGCAGGTGGCTGCCTTCTGGAGAGAGGGATAAGCCAACCAGAGTGCTGGCTTTGCTCCCTCCAGACTCTTTTCCTCCCCT
>NW_003852435.1:2955852-2961201 GCF_000181295.1 Otolemur garnettii
CTTCATCATGTTGCTAGAGGGCCTGGAGGGGAGACGTCTGAACTAATCTCAGGTGAGAGAGCCCATGTGCGCAGACCTGAGAGGAGGATATAGTCCGGGCCTGAGCTTCAGCACACTCATGGAACACCTCTCTCCCAGGAGGAGTGCCGTGCCCTTTACCCAGTGTGGGATTTTAGGCAGGGAGGCTTCCATCCTGCAATGTCATCATGAAGGAGCTCTGCTAGTTTGAGATCCTGTCTGTCCACAGATGCCGGAATGAGACTGCAGAGCAAGGGATGGGGGAGAAGATCGTGGCAGCCAGATTGTGAATCTCAGATGGCTTCTGCCTCCACCAGATGCTCTAGGTGGCTGGGTAGGGCCAACTCACTGGCTCCCTGGTGGCTATCCCCAGAAGGCTAAAAACTGACTTTTCACCCTGGTCAAAACAGTTACCTTACCAGTTTTTACAGAAATTAAGGGCAAGAACACCCAACCCAGCCACACCCAGCCTCACTCCACCACTTGTCTCTGTTGGCGTGGAGTATAAAGACTCATTTGGAAGTTCCAGGGCACCACCCCCCAGCTGGGACATTTGAGTGATTCTCCTGAGGGTCTAGATCTGGTCACAGGTTCCAAAAATCATACTGCCTCACTGTTTCTTTCCTTGCAAGTGCCACCTACCAACTGGGAGGTCAATTTACAATAGCCAATTGACTGGATCACTCAGGGTGTGACTGATTTCTTACTCATAAACCATCAGCTGTCTCCAAAATTAAACTGGGTGTGCTAGTACAATTCATACTATTAAGAAGACTTCAGTGCTGGGGAAAGAAAAGAATCTCAAAGATCTCCATCCTCCTTCACTAAAGAGAGGCAGGAAATTTTCTTGCACACATTGCTCACCACTGCTATAGTCTGCAATTAACAACTGAGAAAATCACCATACTAAGGACGATCTATAACCAAAACTCCATCCAGAACCTAGGCCCCCAATAAAGCACCCACAAGCAAAGCCAAAGGTTCCTGCACACTATATGCTACAGACACTCCATTGTGAGTAAACACTATGTCAGGTCAGTTCTTCTGCGAGTAAATTGCATATAAGACAATATTGTGGGAACCTACTCACAAAGAAAGCAGAACAGGTTATTGGTTTCCCTGTTAAATGTAAATTAAGCTACTTCTCATTTCTTCATGCATTCTGACCCATGTCTCTGTCATTGTATATTTTGTTATATGTGGGGTTGATTGATAACTGTAATAGAGAAAGTTTGAGGACTTCCTAGATACAAGGTAGGTGACATGCATATGTGAGAAAAGATATCTCATCTTTAAAGAAAATATCCTCTATGAATTTTGTGTTTCAATCATAGAAGTAAATTCAGTTTTAAAAAAGAAGAATTCATGAAAAATAAAACTTAAACATCGTAATAACTGAATTAAAATTGCTACAATTACTTGCTCAAATTTAACTAAACCTTACATGCATAATTCAAGAGCAAACCTGTAACACAAAATAATAGCATGGGCAGCTTTTATGCGGGCAGATATGTGAGTTTACTATACATTCTATTCCCTTTAAAAAGGAGTTTTTATCTCCTGCTGAAATCTTCATATTATGAGCTTGTAATGCTTCCTGTCCATATCTGTCATGAAAAAAGGTTTTGACAGTAGGGCAGATTTTGTGACTTTTTCTCTCCTTTCCTCATTTACAGGTTGAATGTCTTCCACTAGATTATGACTAAGGCCCAGGTCCTCTCTAAAGCTTCATTTCAGTGCTGTAACAGAGGGGATGACTTACAAAAGCATGGAATATTTTCTCTCTTTAAAACCCTCTCATTCTTTTTAAGAACAAAACCCTGCATACCTGCCTCGGGCCAGTGGTAAAGGGGAAAAGGAGTGCCCTTTCTTTTTTGTACTACAAGACGTAGTGTAGTGGACTGTCCAGGCTATCCAGCAGTGGAGGTCTGGGCAGGCAGTGGTCTTGAGAACATCTCCAACTCCATTTCTCCGCCAGAGATGAGCTCAGTCAGAACCATCAACTACAGTGGAACAGCAATGCCTTGTGCCTGAAAACCTTCCCTTTAAAAGTTCTCTATTTCTGCTTAGGAGAAGGACAATGGCATTTTAAGACAGGAGTCTCCATCCTCCCCATTTGCTGACAAATTTGCAAACCCCTCTTTCCTCTTATTCAACCACTTGTCCTCACTCTTCTGAGGCTTTGGGGACAAGTTCCGTTCAATAACAGTACAGTGAGTTTAGATAAGGAGTTGGTTTCTTCTCCTGTGTCCATTACAAACAGCCAAATCTTATATACAGAGCTGGAAAGGAATTTCCATTCCAGAAACATATTTTGATAGGGTTGGCATGACCGTTCTATAGAATGACAGTTCAAGGTTTCAAATTAAAGTGCTTTGATGGGAAGATATGACTATCATAAATCATTTACATTTAGCCTTATGTGAGGAAAATGTGTAAAAATAAGCTAAACTGACTAACAGGTCAGGAGGTATGACTGAGTCATTTTCAGCACTGGTCATCGAAAATGACTAGTCAGAGTTCCCCTTATTCCTGAATACAATTTACAGCATAATGTCTACAGATTTAAAATGGAAACAGACCAGTCATTATACATGAGTAACAGCTATGCCAAAATTACTAATGACACATATTTCCTAAGCAGTTGGTAGGAATAGTCATGAACATTGATTTTATTTGTATTCAAATGATTTCTACCTTACTAAATTTTTATTATTAGCTAGCAAAGTACTAACAATGTGAGTTAAATGCCATAGGCAACTAGAAGTCCTTTGTATGTGTCATAGTATACCTCAGAGGAAGGAATGTTGACAGACTCGATTTCTTCCCTGAGCCTTTGGAATGACTCCACTTGATTCATTCAAAAGTACTTGCATATTTTTCCTTTTTTAAGAGACCTACAAGAGGCAGGGAAGTTTCATAATCCATTCTCAGCCTTTCTTTGCATTTATCCCCTATCTCAGTTAATACCATGAGAAAGCTATTAATAGAAAACATACTAGATGTTAGATAAATATTCTCAAAGTACAGGTCTTGGTTTCCAGCAGCTGCAGGCAATAAATCGGTGGCACGAGCAGAAAGTTGGTGACAAGACTTGGGTTGTGTGGTTTTACCTGTAGGTTTCAGAATTTACTGCAGGATTTTATCTCTCTAGGCAAAAGTTTCTTGCTCTAGTGATATTTGTTTGTTTGCTTATACATGTATTTATTTTAGTTCTACTTGAAAGAGTTCCATGACATAAAACCTCTTTGTAAAATTTTGAAATGAATATTTTGTAAATAATGGTATATTTAGATATAATCGCCCATTTCCCTACATGTGGTGACGTTAGGAGCAATTTTTATGACACCCTGTATAAAGCACTATGCCTAAATTGTGATGTCTACTTAAGATATACAATATTGGCCCTGGAGTGACCATTAAAAGCTCTTCTAGGGTAACAAGCACACCCCAAATTCCATCACATCTCCAGGATCCCGTAGTTCCTCCAGGGTCAGTAGAGCTCATACATTAATTTCTTCACAACGCCTTCCCAGCTTAACAAACATTGACATGATTTAAATGTACATGTCTACTAACTCCTGTCTCTGAAGATATTCTCCCCTGGGAGAAGCCTAACCAAGCCTTTCCCTCCCTCTCTGGTTTAATTAAGCCAGTTCCCTTTGTGTTTATCATGTGCGTCAGGAGCAACCCGGTCTTCCCTATGTAATAGACCTTATCATGGTACACTGCATTTTTCACCAATCTCCTTGAAGTCGTGGATAATATTTTGTCACCAAAGGGCAATCCTTAGCATATAGTTAATTCTTTATGCTTGTGTAAGAAAATGATATCTCTGCCTTTTCATTATTTAAATAGAGATAGCATTACCCTGTGAACACTAAGATCCCTTAATGTTACATTCTAATGAGATACTAGTCCCAGTCACAATAATACTTTGAATCAATATAGACATTCTTTTGGTTTTGCTTTTCAAAAACACTATCACACTTTAAAATCCATGTCCTGATAACACTGCTTAGTATAATGAAAAGTAGGGGGAAAAAAAAAACGCTAGAAGGTTAAAGAAGATGAGGTCAATTAGAAACTTTTAAATTGCTTTCTGGCTCAGATTCTAAGAGCACATTTTATTTCTTTAACAGTGCTGATATTTGAATTTAATTCCATAGATTATGGATCATATCTATGTCATCATTTTCTGTATTATCAACTGAAAACACAAAATGTCGTGTAGTATTCAGAATCAGACTGAAGGAAATTACACTAATCATTCTAAAGGGTAAGCACTTGCTTCTCATTTACTGGGTTTGTTTTATGTTATATATATTACATTAGGCATAATGGCATAGATCTTAGCATGGAGATAAGCCTGTGATTGATACAAAAGTAGAAGTTCACATTAGCCTTCAGAAAATGTTCAAGTGTTATGATATACGGAATGAAATCATGACTTGCCTATAAATGTAAGAAGTATACTCTAATATTTTAAAAATAGAATGTGCTCATTGAATATTAGAGTTTAGTTCACTCCCCAGAATAGTGATGTTTAACAAAAATTTAATGTGGATCACAAATAATTTTAAAATTTCTAGTAGCCACTTTTTAAAAATAAACATAATCAGGTGAAATTAATTTTTTAAATATATTTTAATAGTAGACCCTGTATTTCTAATACATTACCAGTCCAATGTTCAAACAATAAAAAATTGTTAATGAGATATTTTGCATGTTTTTATCCATAACTGTTTAGTGGAATTCATTACATATTTTATCTTTATAGTACTTCTGAATCCAGATAAACCACGTTTCAGGAGTTTGATAACCCATGTCAGGGACTGACTCCAAACTACACTATGAGTTCTTTCTCAGTGACTGGTGGTAACAAGAGGATGAGGGAAAAAATAAAGAGTCAAAGACACAAGAAGAAACTTTTTAGAAAAGCTGTGCCAGGGGTCTTTCCACCTACAAATGTGATGACAGGTGAAAATTCCCTAACCCTGGGCAAGATCCATTTTTTTTTTTAATTAAATCATAGCTGTGTACATTAAGGCAATCATGGGGTACAATGTGCTGGTTTTATATACAATTTGAAATATTTTCATCAAACTAGTTAACATAACCTTCATGGCATTTTCTTAGTTATTGTGTTAAGAAATTTATATTCTACATCTAGTAAATTTCACATGTACCCTTGTAAGATGCACCATAGGTGTGGTCCCACCAATTACCCTCCCTCCACCCATCTTCCCCCCTCCCCCGTTTCCCCTTCTTTTGGGCTATAATTGGGTTATAGCTTTCATGAGAAAGCTATAAATTGGTTTCATAGTAGGG
>NW_003852435.1:2961994-2999064 GCF_000181295.1 Otolemur garnettii
TTTGCAACAGACTTAAGATTCCCGAGATTGCTTCTGCAATCTGAATGTGTTCATGCTTCCCTCTGATCCACTTCTCTCCTGTCTCTTTTCCCTTTTGCCCATCATCTGCAATCATTTTCTTAATTAAATTCCTATCTTACTGATAATAAGCAATTGAAAATTGGTTTTAACTTATTAAATCATTATTTCTAGCAATGCAAGCACATCAAGATATGACTCCTCCCTTTAGTACCCACGTGTCCACCCACACACACGTAGTGAGTGTTCACCATGTTGGATAACGCAGCTCTAGAGCACATGATGTGCACCGTGTATATCTATCTATGCATTAGCAGTTATCTATCTGTATGCAATGGCAACTTTAAAAGTGACAGTAGGAAGCAATATTTTCAGAAGAAAGCATTGTCAATCACATTCAAAATTGAAAATGTTTTAAGTATATTTACAGTTTACAACATTGTACAAATTAAATAAATTCATATTCATTATTAAACATTAACATAACAAGACTTAAATTATGGTCATAAGATAGTAAAACTGGCAATCTGGACCCCTTATTACACCAGCATTTTTTACCAAACCACCAAGCACTGCTAGATTTATGAAATGAGTCTTTAGAAAATATAGCACCCAGATCAACTGATCACCTATAACCATATTGGCAGGTTTAGAAAAGTTGTCATTCTCTTCCTTGCTCATTTGCTGAAGGAAAACTGAACTAATTTTAAGGCTAAAAATCTTTGCCAGATTGAACAGAAATTATTTTTACTCAACGCCATTATATCAAATAATTGATAAACCATACCAATCACTTCTCAAAGTATTTAAAAACAGTACAAAGTTTAAAAGAGTTACTGGCTCCATGCCCCATGCCAATAACAGTATTAAACAGATTTATATTATCCATAAACACTAAAATTATCTTTTAAGTTGTGTCAATAGGGTGTTCTGTCTAGTCCAGTAGCCATTAGATCCATGTGGCTACTGTGATTGAGAACTGATTCTACAAATGTAATTTAAATAACATGAAGTGAAAATTTAAAACTAATTCTCTACTCCATTCTGGTGCTAGAAAACTTCTAAAAATCATTAGGAAACTTCAATATTTAAATCCATGTTTTCAATTCTAAATTATACAAAATCTAAATACATGTATAAGTATTTCTAATGAATATTTAATGTTCAAATTGGATGTGTCATAAAATGAAATACACAGTTGGTACAACAAAAAATAATTTAATAGCTCATTGATGTTTTTTATATTCATTATGTGTGGACCTGATAATATTTGGATATATTGGGTTAATTAAAATATATTATTAAAATTAATTCCTTTTGCTTACTTTGATGTGGTTTGTAGATATTTAAAGTAACATATGTGGCTCTCATATATTATTCCTATTGGGTGGTATAGCACATTATTATTCTTTCCATATATATTTCTTTTCTTGACAAACAATGATAATTTTTATGGGGAAGTATTAGTTTTTCTGAGGGACTTGTCTTCAAAGGGCAATATTATGTGATAAGTTATTCAGTAAAAGAGAAATACCAAGAAACCAATTCACATAATGCCATGTACATAAGGCAATATCATATCATTAATGTACAGAAAAATCATTTGCTGTCAATAGCTGAAATTACAACACAGGTGAGGGATTAAATCAGAATTCCCTGCTTACTACTGAAGAAAAGAAAATGATAGTGCATCATACGTCATTGATAAAAATACCTTTCTTCCACAGGCCATTGATAAGATGCTGCATGCCTGTTTACCTTTTATTTCCAAGGGGAAAGAAAAAACAACAAAGGCCATCCTATTTTAAGACAGTGTATAGATTATAATATATAACAGTTTGATTCAAAATATGATGTGAGATATATATATCAATATTAAATGTTTCTTTAAAACTACCAACATCCTAGTGCAGTAAGTGTTTTGTATTTGTTTCTCCGGAAAATAAAAAAGAAAGGTAGGACATAGAGATAATTAATAATAAAAATAAGAATTTTATATGTCGTATTGCAGGTGGAAGACAGCCTCCACCTGCTACCCATTCGGATCTTTCACCACATTCATCCTAAGGCAAGGCCTTTTTGGCCCACACAATGAATGTCTGATGAAGGAATCTACTAACTGACATTCTTTGCTCTGGACCCTGGTTAAGATTTTTGCAAAGTTTTGCTGCAGTCTGAACCCCTCATTCTCCTTCCTGTCCACTCTCACAGGTTCCAGACTTGCATCATGGTCTGAAGTCTCCCTTCCCCATTCCTTCTGCCTTCCACTCTACTGCTCACAGAATTTCTTCTACCAAGTCTCTTGCCCATCTAATTCCATCATCATGTCCGCCTCTTAAAGAACGTGAATGGACATATCAGATTAGAAAGAAAAACTAGTTATATCATAATAAATGGTTTTATAACTTTTGTATTCTAGGATTGAAATCTCATTTGTGTGATATAAATCTATGCTCATTTTTTGCCATTTAGGATTTTATAAACTTAATGCAAAATACACGTTGGAAAGCAGGAAATATTTTACTCCTCATATTTACTTTTGTATACAGTATCTATCCAAACATGATCTCATGACCTATGCTTTAATGCAACAATTTTCATATTTTTTCATTTTTTATTATTTAGTGTTAGTTTTATTTTACCTTGAGATGTATCCTCAGGAGTGGACATTGTAGAATGGAAAGACAATAGAAGAGCAAAGACATTAGAAGCAGGTAGTTTTGATGCTTCCATTTCTAGTACAAAAAATGTTGCTCTCATTAACAGAATTCATAAAGTAAATTGGATGAAAGATCTCATCTGAAGGCAAGTAAGTGCAATGCTGTAAACAAACACCTCTAGCTTGATTTGAATTTTATGTTTAACAAATACTCAATACTAGCCTTTGCTTCCCTAAATAGAAATTGTCAGCTGTTAAACCTGCAAATATAAAAATTCATTCCACTGGGACCTGATTCATAGAAGATTGTATATCACATTTATTGTTTTATGGCCTGAAAATGAAGTGTTCTCATTATTGGGACGAAATTGTGCTTTTAAGTGATACAGTGTATACAGCCAGAAGAAATTTTTCTCTGTGTTTAAAACAAGTTGAAATAAATCATTTCAGTGCTGTTTTATAAAATTTTCAAAATTATCTGTTATTTTTTCTTAAATAGTAGTGTCACTAAAAATCAAAATTAAAGACAGGGAAAAATGACAATTCATTGAACCAAATTAAAATTAAAGATACTGAGTAAATTCAGAAATGCATAAAGCAATGATGATTTTCTTTTTTTTTTCCCATTGTCTTTGATGAATGTATCTAAAATTTACCTTTCTATTTTGTTTTAGGGTAATTTTGATCCATTTAGAAATCCATGTAGTCAATTAACTAGAAACTAATGAGCATAGGGTCCCATGAGTATGACCTTATCCATGGACAAAATGTATATATAATCTATAGTTCCCTTATTATAAGAATATCAGAGGTCACACAATAGCACTCTGGCATCAAAGAGATTTCAACCCTCAGTGATCATAAAAGATAAAAAAACAATACAAAGAAAGAAAAAGAGAAAATAAACTACTGTATTATTTAGGATAATGAGATGAAGCAAAATTACTGGTGGTTCTTCGCTTTGTGGTGTTTCTGGAGCAAGTGTCTAATCTCTCAATGTGAAAACTTCCTGTTCTTGTATTCAAGAGAAAACTTGCTAATCTTCATCTCATTCCATTTGCTGTTCAATGTCAATGCCTGATAATATAGTAATTTATTTCCAGTTATCTGCAACAGAAAATCAGGAACCATAAAGTAAAATAAAAACAAAACAGAGCAGAGCATATGTTGGAGTTGGAGCCTCTGACCACAGCACACCAAGTGAGCAGTGAGCATGCGGCTGACCTGGCGAACCTGAGGTGGCTCCCGTCAAGCTCACAGAGTCAAGACATGGTTGAGTGGGACAGCAGAAATCATCATTAAAAGGAACAAACAAACATGACACATAAAGACGGGGAAAATACTCGGTTATGAGTCTAATTCAAAAGATGTAATTGAGAAAAATGTTGCTATAATAATATATCCTTTTAGATCAGTGAAACTCACAACATTACTAGCATTAGCATGGATGTGAAAAATTAGTCAGTCTGAATACAATGCTGTTCTTTGAAAAGTGTAAGCAGAGGCACTCAGAGACTAGACCTGGAGGGAGCAGAGAAGTTTGGGTCAAGTTTATTGAAAGGGGACAAAGACATGCCCAGGCAGTGCTAAGATGGCCTCTGTGCAGGGGTGTGTGTGTGAGGCAGTTAGTGACCCCTTTTCTTTAAGGGTCATGGGGGCATGCATATTCCCTGAGGGCTTTGGTGAGTTAGGGTCTTTGGGTGGTAACTTCAGGGGTGGGGCTAACTGGGTCCTTTGTGTCGTTTATCTTAGGAGGTGGGAGGAGGGTTCATGTGGGCCCTCGTTAGACCGCCAACATTCATTATCTAAATTTGTTATGATTTCTGAAGGACATATAGCAACTGGTAATAAAATTTAAAAATGTAATATTACAATTTCACTTACTGGAATATATCCAAAGGAAACTTCCAAGTACAAGTGTTCAATTGCAGCTCACATTTGATAGGAAAATAGTAGGTACAACTTCAAGTTCCTACAAGAAGGTCAAAATTTGTAGCGCATATGTTTTTATTTCTTTGGCAAAAATATTCTTCCTAAATATCTTATGATTCCCATATAGTACTTCTGCAACTATTTTCTTATCTTTTATTCCTATTCATCATGCAATCCACTCTAATAAGACTCCTGGTTTCACAATTCCCCCAAACAACTCCATCAGTGCCTCCATTGATCACTATGATTTGTCACCTGGCAGCATTTTACCCGCCTGGCTTATGTATCCTAACCTGTACCTTTCCTCCAGCCTTCCCTTGGACGTCTCAATTACCTTATGTCAGTTTGACTCTACTTCCCACTATCCACTTAGTGATGTCTTTAAGAAGTCTCTCTTCTATCTATGCACACTTGTGTCTAACATTGAATTACATGGTTCTGACACTCCTAACATTTTCCCATAGCTTCTCGCTGAACTTTAGATGAAGAACAACATCCTTAAACTCACTGCCCAGGCCCTACCAGGTATCCTCAAACTACGGCCCACGGGCCACATGCAGCCCTCCTAGGACATTTATCCGGCCCACCAGGTGTTTTTGTCGCTGCTGCCTGTCCTGCTTAGCAGCCGACTCGTCCTGGGGCCCGCAGTCTGGCCCTCCAAAGGTCTGAGGGACGGTGAACTGGCCCCCTGTTTAAAAAGTTTGAGGACCCCTGCGACACAGTTCTTTGGAATCATCTAGTGCAGGGGAATCTAATTTTTTTTTTCTCTGCTACATTATGGAAAAGTTGTCCTGGGCCACACATTACCCTTGACACACAAACACTAATGGAAGCAGACTAACAGAGAGAGGGCTGTGCATACTTTTCATGATATCTGACATCACAGACAAACGGAAAAATTCTTCACAAAGTCAGCAGGCAGCCAGCGAGGTGGCAGGTGGGACGTTCCTGACAGTGCCTCTTTTTCACTTCCACCCGGGCTTTCCTTCCCTTCCTGGAAGATGCTCTTTTCATCAACATGGGGTTTTGGCACACACCAGCTCCTTCTTGAGCAGATTGATTTTAGTATCTTTACTTGTTTAATTAACTCCTTCCTTTACTTTATATAGTAGCTAAATTCTGATTTTCCTTGGATACCTTCCCTGATTCTCTAAACTAGGTCATTCTTCTCAGTTATACTTTTTAGTAAAATCATGTCTTCTGCTGCCCCCATCACATGTTTTGTAGAAAGTAGCACAGTTCATAATTACACAAGTCCTGCCAGCATTTGGTTAACATCTGTCTATATTGTATCTTTAAATATTTGTCTAAATTAAATTTTTATTCACATTATTTGATTAATATCTAAGTAAACTGTAATCTGTATAACAGCTGATACTTTGGTTTTGTTCAGCCATTTTACTCTTGGTGACAAACGCATAATAAGAGCACAAAAATTCTTTTTGATCATCTCTGCTTTAGTTAAAAGGTAGGAACTTTGTCTCACAAACAAATTACAGTTAACAGGTACTCAAAATTCTTTGGCTAAATTGGAATATGCTGGGGTGTGAATAGAAGCATTGTGATTTATTGTCACGATTACAGCTGTGCATTAAAATAAAAACCTACACAATGATGGGAAGATTGATAATTTTTGTGATTTTTCTCCAATTTTCCAAGCGCTGATCAAACCTAATTTAGTTATGTTGGAACTTAATTTCAACATAAAGTCACTCCTTAGCCAAGAAGAAATATACTATGCCAAACCTTCACAGTATTAAAGTTTCCTAAAGAAATACGCTAATACATTTAAATACATACCCCAAATGTTTACTAGTGTTAAGTGTGTGCAAGTACTGTGCATGTATTTTACTTAATAGAATTTTTTTATAATTAATTATTTTTTATTAAATCATAACTTTGTACATTGATGCATTTATGGGGTTCAGGGTACTGCTTCGATATACAATGTGAAATGTTTACATTGAACCAGTTGAAAACTATTAAGAAATGAGTATAATTGTGATGGATGTGTTACTTAATATAATTTTTCTTTGCCTTAGTATTTGCTTTCTGAAAGAGGATAAATTGTGAAATTCATCCTCTCTCTTTTTTTTAAATCATTGCTGTTATCTTTTACTTCCGTGATACAATTAAGTCAACTATATAAACAGAAAAAATACTTTATGATTACAAAGAGATCCTAAAAAAGAGAGAGAGAGAGAGACAATCAGAAAACTGATTTGTTTTCACGAGCTTCAAATGGTTGGAGGACATGATGAAAGCGCAGACTTGATAGAATATACATTTACAGATCATTTAAAAGTAAGTTCACATTAACAGCATTAGCTTTTGTCAGAGTTTTAAGTGCTTAGGGCTTGCTTTGATTTTCTGAATTCTAACAAGCATAAATTATATTTCCATTTGATCACTATCGTGGGCACAGAGTTTTAAAGCAGGTCTTTGTGGACATCATCACTTTCAAAAATTGTGAATCTGCTCTTGGGTAAAACTGATTATCTCATCTACAATCCCCACATGCAAGTATTCATTGTTGCTCAACGTGTCAAAATTATTTAATGAACCTTTTAGAAATAGCTAACCACATATGTAAGGAGAATCTGAAATGCTTAGCACTTGTAACATCTGAATGTTTATGGATGTAAAAAAAAAAAATGTATCTCCTAGGAAATATGTTGCCTACATAGGGAGGTTTTAACTTCAGCAGTTAGACTTTATAAACAGATGGGATCACAGTCATTTCTGTTTCAGGACACCGTGTCATTCTGAATGTGCCACCAGGCTACAGCAGTTCTTCCACGATCCCACTTAGATCCGTCACTCACCTTCTGGTGCGTCAAGGTTTCATTAGATCATAGCCAGGCCGGACCTTGAGTTGGGTGCGAGTGGACAGATAGTTCATAACCCTTTGATGTTAGAATTAGCATTCATGATACTATTTAAACTGTGCTGCCAATTTAGAGTTCGTTATTAAATGGGGCATATGTTACTACACTTATAACTGATTCAGTCTAGTTATTTTTAGTTTGACCTTTTCTGTATGCATCAAATCAGTTTTGAAACAGACATTGAGGTACCCTTTACAGTTCGTTATAAAAATTTCTGTGGCTGATATTTTATATGGAGTTTTCCAGATTCTCAGTAGTTCCATGATAAATGTTAGATTTCAATGTTAGTTTAAACAAAAGTGAAGTAAGCATGGGGCCCCAGGATATTAATGATCCTTTTTTTCAACCCTGCAACACGTTCTTCACTCTCCAAGTGTAACTAGATTTGAAAGAATATACCTTCCCTTAGGTATCCACAGTGACAAAAGCAGAACTAGAAGAACAACGTGTATGATGAATTATTTTAAATTATTGCTTCCTTTCTGAGTCGTCTTAGCCTCCCCTTATTTAGCACTGAAAAATAACCCAAAATATATACACTATTCAGCACAAGATACGAGGAATTTTTTCTTAACTACGGCTAAAACACATCTTAATAGTTCAATTAGAAAGTTCAAAAACATTGCTCAGCAATTTTAATATTCTGATGTGGAAGTTGTGCTTATTAACAAGTGAACCCAAAGGTAATGTTTACAGCTCAGAGAAATTTAGAAAAAAAATTTTTTTAAGATGCTATGGATATTCATATTCTTATTTCATTTCATTTTTAAGAAATAAGCAGAGAGAGACAATATTTTAAAGGGCAGATTTTCTTGTAATATCATGATATGTCTATGTGAGTGCTGGCTTACTAAAGAAGGATCACAGCAGAAATGTTACCATACAGAATCCATACCACGACGTTGCTGTTTTCTACACCTACAAAGTCACCTGTCATTGACATATTATCTGGTTTCCAACTTGCAAGATTTTCTCATACTTCTGATAATGTACTGTCCACCTAGGTTGCTCATAAATGCAGAGGAAGGATTTATTAATTCAAGCATGATACTAAAGAGATAACTACTAAATTAAGAATTTTGCTTTCGTTACTCCTTCCTTGAAATGGTTTTGTGGTCCTGATTTAAATCTTCAGAACACCCATCAGGCATGTTTGTCTGTTGTGAGAATTGACAAATTTTGGCATTTTGTCACACTGAGATTTCCAGCACCTGAAACATTGGGGTCTCTTTAAAAGGAGGAATCAATAATGACAGTGTCAAAAACGGCAACTGGATAGGTAACTAGATACCGTAAGTTATCACAGATGCAGTGAGCTAGTCTTGCTATATATAGCTGTAGGTGTAAAAATCAACTTAATGCTTCAAAAGATACTGAGACTGGAAAAAGCAGCAAGAGGCAGTAAAATGGCAAGAACTGAGCTGCTCCTGCAAACTCAGATTGCGGGCTAACGGGTAATCAGCGTAGTGATTTAAATGCTTCTGCCTTTAAGGACACTTATCTTTTTTTCACTGGCCCATTCTTCATTTTCATTTCTCTTCATCGTGTTGTCTAATGTTTCCTTTCGCAGTACACTTCCTATTCATTCATAATGTAAATGTCCATAGTTCACAAATATTTGAATCTAACAGGCCCAGACAGGTACATTTAGAATTGCTGTATTTATTTACCCTCTTGGGAAGCTGACATTCACTCAAGGCTCTTAATTCCTTTTTAATATCCATCTGGACAAAGAAGGATGTTTGTTATCAGAGAAGAATTTGGGAATGTGCGCTGAGAATTAGTGCACATTGTACCTTGCTTATAGCCTTTTTACGCTCCTTTTGCAATATGTTCTAAGGCAATTTCATTCGTCTCAGTTAGACACAATGTTGGCAAAAATAAGAGTAAGTCAAGTACTGACAAGGGTAAGGTGTAATCAAATAGTTTACACAATGAAATCTATGACTAGAATTTCTAGGATTATTATGGAAAAAACCAATGTTTGAATTATTTCACTAGAGGCAGAACTGTCTCTAAGCTGGTGTTAAACTTATCTGTGCCTATCTCCACTTCTTCTTCATAATGACATTATAGAAATGTACTTCCTCCATTAGGACAAATCCAGGAAAAAATTCTGTCTCAAAATTATATGTTAATATATACAGACAGACAGACCTGCATATATATATTAAATATATATATACACACATACACACATTTTTTACACCTCCAACCCTTTTTTCCCCACCAACAGCCAAAAATTTTATTCTGAGACTCATTAGCTTTATTCTTCCTTTTAGTTAGTTTTGATTCCAAACGCCAAAATGTTAAATCAGGAAAATATGAATTATTTTTAACATTTTTTTATTGTAAAATGTAAATTTCCGATGCATAACACAAAGTTTAAAACAGCTAGATTTGCACATGCACTGTGATTATTTTAGATTGCATGGCTGAAGTGATGGTAATGCACGTATTAGTGAAGCTGCTGGTGTTTATTCTTAAGGCCTTTCTGATCCCTTTTTTCTCAAATTTGCTGTTTTGTAGGTAGAACAAGTTCATGTTTTTGCAAAACGTGTAGAATAATTATTCTGTATATTTAGTGTAGAAAACCAGTATCTTTAAATACAATATAGAATGGGGTTTGATTCAGGGACAAATTTTGGAAAATGTACAGTCTGGAGCATAAACAAAGTTATAACATTTATGAGCCCACGTCCTCCAATTAAAAATAGAATTCTCTTAAACTAAAGGGACCTTTAGGAAGTTTAAATGAGATATTAATTTTGTATCTGACATAAAATTTATATTAGTTTGTCTCTTTTATTTCAAAAAGCGAATATGTAGTTTTTCATATGAAATGCATCAAAAATGTTGCCTGTTTTCATTTTGGATCATACTGTCTTCACAAAGGTCAACGACAATAAAAGGATTGGCATTGAAACTGTACTCACTCTCTTTCAATCTTTGTAGATACCGATCCTTTATTCATAATTTTACCGAAAACTCCTGTCACAATTCTTATTACGTGCCAAAAAATGCATAGTTCTTTTTCAATAATGCCGTATTTCAGTAACCAGACCTCATTTTCTATAACTACTCCATCAATGCAATTTTATGAAGCTGACTTTTTTCCACTTCTTGTCTATGCAGCTTACCCTTATAGGGTTCTAATCTACTATTTGCAACTCCACTGACATCTTTTACTTTTGAATTCTGCTCATCTCCCTAAAGTCTTCATTTCCCTCCTTAACTAGAATGATTCCATAGTCCATAATTTTAATCTGCCTTTGGCAGCATCAATTCCTTTATCACAACTAAGCCTCTTTAAATACTTACACAATAGATTCATCTTAATTTCTGTTGCCTTACCTGAAGTTCTTGATGCAACTAATCACTCAATGCTTCTCAGCTCAACATTCTACTTCTGAAGCATTGATGCCTTCTAGTAGTTCTCATATATTGTGGCTCATCCCTCAGTCTCTATTATGGAATGTGTTCATACCCTTGACCTCTGGGATGTTGAAAGTCCCCACTGATGTGTCCTTTTCTCTTTCTTTTTCATTTATAATTCCACTTAAAGATTTCTCAAGCCTTTGAATTTAAACGCCTTCTCTATATTGAAATATTCTGTTCAGACTTTCCCCAAGAAGTCTAAACTCATCAATTTTTTCCATTTAGTATCTCCATCTGGATATTCAAAACTAAATATGTCAAACACTAAACTCTAGGCATTGTTTCTCCAAGTCCACCCGAGTTACACTGTTTTCTATTTTTCCAGTTCCTTTACCCAAATACCTAAGTATCATTTTTTACTTCTTGCCTTTTCCTCATAGGGATTTTCTGTTGCTTCCCTGTCCACATCAGCGAATCCTGTTATCTTCAGGCTCAAAAATATAATAAAAATCTACTACTTCTTACCATCTCCACTATAAGCAGCTTGCTCTAAGTCATCATATTTCACACAGATTATTTTCACTTGTCTTCTGATCTCACCATTACCTCAATTTCCTCTAAATTCTATTCTCAAAATAGAAACAGAAACAAAAGTTTTCTTTCTGAATGGTGTATCCCACATTATTATCGTTCTGCTGTAGTCGTTACAGTGGCTGTGCAGCTCTCTCAAAGCTCAGTCATTGCAGTGCCCTGTGCATTTCTGTGTGGACCAGCTAATCCTGGTAACCTCCTTTGCCATCACTCTTCTCTTTACTCACTCAGCACCAATCACACTGGCACCTGGCTGCAGGAATATCTTTTCTGGTAGGAACTGAAACATTATTTCTCATAGATCTGCATGATTCACTCATTCACTTCCTTTAAGTATTTGTTAAATGGGAAAATTCTCACTAATACTTTGCCTCTTATAATTTAAAATTGCCACACATCCGTACCAAATCACTAGCACTTGTCATTTTCTAATATAGTAGTACACAAGTACTAATGAATTTGTGTGTGTGTATTATCTGTCTGATGTTACTGGAATATGTGTAATACGTATGTGTATATATGTATATACACACATATAGACACACACACAAATATATGCATATATATAAATTTGCTTATAGATGTATTCCAAGCATTTATGCACTGACAATTAAGTTTGGGAACTTGCCACTGTGTGTTTTGGCATCACTGTACAAACAAGTTAGTAGGTTTTCACAACTTTGGTATATCAATGTCTTACAGCTCTATTCATGTCAATACGTGGCACTGTCTTCATGAATGGCACTCATTATTGTTGTTGTATGTTTTGGGGTGCTATCACAAGAATATTTGAGCTTGAATTAGAGCAACCAACAACATTATATTTCTTATAAAACTTGGTAAGAGTAGGAGTTAAATCAGAAACACAATAGTCCAAATTTATGGGGATAATGCCAAGAAGAAAATAGCTATGTGCAAATAGATTAAATATTTTTCTGAGGGGAGAAAAAGTGTCACTGATGAAGAGAGGCCAGGGAAGTCAGTAATGGGATATACTGATGAAACCTTAGCAAAAATTTATCAAATTGTGCATCATCATTGGTTGACTGTGAGAAGCATATCAGAACAAGTAAAAATCAATAAAGAAACAGGAAAATCTTAACTGAAAATCTTGGCCTGACATAGCTGTGTATAAAAATGATCCTGAAGGAGATCACCAATAAACAAAGAGTCAAAGTTTGCCAAGACCTTTTGGAGAGGCAAAAGGGCCATGTTATCACTGGTGATGAGACGTGAGTGTACCAATATGCCCCCAAAACAATATGTCAAAATACACAATGGAAATGAGCCAATTCTTCAAGACCAAAAATATTCCATCAGTCCAATTCAAGAGTCAAAATGATGTTGTTAACCCTTTTTGATATCAGAAGGTTTTCTCATGATGAATTTGTACCAAGTGGACAGTTAATCAAGTTTCCTACTTAGAAGTTCTGAAAAGGTTGTGTGAAAAAGATAGATGAAAACAACCTCACCTTTTTGCGAATGACTCATGGATCTTTCATCACATCAGTGTACCAGCTGACACAGTACTGTCTGTGAGGAAGTTTTTAGCCAGTAAACAAATAAGTATATTAGGCTCGGCGCCTATAGCTCAACCGGCTAAGGCGCCAGCCACGTACACCTAAGGTGGCGGGTTCGAATCCCCAGCCCGGACCCGCCAAACAACAATGACGGCTGCAACCAAAAAATAGCTGGGCGTTGTGGCGGTCGCCTGTGGTCCCAGCTACTTGGGAGGCGGAGGCAGGAGATTCGCTTCAGCCCAGGAGTTGGAGGTTGCTGTGAGCTGTAATGCCACGGCACTCTACCCAGGGGGACAGCTTGAGGTTCTGTCTCAAAAAAAAAAAAAACAAATAAGTATATTAGAACACCTCCTTACTTACCTGATTTGGCCCCCAATGACTTTTTTCTTACCCAAAGATAAAAGAAATATTGAAAGGAATAGATTTTGATTATATTCAGGACATCAAGGGTAAAATGATGGAAGGTCTAATGGCCATTCCAGAAAAAGTTTCAAAATTGCTTTGAAGGGTGGTCTAGGTGCTGGCATCAGTGCATAGCTTCCTAAGGGCAGTATGTCAAAGGTAATCATAGTGATGGTCAGCAATGAGGTATGTAGCACTTTTACAAGGATGAATTTCTTCACTTAATTGTACACTGAACTGTGTACAATAGAAAAATATCTGAACATAATCTAGGAATTTAGAAACTCTTTGTTGAAAGCATGAACAAATAACTACTTAGCACTTATTGAGTATTACCTGTTTGAATACTGTGATGTTATAAGTATGCTATCATATATGAATTTCAGAAAAAAAGGAACCTAGAGCACAAAACTGGGATTTAATTTTAGTTCTGTCTACTTACTGAAAAGCATGTTAGAAAAATGTGGTACCTTCCACAACTTTGTATGTTAGTTTATTCTCCAGTCACATATAACTTGTTTATCTATATGTGCATATGATTGTTTTCTATTCTTACATATTTAGTACACATTTCAAATATATGTTTTTGAACTGGATCTAATAAATCAGGCCATTCAATTATATTATCATATGTTCTAATTGATTTTATCAAATTCTATATGTTCTCCAAAAAAAAAAAAAGTTCCCCTGCAAAAATCAAGACACATTCTATTTTGGACTCAGTGAAACCGACTGAGAAATTAATATTTCAGCACGAATTCATTGTTCCAGATACCATAGAGTTGGTGATATTTGACTAAACTTTACATCTCATAATTCAGAAGTCCCTTCTTTCAACGTAAAGATTGAAAAGCTTTGTAATTGTCCTCATCTACAACAGCACGATATTTCATTCTGAAAGGATGCATCAAGGGATAATTTTTTTTTTCAAGACAGAATCTTACTATGTCACCCTCAGTAGAGTGCCATGACGTCACATCTCACAGCAACCTCCAGCTCTTGGGCTTAAGCAATTCTCTTGCCACTGAAGGTGACTACAGACACCTGCCACAATGCCCAGCTATTTTTTTGTTATAATTGTCATTGTTGTTTGGCAGGCCTGGGTTGAGTTTGAACTTGCCGGCTCCAGTATATGTGGCTAGCCCCCTAACCAGTTGAGCAACAGGTGCCAAACCATCAAGGAATAATTTTTATTTTCATTTGTTTGTAATTGGTATATCATATTTTCATTGGCTTCTCTGTAAATACATTGGGGAAGAAGCATTTTGGAAGGGGATAATGCTCAAGTTTACATTTTCTACAGCTACATGGAAATAGTAGAACTTTAAAAGCTGTGGTTCCTTGACTATAAGGTTAAACAAAGTTTAATAGAAAATATAGATTACTGGTATTTTCATGGCACAGAAGTTATTGCTTTTAATTATAGTCATTTATACTATTGGAGAAAAATATGGTTTAATAAAAAAGAAACCCCCAATGTTTTGTTCTGCTTGTATTTTAACCACGCATTTTCCAGGAGCCCATGTTATTTTCTGGGAGTAAAATAGGAACTCAGAGAAGTGAATTGACTCTTTCAGGCTCCTAAGATACAACTTTGTAACACTGTTGAGCATTCTATTTTATTTATCAGGCCAGATGGGGACACTGATGGACACAGAGAGAGTATGTTAATATGGACAATCTAAGGAAGGTAGCAGAATGTGTGAACATAAGAAAATAAATTGTGAAAGGACTGGAAGAATGCATCTTTTTCAATGTATGTATTTCTTTATAATCCTCTCCCTTTTTGAATCTCTTTTTCTTTTCCCCCCCATACATAGCATACAGCCATAATTGGGTGGTACAAAATGTGTTTCTAGAGAAACTGCCATTAACTAAACTATACTCTGCAACACCTAAGCTAAACATAAGAACAACATACGGACTTTTTCAATAGGGGAGCTTTTTTTTTTTACATTCTGCAGTTGTGAATAGATAAAAAAACAGAAAAATTATGACATGATGGTATAAAAGGAAGGACTACAAAATAGAACAGATAATAAAGGATGAGAATGAAAAAATGAAGTTGAACTTGATTTACAGATTGCAGCATGAAAGGAGAAAGATAGAATAACTTATTGGAATCTTGCAATTTGTCAAATTTCATTTAATCTGTCAAAATTCAAAATTTTGTTTAATTTTCAAAATTAAACTAGCTTTTAAGGTAGTATGACATAAATTTATTTTAATTATGTTTAGTTGATTGATACATTAACTCATCCTCCAGACATACATTCACTTATTAGTAATTAGTTCAATTTTTAAAAAATATACAATTAGCCAGGTATTTACCAGATAAAGAGAGATATCAGTGATACTGTATTTTCAGGTTCTTAGTCTTGGGAATTCGAAAAATGAATCTGCAGACCATAGGATCAGTAGTAAGTCAGGATTTATGCAATGAACAAAAACTACAACAATTACAAAAACCAAACCTCCTGGCAGAGAGAACCCAGAAGGGGAATAAGCTTTCCTACTCCCTCTTCAAGGTCTGTCTTTGGGCTCTCTGCTCAGGGGGTTATATAATGGCAGGGGTGTTGTTTTGTTGGAACTCAATGTTGACTTTTAGGGCATGGATCCTCTCAGTTATAGTCAGCTGTCCAATGAGCTCTTGGGCCTTGGAAACTGAAGTGAAATTGACCAGTCAGAAGTGCAGGTGGAGGAGACAGCAAGGCTGGCATCCATGAAATTGACCAGCCAGAATTGCACAGTGGAGACAGCAAGGCAGCAGTGTCTCCCCCTCAGATGTCTGGCTGGATCTCAAGCTGGTTCCTCCATCCATTGCAACAGCAACACTTCCAGGGCTAAGGAGGCAGGTCATGGTCATCATCAGTGGAAAAGGCAGAATAGTTGTCTTGTGTAAAGAAATAAATACATGAGTTCAGAAAATTATAAAAGTCATGAAGAAATGAAATTATTTGTTGTGATAGAGAAAAATGGGAGAGAAAGTTGTGTTTGACTTTTCCGTGCTATGGTCTAAATGTTTGTGCCCCCTAAAATTCTTAAGTTAAATCCTCAATCTCAAGGTGGTAGTATTAGGATGTATTAAGATGGCCTTTGGGAGGTGATTAAACTGTGAGTGTGGGGCCCTAAAAAGTAGGATTAGTACTCTTATAGCATAAATCCAAGGAAGCTCGATTGCCCCCCCTGGCATGAGAGGATGCAGCTAGAAGAAAATGGGCCTTCACCACACACTAAATCTGTCATCTCCTTGACTTGCACTTTCCAGCCTCCAGAACCGAGAGATACAAGTTGTTCTTGTTTGTAAGCTACCCAGGCTATGGTACCCAGTGGAATAGCAGGCTGAAAGAACTAAGACAAGCTGCTTATGCCAGGACCTGTAATTCCCAGTGTCCCTTCTCCTTATGAGTTATCCCATTGAAGAATTTGGATAAGATAGAGCGAAGAGTTATCCCATTGAGGAATTTGGGTAAGACAGAGCCAAGCACCACCATTATTTCCTAAATTATGGCATGGTTAGACACAGTGGGAGGCCAATACAGCGGTTCTTGGAAGATTATATCTTGAGATGGTAGCAACACAGAACTGACAGCCACCTGTAGACTCCACTGTGATTTTGCTGCACAATCCATTGTAGCAGTTCCATGTAGTTGGCTTCTAAAATTTTCTTGCAAGAGAGCTCTGATTTGTTCAGGCATGATTCTTGCCTTTGGGGTACCAATTAATGACTGTTTCTTTGGTCTCATGATCCCTCCCTCCAGTATACTACTCCTGTTGCTCCCACATTTCTGTAAGATATAATTTTGATAATTAAAGTATTTATTTCCATAGTACCCAAAGTGCTTCTGTTTTTAGACCAATATAGCATTTCTAAGAAGATACAAATTAAATCAAACCCATCAGAAGAAATGAAAATCCAGGTATAAAGAAGATTAAAAGAAAGAAGGGCACCAAATTCCAGGTGTCAAAAAATTAAAAGTTTGTGAAGAAAATTTTTTTTGGAGGGATAAGAGGATGAGATAAATGATTATTCAACAAAGCCCCAAGTATGACAAGAAGACAGTATGGAATATACAGTTTTTCCTTTCTAGAACTGACTTAAGTGAAGAATATTTAGCACTGGGTCATTGTTGAAGCTCCATGAAATAAGAAAGAAAAGTTTGAAACGTTGTTGAACATTATAAACCATCTAAGCAAGTGTGCTGGGCTTTCTGCTTCTTTTTGCTCTTGACCTCAAAAGGCTGATCATAATGGTCAATTATCAATGAGTTCCCTTGTTCTCTAGCTTTTAGTTGGGCACACCAGTAACAAGCAGTGATAACAGTTCTAAGGAAGGGAGTAGAATGAACTCTGGTTCCTTCCTTGTAGGGTCACTATGTGTTGAGACTAAAAGTCACATCTCCTATTAGATGCCTTTCACAACACTGATCTCCGTCACCTTTGACTAGTATCAGCAACTGGTTTTTCCTCACTTGGGAATTTCACTTCTTGCATGTGGGCTTTCTGTTGTCCTTTATGTTAAAATGTTTATGTATTAAACCTTTCTCAAATTACTCAATTTGAGTAGTTGCTAGGATCCCAACTGATGCAGTCAGAGATATATGTACTAAAAAAATCTTTTAATGGAATAAAAGGGTGTGTACAGTTTTAATGTCTAAAGTACAAGTAATCTTGGCAATGATTACATGTCTGAATTAAGGCAGATGATACCAGAGGTTCTTGGTCTCAATTCAAAGAATGAATCCACAGACCACAGATTGGTGGCAAAACAGGATTTATTCACAGAAATAAAGAATACAAAAACCAAAGCTCCTGACAGAGAGAACCCAGGTTGGGGAACAAGCTCTTTTGCTGTCTTTCCTAAGTCTGTCTCCAGGCTCTCTGCTCAGGAGTATATAGAGTCTTAGGGGGGTTTGCCCAGAATTCAGTGTTTACTTTTAGGGCTAGATCTTCTACACTTACAGCCAGCCTTCCATTTAGCAGTAGGGGGCAGAAGTCTCAGGCCCTGGAAACGCACATGAAATTGACCAGCCCTAGAAAAGGTGGGGTTTTCTCCTTCCTGCAAGACAGCACGGGTGTCTCCCCTGCAATTGTCTGGCCACTCCAGCTCCTGGAGTTTCTTAGGGCTCCTTAGCCTACCTTCCAACCTGCTGCTGGTTCCGCTACCTGCTGCCACTACTTGGCGCCACCAGTCCTATATCACAGGGAACTTCCTTATTTCACCCATGAAATCCCATGGTACATACAATATGGTTTAATTTCTGTGCTGTAAAATGTACCTCAAAATGAATTTTGCATGGCCAAAATATACGTATGTCAAAAAACATAAGAAAAAAGTAAACGTTTATTATCTAGTTCTGGAGAACAATTCAATATTCTCAAAATAGAAATAAAAATGGTAAGTGTAAATGAGCCAAAGAAGACAAAAATAATAAAGCCAACTGAGATAAACATTAATCCAAATGTAACAATTTTTCATTTATCTTTTAAAGCTGGAGGGACAGAATTGGCCATCTATATTCAAGCCACTCTTGGCAACTATGAAAAATTATTTAGAACCGTAAAATGTAAAATTACCTTGATTACGCTATTTCAGTAAATATTTATATAGTACAAACTCATTAGTTTTATATTTTATCATAGCTATTAATTTCTCTTAGAGTCCTCATAAAGAAAACAAGGGTCTTTTTTTTTTGCTTGGATTCCAGGATGGTCCTAATACTATATGTTCTTAAATATCAGAAATTTCCAAAACAGAAGTTTACAAGGACAAGTATAATTTCTAAAATGTGAAGACATTTAGAAATGGTTTCATTGAAATGACCTGAAGAAGGGACAAAGGAGGGAGGCATCTTTATATTCCTATGTTTTAGGTTAATAAGAAAAATTAATTATATACGGGGACAACTTTTAATCAACCTTTAATATACACTTATAATGCAATCCAGACCTTACTCCAGTTAAACAATCAATCTAGCTCCATAATGCACAGATTCCAACTCTGGGCGACTTAAAATATACTACATTATTATTATTGTTGTTGTTATTTTATTACTACTTTAACCTTCCTCTTTCTAAAAAATACTCTTGCTTAGGAATACTCTGCTTAAATGTATTCTTTAAATTCAGCCTACTGGAGGTCTTGTTCTCCTTTTCATAGGTATATTTTCTCATTTTGATTTACATAAATGTTATCTATTTACTCTCTGATTTTAAATTTGTTGAATCTTCAGATTATTTACTTTATTCCACATATATATGTCACAGAAAGCTATACTTTATTTATTCCACATATATATGTCACAGAAAGCCACATATGTGTGTAGGGTTGTGCACATGCTCACAGAAAACCTCTATGTAAAACCCTAGGCTTTCTATGTTGTTTGTGGCAAAAATTGTATTAATATTGTCAATAGTGTTAATGATGGAAATGAAATTCCACATATATGTGTCAAACCACAACAGAGAAAAATGATAGAGGAGAGAGCGTGTGTTTAGTGATTCTAAGATGTCGGTTGTTCAGATAAGCAATAAGCATTCCTGTCACTCATTTATTAGGGTTTATTTACTAGGATGAGTGAGTCCTTTTTTGTCCTTCATAGAAATTAAAGACTGAGAGAAAGAATCGGTTACAAAAAGTTGCAGTTTTGACTT
This sequence comes from Otolemur garnettii, assembly GCF_000181295.1. NCBI lineage: Eukaryota > Metazoa > Chordata > Mammalia > Primates > Galagidae > Otolemur > Otolemur garnettii. The sequence continues at coordinate 2,982,037 of NW_003852435.1, forward strand.
GCTACAGATGGTTCTTGTCTGAATTAGAAAAGATTTTGTAAAAGGTATACAGCCAGAGATGCAGCAATGTATTTTTTTTTCCTTCCTGTAATATTTTTACACATTTTTAATTAAAAAAAAATTGGAACATTTGGGTGCATTGTGAGTAATTGGCTATTGCTAGAGATGGGCAACAGATGGTCAGAATAGGATCTATACGCCAGAGGAGCTGGTTTGTGGGGAGATCAAATTTCTACTTAAAAAGGAAGAAATGAATAAAAATCCAAGGTTAAACTTGGAGAGGAGTGGAGTACTAGTGTTAAGGAGAGATTTCCCAAACAAAAATTTTTACTTAAGTGAAATCCGAATTCCTCTTTAGATTTTTGAAAAATACCCAGAGACATAGACAGGTCTTTATAGATTTGTGGAGGTTTATGTGTTTTATCTCTCTCTCTCTCTCTCTCTCTTTATCCCTCCTTTTTTCATTTCTTTCTTCATAATGTTGGTAATGCAGAACCAAAATGAAGTACATAAATTTCTTGCCATTGTCAAGTTACAATAGAAACACTGGCTTTATTGAGTTGGTTTTGTTTTCTGTAGAGAAGAGCGGTGCAAACAAGTCACCAAGGTTATGTTTCACAGGAGGAACACAATTTAGATCAATATTGATAGTTTGTGTAGTGGGGCTGGGTGCTTTAAATTCTGCTTTCTATATTCTACCTCTGCAAGTATGCTTTTACTTTTAAGAAATGACTAGATCTAAAGCAGTCGGGTATCCATTTGGAGATAGATCTATATGTATCCCTGAGGGCTGAACTGGGGTCTGTAGAAATCACACCTTCAACCCAAGGTATGATACCTTTTGTGACAGGTTCTTTGAAGTCTTCCTTCAATCTTTCTTTAAAGAGAAAAAAAAAAATGTTCAAACACTCTTTTTCTATTCAGGGCTGAGTTTAAAAGTTGGCCTGATCATAAGAAGGGGGGAAGGAGGAAAATTATTTTTTTTTCTAATGACATTGGTTTCTCTTTGAAGTCCAGCTTCTAGACAAGTCACATCAATATCAAAGAACTTGTAAGCAGATTCAGAAAAGCTCAGATTGGAAATACAGGGATAAGTCAGTTTTCTGTCTCTGAGCATGTAAAACTTTACAAAATCCTGAAGGCACTTAGTATTTTAATTAAGAATAGCTGAATCATATTTTTTATACTAACATGGCTAAAATAAATATTTTGTAGATAAAAATATTTGGCTGGGGAAAATGAGAGATTATCACATAGGCTAAATCCTTTGATCCTTGGGTTGTCCTATGCTTACGAGAGCCTTTTAATGTGAGGTCAAACCTTTCCACTTCCAGAAAACATGGAACATAAGTGCAAAATTCAGCATTTTCTTAAGATTCCAATGTCAAATTTTTCTATCATTTTTTGTTAAGAGTATTACCCAGTTTACTTATATTTGAAAAACATCATAAAATATCAATTTACCAAAATATAGCTTTGAAGGTTTGCAAGAGTCTTTCGCAACATGGTATTAACTACATTATATATGAGCAAAGCCTACAGGCATCAGTGATGAGGAAAAGTTTCATTGGCTTTCAGTTAATTCCTGAAATTCATTCAAAGACAATTTAACTAAAATATTCATGCTGTTCCCAAAATACAGTGACTTTCTCAAGAAATGTTTGTTTTGTCACTGTGAGTATTCTTCCAGCTTCCGCAATCCAATCTACTGGCACTTTCCCCCATATTGTTATGATATAGCAAAATCCTTTAAAGTTGGATTTTTAAAGTTAAAATATGGGCAGTAGATACTTTAAGAATGGGGAAGTAAGGCAAACCTAGAGGCTCGTTCCTATAATCCTAGCACTCTGGGAGGCCAAGGAAGGTGGATCCCCTGAGCTCAATAATTCAAGAGTAGCCCTAGCAAAGTGAGACCTTATCTCTACTAAAAAAATTGGCCAGGTGTTGTGGTAGGGGTCTATAGTCCCAGCTACTTGGGAGAATGAGGGAAGAGGATTGCTCAAGCCCAAGACTATGAGGTTGCTATGAGCTATGAGGCCTTAGTACTCAACCCAGGGCACCAGAGAGAGACTTCACCTCAAAAAAAAAAAAAAAAGAATGGTGAAGTAAGGACTTACAGATGTCTGCATCTCATAAATGCTATGGCAACATTGGCAGGAAATGTAAAAATTAACTTTTTCAGAATTCAACTATTAAATCAAAAGCTTTCAACAATTGGAGCAGCACTTATATAAAGAAATCTGGGTAAGAAATTAAGCTTTGTGTCATTTTTGCTTTCCATAGTCCAGCCTTCTATCAAAGGTTCTGTAGTGACTTTGAAAACCAGCAGCCTAGGAAACATGGTAACTGTTAAAGCCGGCAGCTTAGCAGCTTCTGGATGTTTTTGGAGTTTTACATAAAGCCTAATTCCCTGAAATTTGTCAGTCTCTGATCTGTCTGGCTGCTCTTTGGAGAAGAATTTTCTTAGGAATTGTTTTTTTCACCTAACTCATAGCTCACTAAGTGAATAAAGCTCTATCTCTAGGGCATTTATTAAAAGTGATCAGTAGAAATTGCTTAGCATTGCAATGGCTGGAGCAATGCTAAAGTTAGAACACTCATGAGGTAGTCAATAGTTATAAAAGAGAGATCCTAGGGATGAAATGTCCATAATGGGCTTTGAAAAATTCTAACAAAATCCAAGGACACAGAAAGCCACATATATATGTAGGGCTGTGCACATGCTCACAGAAAACCTGAAACTGCTCTAATCTTTTACCTCTGAACTATGATGGAATGAAATAAAGTCTAAGGCAGAGGTGAATATTGCCTGCTTGAGCATTAAATACATGACCTACCTCATGCACAGAGCCCTTTGACAAAGAGTATGACACTTAGTCATGAGAATGGTTCCACACATTTATACAAAGCTATACCCAATCATTAATAATTCAGTAAATTAATCAAGCAAAGATGTAATTGGCTACACACATAGAGGAATACATTTTATATAATTAGCCCTGGAAAACAATGAAAAACTAGGCAATAACAATAACAACAAGCAGAAAAGAAACTAACCCTGAAGTGTAGTAAAACCTGATTTTCTGAATTATCATAATTCAAATGTTTAATTTTCCAACAAAACTGAAAATAATAATTGCAAAAGAAAGGGTAAATCAAGACACTTAATAATAAATAAAACAACAGAGAATTTGACACTAGTAGGACTATGTTACAAGAAAAAACAAAACAAATCCTTCTTACTAGACTAAAGGAACATAGTAAATGGCTCAAATCCACGTGAAGAAATAAAAAGGATGGGGAAAGCTAGCAATGTAGACAAATATACAAGAATGTGTAAACATATTTTTGCTTCTGTTGCTTTTCTTCTTTCTTAAGAAATAATATGCATAAAGAAATATTTATAAAATTATTTTGATGGGCTTGTATAATATAGAAAGAGGTCGTTTTCTTGTCCATTATAACACAAATGCAGAAAAGTAAACAGAGCTATATTGGAGCAAAATTTCTACATAGTACTAAAGTTAAGTTATTATTAATTTACTAGATTGTTGTAAGGCATAATGTTTGTAATCCCATAGGAAATTACTAAACAAAGAAACCTAACAAAACAAATCTCCAAAGATTACATTAAAAGAAATAACCAATATACTAAAATGGTATAACAGAAAATATCTATTTAACATAAAACAAAGCAGTATTGGATGAAATGGGGGACAAGAAGAAAAGACATACAAAACAAAACAAATAGCAAACTGGCAGATTGTAAACATACCTATCAACAATTACCTTAAACATAAAAAATTATAATTTCAATAAAAAGTCTAAGAATATCTAAATCAGTGAGTAGACATTATTTGTTCAAAGATCAAAAGACTTCATATTTAGAGGATAATGCTATTTAGGTGACCTAGAGATTGAACAAATTCTTTTTCAGAATCCCAGGTTTTTTCTTTCAGAAACTGACAAAATAATTCTAAAATCCATGTGGAAATACAAGGGATCCAGAAGGGCCAAGACAATCCTGAAAAATTAGAAAAAATTTAGAAGACTCACATCACCTTAGTTCAAAACTCACTTCAGGACTACACTAATCAAAACAGGGAAAATGGTCCCTAGATTTCCTTTTTTGTTGTCTTCTTCCCTGGTTTTGGGATCAGGGTGATGTTTGCTTTCATGGATATGTTAGGGAAAGTTCCTTCCTTCTCGATTTTCTGGAATAGATTCTACAGTATGGGTAAAAGCTCTTATCAATGCAAAAATGCTCAAGAAAATTGTAGCAAATAGGATACAGCCACACATTAAAAAATATATACATTACTATCAAGTAGGCTTTATCCCAGAGTTGCAAGGTTGGTTTACTATATGCAAGTCCATAAATGTAATTCATCACACAGAAGCAAAAACAAAGACCATATGATCCTCTCAATACATGCAGAAAAAGTTTAAAACATTTGACAAAATTCAACATGGTTTCCTGATAAGAACACCTAAGAAAATAAGCATAGATGACACATTTCTTAAACTGATAGAAGCTATCTATGACATTCCCACAGCCAATACCACACTTAACAGAGTAAAACTGAAAGCATTTCTACTTAGAACCAGAACCAGATAAGGATGTCTACTACTGCCAACTATTCAATATAGTGCCAGAATTTACAGCCAATGCAATCAGGCAAGAGAAGAATATAAAGGACATCCTAATGGGGACAGAAGAGGTCAAACTCTCACTCTTTGCCTACGGTATGATCTTATACTTAGAAAGCACCAGAGATTCAACCACTGGAAATAAAATCAATGTCCACAAATAAGTAGCCTTTCTATACACCAATAACAATCAAGTTGAGAAGCAAATCACCATTTCTTTTTTCTTTCTTTTTTTTTGCAGTTTTCTGGCCGGGGCTGGGTTTGAACGTGCCACTTCTGGCATATTGGGCCAGTGCCCTACCCCTTTGAGCCACAGGCACCAAATCACCATTTCTATTAAAATTATTCACACCTGATAATCACATACTGGTCATTATAACTTGCCTTGCTTTCTGGCAGAAACCAAAAGCAATTGCCTAATATTTTCTCCTTATTCCCGTGTTCTGCCTCCTGACCACCCTGGTGTCTATCTCCTGTTGCCTTGTGGAGGGTACTGTTCCTCACATTTCTAGGATCTCTGAGAATAACAAAACTTGCTTTCACTGCGTCTCTTCTCTGCATACACCTGACTGGACACCTTTGAACAAAAAGATTAAATACCATATTACCCAGGAGTCTACTCCTCTATATTCATGTATACTAAAGGGAAAGAAATATGTACATCTAAACCCAAATTATTCATAGGAGCATGATTCACAGAAGGTAATAAGTAGAAACCATCCAAGTGACCACCACCTAATGAAGTAGATAAACAAAATAAAATCGATCCCTATAGTGGAATATTACCTATCACTAAAAAGGAAAAATAAGTATTAACATACGTTATAGGGCAGATGAAATTTGAAAACATTATGCTAAGTGATTTAAGCCAGCCACAAAACACAAGGCATTGTATAATCCCATTTATGTGAAATGATCAAACAGGCAAATCCACAAAGACAGAAAGCAGATGGGTGGTTTTCAGAGGCCAGTCATGCTGGGAATACAAAGAGACTGCTAATGTGTATGGAATTCCTTTCTTATGTGATTAAATTATTCTAAAATTAGTGGTGATGATGGCACAACTCTGAATTGTACAAATTAAAAAGGTTAACATTATGGTTTTTAAATTCTCAGGGTGGACATAAAGTTCATGTGCAGTTTAAAGTTGCAACTATTCTAAATTGCACACCAACTTTATGTCCACCTGCACTTCAATAACACTGATAATAGATGGTAGATATGGACTAACATTTATACATTTGTAATCCTGACATATAATCTTTCTAAAAGTCAGTTTTCTTAGCTTTAATGTAAAGATCTTGTTAACTAAGATATCTCGTTACCAGATAAAGAGAGTCCAGCTGCCTGTCACTATCAGCCAAATGCGGAGCTGGGGATTAGATCCAACAAGCTCTGTTCTTGGAAAACCAGCCATTCTCTAGAGCATCATGGGTAGCCTCTTAAAGATTATTTTCTCCTTCCATTTCCAAAACCAAAGCTTTATACATAAAAGTTTAAAGCAAAGGACATAAACGATAATAAACAATAATCTGCATAACCCGTTCCCTGTTACAATATTTCCTGTTCAAAAAGGTAATCTCCTAAATCATTTTTTCTAAACTGCTCAATATATGCATAGTTAGGGTGGGAACTAAAGTTATAAAACAACAGGAATAGAAAAGATGAAGTGAAGGTCAAGTGGACCTACACTTACCAGACCCCAAGTGTCATCTTGGCCCTAGTCTTACTTTCACATCCATCTGTCTTATTCTTACCTCTTATTCTTGGCCTCCATCTTATTCTCACTTACACGCACTCTCATCAAGATAGTTAAAAAGCTCTGTGAATGTGCTTTTCAAACTGTGACACCAAAAAAAAATTTTAAGCTATTATTATTCTCGACCAACTTACATACAAACAAACACAGTGATATTCTCATTTTCAGACTTAACCTCCTGGGGGATGAATTACGTTTATGTACCTTTTATTTCTCTTAAACCATGTAAAATATATTGCCTTTAGGTTTTTCATGACATTGAAAGTAATACTTTTGTCTGATCTTTTCAGGACAATATTCCTGAGTGTCTGCCTCATAAACTAAAAGGTTAGATGATTAGTTTGTGAACTAATCTTAGAAAAAGTGCTACATACTTCATTGCTCAATATCACTACGGTTATCTTTGGAGTACCCCCCTTGGCCATCTGGTGACCATAGGATAGATGTTCTGAGGTGATTGGTTTATAAGTGCTTTGCCCCATGAGTGGATTAATACATGTATGAATTAATGAATTCATATGTTATTGAAGGAGTAGGCTGGTTCTAATAGGAGTGAGTTTTTACAGATGCCAGTGTAGTTGTCACCTGTGAGTTCCTTTGCTGTCTGATGCCCTAGCCCATCTTAGGATTCTGGGGAGACCTTCCTGCCAGCAAGAAGGCCCTTGTCAGATGTCCCCCTATAACAAGGACAACCCCAAGTCCATAACGATAGTAAATAATTTCTTTTGATTTATAAATTACTCAGACTCAGGTATTCATTATAGAAATAGAAAATGGTTTAGGTCAGTTACATAAACAGATTTTTAGAGGAATTTTCTTTACAAAAATATTAATAAACTATTTAAATAAATAAAAATATTTGACTCAAACTGAAGATATGAAAAATAGACATCATTGAACACTCATAATTCTCAGAGCCTTGAAAAAGGAAGCTATTTTAGGGACATGGTGGTGCTGTCACAGAACATTCTCAGCACATTGGGGAGAATCTCTTACAATCTAGATGTTGAAGGAAATCAGAATATTTGTATTTTACCCCAAATAATATTTACTTGACATATTTTGAGATGGCTACCACAAGCTCAACAATAGAAGATATGTTTCAAAGCTGTCCAATGGTGGTTATTGGAAAGGGGAGTTACATCTGTAGAGAATACGCATTGAGCAGTGAGGCCTTTCTTTGTCAGATTAAGGAAAGATTAACTAAAAGACTCGCACTTTTAAAGGTGTGAAAAGAAACACTCACTATATATTGTCTCTGAGGACTGCTACCTACGAGGTTTCCATCTATATAATAATTTGCTAATTAAGCCTCTTCCTTTCTCCCTCCCATAATCTATCTTACCACTAATACCTGTTTTGCCATGATCCAAGTCCCCATTCCTTATAAACTTCTATGCCTCATTGGAAAGTGAGTCTTCATTCTGGAGGCTCATGTGTATAATACACCTTAGACAAATGTGTATACCTGTTCTCCTATTAATAAATCTGCCTTCTGTCAGTGGGTGTTCAGCAAAGCTATAAGGGCCAATGACTTAGGTCCTTACAGTATCTTCCAACAAGTAAGTAGCCTGATGTACAAAGCTATTAACAACTGTGCCTCTAATATTCAGTCTCCTCTGTGTTAACTGCCCTCAAGTATTTAAGTCTCTTTTTAAGAAGTAGTGAGGGGTTTCTGGGGTGATGGGGAGTATATTTAGAAAAACATGGGCTGTATATTTAGAAAAAAAATTTCAGGCATTTATCTGAACAGAAGTTTGTGGATCAGCTATTTGGCCCATAGAACTCTGAATTTCTGGACTCCTTATCTTTCTTCACTGCCTTTAGAGGGTCCCGATCGCTTACTGATACTTTAGCTAAAAATTAATTCAATTAGAAGTGTGAATTAAGTTTATTTAAGAGGATTCATTTTTTCCTGAATTTCACTCACGAGAATAAGGTCTTTCTTTATTCATCCAACTAATTTATTGTTGATCTCAAAAGCAGTGCACTATTCTTGAAAGTATTAGGTGTGAGCTGGGCATAGTGGCTCACTCCTATAATCCCAGCACTCTGGAGTTCAAGACCAGCCTGAGCAAGAAACTGTCTCTACTAAAAAATAGAAAAATGAGCTTGGCATGGTATTGCACACCTGTACTCCCAGCTGGTTGGGAGGCTAAGTCAAAAGGATGACTTGAGCTCAGGAATTTGAAGTTGCTATGAGCTACTATGAAGTGGCACTATAGCCTGGGGCAACAGAATGAGACTCTATATCCAAAAATAAATAAATAAATAAAATTGACTCTTAAAAAAAAAAGGAAGAAAATATAGGTGTGAAACTCCAGACTTGGTGATTATAGCACAGTGGTTATGGCACTGGCCACATACACCCAGGATGGTGGGTTCAAACCTGGCCTGGGTCAGCTAAACAACAATGACAATTGCAACCAAAAAAATGGCCCAGTGTTGTGGATGGCACCTGTAGTCCATCTACTTGGGAGGCTAAGGCAAGAGAATTGCTTGAACCCAAGAGTTTGAGGTTGCTGTGAGCTGTGACTACTGAGGGTGACATAGTGAGTCTCTATCTCAAAAAAAAAAAAAAAAAGAAAAGAAAAGAAAAGAAAAAGAAAAACTTCATTTTTTTTTCTTTTTTTTTTTGCAGTTTTTTGGCCGGAGGTTGGGTTTGAACCCACCACCTCTGGTATATGGGGCCAGCACCCTACTCCTTTGAGCCAAGCTGCCCAAATCTTTTCAATGCAATAACTCAAAACTATACTTCTTGAATATATTTTACTTAATGTTGACTATAAAAAAGATACTTCTCCCATGCATGGCTGCATAAGTCACAGGGTATTATTCCGTAACTATGATATTTGTTAATTGTTTATTTGGATGATAGTTAATATTGAGGCTCTGCAAAACACTTCTGCTTTTCAGGTATATAACTTACTCCATCTGCACATGAATCAGGCCACTGCCTGTGACAATTTTTTAAATTATTTTATGAAAGTATAGAAAGTTTTTAAAATGTGAAAATAAAAACAATTTTAAACTATTTTTTGTCAAAAAATATGCGTATATGGTATTTCCTTAAAGTCAAATGAATAAAGGGATTTTGAAGAACAGATTTTGGGGTGTTTTGGTTTGTTTGTCTGACTTTCCAGGGTCTTTTATGTGAGGTTTGAAATAATACAATCCTTAACCTCATTTGCTTTTCCCACTTTTTACATAAATACACCTAACTATATGACTCTCCTTGTTTCATACCATGTCTACGAAGATGTGACACTCCTTAATCTCTTTGTCCCACAGTGAATTTTGTAGATTAAAGAAATAAATGAGATGCCGTTTAGAGATTATCCTATTGTGATTGTATGCTCACCCTCTACGCTCTATGAAAACAGAAAAGTGCATTTTTAAGCCTTCTTTGAGCTACCTGTCAAACTTAGTTTGTGTCAATTATCTTGCTGTTGATATACACTTTCAAGGCGGAGAATCATATCGCACATTTTAGCTTTTCAAGACACTTTTTCCTTTGAGGAGCAGTATTTTCTAGCTGATTTTTTTTAACTACCAAAACTTATCATACCTTGATCCATCATACCGTGTGGATTCAAATGCATCTTTATAACATATAATTATTTCCTGCTACCTTGATTTTATAGCCTCTCTGTCCTGAGAATATAGTGCCCAAAACCTTTTTTTTTCCTTCTCTCAGCACACTGTCACTATCTCCGAGAAGAAACGTGATTTTTCAGAAACATGAGATACCACCCTCTATGAAGAATACTTGATAAGAACTCCTCACACTTGAAATTGGGAAAAGAGAAAAAAATATACATTATTTTTGGTCTGAAGTATCACCCATTCACAACGTGTCAAAAGAGACGACTGCTGTCTGCATTAGTCAATTTTTTGGAGCCATCTGCCCACACTGTGGGATATAGTACAGCCAGAATAAGCACTGCAGGTACCTGAGAAGATGCCAGAAGTGGTCTTAGTCAAAATAATTCATTGGCTGCTACAGAGAGAATTCCCTGGCTTACAGGAGGTAGAGACTGAAAACTAAGAAAAGTTGTTCTTTCAAAAGTGTCACATTCCCCAGCGTTCTTGTCCATGTCTCTTGGCCCCATAAGAGTCGCATCTCTCTCTCTCTCTCTTCAAAGTGTCAGTCATGTACTCCCATAGATAGCAAAATTATTCTATTTGATTGAAAGAAGTAAGCATTTTGCTGCAAATGAACACTCTATGCATCTCTGACTAAATTGATTACATAATAAGAGCAAAGTAAATGGTGAGGAAAAGCACGTTATATCTCCTTTAGGCTTGTTGCCTGATTTTACTAAGTGCAATATGTTTCCTTTTAGTCTTTCAATATAAGTGTTTATTTTTAGAACTGCTTATAGAAATATCTATGTCACTTAATTCAGAATATTATTGAAAAATAAAATTCCATATATTGATTATTTTTATAAGTAGCCTCAATTTAGCTCTAGATCTTTAGTTATACAAATTTCTAAAAGGAAATATAAATGATAATAACATGTTTAAAAAATTTTTCCCCAGGGCAGCACCTGAGGCTCAAAGGAGTAGAATGTCGGCCCCATATGCCAGAGGTGGTGGGTTCAAACCCAGCCCTGGCCAAAAACTGCAAAATAAATAAATAAATAAATAAAAATAAATTTCCCCATAATTAACTAATCCAGATTTGTTAATAGCCTAGAAGAATTTCTTCGATTCATTAATATTTATATTAAATTAGTCCAACAAGGAATATATATCATTCTGAGAGACATGCCTTATTTCAAAACTATAGAAATGAATCTGAATTCAGTTGAAATGTATCATATTATATACTATAAGTACACATTTATCAGTGGTCTACTCTTTTTCTGACACCTTTAGGAACAATAGTTTTGTTGTTTATTTTTATTTAATACTCGCTATAGTGCTTTGGGAGCTAAAAGGAATCAAGTCATAAAATATAGATACTATTCTCTAGATCTTACTGCTTACTTTAATTGAATACTCTAGTATTTTACACTGAAAAAAATTGAAGATGTTTGTAAGAGATGTACATGTTTAATATTATATGTTTATTTTATAAGTTATAATTTCTACGTGAGAAAAAAATTATTCTTAACTAAAAATCCAGGATTATTTCCTTGAAAAATGGACATTTGCTTTAAACCTTTCAATTAAATAACGTGCATTTAATATTACATGGCTTGTAAGAAATTTTTTATAAAAATTGCTCAAGATGCTTCGTATTAGTTAAAGGTTATATAAATTAGCAGAGATTATATTTTGTAAAAATGTATTTGTATAGAAGAGTTTAATTTACAAACATGTTATATATTCTATGTTATACATCATGCATTATATCATATAAACATATGTATATATGTTCATATATGTTTCTAGACAACTACTATCTAGAAACATGTGCAAAAGATGTTGATTACCATTTCTATTTATAAATGTTAGCAGTTAAAAGATATGTCATTTAAACAACGTATTTCAATGTGCTTCACTACTGAAAACATTTTGATAGATCTTGAACAAAAAGTAAACAAGATTTTAATTATCTATTCACTTGTATCAGACTGATCTATTTCAAAAAACATTGCTCCATTTCTATTGCTGGGAATTGCTTTTTACTCCTAAACCCACTTATACGGAAATGGTGTGACCTCACAAAATTACTATACTTAGCAAAACTGGTAATCTATTGGCTGCAAGGGATAAACATCATTTTCTTATAAATGTCCCACCAGGGTCCTGACAGACAGCATGTGCACCCCCCCACCCCAGTCTTGACAAGTAATACCTAAACTGCCCTTTACTAATCAAAAGTGGTGCAAAATGAGAACCGGGATAAGGGCTTAAAACTCTCCTAAGGCACTGACCTAGCTAAAAATAATGATAATAATCAGCCACCAGTCCCTCATTTGGTTGATAATGATTAGTCACTGTCCCCTTATTTGCTTCTCTATATTTGCTAGTCTAGCTTCAGGTAGTTAGTACATATAAAGACTCTTGACTTTCTCCATAGATAAAGTAACTTTTTTGAGACCTAAAGATAGTTTCTGAGATATCTTTCATGGTGTAAAATCTGGTGGAATGGCTGACCCTCCCAGACCAGTGGCCCATATTGAGGTACTTACTCGACTGGCCTTGTGTTCACCCACAAGGCCAACTCAGCATAGAAGACAACTTCTACAGCTGTATGATTCTACCCCAAATCCAGCCAATTATCAGACCAATTGCCTACCCTTTTTCTTGCAAACTGTCTTTAAAAATCCTTTCTCCCAAATGTTTAGGGAGGTGGACTTGACATTCCTCTCATCTCCTGCATGGCACCTGCAATATTAAGCCTTTCTGTGCTGTAACACCTACTGTCTCAGTGTCTTATCTTCCTCTTGGGCAGTGGTTGATACACCTGGCTGGGGGGTAACAAAACCTACAACTTGAGAGAGAATTCTTTTTTTCAAATTTGATATGAAAAAACATTTTCTATCAAAACAATGGTAAAGATGACAGTTGGGTATAAGTGATTTTTATTGGGTTGAGTAATGTTTCTCTAAAATTCATGTCTACCAAGAAGTACAAAATGTGACTTTATTTATAAATAGGGCATTTGCTGAGGTAGCTCAGGTAAGGATAAATATGAAATCACACTGAAATAGGGTGAACTTCAATATTAGCATTCTTCTAATAGGAAGAAAAGGACAAACAGTGACACAGAGAAAGTTCTAGAAAACACATGGTTCTTGAAATTGTTTCCTAAGTTTTCCTACCTACTGGAGCAATTATCTTAAATTCACTATGTCCTAAGAAGTTAAAAAAAAAAAAAAATGACCTAATTCCATCTCTTGCCTCCTCATTGCCCTCAAGCTAATATTTCTTCTCTCTGCTCTTTTTATATAATATTCTTTCTATATGTGCTATCTGCAATTTGTTTCTTCTCATTTTCTCTTGAGCTAATCTAAACAAGTTTTATCCCCATTTTTCCACAAAAACAATTATGTCAGGATATCACCACATTATCAAAACCACTGGTTAAACTCTCAGTTGTTACCATTTAACCTCGCAACACCATTTCTTAAGAAATTTCAATGTCATTTAAAATACAGTTTATACATTATTTGAAAGAGTCACTTGGCTGGGTGGTATGGCTCACCCCTGAAATCCTAGCACTCTGGAAAGCTGAAGTAGGAGAATCCTTTGAGCTCAGGAGCTGGAAAGCAGCCTAAGCAAGAGTGAAACACTTCTCTACTAAAAATAGAAAAATTAGCTGGGCATGGTGTTGGGCACCTGTATTTCTAGCTACTCAGGAGGCTAAGGAGCTACTCTGTCCATTTGTCTTTAACTTCAATATCTTCCCACATTTGTGGATTCTCTTTTCATGACCCTTAAATGGTATCAAGCCTCAGTCCTCATACCTCCTTTTGTTTTTTCATTATTTATTATTTTTCATGGTAATCTTTTCTAGTCTCAAGGCTTTAAATATCCTTTAGAATTGGCTACAGATAAATAGCAAAATAAGTAATAAATGAGTTCCTGGGGTATCACTTATTTAAAAATTTATAATTAATATTGATATGACAAATTTAGAAATTTAGGTTTCTAACTAATAAGTACATAATTAGATGTCTGGCCATAATTTGTTAAATTTCTATACTTATTTATGGAGTTTGGTATTAAGACAAACAATGGGAGATAGTTCTGAGATTCCATAGCTCTTATGAAATTTACTTACTGAGATAAACGTCATAGGATTTGTTTTTTTCCATGTTACCAGTGAGAATTTTCTTCAGGGTTGTAATGCAAACTGTTTACAGAAGCACATTTCCCAATTTCCTAGAGATTAAGTATTATGGGAACAAAGGCAAAACTTCCCCTTTGCTCTTGGAAAGTTTGGTAAAAAAATAAACTCACAATAAAGCAGATTAATCAAAGAAAAGCTATAAAATTTATTTAATATGTATACACAGGTATCTCCAGAAAATGAGAATGCCACCCTCAAAGTAGTTCAGGAGCTTGTAGCCTTTCTGGTAAAATGAATTATGGGAGGGAGAAAGAAGAATTCTGTGGAGGGGTAATAAAAGGAAGAAAGATTGGATGGGGAACAAAGAGTAAGTGGTAAACAGTTCCTTTGGAATTAAATGAGTTTTAGAGCCTGAATATTATCTTCTTACAGAATCGGTTCAGATGTGTTCCTGGTCTTACAGGGAGGGGAAGAAAGTAACAGTTGTTACTTTCAGGCTGATAAACTTTCAAGCTTTGGGGAGATTGCATGGTCATGGATGATGGTGGTGGGAAAGGGAAGATCAGAGAGAGATTGAAGTTTCTTTAGTTAGTCTAGAATGCCAAAATGCCATATCTGGGGGCAAAAAATATTTTTAATTTCCTTTAGCATGACATGTTGTCGCCAACCAGTGTGGCAAAGGGGAGCGAAACAGAGCGGAATGGGTTGAGAATGAGGAAAATACAGCACAATAGAAGACACAGAGACAAAAGATGGGATAGGGAGGGCTGTCTAAGCTGATGGCTGCAGCCAGCACCAAAGCACAAAATCAGCTTTATTTTATAGTACCTATGCAGAATTCTCCAGGGGAAAGTAGCATAAACAATATGGGGAAATAGCATAAACAAAAGACATAATTTTGGTCTTACAGTACAATTAGAAAATGTAAATGACTTTAATAAAGACAAATCATCTTGTTAATGGTTTCTATTCAACTTCGTTAACATACGACAAGAAGTAAGAAGGGAAAGATCAGAAGTCAGAAGGGAAAACTCTTTGTTTTAGACTGTTTTAGAGATGCTCTTGGCCAAGACAGGGTGCAATCTGTCAGAGTTAACTAACTCTGCAAAGTTAACTAAATGAAGAAAAGTATGTGACTTAAAGGTTTCTACTCAACTTTGTTAACATATGACAAGAAGTAAGAAGAGAAAGATTGCAATCTCTGCATAGTTCTTAAAAATTAACTAGACAAAGAAAGAGCTATGTGACTTCTGGTAAAGGAAGAATGAAGAAAGGAATAAGGTTGTTTTGGGAAAGGAGGAGAAACAGTTGGGGGTTGATTACCTGAATGTTCCTCAGGCTATGGGGGCATGCCGCCTCACAGCTTGCTCTCCACAACAAGTAACTAAGAGGGCAAATGATCTTGTCCACGGGAAAGAAGACATACTCAGTAAAATAATTTTAGGAGTTTTTTCCTGAGTGAAATTGAAGTGCTCACAGTGGTGGGTTTACAGTTTGTTTTTATATATTTTAGGGAGACACCTATTTGTAGGTGAGGTCATAAATCAGCATGTGTAAAACATACATTGGTTTGGCCCCCAAAGGTGGGTCATCTGGAAGCAGGGTATTTATGGGTATTAGGTGAGCTTAAAGATTCTTTAGCTGCCAATTGGCTGAAAGAGTTAGACTTTGACTAAAAGACCAGGAGTCAGTGAAAAGGAATGTTTACTATAAAAGGTCTTTAAATTAGAGACAAAGTACTGGATAGACTTAAGTGGTTTGTTACCTATATTGAGGATCTGCAGATAGGTCTTGCATAGCCTTGGGCCTGTCAGTGAGTCACCAAGGACATCTCTAAAAAGAGGAGGTGGTGTGATGAGCTTCTCTGATGTCCTTTCTCACAGCTACCAACTCATGGCCAAGACAGGGTCCAGTCAGTCAGCAGCTTAGAGGGGGAAACTTTTAAGATTTTCTTTTGGTTCACAAAATAGAGAGAAACTGTGTGCAAAGGAAAAAAATAATAATACTTTCTTCTTTCTTCCTCATTTCAGCTGCCTTGAATATAGATATAATGCCTCAAGCACCAGAAGCTGTTTCTCAGCCCAGGAGGTGGCTTTGAGGATGGTTTCAGATGCTTCATGAAGCCAAAATACCAGCCTGAAAAATTTTCCTTCCTGGTATGTTTATGCTACTGTTTTTAATTCTCTGTTACTGTAATCCTAAGTTATTAACTAGTACTATGTTTTGTATCTGAAAGTGCTTTAATTAAACGAACTTAAAAGTTGAGCTTAGCTAAATAAAGGATTTGTAATGTTGGAGGCAGAAATGACCAATCTCATAGGCTGAGAAGCCTTACTAATTAGTCATATAGTGTTTTATAGGTAATGTGTTATGCCTTGAAAGTCCTTCTTTATAACTATCATTAGGAATAATTATTGAATAAATTGTAAAATTTAGGTGTGGTTGTACTTCTTTATCAGTAAAGACCTTATGAGACAGATAAAATGAGATAAAAGACATAAAATCATTAAAAAGAGATATATAATGGGAATCATATATATATATGAGAATTTTACTCATAGCATAAAAAGTAAGTTGATGGAATGAATATACTGAAATTTGGAATTCTGAAGCCTCAAAAAGTCATCAGTTTCTTCTGTTTGGTGATTATAACTAAAGTGACCAGATTTTAATATTGGTAAAGTGGGACACTATTGACGGGGGGAGGAGGTTCTTAATTAAAAATTTGGTCTATATGGAGCAACAAAAATTTTCATAGAATGCAAAAATAGTTTTATAATATATATCTTTTAAATTTCAACATAAGTATAATTTATAAATATAATACATTAAAAAAAAATTATGTATAGGGCAACACCTATGGCTCAAA
>NW_003852435.1:3000232-3009402 GCF_000181295.1 Otolemur garnettii
GCCAGCCTCCTTCTGATACTGATTCCACCTGGGCCACCTTGCCCAGAAGGGGAGTAGGGAGTTTACATTAGACTTTTCATTTCCAAATGAAGTTACATTACCTTCTTCAATCCCAAATGGAGTTACATTAATCTTTTCAGTAGCTGAAACTGTATATTCTCTTCCCTTTGTCCCACAGTTCCCTAGTTTGTTATGTATTCTTTCCAAAAATTGAGGCTTCTTTAAAACACTTCAGGACATGGGACAAATTGTTAAAAATTGAGACTGTCCTGCCAAAAGTGGGATGTCTGGTCACCTTAGTTATAACTGATGAAGGTGAAATAATCTTAGGAAATATGTGTGCCCCTCAGACAGAAAATTGTCATATATTCTGTGAATGAAAAGTAGCAGATATGTTGGCTCTTCTTCAAATTTAGTCTTTGAAATGGTCTTAAGATAGCTTAACTTAATTAGAGGGCAAGATTGATAAGGAAAATATACAAGCAGTGCTCAAGGTTAAATTATGTAGATTTAAGATAAAATTTTTTATGATTCTGCATAGTTAAGATTTTTGGAGAAAATTTTACTGAAACTCAGCACCTAGGCTCCTCAGACATTAATTTATGACAGAGTAGCTAATAGGAATTCCAGAAAGATTTACTTCCTACATAGAATATTTCAAAAGGGAATAAAAATTAAGACCACAAGACCTATGAGTTATAAAGCTGGAGATACAGGTCTTGCCCTTACTGGGGGGAGGGGAAGTTATTTAAATACCAAAGGATTGGAGTAACAACTTAAGATCCTCCCCACTGTATTTTCAAGGAGACTCTTAGACAGGAAGTGAGGACAACTTGAGTATTTCTCTTATATAGACACTAATTTTATTGAGGTTCTTCCCTACAATAAAGAACCTGTACATGGAGTGTGACAGTTGCCTTTTATTATCTCATTATGCAAGAATTGGGTCACAGGGGAACAACAATTATTATTTGTAGTAAGAAATAATAGTAATGTCCTCTACTCTAGAAAATTTGTATGTACATTCAGGATAATATCAACACATAAAATATATTAAAAACTTAAAACCAATATCTTACAAAAGGTTTAATAGTCAAATATGTCTGTTGAATTTACAAAAAGCAAACAGACTACAAATGGGTTGGTTTTTTTAATGAAATTATAATGTCAAAGGAATATAAACCTGGCTGAATAAAAGAGCACAAGTGTTCTCCCAGTTTAAATAAGAAGTTTGCTGCTAAAACTGTGAAACTGTCAGGCAGTCATCTGCATTCTCAGTTCTTTATGTGCTTTTGGGCAAGAATAACCAGACACCCCAATGGAAGATAACCATGAAACAAAGCTTATTGAAGAAGAGAAAGATAATTTTACATAATGAGAACAAGATATAGGTTTATAGAAAAAGATACATCTACCACAGACAACAAATGGCCCCATTGCTGAAACAAAAAGGCCTTGGTTATGACCTGTAATCGTGTTTTATACAATTATGGATTAGACCTACCTCATGGTTCAGAGGCCACTTTGGAACCACTGATTTCTTCTGCACATGTGAGTCTTCACTGAGCTTTTCTTAAATCTCATAGGGAATGTGAACCACAACATAGATTTAAGCTAATGGCATGATAATTAGCCTATAGTTCTTCTAGGTCATGTTACAGACTCTATTGTGCCTATGCTGCTTGGCCCATGGGCTAGAGAGCCCTCTGCATCATTTCACAGTTGGCATGCTAAATTCTAATTGATAGGTTGGTAAGGTAGTCCCTCCTCCCCCAGGTATGTGTAATCGCTTGGCACAGGGTTAAGGTGGAATATCACCAAAATGGGGGCCTGGGGGGGTCTGCCCTTTGTCCTCCCCCAACCAAGAGGGAACACAGATCCTCACTGTCTACCTAAAGTCTTCAAGAATTGTGTACCCTACAATTCTTATCTCAGATATAGAAATAAAAATATGGTCACTATATAATAATCAAGGGAACAATTCAACAGAAGACATAGCAATCATAAGTATTTATGTACCTAATACAGGAACATCCAGATTCATAAATCAAATTCTACTCACATTAAGCAAATTGATAAACATCAGCATCATAATCACTGGGGACTTCAACATTCACTAAAGGAACAGGATAGATCCTCTAAATAGAAAACAAAAAAAGGAATCAATTCAGAACTCTAGAATAAATGGACCTAACAGACACTGGCAGAATATTTCCCAGAAAATGGCTGAATACACATACGTCTCATCAGTTCATGGAACATTCTCTAAGATTGATTACATCCTAGTCCACAAGTCATGTCTCAGCAAATTAAAAAAAAAAAACATGAAAATTTACTATGTATCTTCTCAGACCACAGTGGAATAATATTAGAAAGTAATTCTATCAGAAACATTCATCCTTAAACAAAGCCATGGAGACTAAATAATGTAGTGCTTAATGACTGTTGAGTGAATGAAGAGATAAAATAAAAATCAAAAGATTCTTTGAACTAAATGATAACCAACACACAATTTATCAAAATCTTATGATACATCAAAAACAGTCCTTAGAGGAAAACTCATAGCCTTAAAAGCCCACATTCAAAAGACATATCAGAAATCAATGAATCATCTTAAGGAACTGGAAAAGGAAGAACAAACTATTCATAATCCCAGCACATGAAAAGACATAATCAAGATTAGAGCAGAACTCAATTGAATTGAAAACCAAAGAACTATACATAGGATAAATGAAGCCAAAAGTTGGTTCTTTGAAAAAATAAACAAAATTTATAAGGCTCTAGCAAGATTAATCAGAAACAGAAGGAAAACAAAAAAACCTATAACAAGTTCAATTAAAAAAGAAAAAGGGGAAATTACAAGTGATATGGAAATACAGAATATCATCTCAGAATACTATCAAAATCTCTTTGCTAACAAACATAAAAATGTGATTAAAATAGACAAATTTTTAGAAACACAAAACCTCCCTAGACTTAATCAGGAAAATACAGAATTCCTCAAAAGACCAATCAAAAGACCAAGCAGCAAAATCATAGTAACAGTAAAAATATCTTCTAACAAAAGAAGTCCTGAACCAGATGGTACCACACCCAAATTTTATTAAACCTACAAAGAAGAGCTTGTGCCTATACTGCAGAAATTATTCTTTAACATTGAGAAAAGAGGAATCCTCCCTAACTCATTCTATGAAGCCAATATAACCTCAATGCCAAAGCCTGGAAAGGACACAACTAAAAAAAGGAAACTATAGATCAATATCTTGTATGAATATAGGTGCAAAAATTCTCAATGAAATCTTATCAAACCAAATCCAGCTACACATCCAAAAGAATATTTTATCATAACCTAGTGGGCAGGGAAGGTTCAATATAGATAACATAAATAGATGCAAAAACGAAGAATATATAGTCCTTTCAGTAAATGCAGAAAAAGCATTTGATAAAATTCAGCACCATTTTATGATAAGAATGCTTACCAAAATGGCATAGATAGAACTTACCTCCAACTTATAAAGATCATATACACAAAGTCCACAGCCAAAATCGTATTGAACAGGGAAAAATTGAAAGTGCTTCTGCTTAGAACTGGAACCAGAAAAGGTTGTTCACTCTCTCTATTTCTGTTAAACATAGTGCTGGAAGTCCTAGATAGAGCAATAAGTCACCAGAAGGAAATTAAAGTATCTAAAGGGCAAAAGAAGAAGTCAAATTAGCAGTCTTCACTGATGACATGATTTCATATCTATAAAACTCCAATGACTCAACTAAGAGACTCCTGGAATTGGTAAATAAATTCAGTAATGTATTAGGATAAAAAGTAAATGGATGTAAATCATTAGCTTTCATAAAAGCCAACTGGTAAGCTGAGAATCAAATAAATCATGCAATAACATGCTCAGTAGCAACAACAACAATAAAAATATCTAGGAATATATTTAACTAAAGAAAATAAAGATCTTTATTTGGAAAACTATGAAACATTGAGGAAAGTAATTTCAAAGGATCTAAACAGATGAAAAAATGTACCATACTCATAATTTGGTTGAATCAACATTGTTAAAATGACTATATTACACAAAGATATATACAAATTCAATACAATGCCCTTTAAAATACTAATGCCATTTTTCATATATATAGAAAAAAAAAGTTCTACACTGTGTATATAACCAGAAAAGACCCTAAGTAGCCAATGCAACCCTATGTTATAAGAACAAAGTGAAAGTCATCACCTTACCAGATTTTAAGTTATATTACAAGGCTCTAGTTACCAAAACAGCATGGTACTGGCAAATAAACAGAGACATAGATCTAAGGATTAGAATTGAGAATGAAGAGATGAAATAATCTTCATATTCCCATTTGATTTTGAACCAAAAGGAAAACACTAAGGCAATAACCCCTATTCAATCAGTGGTGGTGGGAAAATTGGATAGTCACATGTAAAGGACTGAAACAGGATCTGCACCTCTCGCTATGAACAAAAATTAACTTATGATGATTAAAATCCTTAAACCCAAGACAGGAAACTATAAGAATTCTAGAAAAAGAGGTTAGCAAAACTTTTATAGATATTAGCTTTGGGCAAGAATTTATGAAGACCTCATAAGAAATTACAGCAACAACAAAAATAAGTAAGTGTGACCTAATAAAATTAAAAAGTTTCTGCACATCCAAGGAGACAATCAATGAAGAAAATATACAACATACAGAGCAGTAGAAAATGTTTTCATGTTATACATCTGAGAAAGGGCTGGTATCCAGAATCTATAAAGAACTCACAAAAATTGTTAAGAAAAAATGGAACAACCCTATTAAAAAGTAGGCAAAAGACATGAACAGAAATTTCCTAAGGAAGGTAGTCTAAAGGCTATCAAAAATGTAAAAAAAGAAATGCTCAAAATCTTTAACAATCAGGGAAATGTCAATAAAACCACAATGAGATATCACCTAGCTCCCATGAGAATGGCTTTTATCAAAAAGTCCCAAAATAATGAGTATTGGCATGGATACAGAGAGAAATAAACACTATTGGTGGCACTGAAAACTAGTACAACCTCTGTGGAAAATAGTATGGAGATACCTCAAAGAAATAAATGTAGACCTGCCATTTGATCCAGAAATTCCATTACTAGGTATTTATCCAGAGGAAAAAAGTACATTTTATCAAAAAGATACTTGCACTCGAATGTTTATAGCATCACAATTCACCATTTCAAGGCTGTGGAAACAACCAAAATGCCCATCAATAACATGAGTGAATTAATAAAATATGGTACATATATATACCAGTCACAAAAAAAAGGCGATCTAGTATCTTTTTAACAACCTGGACGGAATTAGAAACAATCCTAAGTATTGCAAGAATGGAAAAACAAACAGTACGTATACTCATTACTAAATTTGAACTTGTCAATCAACTGTGAACATAGGAAAGTAAAACTAAATAGAAATCAAGTAGTTAGGAAGGAGAGGAGAATTTGAATTAATTCATACTGAACAGGTATAATGCATACATTCCAGGTTTAGGGCACACATAACTTTGACCTGAAATGTATAAAGCAAACTCCAATGAAATAGTTTACCCCTGTAATATTCTAAAATTTTAAAAGCAGAAATAAACTTCCAGTCTGAATAAAGCATAGAAAGAAAAATAGGAAAAAACAAACAAAAAACCCACCACCAACAACAAGAAGAACAAAAAGAATTAATGGAAAAGGTAGGACATACATGGGATAACAATATAGGTAAGTAAAAAATGAAGAAAACATTAAAGAGATTAACTTAGCAACAATACATATAACATATAGCCATAAATGCAGTTTCTTTATAAAAAATGTGCCTATAAATGTGTGTAGATATATTAACAGAATTTTTCTCTGCTGAATCCTTGGTCTCAGTAATCAAAGAATGAATTCACTGACCATAAGTAACTGACAAGATAGATTTTATTATAGATAAGAAAAGAAAAGAGAAAAGCTGCTGGTGCAGTGGAGGGGTTCTCAATTGGGTTTCCACTTTGGCTTTCTGCCTAGAGATTTATATACAGTTCCTAATCATATTTCCTTCCCTGGAGGCAGAAGATTTGAGGAAATGGAATGTATGTCTCAAATATATGTCACAGAATAGCCCCCATCCTAAAGACCCAAAGCTACAGATGTTGGTGAGAGTGTGGAGAAAAGGGAACACTTTAACACTGCTGGTGGGATTCCAAACTAATACAATCTCTTTGGAAAAAATACAAAGAATCCTCAAAGAACTGAAAAGTAATTCTCTCATTTAATCCTGCAATCCCATTATTAGGTATCTACCCAGAAGAGAAAAAAATCATTTCACCATGAGGAAATATGCACTAGAATGTTTACTGAAGTTCAATTCACAATTGCTAAGGGAGAGAAACAACTCAAGTGCCCCTGAACACATTAATGAATAAATAAACTGCGATATATGTATACTATGGAATAGTATTCTGTCATAAAAAGATGGAGACTTTGGAGTCAAAGCACTTCTACTTAGTAAAGTACCATAAGAACAGAAAAGCAAGTATCCAATGCCCCCAATACTAATATGAAACCAATAGATGAACAAATACACACCCACACAAGAGAAAAGAACAAGTATACTCAAGTGGAGAGGAGAATGGTGGGTGAGGGAAGTGAGGAGGAGGATTAGCATCCTCTTACAGGCACAATGTAAGGGTATATGGCACACCTCCTGGGTGAGGGGCACAAATATAACTTGGACTTTACCTAACAAATACAAAAAATGTAACCTAATTGTACTCTCATATGAGCCTGAAATTAAATAAATAAATAAAATATATGTCACAATCATTGTCATCAAAAGCTGAGGGCAGAAGTTAATTAATAGGGCAGTGCCTGTGCTCAAAGGCATAAGGCACTGGCCCCATATACCAGAGGTGGTGGGTTCAAACCCACCCCCTGCCACCCCCGGCCAACAACTGCAAAAAAAAACAAAAAAAAAGAAGTTAATTATAAAACTGCCTTTGCTTAGGAACGTGGAGGTGTTTTAGGCATTCTGTTCTTCTCTGTAAATGGTGGCTTGGATGGAACTTTGATCAAATTTGTTTATGAGCCTGCTTAGGCCTAGAAAATGGAGTTCCTGTCCAGCTGTAGGTGGAGGGAACCTGCATCCAGTGACATTTAAGTTTTTCTTAACAGCACTGGAAACTGGTTTATTTTTATTTTTCTGACAATATTATCTCCAGTGGGATTCTGCATATCACCTCTTGTAGCTTATTCTAAATGAGAAGATAGAATCACTGATTAAGTTACAAGTCTTGTGACTAAGGGGAAACTTTGTAAACAGGAAGGATATTTTGGAGATGTTAAAGGTAATTTTTCAAGAGTTTAGATCTATGCCATCTTCATACATCATTATTGAGCTTTTTACATCTTGCATATTTTAATAATAAATGAATATAGTGTGATTAAAAAAGCTAATTCCTTTTTTCTAATGGAAATTCAGTTTTAGTATACCAAAAGATGACATATCATCACTTTTTAAAATGTTAATAAGATTGTCATCATTAGAAATAGCTTACTAAAAATATTTTAGGGTCAGATATGTGAAGCAAAGCACAGAAATATTTACTAATGTCTACATAAAATAGCAGTAGCAAATTTGCTTTTTCCTCACTCAATATTTCTTCCTTTAGGGACCTGTGTGTGTCAGAGATTCAAAATTGGGATTCAGTCAACTTTCAAAAGAACCCCTATTAAGCTAGCATAATAGAACAATAGCACTCAGTTGTTGAGCTCCATCTTAAATGGTACATCTATTATTACACTAATGATTGCAAACCATATGGTGTAACCAATAGGGCCATCTTTAAATACACTAATTACATCAAGTGCAGGCAATAAAACAGGTGCTAAAACAATGTTCTCACACACTGTTTTACATTTACAACTCCATAGAAGACCTTTAGTACAGAGATTAGAATTCCAATCTATTTCCAAAGACTCTCCTTTGACATTTAGGGATCCTGCATAGTAATCTAGTCAACTCCAATTTAAACAACAAATATACCATTTGTTAGTAAACCTAAAAAATAGATTTTTAAAGTGAGAGTAATGAATAAAAGAAGAGCAAACTAAAGCAAGTAATGTTCATTGGGAGTTCTCTAGCCAATTGCTATTATATGTGGAACCATCTGTATTTACAGATCATTTTAGATTATAAAACTTGAATGAGACATCTTTGGGTCATATTCTGGTCTTGGCTCAATTTTTATTTCATATAGATCTTTGGTAATGTTAATATCTTTCTGACTCAGTTTCTTCACATATTTACTAATTCAATTCATAAACAAACTCATAAAGCTGCTTTCAGGATTGAGGTAAACTTTGTACCCAATCCCTGACTGGCACATTGTTAGTAATAAATAAATGCTAGTTATTATTATAATGATATTAGAAGTGAAATACACTGAAATATATATGCCTGTAAATATACCCCCAAAGAAATAAAAATATAACAATAAAAATATGCTAGAATAGAGCAATTATATATGGGATTGTAGCTGGAATTTCTCAATATTGGGTCCTGGGTCTGTGGTTTGAAGAACAAAACCATGGGCCATGCAAGTAAGCAAAAGGACAGAGTTTATTGAAAGATAAAAGTAGTGATTCTCAACCTGTGGGTTGCAACCCCTTTTTAACAATGAAAATACATTGCAGCATTAGGAAGGTTGAGAACCACTGGTTAAAAGAGATAGATAAGAGAAAGAAGGGGAACAGAACCTCCAGCAAGGAAGGGGGAAGCCCTAGTAGGAAGCCCATGTGAGGCTTCTGTCTAGGGATTTATATATTACTTTTACTGTCTTATGGGCAGGACATTTGGGAAATATATATTTGGAACATGTCACAATTGGCCAGGAGCTTCCGGGCAGAAAATATCTGTAAATTTAAAAAAGGAATAGCAGTCCTTGCAGTCCCTGCCCCAGGAGAGGCATTAGAGTGTTTGCTCCCTACTCCAGAAGACCAGATGAGGTACTGATCAGGTTGCTTTTCCTCATGACCTTTCTCCAGAAAAAAAGCATGGTTGTTGCTAGAACTGGGGTCTGGCTCAGTGCCTGTGGCTCAAGTGGCTAAGGCGCCAGCCACATACACCTAAGGTGGCAGGTTCGAATCCAGCCTGGGCCC
>NW_003852435.1:3009550-3014769 GCF_000181295.1 Otolemur garnettii
CCCAGGGGCTCAGCTTGAGGCTCTGTCTCAAAAAAAAAAAAAAAAAAAAAAAAAAAAAAGAACTGGGGTCTGTAATAAGACTGATTTCTGAGCTCACTCAGGCCTAGAAAATGGGGGTAGAAAATGGACAGCAGAACCCTGTATGAACATGTTATCTTGAGTTACCACAATCAAATACCTTACACAAATACAGAAAATATAAAATACATTTATTTAAAATTCTTCTTTTCAACTTGAATAGTCCAGTTTGCAAAAAAAAAAAAAAAGTATATTTTGAAGAAATAACAAACAAATTGTCTATTTACAAATTACTAGCTGTTATTAGTAGCCTAAAATGAAAATTGGTTTTCAAATTACTAGTGTTTAATGAGATAACAACTTTTATGAGAGAGTAAGTAGTAACCAGCATGTTGGGGAATAGGAAACACAGTTGGTCAAAAATCTCTATTAAAGAATATTTCTGCTTTACTTAGGCTGAAATAACATGGTGAGGATTAGGCTGTGGGGTTTCTGGCAAGGAGATAAAGTTTCTTATTTCATCTTGTCTCTGATGCCCATTGATTTGCAGGCATTCCTGTGGGTTTTGCTTCTGGACGTGATGATGTCTCCCACCACTACTCTCACAGCACAGCTTCAGCATCCCTCCTTTCAGACCTGTTTTGACATTGACCTCTTCAAAATGAGAGATTAGAAGGTAATCACCATGTTAAAAAAAATTCACGGAGAATTCATTTAGCCACAGTATTAAGTTACTAACATAAAGTTTCAGAAGCATATGAGGATATCAGAAATTGCTGCCAGGGTTTAGAAATTCTAGTCGATCAATTATCAGGTAACATGAAGTAGCAGGGTCAATCAATTTACAGAATGCCATGAAATCACTTTATGTGAGGCAGCAGCAGGAGACCCTTCACTATCTTTTAGCCATATTCTTAATCAGCAGTTACTATCATCAGCATTATGGATACCTTTCTTCTTTTCTTCCTCTTTTCCTCCCTTTTCCTATCCTTCCTACCTTTCCTCCCTTCCTTCCTTCATCTCCATTTATCCAACCCACAACAATTTGCAACTATTGTTCTGTTAGAAAATATACAGTTAGAAGAAGATAGAACCCAGATAACATGCCTTAAACCACAGAGTTATTTAAAAAGAATTCTTAGTAAATGCAATCTGAGGCTTTTTTAGAGGCCAATATTACCAACAAGGATCCACATCATTTCTGTTTTCTCATCTACTATCCCCAGTCCATCCTCCAAACATCCAAGAACCATATTCATTTTTGGAGCAGAGGAAAGGGAAAAACTATTACTTCCTCAACTATAAGGGAGCAAAATATTCCCAAGTCTCAACTTGGACTTCCACTGGGGTTTTATTGACTAGAACATTGTTATAGTGCAAACCCTGATTGCAGAGAAATCTAGAAAAATGAGTGGTATTTCTAGCCTCTTGCTTATTGTTGAAAATGTCATATGCTAACTAACTGTATCTAGATAGAAAATATAAATACATAAAAATAGTATTTAGTATCACTAGTGATTATGAGTACTTTAGTAAAACTTATAACAGAATTTCATAGCACAACTATTAGAATGACTAAAATTAAAAAACCTACAATATCCCTGTAATAGAGAAAAATCAGCAGAACATTAAAATAACTTTAAATATTGGAAAATTAATCTCTTAAATATAAAAGAACTTCTGGAATACCCTTCCCTTCAGGGCAAAAGAAAATGACACCTTCTTTGAAACTGGCAGGGTGAGATGAGGGAGAGAAGATTCCAGACACCACAGGATTGTGACCTTCACCCAGGAACATCCCTTCAGGAGCACAGGGAGACAGCAAGACTTCAGAACCACAGGAGGAGGATAAAAGCAGTGGAAAAGGGCCAAGTGTTTGTGTTTGATCTGAGACCACCAGCTGTGGGGCCTGCCGGTGGCAGCAGCTACATCAGCACAAGAGTGTACAGACAGGGAAGGCCTTCCCTGTGGGTTATCTTGGACATGAGCACTCAGTTGAGTTACCTTAGGAGACCTTGGACAAGTGAGAAAGTAACTTTGAACAGAGCCCAGAGATCGGGATGGAGCTGCCAGGGCTGAGTGGAGGTTTCATGGTTTGGCTGCAGGCCCTGCTGGCATTGTGGAAGAGGTGCCTTGCAGGCTTCTCCCTCAGGGTCCTAGAGTGAGGCTGGTTCTGGGAGACTTAGGGTGAGTGAGCTAATGACTTTGAACAGTGCCCAGAGGCCAGGACTGAGCCTCTGGGGCAGAACAGAGGTTCAAATGTTCAGCTGTAGGCTGTGTACAGCCATTGTGGGAAAGTTGCCTTGCAGGCTTGGCCCTTGGGGTCCTAGGGCAAGGTGGTTCAGGAATGTTTGACAAGTGGGCAGCCACTTCTGGAGAGATCCCAGCAACACGACCATTCCTGGTATAGCCACTGCTTAGCCAAGGGACATGGTTCGGAAAGGTCAAGGCGTGTATATTAATTGGGCTGAGGAGAGGTTCAGGCTCCCAACCCTGCAGGGGTTGAGGGCAAAGAAATCATCAGAAGCTTCCAGTCTCCATCTTGTACAGCTGTATTGTGATTAGCATCTCACAACCCAGAAGATCACCTATTGCCGAGGCAATATTCAGCAAGATATGTTAGTATAGTTTCTTTTTTCTTTTTCTTCCTTTTTTTTTTGTTTTTTGTTGTTGTTGAAGTCGTTGATATTGTTAGTCTGTTTATTTTTCAAAAAAAAATTTTCCTTTTTCAAATTTTCCACTCAGATTTTGCTTTTTCATTTTTTTTCATGTTTTTCATGTACATATATTTTTTTCATTGTTGCCTTCTTTAATAATAGAGAATTCATTTTTGCTAGTTTTTCTACCCCCAATATTTGGTTTCCCTCCAATTTTATCTCTTAAGGTTTTTTGTTAGTTTGTTTTGGTTTGATTTACAGTATGTTTGTTTTT
Organism: Otolemur garnettii; assembly: GCF_000181295.1. Classification (NCBI taxonomy): domain Eukaryota; kingdom Metazoa; phylum Chordata; class Mammalia; order Primates; family Galagidae; genus Otolemur; species Otolemur garnettii. The sequence goes on from NW_003852435.1 coordinate 3,012,500, forward strand.
CATCTCTATTTGGTGGAGGTGGACTCCTGTGTCTGCTCAGGCTGACAAAGAGCTGTAGATGTAAAGGGACCCACCTAACACAGCCCCCCACAAAGGTTAGGATTTGGGGGTCTGGATCAAAGTACCCTACTGTACACCAATATTATTCCTCTCTCTCTCTTTCTGTTCCTCCTCTCCCCCACCCCCCTTTTTTTTTTAATCAATCTTCCCTTTTATTTACCCCTTTTCCTTTCTCTTCTCTTCTCTCTCTCTCTCCCTCTCTCTCTCTCCCATCCCTTCTTGTTCTTTGCACTTCTTGTCCTTTTAGTGTCCTTTGTTAAAGGACACTTCAACACCTAGATAAGAGGCATGGTAACTTAAAGAGTAAGAAGCAGTGAATAGAAAAAGTAGAGCAAGGAACTAGATAAAAGAAAACACTCATGAGGAAGAAATAGCAGAAAAAATCCTGGTAACATTAAAAACCAGACCAGAGCAACCCCTACAAGTGATCATGAGGTAGCTAATATAGAAGACTCCACCTACAAAGAAGTGTTAGAAATGACAGAAAGGGAATTTAAAATATGGATGGTAAAAACAAAGAAGGAAATTGCTGAGAAAGTAGAAAATAACCAAAAGGAAATTCAAAAATAAAATCAAATAATAAATGAATGATATGAACTATATAGAAAGGAAATAGCAGAGCTGAAGGAATTGAAGCAGTTGATCAGGGAACTTAACAATGCAGGAAAAAGTATTAATGACAGACTAGGCCATGCAGAAGAAAGAATCTCAGAGGTAGAGAATAAAAGTATTGAACCAACTCAGGCAGGTAAAGAAACAGAAAAAGAGTAAAAGAAAGCAGAACTTTCACTGACAGAATTACAGGATTATATGAAGCATTCAAATATGTTATGGTTATTCTAGAAGGGGAAGAATAATGCCCCAGAGGCATGGAAGCCATACTAGAGGATATCATAAATAAAAATTTCCCAAAGATTCTGACACACACCTTTCAGAGGATATAAAACTCCATGTTGTCTCAACTCAAATCCAGCTTCTCCAAGACACATTCTCATGAACCTGTCCCAAGTCAAGACAAAAGAGAAGATTTTGCAAGCTTCCAGGACTAAGAGCCAATTAGTCTTCAGGGGTAAATTCATCAATGTGAGTGAGAACTTCTCAAATGAAAATTTTCAAGTCAGAAGACAGTGGTAATCTACCTTTAATCTACTTAAACAAAACAATTTCCAGCCCAGAATTCTATATCCCACTCAGCTAAGCTTTAAAATCAATAGAAAAATTAAATCTTTTATTAATATGCAAACATTAAGGAAGTTTGCCACAAGACTAGCTCTACGGGAAATATTTACACTTATTCTACACACTGACCATAACAATGGACCACCAGCAAACTAAACACCTACAAACTAAAGGACAAAACCCAGCTTCCACAATGACTCAAAAGATAAAACTAAGCAACGGACTTTCACAAAATAAGATTAATAGAACTCCAATACATTTATCAATCATCTCAATAAAAGTTAATGGCTTGAATTCCCAACTGAAGAGACATAGGCTGGCTTATTGGATAAAAAAACACAAGCCATCTATTTGCTCTCTGTAGAGGACACACCTAGCATAGAAGGATAAATTAAAACTCAGAATTAAGAGATGGAAGACAAATTTTCAACCAAATCAAATTCAGAAGAAAAGAGGGGTTGCAATCTTATTCTCTGATACAAATGGATTTAAAGCAGCTAAAGTAAAAAAAGACAAACATGTACACTTCATATTGGTCAAGGGAACAAAACAACATAATACAACAGGAAGACTTTTCGATTCTAAATATTTATGCACCCAAGTTAAATGCTCCCAGATTCTTGAAACAGTTCTTAATTATTCTGAGCCACATGATATCCCATAACACCATAATAGCAGGGGACTTTAACAATCCTCTTACAGAGTTGGACAGATCCCCCAAACCAGTGGTTATCAACCTTCCTAATCCTGTGACCCTTTAATATATTTTCTCATGTTGTGGTGACCACCAACAATAAAATTATTTTCATGCTACTTCATAACTGTAATTTTGATACTGTTATGAATCATAATGTACATATCTGATATGCAGGATGGTCTTAGGTGACCCCTGCAAAAGGGTTGTTGGACTCCCAAAAGGCTCACAACACATAGGTTGAGAAGTACTGGTCTAATTAGAAACTAACCAAAAATACAAGGGACTTAAATAAGACTCTAGAACAAAACTGTGCTTGATAGATGTATATAGAACA
>NW_003852435.1:3016611-3022780 GCF_000181295.1 Otolemur garnettii
TGAGGGGTTCTGGTTGGCAGGTAATTATATGACATATCACTGGAAAGATTAGTATCACTTACTTTGGACATTTGTAAGAACTTTGATGCCAAGTAGTAAATCACATTAGCCAAACAAACCTCAAGTTCAAAATCATCACTGTTTTTCATCTGTAAAAAACCACTGACCTCATCAATATTAACTCACTACACCTCTTTGCTCTTTAAGTTTTGTTCAGGCTTCCATTTCTCTACTATCTAACATTATCTTTTACTGTTCTTTTATTTTATATGCATTCACCTTTGCCTTTCAACAATATTTGTTTCTTGGGGAAGTTATTTTTTTTTTTTGTCTTTTGTATTTAAGATTTCCTTTTATGTTCATAAGATGCTATTAATCTGTGTCAGTAACAGAAGAAATGGTTGATTTAATTAATGAAAATGTCTGACATTATACAGCATTTTTATTTTTTTAAGGTTTCATTAAAAAATTATTCCTCTTTTAATGTATAATTTAATGTATAATCATCTTCATTGAAATGATTGTTTCACTTTTATAAATAAACTGTAGTGGAACCTCCATAGTTGACCACCCCTCTACTTTGACCAACTACTTAAATTGACCCAATTTTTATAGACCAGAAATGCATCACATGTATGTATTGGTAGAGTAGTCCTAGTTCCTTATGTTGACCACCTCCATTCTGTTGGCCAGTTTGTTAAATCCCTTGGATGGTCAATGTATAGAGGTCTTATTGTATTTTAAAGTCTATACGTTTTAGGTATGTGCAGTTTTATGTCTGTCCATGATACCTCAATAAATTTTACTTCCTGTCAGAGTAGTCTTCTTGGCAATGCCAAAAGAATCCCAAACTTGAGTCAAAAAGGAATTTCTGTTTTTTGAAGCAGGAGAGTTGGGCAAATAGAAATGAAAATTTTTCTGACTCAGTTATGCAACTAGAAATGAACAATGCTTCAAAATAAATCTTTCACCACAGTATATCCTCAGGAAGATAGGTTTGTATGTTTTCTTTTCCGGAATGATTTTGTGAGCTTGTTTCTCTTTTGCTTGCTTCATTATTGAAATGCCTTAATTAAAGACCCTGGCTAGCTTTAGGTTGCCCCATTGCTATTCAGTCACAGTTTAACACCTCACTTTTAACTGTAGTATTTTGAAGAACTAGTTGAGACCAGGTCAGAACATCTATGCCAAAGTATCACATAAATCTTAAGCCCTTGATCTTCCAAAAACCTCAGATTGAAAAATGGAGGTAGGTTTTTCTCCTTCTATCACAATCTTTAACTCATTTTTCTGTAAATCTTTCTCTAGTATTTATTTTAAATCTGTTACCTAAACACAAATAAAATGTGGAAAGGATTGACCATAAGTAATCATCCAGAATAATTTGACCATGCTTCCAGCTAGGATACAATTATGAATCTCTCTATGAGTCTCTGAAACATATGTGCACTTCTTAGAACATTTTCTTTATTTTATTATGAATGATTAATTATCTCACTGTGTTTTTTCACTCTCAGCAAATGTTCTACCAAAATTTCTCTTTTGTTTTACTGTGAACACACACACACAATGTACATCTTTTTAAACTCATTGATTTAAAACTAGTTTCATATTAATACTAACGTTTAGTATCACGTTTCATAAAACTAAGCATTTTTCAAGTCTTGATAAAATTTGATGCACTTAATTAAATGGGAAATCTAGCAGCTGTTACATGGAAGAGATATTGTAGAGGTTTAAGAATATCATTATTGAAAAGTAGGCAAAATTTTTCATGAATTAATAATAAACTAGTTTATGATAACATGTATGTTGCTGTATATCAGTATGAGAATGTGATTATTAAGAAACTATAGCTGTAGTCCTTGATATTATAAAGCCATTAGAATAAAGTAGCTGCATTAGAAAAAAAATGTTATTTTCTTATTTCTTTTGAGAAAAAGCAAAAATTAAAAAAAAAAAAAAGGACCAGGTCTTAATGGAACTTACAGTAACAAAACTAATGAGAAAGACAATGTGTCCCTGGAATTGTTATTTACTTATTCCTTATTATCAGTATCATTCTAGTAAGATTGCTGAACATGATAACCACTCTTTTAAGTTTTTAAGAGCACATTACTGCAATGATAACTTTAGGCATTATGTTGTACAGTGTATTTCACAGCAGTTCTCAACCTGTGGGTCGTGACCCCTTTTTAACAATGAAAATACATTGCAGCATTAGGAAGGTTGAGAACTACCTAGAATCTATTTATGTAGTGTGGCTGGAGTTTTATATCCATTGAACACTGACTCCTCATTTTCCTCTCCCGTAGTCCCTGGCAACCACCATTTCAATCTTTGCTTCTGTGAATTTGGCTAAGTTAGAGGCTCCATCTAATTGGAATCATGTAGTATTTGTATTAGTATTTGTCTTTTCCTGACTGGATTATTTCACTTAGCATAATGTCCTCAAGTTTCATTCACGTTGTCACATATTGCAAATATTTTTTTTTTTTTTATAAAAGACTGCATAGTAATCCACTGAAAAAAACTATATATAGAAGCATTTTTTTTTTAAATCCACTTCTCCAGCAGGGCATATATAGGTCATTTTTTTCATCCTGGCTATTTTTATAAACAACAAATATAGGAGTGCTAATATTCCTTTGTTATTCTAGTTTTCATTATTTTAGATAAATACCCAGAAGTAGACTTGCCAGATCATAGTGAAATTTTTATTTTTTTTGAGGAAACTCCATATTGTTTTCCATAGTGACTGTACCATTTCTCATTTTCACCAGCAGTGCATACATCACCAGTGTATGAGTCTTTTGGTCTCTCTGCAGTCTGCCAGCACTTGTTCTCTTTTGTGTTTTTGAGGATAGTCATCCTAACAGGTGTGTGGTGGTAGATCATTATAGTTCTGACTTACTTTTCTGTGAAGCGGGTGTCATGGGATAAATTGTTATGAAAAGATTGATCTTTTCATGAGTCCATTGATTATTTGTAGGCTTCTTGTGCTTTTTTTTTTTCCCATGAAACATCTACTCAAATACTTAGCCTGTTTAATTAATTAATTAATTTATTTATTTTTAAAGACAGGATATTGCTCTGTCACTCAGGCAGGAATGCAGTGACATGATTAGCATTCACTGTAGCCTCACACTCTTGGTTGGGCTCAAGTGATCGTACTGCCTCAATTTCCCAACTAGTCGTTTTGCTTTTTAAAAATACTGGGTTATTAGTAGTTTTTGCTATTGAGTTGTAGAAGTTCCTTATATAATTCTAAACATTAACCATCCCATAGCTACATGGTTTTCAAGTATTTCATGCCATTTGGTAGGGTGCCCTTGACTTTATTGATAGCTTTCTTTGCTGGACAGAAGCTAATTATTTTTGTTTGGCTATTTTTGGTTTATTTTCTATGATTTTGAAGTCATAACTATGAAGTTGTTGCCAAGATCAACATATTAAAATTTTCTACTATAGTTTCCTGTAGAAGTATTACAATTTCAGTTTTAACAGCTAAGATTTTAATCTATTTTCTATTGATCTTTGTGTACCATGTAACATAGATGTACAATTTTACTCTTTTCCATGTGGTTATCTAGTTTACCTAACACCATTTGTTAAAGAGACTATTCCTTACAAATTATATATTCTTTACAACTATGTAAAAAATCCATTGGCTATATATGTAAGGATTGAGTTATGGTCTCTCTGTTGTGTTCTGTTTGGTCTGCATTTACAGCAGCACCATACCATTTTAGTTCTATAGCTTTGTAACAATTTTGGCATCTGGAAGGGCAATACTTTCACATTTTATCTTCCTTTTTAAAGTTGTTTTCGCTCCTTAGGGTCTTTTGTTTTGTAGAAACTTTAGAATTTTTTTCTATTTCTATAAGAAATGCCAGTGGAAATTTGATGGGGATTGTATTTAATCTGTAGATTATTTGAGGTAGTATGGATATTTTAGCAATATTTTATCTTACAATCCATAAACATGGAATGTTTTCCCATTTATTTCCATCTCTCATTTCTTTTATCAAGTTTTTTTGTTTTAAGTGAATCAGTCTTGATAAAGTTTACTTCTATTTTTTGATACTTTTGTAAAAGGATTATTTTCCTAATTTCTTTTTCAGATAGATATTAGTGCATATGAACACAACTGATTATTGCACATTGATTTTGTATCTTAATGCATTACTGAGTTTAATAATTCTAACAGTCTTTTTGGTAGTGTCTTTCAGGTTTTCTATATATAGAATTACCTATTAAAAAAAAGTAAGTGATTTTCATATGTTGAACCAAACTTGTAACCCATGGATAGATCCCACATGGTCATGGTTTATGATCCTTTCAAGGTGTTGTTGAATTTAGTTTGCTAGTATTTGTTGAGGATTTTTTTTCTTTTTTGAGACAGAGTTTTACTATGTTGCCCAGTATAGTGCCGGCTTCACAGCTCACAGCAACCTCCAACTCTTGGGCTTAAGCAATTCTCTTGCCTCAGCCTCCCAAGTAGCTGGGACTACAGGTGCCCACCAAAATGCCAAGCTATTTTTTGGTTGTAGTTGTCATTGTTGTTTGGCAGGCCTGGGCTGGGTTCGAACCTGCCAGCTCCGGTGTATGTAGCTGACACCCTAACCACTGAGATACAGGCGCCAAGCCAAGGAGGATTTTTATATTTATGTTTATCAAAGAGAGTAACCTAAAGTTTTCTTGGCTTTGGTATCAGAGTAATGCTGGCCTCATAAAATAATTTTGATTGTGTTCAAATTCTGGAAGAGTTTCAGAAGGCTTAGTATTACTCATTATTTAAATGTTTGCTAAAATTTGCCATTAAAGCCATCAAGTCCTAAAATTTTCTTTGTTGAGAGATTTTTAATTACTGTTTTATTTTCTTTAGTCATTATTGGTTGTTTGTATTTTCAATTTCTTAATAATTCAGTTTAGAAGGTTTTATGTTTCTAAATATATATCCATTTTTTCTAGGTTAGCCACCTTGTTTGTGTATAATAATTATTTATGAGAATTTCTATTATAATTTGTATTACTGTGGCAATAGTCATTATATCTCCTCTTTCATGTCTGTCGTCATTTTTTTAGATTTTGTCTTTAGTTAGTCTACTTAGAAAGATTGATAATCTTGTTTATATTTTCAAAAGGCCAGCTCTTAGCTTTCTTATTTTTTTCTATTCCTTTTCTATTCTCTGTTTCTTTTATCTCTGCTTTAATCTTTACATTCTCTATGTTATGCTAATTTGGATTTAGTTTGTTTTTGTTTTTTTAGGTCCTTGAGATGTAAAATTAGGCAGTTCATTTGAGTTTTTTTTTTTAACATAGTTCTTTATTCCTATAAGCTTCCAGCCTAGTAATAATTTTCTTGTGTTTTGTTAGTTTGATATACTGTGTCTTCTTTTTTGTTTGTCTCGAGATTTTTTATAATTTCTCTCTTGACCTTTTGCTTGCTCAAAAGTTTGTTGTTTAGTTTACATGTATTTGTAAGTTTTCTGGTTTTCTTTTTTATTGATTTCTAGTTTTATTTCATTGTGGTCAGAAAGGGTACTCTTGTCATGATGTCAAATTCCTTGAATTTGTTCAAAACAATGTAGCACATTAACTATTTTGGAGAAAGCTCTATGTTTACCTGAGTAGAATATGTATTTTGCTGCTGTTGGCTAGAATGTTCTATGTATATCTGTAGTTCCATTAGAGTTTAGTTCATGCCTGATTTTGTTGTTGTTGATTTTCCATCTGGTTGTCCTTTCATATTTAAAGTGGGGTAGTGAGGTCTCCTACTGTTATTATATTCCTATTATCATTTTACTGCTGTCCATTTCTCCCTCGAGCATTGTCAGTGTTTGCATTATGTTTATGTGCCTTGATACTGATTGCGTATATTCATATTTGTAATTGCTACATCTTCCAAGTAGATTAATCCTTGAATCATCATTTTTGTTCATTTTGATTTTTTTTAACTTAACATGTATTTGGTCTGATATAAGTATAGCTACTACTGTTCTTTTCTTTATACACATGGATTATTTGCTCCCATCTCTTTGCTTTCAGGCTATGTGTGACTTTAAATCTAAAGTGAGTATTTTGTATGCAGAATATCGCTCTTATTTAAAAAATAAATTTAGCTACTGTATATCTTTTGATTGGAGAGTTTAATCCTTCTATGATT
>NW_003852435.1:3023488-3025275 GCF_000181295.1 Otolemur garnettii
GCTGTTTCCAATTGTAAATTGAACTACGATAAACAGTCTAGTGCAAGTATCTTTATGGTAAAAGGATTTTATTCCTTCTGGGTAGATGCCCAGTAATGAGATTGAAGGATCAAATGAAAGGTCTAGCTTAAGTTCTTTGAGTGTTCTCCATACTTTCTTCCAAAAAGGTTGTATTAGTTTGCAGTCCCATCAGCAGTGTAAAAGTGTTTTCCTCTCTCTGCATTCATGTCAGCATCTGCAGTTTTGAGATTTTGTGATATGGGCCATTCTCGTTGGGGTTAGATGATATCTCAGGATAGTTTTGATTTGCATTTCTCTAATAATTAAGGATTATGAGGCATTTTTTCATATTTTTATTAGCTATTAATTTGTCTTCTTTGGAGAAGGTTTTATTCCTCTCTCTTCCCCATTGATATATGGGATTGTTGGCTTTTGTAATGTGGATTAATTTGAGTTCTTTATAGACCCTAGTAATTAAGCTTTTGTCTGATTCAAAATGTGCAAATATCCATTCCCATTGTGTTTGTTGTCTATTTTCTTTGGTTGTTGACTCCTCAGCTGTACAGAAGCTTTTCAGTTTAATTAAGTCCCATTTGTTTATTTTTGTTGTTGTTGCAATTGCTACTAGATTCTTCTTCATAAAGTCTTTCCTCAAGCCAATATCTTCAAGAATTCTTCCTATGCTTTCTTTGAGGATTTTTGCCATTTCATGCCTTAAATTTAGGTCTTTTATCCATCTTGAAGCAATTTTAATGAGTGGAGAAAGGTGCGAGTCCAGTTTTAGTCTTTTACATGTGGATATCCAGTTCTCCTAGCACCATTCATTGAATAGGGATTCTTTCTCCCAGTGTATGTTCTTGTTAGGTTTATCAAAGATTGGGTGGCTGTAAGATGTTAGTTTAATTTCCTAGTTTTCTATATGAGTCCCAATGTCTGTGTCTTTATTTCTGTGTAAGCACCATGTTGTTTTGACCACTATGACCTTGTAGTAAAGCCTAAAGTCTGGTAAGCTAATGACCGCAGTTTTGTTTTCATTGCTAAGAACTGCCTTAGCTATATGATTCTTTTTCCCTGGTTCCATACAAAACAGAGAATTATTTTTTCCAAGTCTTGAAAGCAAAATGTTGGTATTTTAATAGGGATGGGATTGAATCTGTAGATCACTTTGGGAAGTATAGATATTTTAATAGTGTTGATTCTTTCCAGCCATGAGCATGGTATATTCCTCCATTTATTAATATCCTCTGCTATTTCTTTCTTTAGGTTATCATATGTTCTTTATAGAACATTATACTGAAGGGACTTTTGTCCTTAATTAGCCTCTCATCTTGGCTTTTATTGGTGTATACAAAAGTGACTGACTTGTGGACATTAATTTTATATCTTGAGATGTTATTGTATCTTTTGATGACTCCCAGGAGTCTTGTGGTTGAGTCTTAGGGTTTCTCTAAGTATAGGATCATATCATCAGCAAAGAGGGAGAGTTTGACCTCCTCTGCTCTCACTTGAATGTGCTTTATTTCTTTCTCTTGCCTGATCATATTGGCTAGAACTTCCATCACTATGTTGAATAGTAATGGCGATAGAAGACAACCTTGTATTGTTCCATTTATAAATGGAAAAGCTTTCAGTTTTACTGCATTCAGTAAAATATTAGCTATGAGTTTGTCATAGATAGCTTCAATCAGTTTAAGAAATGTTCCACCTATGCCTATATTCTTCAGTGTTCTAATTAGAAAAGGATACTGGGGCTTGGCGCCTGTGGCTCAAGTGGCTAAGGCGCCAGC
>NW_003852435.1:3026259-3034362 GCF_000181295.1 Otolemur garnettii
AAGATATGTGTTTGGAGATTTTTTATTGTTTCTTTGAGCTTAAAATTGGTCTGTTCAAGAGATCTATTTCTTTCTGGCTAAGTCTAGGAGAGGGTGTGATTCCAAATATTGATCCATTTCTTTAACATTGTCAAATTTCTTGACATAGAGTGTCTTGTGATATTCAGAGATAATCTCTTTTATCTGTGTGGCATCTGTTATTATTTCCCCTTTATCATTTCTGATTGAGGTTACTGGAAATTCACTTTTCTGTTTCTAGTTAGTCTGTCCAAAGGTTTATCTATTTTATTTATTTTTCAAAACAAAAACACAACACTTTGTTTCCTTAATTTTGTGAGTAATTTTTTTGTTTTCAATTTCATTTATCTCTGATTTAATTTTGATATTCCTTTTCTTCTGCTGAGTTTAGGCTTAAATGGTTCTTCTTTTCCTGATTCTATAAAATGGCTTGTGAGCTTGGTGATACACTTTCTTTCTTCTTGGATGTAGGCATCTAAAGTAATAAATATTCTTCTCAGAACTGCTTTTGCTGGTTCCCACAGATTTTGGCATCTTGTGTCTTCATTGTTGTTAAGCTCAGGGAAATTAATGATTTCCTCTTTTATTTCTTCTTGTACCAAACAGTCATTCAGCATAAGGTTGTTTAATTTGCATCCCTTTGTGTAGGGTTAAACTTTTTTCTTGAAATTGAGTTCCATCTTTAATGCCTTGTGATCTGAGAAGATACAATGTAAAATTTCAATTCTACTGATTCTGTTGAGGTTTTTTATGTATCCTAGGATAGGATCAATTTTGGAGAATGTTCCACAGGATGATGAGAAGAATGCATATTTACCTTTGGGATGAAGTGTTATATGTATGTCTGTCAAGAACAGTTGTTCTGGGATCTCATTTAAGTCCCTTATATCTTTGTTTAAGTTCTATTTAGAGAATCTGTCTAGCTCTTTAAGAAAAGTGTTAAGGTCCCCTGTTATTGTGGTTTTACGAGATATCATATTGATCAGACTAATTAAGGTCTGTTTCAAGAATCTGGGAGTATTTTAGTTGGGTGCAAAAATATTTAGAATTGAAATGTCTTCTTGTTGTAATTTTTCCTTGACCAATATGAAGTGTCCATCTTTGTCTTTTATTACTTTAGTTGCTTTAAATCCACTTGTATTTGAAAATAAGATCACAATCCCTCTTTTCTTCTGAATTATGTTTGCCTGAAAGATTGTGTTACAACTCTTAACTCTGAGTTTTAATTTGTTTTTTGAGGCTGTGTTTCCTGCAGACAGCAAATTGATGGCTTTGTTTCTTTTATCCATCAGCCAATCTATGCCTCTTCAATGAAGAATTCAACCCATTAACATTTATTGAGATAAGTAATATCATGGTACTGTGTACCATCTACAGTGATAACACTGTATTCATCTGACTTTGTAAGAGTTCATTACTTAGTTTTATCTTTTGCATCATTGTGGAAACTAGGTTCTGTTCTTTAATTTCTGGGTGCTTACTTTGCTGGTGGTCTGTTGTGATGGTCAGTGTGTAGAACAAGTTGAAGAATTTCCTGTAGAGCTGGTCTTTTTATCACAAATTTCCTCAATGTTTGCATATCAGTAAAAGATTTGATTTCTCCATCAATTTTAAAGCTTAGCTTAGCAGGATATAGAATTCTGGGCTGGAAATTGTTTTGTTTAAATAGATTAAAGGTGGACTGACATTGTCTTTTAGCTTCAAAAGTTTTATTAAAGAAGTCTGCAGTCACTGTGATGGATTTGCCGCTGTAGGTTAATTGACCTTTACTCCTGGCAGCTTGCAGTATCTTTTCTTTTGTCTTGATTTTTAACAGGTTCATGACAATTTATCTTGTAGAAGCTTTATTTGTGTTGAGGTGACCTGGGGTCTGATATCTCTCTGAAAGGAGTCTGTCAGAATCTTTGGTGATTTTTTCATTTATAATATTCTCTAGTATGGCTTCCATTCCCCTGGGGCATTCTTTTTCCTCTTCTGGGATACCTAAAACTCGTAAGTTTGAACACTTCATGAAATCCCATAATTCTGTCAGTGAACATTCCTCTTTCTCTCTCTTTTTTCCTCCCTGTGTCTGGGTACAGGAGATTTTCTAGGGTGTGAGATGCTTCTAGGGTGTGAAACAACTGTATAAAATGGAGACTGGAGGCCTCAGCTGAATTCTTTGACCCTAAACCCCATGGGATTGAGAGGCTGAATCTCTCCTCAGCCCACTTAAAAGACATTTTAAACCATTAACCTTGGCTAAGTAGAGGCTTTCTCAGGAAATCACATGTCACTGAGATCTCTCCTGAAGTGGCTGCTTACTTGTTAGGTGCACCCTATCCAGCCTCACTCTATACTCCTGAGGGCTAAGGCTGCAAAGCAGCTCTCCTACTGCTAAACATCGAAAGCTCTGCTCTTCCCTTCCATCTTAGTCCCAGCCTTTGGTGCTATTCACAGTCACTAGATTGCTTGCCCAAGGTTTCCCAGCCCTGGTCTCACTCTACAACCCTGAGGGTGGAACCTATAGGGAAGCTCACCAACAACAGCTATGCATGACCCACAGCCAAATAATGATAGCTCCATTTGGCCTAGCAGCTCAGTCCCAGACCCTGGACAATGCTTAAAGTCACCCACGCTCTTGCTCAGGTTCTCCCAAGATAATTCAAACAAGTGCCCAAGTCCAAAAAAACAAAACCACCCACAAGGAAGGCCTTCCCTGTCTGCATATTGCTATTGTTGTACGTAGAGCTGTGGCAATGGCCACAGCTTCAGACCAAAGGAATGCAACCACTTGCCACTTCTCCACTGCGTTTGTCTTCCTCCTGGGGTACAGAAGTCTCTTGCTGTCTCCCTGCATCCCCTAAGGGATGGCAGAGCCCACAAGTCAGAGTTTCCTGGAGTCTTCTCTCCCCAATCTCAGCACACCTGGTTGCAAAGAAGCTGTTTGCAAGCTTCCTCAGCTGCCATCTTGCTCTCCCTTCCAACACTATGTACTTTTATTTTTCTCTCTTCATATATACTTCATGTTACTTATGTAACAATTTACATTTTTTTATATTGTGTATCCATTAACATATTTAGTTTTAACTATAAAACTATATTTAGTACCTTTTCTTTTTAGGTTTTACATTAGAATTAAAAAGAAATGATGAATGTGACAATATTAATCTAGGTATGATATTTTGGGTTGATGTTTTTCTATCACTTTGACTAACTCATTCTACTTTCCTCTGGATGCAAAGATGCTAATGAAAATAATTCAATAATGGTATTATAGAGGTTCTGTACTACATGACAAGCAAGTCATTTTGCTGATCCTACTTTAAATTTTTTTTCTTTGATAATAATGTGTTTTGTTATAAACTTTTTTGAGTTCATTTTACCAAAAATCCTTCAGGCTTCCAAGATCTCTGTGTTCATTTCCTATCCATGGTGGCAAGCATTCATTATTTCTTTCAGTAAACTTTCTAGTTTTCATCTCTCTTCTCCTTCTGGGACTTCAGTGTGCTTATATAGGTCTGATTGATGGTGTCCTATTATAAGGCCTTTATACTTCTCTTATGTACTCTTCTCTGATTTTATTCTTCTGACCTAAAAGGTCAGAGGACCTACATATATATATATTTAAAAAAAGATTTTACTCTTCTGACTGAATAGGTCGAAGGATCTATTTTTTTATATATATTTTTGAAAAAAATTTCTTTTTAATATTCTTTTTTTAATTTAATTTTTCATTAAATGATAGCTGTGTACATTAATGCAATCATGGAGTACAGTGTGGTGTTTTCATATACAATTTGAAATATTTTCAACAAACTGGTTAACATAGCCTTTATGTCATTTTCTTAGTTATTGTGTTAAGACATTCTACTCTTAGAAAGATTCACTTGTACCCTCGTAAAATAAGCCATAGAAGTTATCCCTCTAAGGAACTATTTTTAATGTCACTTATTTTTGTCTCTTGCTTGCTCTATTCTGCTATTGAAGGCCTCTATTTACTTTTTAAATTCAGTTATTATATTGTTTAGCTCTTAAAATTGCTGTTGGTTTCTTTTTTGTTTTCTATCCCTTCGGCACAATCCCTACTTTGTTTTTGGTTGTTTTCCTCAGCTAGTTGACCATTGTAATGATGGTTGTTTTGAATTCTGATGATTCATATATTTATACTTCAGTAGGATAAGTTTTTAAATTTTCTTTCTTTTGTTTCTTTGTTCAAATTTTGTTTTTCTGTTCCTTCATGTCTTCCTATCCATGTTGGTATTTACACACAGGAGAAATCACCACCTCTTCTAGTATTTCCATACTGGCCTTTTACAGAAGAAATTCACCAGTTAACCTGACAACTCAAAATTTAATACTAGGGCAAGCTGTTGTGTTTATGGTTCAAAGCTCCCAGGCATCCTGAGTATGCTAGGTCCTGTCAGGATTCCTAGAAAAGTGGGACAGAAGTTAATTCTTTGAGCCACCTGAAAAGTTAATACATTATATGCCTGAATAAGCTCTTCCTATCCAGAGAGAAACTGGGGGCTCGAGTTATTTGCTTGCTTGCTTATTCTGTTTATTCAGACTAGTTCAAACAATTTTACTGTAGCTATCAAGGGGATACAATATTTCAGTTTCTGTCAGTTCTCTGAGACAAATGAGACTAAAGACAGTCTCTCAAGTAGCACCCAGAAAATCTGGTATGCTAGAGGTCCAATCTCACTCTTTTGTTCCTAGAGGGAGAAATGGGGACTAGAGGTTCATATGTCATTTATTTAAAGGTGAAGGGAAGAGAAAAATAGGCTTAAAGACAAAGATATGGGCTAACCAAGCAAGGTATGTTCACCATAGACAGAAAGGAAAAATGCCTTGGTCATCTCTTAATATGCCAGGTGGGGATATTATGACAAGAGAATGATTCCTTATTTTTTACTATTTTTTTCTACTAGTTTTGAAGTGGCTAGTTTCATGGAGTACAAGAACTTCTAAACCAGTTTCTAGATTTCTCATAAAGAGAATTAATCCATATACCGATAATGAATCAGTATGTCTGTGGGGAAAGTAGAGTTTAGAGCTTCCTACTCTGACAGCTTACAGATATCATTTTCAGAGCACATATTTTTAATCATGCCTAATATCTTAGAAACAAATATCTATATAGCATCATTATTTCTACATTTTTCCCTTAAAAGTGCTTGTTTATTACCTAAAAATTCATAATTTAGAGTTAAAATTATTTTTGTAAAATTATGTTTTTGTCTACACTGCTTACATTAAGTATTTTTATATTTACTAATAACATATAATTAGTTTGCTACTTTTTTGTATTTTTCCCTGGTCTAAATAATAGGTGAAGATAAAATGATTAAAAAGTAACAAGTAGATAGAAAAATGAATATATTTTATGAATAGAATAATTTATTTATGAAAGCATAGCTGAAGATAGCTAATGCATATAAGGAAAAAAATTGGAACTCAGTAATAAAAAATGCAAATTAGATTACAGATATTTTAATATTTAATATTCTCAAATGATATTCAGATAAGCAAAAAAGCAGATGAATGTCTCATCTCAGTATTGTTAATAAGAGTATAATTTGGATCCCATATTAATAAAATTACTTTGGCAATAAGTGCACTTCTTTGTAATGCAAATTGTATTTCTAAAAAGTATTTCTATTATAAAAACCCTGATACACAAAGAGAAAGTGAGTAACAAAGGTTAAGAATGAGAATGTTTTGGATTTTTAAGTTCTAACTTCTTCTCTCCAGTGAAACTATTATTTTTATGATGCAATACAGAAAATACAGTTATTTTTCTTCCAGGAATTTCCAACAATAAATGTACTTTTTATACTTTAAATTTATTGCTGTAAGTCTAAGGACCACTGAGCAAATTCAGAGTTTTATAACATTTTCTTCTTTATTCAAATCTGTCTTTTCTTATTATCATCAACATTAACATTGTCAGAAGAGTTAATGTTCATTCTTAAGATTTTAATAGCCTTTATCCCACATGGTTACAATATATGATACATGTTCAAGCAATGTTTTTTTGACAGTGCTAGTTCCTGATAGTTACTAAATTTAGGCCATGTTTGTGTTAACAAAAAAGTATGTGTGATGCACAGTCTAGTAATCAAATTTATGTCTACCCTATTTTTGAAAATTTCATATAAAATAAATCTTGCATTGAATTTTTTATGGTATGCACATATTTGGATTCAATGGCTTCATTTATAAATAGTTACCATAAAAACATAATCAGATATAGACACAGAAAGTTTACTATAGTACTTAAAGTATATTTATTGTGTGCACTTTTTCTGTTTGCTTGAGGAAAATATAATCAAATCTTTAAGAGGACACTGGTTGAAATTATGATGATGTCATGCAATATGTTGTGCTATCTTATAGAATTAAACTTTATATTATAAGAGAATGTTTTTGACACAATTAATGTTTTAACATATCAAAAATAAAAGCTGTTTTAAAATAGAGAAGTAACTTACATGTTTTATAACACAGCACTATTTGTACCTTACTGCTTCTTATAATTATATCAATAGTTATTTAGAGATTAGTATCTAAAAAACAATGGGATAATATATTTCAAAATGCCAACCAAATAGAGATTACGAAGTGACTATAAATTAAAAAAAAATTTATTTCTTGTGTTTTTTCAACATTTTCCAAATGATCAATATCGGATACATATTATTTCTGCAATTAGAAATACATATATATAGAGAGAGACATATATAGACATTTTACATGTATGTTTATGCATATATATAACATATATTTTATAAGCATATACACATAAAATATTTGGCAATGCATCTCCTCAGAAAAGATTTTTAAAAATCTTCACTGAATATTAAGCCATGTATACTTTTAGTTCAATTCCTCTAAATTTATCAGCAAATATTTGCATAGATTTCATTATATTTGATAGACTATGACACTAAAACTCCTTTTCTTTTTATTTGCTTTTTTGTGTTTCAGTTTAATATATTAATTATTTTTGGACAATATAATCTTTCCCCACATCATTAAAGATCTTTCTTCACTGAGCTTTTCGCAACTTCAGGGCTTCTGCACAGACTTCTGTGCAGACTTCTGCTTTTCTCTTCATACTTGTTAAATAATCCTCACTCATTAAATAGGTTACTTTTTAAATATCTGCCCCTTAGCATACCTTATGATAGCTCTTCCCCGTCAATATAAATCAGACTTATCATTACAGTTTAACTTCCTTGTATAGCAAAATAATTTTACTCATGCTGCTGTTTATTTTATTTCTTTTTGTTTTTATTAAATCATAACTGTGTACATTACTGCAATAAATAAGTGAGGTGATGGTTATGTTTTTTCCCCCATATGACTACTATTAGAGATATCATTTGTATGTCCAATAGTGTACATACCACTCATTTATTCATTTCTTCAATTGTTCAACAGCAGCAACAAAAGGAGATTCTGTCAAATTACAGGCAGAATTGAAGGAATTATCAGTCTTTCAGAGAATGAAACTGATGTTTCTAACCTCATGAAATATACATTTGAGAGAAGAGACAGAAAAAAAAAGAAATCTATATTTAAATCATTTTATTTATTGGAAGTACCCTGAGGAAAAATGAAGTAAGGTAAAGGAATACAGGCTGACTAAGAAAACAAGTTTCTTTTATTTTAGAGACTGGCTAAGCAAAGATAACAAGGAGATTGATGACACCAGAGAAAAAATTGAAATGAAATGAAGGAGTGAACTATGCCAGGAGATTTGGGAGAAGAGATCCAGGTAGAGGGAATTGCATTTGCAAAGACCTTGAAAAGAGAACATAGGTGGATTATTCTAACAGTTACAAGGATTTCACCATCACTAGAGAAGAGTGAATCAGTTAAGTGTGGTCTAAGATGAAGCCATACATTCAAAAGAGTCAGATCATAGAAAATCTATGCTGGCATGGCAAGGAATTTAGATTTTGTCTGAGTTTGACAAAAAAAGTTTTTAGGATGGAAATGACATAATCTAGTTTACTTATTGAAATATTTCTATGAAAAAGAAATTTAGAGATAAGTATCTAAAAAACAATGGGATAATATATTTCAAAATGGGGG
>NW_003852435.1:3035195-3036114 GCF_000181295.1 Otolemur garnettii
ATCACTTTGTAATATGTTCTCCAACATCTAATTGACCAAAACTGCTTTGGAAGAAATAATTTCCTTTAGTTATATATGAGTGTGTTTTTCAAACAATTCCTTTGAATGATTGACAATGTTAAAAAGAAGGATTTTGTTTGGTAGCAAAGTTGTGTGTACAATGCCTAAATATTTCAAAAGCCTGATATATTTAAATATTTTGAATTTCCATGACTTAGAGCTGAGGAACAAACAATGGGCAAAACTGTAAAAAGGCAGCATCCATAATGACATTCCACGGGTCCTTAAAAACATTTTTTTTGAGATTTTTTAAAATTTTTACCTTAACAATTTTATATCCAGATTCCATGGCAAAGACTATTATATCCTAAATATTTTTTACAGGAGGCCTACAGTGGAGACACTAAAAAAAGATGTATGTGGTGTTTGTTTTTCCATTCTTGTGATACTTTACTTAGAAAATGGTCTCCGGTTCCATCCAGGTTGTTACAAAAGATAACATAGATCAGCATTTATTTGCATTGCTGTGTAGTACTCCATGGTATACATATACCACATTTTATTAACCCATGTATTGATGGGCACATAGGTTGTTGCCACATCTTTGTGATTATGATGTGATGCTATGAAATTTGACTGCCAGTGTCATTTTCTAATACAATGTCTGTTTTTTGTTTGGGTAAATGTAGTGGGATTCTGGATTAAATAGTGATCTCCTTTCGAACTTTGATTTATCTCCATCCTTCTTCCATTGAAGTTGTACTGGTTTGCAGTCCCATCAGTAGTATATAAGTGTCCAAAAATTGAAAAGCAACACCACACTTCCTCAATTCTAAATTAGAACTACTCGTTCAATGCAATGTGCACATAAGTATTGAATGAATAGTAAAACTCCTTGGAAATTTTACTCCTATTGGAA
>NW_003852435.1:3038335-3052923 GCF_000181295.1 Otolemur garnettii
ATCCCCCTTCCTCCATCTCTCTCTCTGCTCCCTTGTTCCCCTGTCCATGGGATACTATTCAGTCATTAAAAAGATGGAGAATTTACCTCTTTTGTATTAACCTGAATAGAGATGTAGCATATTCTTTTTAGTAAAGTATCATGAGAATGGAGAAGCAAGAATCCAATGTACTCAAGACTAATATGAAGCCAGTAGATGATCTAATACATGCCCACATAAGTGAAAAACTCAAATCCATTTTTGAGGAATTTGTATTACAAAAGACACCTAGAGGCTTCTTGTGTAAGTCTTTGATTAATGAATGTTAAAACAATTTTGGCCAACTGTAATTGCACAAATGGAAGTAGAACTAAAGGGATTTAAGAAGTTTTTGTTTTTTTTTTTCTCATGAGGGAGACACTGAAACCCACGCAGAATCAAGAAAATATAATCCCATGCTGGGCAATACTATATACCATAAAGGAAAACATAATTCTTGGTAGAGGATATATGTCTCTTCTGTGTCCCCTGAGCACCTGATATCATACTGTACTCTGTCCTTGACTCTATGTGGATGTAAGTGACTATACTCTTTTCAATGGAATATGGACCAAGTTGATCTGTTTTACTTCTAAGGCTGGCTCCTGAAAGACTTTTATACAGTCTGTCACAACCTTTCCTCTTCTTTGATGTTATTATCCATAGCAACCTTGGAGGCCTCATGTTATAGATGATAGAAAGTCTATTTCTTTGGTTACATATAAAGCTCTGTTGTGTTTACACACTGGATTTTGAAGTTTTATCCATTATAGCAGATTTTATTATCTTATACATCTCTTCGACCATAATGTCATTACTTAGTGATACGTTAAAATGAAAGTCAATTTTGACCAAATTCTATGAATGGTACAAAATGTATTAGCAACAAAGTACATAAGCTACTACATCACTTACTCTTATAAGCTAATATTCATAAATTTGAAAAATACTTTAAATACATGGTTGACTGACTGGCAAAGAGAATGATATTTTTATTGAAGAATCACTTAATACCAAATAGTGAGATCATCAGAGTTCTATGTAAACTGGGGACAACACAGAAATGAACAACGCTTCAAAGAGAATTCTGAATGCTTTAGATTAATTTTTATATGTTATTCATGTGTGAAAGGCTATCTGTAGAATGTTTCTAAGTGAGTACAAATCTTAAAAACCACTAATTTTACTAATGGCTTGTGGTGTCAATTGCTTATGTCAATTTTAGTATAAAAAAGAGCTTAATCAACGTACTTACCATTTCGTGGGTGAATATTTCTGATTACAGTAACTGTAATGCTAACAATCCTCACTAATTATAAATTCACAATTAGTACTGTCAAAGGCTAGTTATTCCCTGGCATCTGTGTTGATTAGCATCCTTTAATGCTCTTTAAACATCTTAGAGAATGAAGATTAAATGTAACTTACACAACAAATAATTTATATTGGACTGCTTTAAAGAGCTATTTCATTTAATAATATACATAATGACAGTGCATGAAATCATAAATATACAATGCAAGGGGTACACACTGAAGCAATCAGCACACAGCATAATGGAAAGAAAATAGTTAATTTCCAAAAATTCTCCCTTGCACACACTTCAGTCTCTACTTCCTCATTCAAAGACAATGATTGTCCTTATTTTTAACCCTTTCATTATCATTCCTTGCATTTGATCTGTTTTAATCAGAGTGTGCACTTCAGTGTCAAGTTTGATTTGTTCAATATTATGTTTCTAAGCTTCACTCATGCAGTTTTTATAGTTGGTTATAAGTTGCATGATTCTCATGGGTGAATATTATCTTACTGTATGAAAACACACACATATTTTTATCCCCTCTACTATTGGTGGGCATCTAGGTTCTTTCCATTTGGAATATTACAAATACAATAGTTAAAAACATGCTAGTAACTATATTCATTTCTATTGGGCCTATTATAAAAAACAAAATTGCTATATCACAAAGGATGAACATGTTTAACTTTAGTAAATATTATCAATGGCTTCCAAATTGGTTGTACCAGTTCATACTCCTACCAGAATTATTTAGGAAAACAAATGCTTCGTATTTTCAATAACATTTGGCATTGTCTAAGTTTCTCATTTTAGCCATCCTCATGAGAGTATATTATGGTTTCGTATATTATTTCAATTAGCGTTTCCATGCTGACTAATGAAGTTAAATACTTGTCATAAGTTTATTGATCAACTATCAGTCTTCTTGGATGTCTCTAAGGTGTCATGGGACTTGAGAATAAATCGCAATGATGTTCAAAAATTTCATGCAGGAAAAATAACTAACGTGGATGTCATGTGCAAATGTGATGAGAAAACACCAAAGTAAAGCAATTGTGAACAAGATTTCCTGTCCTCAGTTTTCCTCAGTGGTGAGATGTGGAGAAAGAAGAGTTCACAGTGAAGTACTCATTCAATCAAGCCTTTGTCTTTTTTTTTTTTTTAGACAGAGTCTCAAGCTGTCCCCTGGGTAGAGTGCTGCAGCATCACAGCTCACAGCAACCTCCAACTCCTGGGCTCAAGCGAGTCTCCTGCCTCAGTCTCCCAAGTAGCTGGGCCCATAGGTGCCCACCAGAACACCTAGCCATTTTATTTGGTTGCAGCCATCATTGTTGTTTGGTGGGCCGGGCTGGATTTGGACCCACCACCTTAGGTGTATGTGGCTGGCGCCTTAGCCACTTGAGGCACAGGTGCTGAGCCACCTTTGTCCTTTTTTTTTTTTTCTATAAAATTCTCTGTGATTTTCTTACTGATTTTTAAGCATCCTTTATTGTATCAGTGAAGGTTTCCAGAGAAACAGAATCAACACGGTATGTGTTTCTGTATGTACACTCAACTATACACTTCTCAATCTATCATCTACCTATTGAGAAAAACATTTATTTTAAGGTAATTATTTTATGACATCATGAGGGCAAGTCTCAAATCCATGGTCAGGCCAATGGGCTGTAAATTCAGTCAGGGTTTATGTATTACCGTCTCAAGGCAGAATTCCTTCTTCTCCAGAAACCTCAGTTTTTGTTTATAAGGTATTTACTGTCTATTAGATGAGGCCCATCCACATTACCCATGTTAATCTCCTTTGCTTAAAACTAACCACATTACTCACATCTGCAAAATATCTTTACAACAACATCTAGACTAGTGTTTCACTAAACAACTAGAGACATAGCCTTGACAAGTTGACATAACGTTAACTCGTCATCACATTTACATAGTCTGAATTTGAGTTCTTTTAGATATTCCTATTAAAAAATCTTCTTGAGGGTGGCCTCTGTGGCTCACAAGGGTGGGGCACTAGCCCCACATGCTGGAGGTGGCGGATTCGAACCCAACCTCAGCCAAAAACTGCAAAAAAAAAAACAAAAAAACCTTCTTGTATAATATATAGATTAAGATAGGTTATCTTTTCATTGTCATATTTCTCTTTTTTTTTTAATGTCAGGATACTACTATGTTGCCTGTGTTAGAGTGCAGTGGCATCATCACAGCTCACCAGTATCTCAAACTCCCTGGCTCAAGCGCTCCTCTTGGCTTAGACTACCAAGTAGCCCGAACTACTAGTGCCTGCCATGATGCCCAGAAGATTTTTAAATTATTTGTAGAGATGGGATCTCACTATGTTGCCCAGGCTTGTCTCAAACTCTTGGCCTCAAGCAATCCTCCAACTTGTGCTCCCAAAGAGCTAGGATTACAGGCATCAGGCAACGTGCTTGGCCCTTTTCAGTATCTTAATAATCAATTATGATTTTAAAAAGGAAAAATCCTAAGGTAGTATAATTTATCAAATTTTCTCTTTATTTCTAGAGATTTTTCTATTCTGCTTATGAAATCTTTGCTAACTCACAATCATACACACATATTTACATATGTTTTCTTCTAAAGCTATATTCAGAAATAGTTTGCATAAAATTAGTATTATTTCCTCCTTAAATGTTTGGAACAGCATACTGGTGAAGCCATCTGGACCTAGAATGTCTTTTGTATAATAATTTAAATTGTCAATTTATTCTGTATAATAATTAGGTTATTAAATAGGTTATTCTAAATATTTATTCTATTTAATAACCTAATTATTAAATAGAATAGGTTATTCTATTTAATTTTACACAAATCTATTCTATTTAATAACCTAATTAAATAAATAGGATAAATAGGTTATTCTATTTACCTAATAGGTAAATAGGTTACTCTATTTAATTTTACACAAACCTATTCTATTTAATAACCTAATTAAATAAATAGGATAAATAGGTTATTCTATTATACCTAATAGAATAAATAGGTATAGAATTTCTTCATCTATCACTTTAGAATAATTGTGCTTTCTAAAAATTACGTTCATAAATGTATTGGCATAAGTCTTTCAAAATATTCTTATTGACTTTTTTTAATGCCTAAAAATATGTGTCATCTTCCTTTTTCATTCATAGTATTTGGAATTTGTGTTTTATCTATTTTTGTTTTTGTGTTTTAACTTGGTAGGTGTTGAACAATTATTCTTTTTTAGAACCAGATTTTAGCTATAATGATTTTCTAAAAAATTTTCACGTGCTTTACCCTTCATTTATTTATCATTTTCTTTATCCTTTATTCTAATTTCTTTGGTCTTCATTTGCCTTTTTACAAAATAGTTTAAAATGCAACTTTCTTATGTTTATTTTAATAATTTTTCCTGTTATTACCAATTTTCTCTAAGCATCACTTTAGCTATATTCCTCAGATTTGAATATAGTGGATTTTCTATTGCATTCAAAATATAAATCTTATTGATAATTTTTGACTTATGGAATATTTAATAATATTCTGCTTGATTTCCAAAGCATTGGTGTTCACTTTTTATTTTTTTCCATTAATTTCTAGTTTAATTACATTGTGATCATACTCTGTGTAATTTTAAGTCTTTAAAATTGGTTGAACCATACTCTATGGACTGTTGTATGGTTTGCTTTTATAAATATTCCATCATGTTTGAAAAGAATACACTAACTTTATTGTGGATAATACTTACATATTACATTTTTTACATTTTTCCCTCTCAAGAAAAAATGTTTTTTTCTTTTTTTAAAAGAACAGTTTCATTAGATATAGAGTCTATGTTAGCAGTCATTTTGTTTCTGTAGGACTTTAAAAAATATTAGTCCAAACTTTTCTGGCTTATATTATTTCTTTGTGATAATTCCATTATTAATTATACTGTTATTGTCCTTTGATTTTTCCTTTACCTCTGGGAGCTCCTAAGATTTTTTTCTTTGTATTTAGTTTTTGTCATTTTGATTATTATATGACAAGTTGAAGGTGTGCTTTTCTGAATATTTATTTTGCTTGTGGTGTTTAGAGCCTTTTAGTTCCAGATTTTCTCATCATCGGATTTACACAATCCTCAACTATATCTCTGTAATTCTTCTGTTGACTTGTAGTCTCTTTCTCTCTAATTTGATGCTTTAAAAACAGATTTAATAGTTTTTTTATTATGTTAGATATTTTTTCTTCCGTCACTCATATATAATTTGTATATTCTATTCAGTTCTTAATTCAAGACGTAATATATTTTATTATAAAATATCCTTTTGTTTCTTTCATAAATTACAATTCTCTGGTGAAATTATCTAACTTTTCAACAATTTTGTGTACTAAAATTTTGAGCCTATTAGTAGTAAATATTTAATATTCTATTCTGATAAATCCAATTCTGTGGATCTGTTTTTTTCTTTTCCTTGTACTTTCTTTTCATACAGTTATGTGGTACTATCTCATCACAGCTGCGTAATTATCAACAGAACATTGACCTGGTTTATAAAAATTTATAGATACTGAAGAACATATCGAATGGCTAATAAGTACATTAAAAGATGTCAAACATCACTACTCATTAGAGATGAGTAAGTGCTTTTCCAACTGACCCACTGAAATCAATGAGCCTTAACCAAGTTTATGACCTAAGCAGTGATGAAGTTGGCATCTTCAAAGAGTTGCAAAGAAGTCCTCACATGATCCAGAGCCACCCCAAAGAGAGCTTAAAGAAAGTAAAGTTTCCAAATTCTCTAGACAGAGTCTCAGCTTCTCAGCTGACCATCTAACACAAGGGCCCAAAGCCTTATATGCATCAAGAGAAAAAGAAAGAAAAATTTGTGTATGAAATGGAAAAAAAAATAGGATCAATAACAAACTGATATCCCCAAAGTTAGGAATCGTACAAATAATTTTCAGTAGTATACTTAGTCTCATACCAACTTAATCTGATAAGCTTCTTTATGAAAAACCCAGGAAATAATTTTCCAGGTTTAGAATGTTTTTACTATGCTAGCAAGATATGTTTCCTGGAGAGGGCATAGTTTCTCCCAAAAAAATATTTATTCCCAGGAATAGGCTAAAATAGCAACAGACATTTTTGCTACAGATATTTAAAGATGGTGTTTGTGCATACGGTGCTTCCATTATACCACACATTTGGGGAGATGTTTCCAGTTATAAGCCCCTTAATTCATAACACCAGGGGGTCTTTCTAGGATTGCATTTTCCTTGGACTAACCAGGTACCAAGTGTTGAGATCCCCTTTGGTTAGGGCTTCCTTTTAAGGCAAATTACCCTGAGAGCTTGACACGTTGAGGGGAAGAGGGAAAGTGTGCTGCTTAAAATGTCATGTGTTCCTAGTGGGTTCCCAGTCATTTTGGGACACTTTCCATTGTATTGGGAGCTTTCCTATCTTCTTGCAAATGATGTTCTATTGCTCCTGCTTGCCTGTGGGCCATGAATTCATTCTTCAATTTCCATAACCAACTGAACCAGAAGGAGAAAAATTCAATATCATCAAGATTAGTCAAATATTTTTTTCTTCCATTAATCAAAATTTTACAGAGGCTAAAAGAGAGACCGAGAGTGACTTGTACTGTTTGTTTGACTGGATTCCATAGACAGGGAAGTCAGCCATCTGACTGGTAAGAATTCCTTACCCTTCTACTGGCTTGTCAGGTCCTGTGTTCCCTTCCTTCTGGCTTCTAGAAGAGGAGGGTGACTTTGGTACCATGCTCACTGCACCCAAAGAATAGGGGCAAAAGGATAATGTCCCTTTCCTCTTTAGTTTTGCTGAAAAATCAACTGACAACATGCCGATTAACTGGAGGAATGGTGCATAAATTTATTAGAATGCACAAGGAAAATTCATGGAGCCATTCATTACCCCACCGCACAATTAGGTAGAGGTACCTATAGACACTTCTTAGGAGACAGGGACATGGAAAAGTGTGAATGATTTTAGGTAGTAATAAGTGATTCATTTGGGTGGTAAGTAAGTTTTAGAGAAATTCAATGGGCTTGAAGAACGGACTATGGCCTGAACAAAGTCTGTTGGGCCAGCAGAGCTGACTTTTATTTGTGAAAAAAGTTTGTCCAGGTGTGTGGACAGATTTCAGGGTTTTTTTCCTAGAATATAAGTTCAGTTAACAAAAACTCAAGAAAGAAGCTAGAGGTAATTGCTTTCTTTTTTGGTGTGTCCAAATTATAGACAGATAAGAGAACTTCAGAGAACAACTTCATTGGTGTTTTGAGAGAGATGGAGGATGAATTGACAGGAGGTGGGAGGGAAGGTCTGAGAGACATTGAGGTGGCTTCTTCAAAGCACCTTGTTTGAGATTATTGGTGTGTGAGCCCAAATATAATAGTGAGTTGTTACCTATAGGCTCTATGCTATATAACAGATCTTAATAATTTATTCATCTAGCATAACTGAAACTTTATACTCATTTTCTGCTCATTTCCCCCCACTGCAACCCCCTGGCAACATTACTGTATTCTCTGCTTCTGTGAGTTAACTGTTTACTAATAACTATATGAAGAAGAAAATGGTAATGGCCTGAGATGTATCAAGTCTTCCATTTGGTTACTGCAGCTCTGTTGGTTTCTTTGTTTCCAAGAAGTTGCCCATTTGCATGTCACCTGACTTCTCAGTCTTTTGGCCAGGCAGGAAATCCACACCTACTCATGAAACTGACTAAATCAGAGTCTCATCTCTCCACTATTCTTCTACAATAAAATTTTAAACCAGTTAATCTTTGCTTTTCTTCAGTTTTCTGTTGCCATTTAATAGATGGTTTATGTATATTTGTGAGATTTTTCTAACTTTTTAAAAAAACATTCTTGGTGTGAGAATACTTCTATAACAAGCTCTTCCATCTATACTTCAAACCTTCCATTGGTCATGTCTTTCCAGGGAGGCTCAGTTACCAGCACTGGCTTCAAGACTTCACTGAAGTGTCTTTTGTCTTGTCCACACAGAGGAATGAAATGCCTGATCTATTTATTTTTTACTAATTACTTCAAATGCATTATTATCTAGCTGTATGTTATATCATGTTATGAAACAATATTGAAAAAAGATATGTCAACTATGGGTACGTAAAATATATATATTTGTAAACTGTTTCCTATCTCTCTGCTTTAGAAAGCAGTTATAAACAAATTAACTTTCTTTTAATTATTCATAAACATGTATTTTATGCTTCTCTCTCTCCTCCCCCCCATCTAATAGACAGGGAGTGTTAAATTTCAGTTACAGGTTAGTACTAATAGTTTTTATCTAAGAGTAATTTGACAGGGATTTTAGTGTTTTTTAAAAACTGCGTGATACTAAAAGAATCTCTCAGGTCATGGAGTGTCAGTTACTCCATTGATAAATGAGAAAGGGGAGTATTTAAAATTAAATCCTAATTCCTATACAGCCACAAATGTATTACCTATCTGGCACTATGTTAATATGGGAAGAATTCACCATACACCATGGAATTAACTTTTTGCTTGTTTGTTTGTTTTTTTCTTCTTCTTCTTCTTTTTTTTTTTTTTTTTTTGAAACAAAGTGTCACTTTGTCACCCTCAGTAGAATGCTATGGGGTCCCAGCTCATAGCAACCTCCAGCTCCTGGGCTTAGGCGAGTCTCTTGCCTCAGCCTCCCTAGTAGCTGGGACTACAGGCGCCTGCCCCAACGCTCAGCAATTTTTTTCTTGCATTTTGGCCAGATCAGTTTAAACCCATCACCCTCTGTATATGGGGCCAGCACTCTACTCACTGAGCCACAGGTGCCGCCCCTTTGTTTCTTTTTAATAGAATTTTGTAACTTAGAGACCACTTTTATAGTTCAGACTTTCTTCTTATAAAATATCAGAGGATGAAATAATTGATTATTGGAATTTCTTGTTGTTAGTATTCATAGTTACCATGTTTATTAAGCACCAGCATTGTACTTAACATATTTCAGGATAGTCTGTTTTATGCTGTTTCCCTCTCTCTTCTCTCTCCTCTATCTCTATGTTCCTGTAGCTTTAGATGCTGCAAAGCTGTCACAAATCTTTAGAAGTTACAATAAACTCTGTTGAATTTATTTGTATTTTTATTAATTTTATTGTTCGGAGGCACTACACTATCATATTCAGGGGTTTTACATGAGATTCAGCTCATCCTTCATAACTGCAGTACAGAGAGTTGCCAACTTCTGTAATCCTGAAATTCTGCTATCTCATGTAATCAAGGATTAGTTTCTTGCGCCTGCCATGTGTCCAATGTTGCTTGGCTGTAACCCTGCTCATCTTCACCTTCACTCTGACTTGCCTCTGTCAAAAGTATTAACCTTATAGAAGAGGAAAAAGACATATAATGACAAAACACAGGATATTTCTCAAGTGCAACACGTCACTGCTACTCAGTTACTTCAGGTGAAAGCAAATCCATGTTAGCTTGGTGTCATCAAGGAGGGGAAAGAAAGTGTTCCTTACAGTGGGGACATCTAATATTGGTGGAAAAGTAATAGAGTCTACCACAATATGCTTCAATACATTATTCATGTAAACTTTAATTCAGGACTTACAGTAGGTATTATTTTCTTTTAACTATGGAGAAAATAGAGCTATGAACATAAATGTAAAGCTGTCAAATCAAAAAAGCCTGCACTTTAATGCAGTTCTGTGGTATGAAAAAAATATGTTTTTAACTTCTAATTATTTGATCCAATTTTGATAAATCAATTATATTCTTTTACTGAGATCCCCTAAAAGTAAATGAGAAAAAGCTAAATAAAAATAATGAATACAGCAAAGATACAAAATGAGCAATTTTTTTTTCTTTCAAAGATTGAGAATGCCATTATCTTGTTAAAAACTATGCTGTACTTCTAAGCATTTTGTTTTCATAGAAATTTTTTAAACAGTCATTTGATATTTAAATTCCAATATTGCTATTTTGTATTTTGGCCAGAAAGATGGAGAAGCAATGAGTCAAAGTCAAAGAAATAGAGCAAGGGAAAATAGAAGGGGCAAGCCTAGTGCTTTTTATCCCACAGAAATTGGGAATTTAACAGTTGATTAGCTAGTGTTTTACATTCCTTTCAACTTAACAACTCACTCTGCCTTTTAATCTTCCTTCTTGGATTGATAAGACAGGAGCCTTGTGTATTTAAGGAGAATTACAGGGAGGTAAATATTAAATAGTTTTGGTCAGTATCTCACCCATGTTTGAATGCATAATAATGTCTTGCTGATTCATATTCAGATCTTTCTGTATTTCACATGATATTCAACAGAGCTTCACAGTGGATATGCAACATGGCTTCTAAACTTTCATCATTCCAGAATTTGTTGAATGACTTTTGAAATTGTTTCAGAAACCATGCAGAAAAACTTGAATTTTCTAAGTTCCATAGATACAGCATAAAATTAGAATATGTTTTATATTACTTGAGCCTAGGCTTCCACATAGGGACACATGATCATCGACACAGAGTAAGTAAGGGTCATTTTTATCACCTTCAAGCCTCCAAGTAATATAGTCCAGCACTTATAAGAAAGCAAAGCACACTCGAAATTGGTTGTGGTTATACTATTATTGCTCTGTAAATACCACTTTTTCTAACCCTTTCTATTCCCACAATTTCATTGTTATTAATCGAGGTAAATGAGAATTAAGCTGCCTGCCTTCTCTCTCTTTCCCTCTGTCTCTCTTCTTTATTCCTCAGGTTTTGAAAGCTACAATAGGCTCTGCTCAATTTATTTGTTTTATCTTTTAAGTTTTATTTTTATGAAGCATTATAGTCTTATATTCAGAGGTGCTACATGAGATTTAGTTCGTCCTTCATATCTGGATTGGAGAGAGATGCCAACACATATGGTAACTCCTGGAACAGTTTACAGTTTGAACAACCTACAGGAAACCATGAAAGCCACATTTCCTGTCAATATTGTGAAGCCAAAATCTGTGTTTGGAAATGAACTTGAGCATGTACCTAAAAATCTGTGCAAAGACCCATTTAGTGATTTTATATAGTTTTAGAGGTGATACATCCTGAGTGACATTTCAGTAAAAGCTACCAAAACCTTGATTGCATTTTAATGAGGGAAAATAATTTCAAGTTCTACTTTTTTTTAAAAGAATACAATTTTTATGATTTTTAAATGCCGCTCCAAATCAGAGTTAAGTTCAATTTTTTTTTATCTCTGCTTATTTTATCTATGAGTTTCACTTATGTGCAAGATTTTGAAATTTCTATACTTAATCTAGATTCCAGTTTTTCATGTGCATTCTGCAAAAGAGTATGCGATATACTTATGTAAATAATTTTATAGCCTTCCCTGTTAGCAGATATTATTTGTGAAATAAACCACTAACAAGCTAAATAAATATTTCAACATCTACAATACATGAGCACTTCATGTGAATAGGTCCTTTGATCTTTCAGAAAGATCAGAGTCAATAAAAAACACTTTAGCAAATTTCTGAAGCCTGAAGTCTTCTGGCTGTTAACAATTGGCACTTCAAAGAGGCTTCAACAGCAAAGATGGTGACAGCTAAGAGTGTATCATGAGGAGAGTTTATAGTAAACAAATGTCCCTTTTGATGCAAATTTAAGTTTCTAAAGACATTAGATATTACTGAATGGGTTTTCAAAGGCTGCTTCGCAAAGCTGGTTTGAGAAATTGCACTGTGGCATTTCTCCAAAGCTGGTATTTATGTACGAAAAATAGGACATTTTCCCTTTCACATGGATGATTATAGCTATAGGTATGTCCCATTGCTATAATGTGAAGGGAGGATTATGTGTCAATTTAGCCCATAGAGCAAGCTGTTATGCTATGACTGATAATTTCAGTCATTTAGATAATATATTTGGGAAGACTCTTTGTACTTTGGATGAGCTACCCATTTTATTTTTTTAATTTAATTTAATTTAATTTTTTTGAGACAGAGTCTACTTTGTCACCCTCGGCAGAGTGCCATGGCATCACAGCTCAGAGCAAACTCTTGGGCTTAAGTGATTCTCTTGTCTCAGTCTCCCAAGTATCTGGGACTACAGGAGCCTGCCACAATACCCGGCTCTTTTTGTTGTTGTTGTTGCAGTTGTCATTCTTGTTTTAGCTGGCCCGGGCTGGGTTCCAACCCACCAGCCTCGGTGCATGTGGCCAGCGCCATAACCACTTTACAGCCTATACTATTTCAGGGCTCATCTGTTCAGCAGAAAATTTTCCCTCCTGACTCTTCGTCTGCAGCTTCATCCCAGAAACCAAGGTAGTTGTGTATTCTAGTGTGATGTCCTACCATCTTGGCTTTTTTTCCAAGGCAGAGTTGATTTACTCATTTTTTTCTTCATATTCAGTATAGTTTGGAATTTGCTGGAATTGTATTTTTTTTTTAACTCAGTTTCCTCTACCTTTTCGCTCTCATGGTGAGCAGTAACAGATAACACTAGATGTGAAAGTTGAATTTGTGGTCTCTAACTGCCATGAAGCTCTAAATTGAACAGAAGCTGACTTATCTAAGATAAACACTAATTCCAGAATACAAAAAGGCTTTCCTTCAATTTTAGGAAAAATAAATACATTTTTCTTGCCAACTTTCCTACTTATAAATAAGATACTTCACTTGGTCCAGAAGGGAAAACACTACCTTGGGAGCTTAGAAGTCACCAGGTATTGTTAAGCCCTCTTGGTCCCTTTCCATTTGACAACTCTGATGGAAGAAGTTAAGGCTGCTTTAACTGGAAGAAAAGAACCAGAGGTGGATTATCCACATAAACAGTATTCATATATTAACATAGGTTACACGGCCACATTTAAAATTGTTAGGGGCCAACTGAAGTGAAAGAGGTTTTAATAACTAAAGACACAGTGAGGATAATGGAAAAGGCTTGCAGAAGAAATATCAACCCAATCACAACCGCACACTCTAATGAAGGTGAATTTTAAAAAATCTTGCGAATATTTACATTAAGTAGACATTTTGTTCTTCACTTGGCCCAAAACACCTAGTCAATTTAGTATTAGATGAGAAATAGACATAAATTATCTCTGTCATCCTAAAACATTGGGTCCTTCCACCTACCATTTGTCATGAGATATATTTATAGTTAACCAATCATTTTTTAAGTAGAACTAAATTATTCTTATGATTTGCTGAAGTGTTTACACACATCTATTCATATATTTTGTTTGATACAAAAATATCAGTTTACCTCTTTTATGCATATGAAGACAAATTAGACATAATCGATACATTTACATGTTTACATTTTAAAAAACAAAATGATATGTTTAAAAGTTAGAAAAAGTAAAATAAAAAATAATTATTATAAATATGTTAGACAATAGATTAGTACTTGCACCTTGTACTATATTCACCTCAAATTGGTAAGGCCATCCTTAACATCCTAATATATATCTCAGGCCAGATACCAATAAATAATTAAATTAAGAAGGAATCTAAGTATATAATCAATATGCCTATAAAGTTTCACTGTCACTAATAATCAAATAATTATAAACTATAACTAGTCAATTTTTTTTGCTTTTCAATTTTACAATAATTTGAAACAAATTATATATAATGAGGGACTGGGATAAAGACAGTTTACATTCTGATTGTGAAAGTGAAAATTAGTTCATCTTTTGGGAGAGCAATTTGCAATATTAATGAAAAAGCCTTTAACATATTTATGAATTTTATTCCACTATTCTAATATTTATTCCAAGGAAATGGATAGAGTTAAGCATTCACACATATGTGAAAGTATACTAAACAATGTTATTTCTAGTAATAAAAACTCTGACAGTTATAGCTAAAAGATAATCTATTTATCAGTAAACATTCAATAAGGAAAACTATTTATATCCAAATAAATTGGCCAACATAAATAAGATGTCATAATTAATATGTAAGGGCATCATAATATTGCTTTTGAATTTGTCATTACTATGGAGGTGTAAAATCAGACCTTGCATGATAAATTCTACTTTTAGCTATTAAAAACAATTTTACGTAATGATATTCATGTAAGTGAGTGAGAAAAAGTTTACTGAGTTTGGTGAAGGAAAGCAAAGTTCATATATGAAAAATGGGGGCGAATATTAAGGGGAGCCAGAATGTAGTTAGATAGCCAGAAACCAAAAAGATACATATCACGTAGAAATCAGACCAAAACAGATACCAGGAGAAGGCAGGGCATCAGCAGGAAATGAGAAATAGATGAAGTCAAGTAGAAGAATAGGCCTTTGGCCCCGTAAGTAGGGAAAGACAT
>NW_003852435.1:3052943-3053981 GCF_000181295.1 Otolemur garnettii
AAAAAAAAATAGGTGTAAAGTAGAATTGAAATAATGGAATTTTTAGTCTTTAACCTCGTGGCAGCCTATTCTAGAGTCTTTCAGCCAGTTATTATTGAAAACAAATTTGCACACCAAAATAAATGATAAATACCTAGTTATATTTTGTTCAAATGAAAAGAAAAATAAGTATTTTCTTTGTTCTATATATGAAGGTACATATCTTGGCTTGAAAAACATTAAAATAAATATATTTTTGCTCTGACTGCACTTTGAATTTTATCTTTATTCTTGTACTCTATATGCATAGTTGTGTATATTTATATTTGTCTCCTTTACTACAGTGTGAGCTTCTTGGCTAGAGCATAGACACTTATTCCTGTTTAAATTCTCAGCTCCCAGTTGTATTGATACTTCCCATTGCTTTCAAATTGATCTGAATCTGAACCTTTTCCTTTTCTGGACAACCACTCCTTTCCTTTCTCTACCCTATGCTTTAGGCTGAATTAACTTTGCACTTAGTTTAAAGAGTAGACATACTCTTGCACAACATAAGGAAATCCTGCCTGAAAATAAAACAAACACAAAAGAGAGTACAATGAAATGATAGAAGGTGAGACTTGAAGTTATGCCTTTAAATACAGCTGTCTGAAACCTATCCGTATCTTCACATCTCTGTGAGCCAGTACATCTTTGTCTTACACTTTAGTTAGCAAATTAGGCATCTGTCATCCGGAAGTGAGAGAATCCTCAAAATTCACTGGTAGAAACTAAAGCAGTTATAAAGATGTTATTGGGAAATTTAAGAAAATTTGAACGTAGACTCCATATTAGAGAATATCATTGTATGTATGTTTCCTTGGGTATAATAATGACAGTGTGGCTATACTGAGAAATAGATGCCAAAGTATTTACAGTGTAAAAGAAAATAAAAATCTCAAGGCTCTGCCTCTGAACCCCTTATGCAAAGGGAATGGTAAAAGCCTCAATCACTTATAAAGGACTGGCCCTACAGATCCTTTTTTAAGAAAATTCTTTGCTGGCTTTTTTTTTTTTTTT
>NW_003852435.1:3055913-3061076 GCF_000181295.1 Otolemur garnettii
TTCTAAGAGTTTTTTAGTTGAGTCCCTGGTGTTTTCCAGATATACAATCATATCATCTGTGAAAAGTGAAAGTTTGATCTCTTCTGTTCCTATATGGATGCCCTTAATTGCCTTTTCTTCCCAAATTGCAGTAGCTAGAACTTCCATTATAATGTTAAATAGCAGTGGGGACAATGGGCAACCTTGCCTGGTTCCTGATCTGAGTGGGAACGATTTCAATTTAACTCCATTGATTACAATATTGTCTGAGGGTTTGTTGTAGATGGCCTCTATCAGCTTAAGAAATGTTCCCTTTATACCAAGCAAGATAAGCAATACCCTTATATGGCTTGCATCCTTTAGATATAGAAGCTATTTTTAGCTTCTAAACCAAAAATTTCTTTTATTCTATACAAATAATAATTTACAAGTTTATCTTTGTAGGTGTAGAATAGAGACAAGATAATGTTATACATTTTTTCTACTAAGGGATGGCTACGGAATTGATGATTCCCTCACTCTCTTTCTCTTCCAACATTGCCTTGTCTTACATAAAATGTAAGACAATTCTTCTGGGTCTCACAAGAATATAGCCCTTTTGTCTCACTAATCCTCAGCCCTCACCTTTCCCCCCGACCCCCATGTGCCTTTATATGCTGAAACTTCCACCCTTGGGAAATATAGCCACAGGTTTGCTGGCAGTTCATATTTTTCCCAGGTGGGTCCTCAACTATGGCTAGATATAGCAGGTTTCTGAGTAACATAGGTAGCTGGATGGTTGGGGTATACACTCAAAAGAGAGATGTTTTACTCCTGAAACATCTCCCATTTTATACTCAGATAATTTTATACCTTGCATGACTTTATTTATAAAGTATATCTTCATATTCTATATTTTCTTACCATAAACAATTGTAGACAAACAAGAAGATTCTTTATGCATGGAATGCATCAAGGAAAAGGTAGCCATGTATTCCCTAGGATTCAGAAAGAGACGATAATCACCCACTAGCTAATAAGAAGGACGAGAAGAGGGAGTGAGGGGAGGGACACCCATAACGGAGGTATGCCAAGGATAGGGACACATTCCCTATAATATAGTTGTCTAAGCTTATTTGCAAAATATGCAATAATTTTATATGCATGTAAAAAAGTGACTCACATTCACACATTGAAACATGCACCTTAATATCTATTAATATTCTGCTTTATGTGTGGCCAAATGTTTTTTGTTGTTTGCAAAAAAAAAAAAAAAAAAAAGGAAAGAAAGAAAAAATTGCCTTTTAAGTAAAATGTCAGTTTTGTGATTCCATTTTTCTTGTATTTACTGTGAGATTTCAATTGCTTATGTTATCAGTGATAGAGCTTAGTTTTATTCATTTAGATCTGTTTCACCGGTTATAACTTACAATGGCAAATCTCTTTAGAACATGTATGATGTTTGATACATATCTGTGCATATGTGCATAATATATTTACTTGTGAATCATCTTGAACTTCTTCCCTACATATAGAAAATATGGGTAGGATAGGATAAAATGCAATTAAACAAAGCTTATTATCCTCAGGTAATACTGTGTGTCTGTGTGTGTGGATAGATAGATAGATAGATAGATAGAGGCTAAAAGTATACATATGCTTAGTATAGCATAGTTTAAATTCCTTGATAAGATAATTCCATTATACATATCAACATGTTTTCAAATATTAAATGATTTGTGTGACTTTTATTATATTAGAATAATTTCATTCTGTGTTCTTAAATTATTTCCATGCATTTTGTATTTGTATTTGATTATAAAACAGAAATGTAGCTGAATAACACCTAAAATGTCCTTTTTGTCATTACTTCAGATTAAAGATCTTTATTTCTTCCTAGTCTGGAAATGAAACCTTCAAGTAAGATACAAGGAGACACTAGCTAGTTTTGACATCTGGCCCCCCTTTCTTCCCAGAACTTGGAGACAAAGAAAGCTATCTTAGTTTATTTGTACTGTTACAACAAAATATCTTTGCCTGGCTAACTTGTAGAAATGATTTCCTACATTTCTGAAGACTGGGAGATCCAAAATAAAGATGCCAGCATATTTAGTGGCTGGCAAGGGCTTCTCTCTGCTTCCAAGATGATGTGTTGTTGCTGTGTTCTCACGTAGCTGAAAAGCAAACAGCATTTAGGCACATGCTTCAACCTCTTTTATAAGAGCACTAATTTATTTGTCAGGTTTCCAAGCAGCTGTCTGTGTCCTCCGTTCTGGTGTGCTCTCGGCCAAAAAATGGTCAACCCCACGAAAGCAAGGCTAGTATGAAATAAGGTTTACTGAGGAAGAGAAAGATAGGTATACAAAGTACAAAGATTTATAGAAAAACATACATTCACCATAAACAGCAAACGGGCCCCCATTATTGAGACAAAAGGGGCCTTTGTTGTGTCTGGGAGCTCTGTTTTATACTGCCTGGATTGGGTTTACCTCATGGTTCTGAGGTCATCTTGATACCAGAAATTTACTGCACATGCAAACCACCCATGAGCCTATCTGAAAGCTCATAGTGGGGGGTAGGAACTGCATGATGATAGCTTAAAGCTGTTCTAGGTCATCTTCAAGACTCTATTGTGCCTTTGCTAGACTAAAGAGTCTTCTACATCCGTTAGCAGTTGGCATGCTGAGTTATAATTGGTAGACTCACTTATGATTGGATGTTCTCTGTTCCCCAGGACAGAATTAG
Organism: Otolemur garnettii; assembly: GCF_000181295.1. Lineage (NCBI taxonomy): Eukaryota > Metazoa > Chordata > Mammalia > Primates > Galagidae > Otolemur > Otolemur garnettii. Next base: position 3,058,617 of record NW_003852435.1, read on the forward strand.
GGACAGAATTAATTTGAGCAGCATTGAGATAGAAGCTTGGGAGACCTGCCTTTGTCCTCCTTTCCCAGGAGAGCTTGATTCCTAGCAATCTACCCAACACATTCTTGAAGGTAATGCTCTCAAGACTTAATTACTTCACCAAGGCCTCATCCATTAATACTATCACACTGAGTATTAGTTACAATATGCAAAATTTGGAGGGAACATTCAAATCATAGCAAATCCCTGGGCACCGCCTTCCACTAATGTGTGGTTTACACTGTAGTAGAGTAGTGGCAGATGGGAGGGGGTCTGAGAGAGCTACCTTTGCAATCTCTGCACCTTGTGGTCCGGATGTGAAAAGGAAAACACTCAGAGAATCTTTATGTCTCTGAGAATGAGGTGTAGGTAGAAATTCATAGTCCTAAAGAGATTTTATAATCCCAGAGAACAGCACAAAATGTTTAATGCTGGTCACTAGGGAGTAAATTAGTTTATGCATCAAATGCCACGGTACAGACACCCAGTAATGAGATGATGTGAGCGACACCTCCTCAAAAGCCAACTAGAAGAAACCATCTCTCCCTTCAATTTCTGGGAGCAAAAGTTAGCCCAAGGAGAAGGCAGAAAAAAGAGAAAGCATTGTGAAATGACTATTTGCTTTTAAAACACTGAATTATGTATCCTAAAATGCCTGAAAAAAGACTCATAGGCAGTGCAAAAGCACATTCAGTTGACTTGAATATGTTGTCCACCATTTCCGGAGCTAAACCTGAGTTGAAGATAAAATTTGGGCAATAAAACAATAGTTCTTTCAATATACACTTGGGTCTAATGGACTTCTATAAATTTTATACCTCTGGACATACATATTTCTACATTTTTGTTCTTGAAAGCACAAATGGGTTGTGTACTGCTCACTGAGCAACCGTGATGCATGTATATACTCAGAAAGCTCCTTTCCTTTTCTCTCTCATTGTCTTTTAAAAATGTGTTTAATGATAGAGTTCTACCTTACCCTCAGCTGAAAACTTCAGTGCTCTCATGTTTTTAATATAAAATGTCTCAATTGCATTAAAAAACAACAGCTTTTCAATTCGGTGATTACATGCTTCGAGTTCTCATCTAGTTCTTGTAGCAGGAAAACATCACACTCAATTTACAGTGAGATTTGCCATTTCAATTTTGCAACATGCTGCTTGCTGGCAAGAGGACAGAGGGGTATTGCTTCTTCCTTATGCTTTCAACACTCCTTATCAATCTAGCTAAGATCTGTGACCACAGTATGGTTGAAGCAGTTGGAGGGAGGTTAGTTAAGGGGGACAGGAATGTTGTCATTTTATATTGTTGTTGGGGTGGCTTTGTCTTTTGAAGATTATCATGTGTTTGAAACACAGTCTGACTCATGATTCAAGCCATAGAGTATTCACCATTTCTTTTTTTCTTTTCTTTCTTTCTTTATTTTTTTATTGATACAGAGTCTTATTTTGTGGCTCTCAGTAGAGTGCTGTGGCATCATAGCTCCCAGCAACCTCAAACTCTTGGGATTAAGCAATTCTCTTGCCTCAGTCTCCCAAATAGCTGGGACTACAGGCACCTGCCACAATGCCCAGGTCTTTTTTTTTTTTTTTTTTTTTTGGTAGAGACTGGGTCTCACTCTGGCTCAGGCTGGTCTCGAACCTCCAGGCTCAGGGCAATCCACCTGCCTCGGCCTCCCAGAGTGCTAGGATTACAGGCGTGAGCCACCACACCCGGCCTGACAGCAGCATTTCTTCTCCACTCAGAGGCCAAATCAAATAGCCACTTTGTTTCTCTTGTTCCCTGTTTCTCAGGATTTCCCAGGCAGGCAGAAAGAAGTTTGCAGAGTCCCCCTGAATGCAGCAAAGATTTATTGCACTACCCCCTTCTCTTGATTGGGCAAAGAAAAAGTTATCCCACTTTGGGTCACTAGCATGTAAGCACTTGCATCATAGCCCTCCCCAAAGAAAACCACAGCTTCTTTCTTTAACCACTTTCTTTCATACCCACTATGTGGATGAGGGAGTCAAGAGTCTATAATCAGTTGTGGCTAATCTTTTTCAAAAACCTCAGGCTTGTTGATATTGATAGTTTGTTTTATTCATTACCGTTTGTATTCATCTTTCATCCCCAAATCCCAAATTGAGACCAAGCAAGTTCAGTATTTATTTGCTATTTGTCTACATAGTCCCTCCCTCCCTCCCTCCCTCCCTTCCTTCCTTCCTTCCTTCCTTCCTTCCTTCCTTCCTTCCTTCCTTCCCTCCCTCCCTCTCTCCCTTCCTATCTAATCTTATTTGTTATTACAATTCAAGTGGCTCAGTGGGTAGGACACCAGCCCCATATACTGAGGATGGTCGGTTAGAACCCGGCCCGGCCAAACTGCAACAAAAAAATAGCCAGGCGTTTGTGGTGGGCACTTGTAGTCCCAGCTACTTGGGAGGCTGAGGCAAGAGAATCATCTAA
>NW_003852435.1:3061096-3069659 GCF_000181295.1 Otolemur garnettii
AAAAAAAAAAAAAAAAAAAGCTAGCATTTTAAAGGTATCTTCTTATTTTCAATGTCCACATCTAAGAATTCTGGAAAGGGCCTATTTCCTCATTGGTAAAATTTGGTTCACCATATTTAGAGTCTCTTCTAAATCTGAAGATTTATTTGTCCATTGTTTCCACTGTGGGTCCTCCTCAGAGGAGGGGGGATGTCCACATCTAAGAATTCTGGAAAGGGCCTATTTCCTCATTGGTAAAATTTGGTTCACCATATTTAGAGTCTCTTCTAAATCTGAAGAATTATTTGTCCATTGTTTCCACTGTGGGTCCTCCTCGGAGCAAGTGTTTTGGGTAGGTATACACTATTTTCTTGGCACAAAATATTTCTATCATAATATGGCAAGGCATACAAATAAGTCTCAGTAATGAGTGTGGATAAGCTGCACCGTATTCCCTTCAATTTTCATATTGTACACACCAGTTCACTGGAGGTGTCAAGTTTTAGACACTCTTGTCCATAAAAAGCAATATAATGTGAGGAGTTAAAAATAAAAATTTTATAAAGTGGCTTAGGATGCAAAATGTGATTTAAAACATACACACACAGCATGACTGCAGAACTATCCTGTCTGGATTGGTGATAAAATCTAAAAATTACACATTGCAGCAAGGAATAGCAAATATAAAAAATTCACTTTCTAATAGTGTCTTAGTAAAGGAAATAAATAAGAAACAGAAGGATGGTGAGAAAGAAGTCTCACAAGATGAAATAACATTCAGATGAACAAGCGCCCTGTGTGCTTAAAAAACTAATATGGTTCATATTCCTGAGTCACACTTGTTACTCAGAAATAAAGCAGGGACATGATTATTTCACCTGCTCCTTTTATTGAATTTTATGCCTGTATATTCTGGAGGAGTTTTCAAAATGATCTTTTTTTCCACATTCTTATATCAAATTATAGTCATCCAAATAGAAAGTTCAGGAACTCTAACCTTTAATAAATAGCAAAGTATATATATTTTTATTCCCTCATTTGACATTTAAATATACATATACCTTAGAGAACATATTTTTTATGAATGAATTCATCTTTTGAATGTTTCCTTGAAATACTCAATTCTAAACATGATTTCACCCATTCTGTTTTTATATCTCCAATTTTCTTTGCCTATTAATATCAATAAAACTGTTTTGCACATTTTTGCTTCTTGGACCTACATATCTTTATTCTGCCAAGTATTTTGTACTACATATTTCATAAGGGTATATTCTTTTTATTGTTTCTTTTTGTAGTCCCTGGCTTCATTTCCTTAACTGCTCTAGAGAGTGAGTATCAGTCAACCACAGTCATTAGCTAATGATCCATTGTCTCTTACAGGCAAGATTAGAAACACAGAGACACTCATGCTGAGCAAGTGAAAACTGAATACCTCACACAACATGCAAATGAAATAAAGAGAAAAATCCAATTAGATACTCTTAGTAGGGGTCAGAAGAACTAAGGGTTTTTATAAGTTATTCCCTATTCACATTGTCAGTAGACCACGGAAAAACAGTAAAACGCATGAAGAGAGGCAGATGGAGTGAGTCACTGGACAATTATTGTAATTTTCAGCCAAACAAAATGTAAATTATAGGCAATGGCTTAATTTCAAGTCTGCCTTTACTCTTTAGTTGAACTATCTCTATAATGCTCAACATATTATTTTCAGTATCAAAAGCGTCGGGAAGAGTAACAATTTTTGCAGTTTTTGCCAACATGTTCTGTTGGCCAAGATTCACAGAGCCTCATATTTAATGTTAACCTTCTAGAATTAATTTAATGAAGTAAGAAGTCAAGAACACAACAGAATCTTTTAATTGGGATTCAAGCGGAAAGGTTGATATTCAATACTTTTTATATTACTGAATAAAGGCACTTTCTCCTCATTACACAGTTACAATCCATAACCTTGTCTCAGGCCATGGTATAATTATTCTTTACAACTTTAATTATACTGAGCATAACACTGTTCAATGTTGACATAGGGTCTTTTATTTTAGGCCCACTATTCATACACATAGTCTCCAGAGTTAATAATATACATTTCGACCCTCCCCCACACTTCTAATTAGTTTTCCAGATACAATGATTTAAACCGGCAGTAAAGAGAAAAGTGTGATGGCAACTATCTATTCCTCTATGTGACATCCTTCACTTCACTATTGTTTGTTATTAAGGTTTGGCTCACCTTATGTCGGTCTTTTAACAGATTTAAAAAATTATAATTTACATCTTTACTTCTTGTTGGTATCGCTGTTTGCAGTTATGCTGTACATCTTATTATTATTTTGTATCTCTAAGGAGTACGTTGCACGTGGGCTTATGTGTTATAGTGTTTCTATGTAAAGTCATCAGATAATTTAGCAAGATATGGTTACTTTCTAATTGCAGAAAACTTAAAATTCAAAAGGTAGAAAAAACTGTCAATGTCATAGAAGTCAACACAGACCAAAACGTGAAGATAGGGAGAAAAGTGTGCATTTGGGTCCCAGATGAGGAATGCCAGATGTATCTATGGTGTGGATTGAGGGATTATGTTTGAATTGAGGAGGATCACATGTTCCTATAAGACAGGGAGGGAAAGGAAGAATAAATGTAAATTCATTAGCTAGCAGTGAGATAGAGAGTACAAGGAACTCTTGACTAATTATTTTATATATTGAGAAGTAAAAGTGAAAGTATAAGGTTAAGAACCTCCCTGTCAGATGTGGGCAGAGAGAGAAATAAATGACCAAGTATAAGAAAAGACATTGATAAGCATCTTTGACATTCTGGTTGAGTTCAGAAACCATGGATGTCAAGTCATGTGCATGTTTATATTTCTGTTTAGCAATATCTATTTATGTAACTTTAGAAATAAAAACAAACTATTACAGCATATTTAAAGTTTTGTATTTTATTTTATATTTATTTATTTTTTAAGACAGAGTCTCAAGCTGTCACCCTTGGTAGAGTGCTGTGGCATCACAGCTCACAGCAACCTTAAACTCTTGGGCTTAAGCAATTCTCTTGCCTCAGACTCCCAAGTAGCTGGGACTACAGGCGCCCCCCCACAATGCCCAGCTACTTTTCTTGCATTTGCCATTGTTGTTTAGCTGGCCCAGGCAGGGTTCAAATCTGCCACCCTCAGTGTATGTGGCTGAAGCTGTAACCACTGGGCTATGAGCACCAAACCAAGTTTTGTATTTTAAGTATGATTGTTGGAAAAAAAAAAAAATGGAAACAAATGAAGATTCTAGAAAGAGGAAGCTAAAGTTGTCTGTGATGAAAAAGCTGTATAAAATAAACATGGGTTCACTGTTGAGAATCATTAGTGTTCTCATCCTGTGAGTAGGGATAACTGAATAGGCATTTAGACTACTAACATCCTCTTATATTTTATTTCTCTTAATCTAGGTAAAAAGTGATTTTTATGCCTATATTTATGTTCCTTTTCATTCATTGTTCATTTTCAATTATATTTTCTCCTTAATTACTAAAACTAACGAATAACTCTTAGTGTTATGTTCGTCCTGTTACATATAAAGTACAGGAGAGATAAATGTCTCACTGAGAGATTTGACCAGGGTTGACCTTAGGAAAAGTTGAGGACCAGCAGGTACTTTAAATACACCGTAACTGAGTCACATTGTTGCCACACAGCCAGGTTCATATGCTCACCATCCAAGAGAAAGCCAGTATCCAGAGACAGTGGGTTTATAGGAGAGAAAGAGTTTATTCTGAATAGTGCTCAGCAGGGAGATTGGAGAAATTTCTCAAATCCACCTCCCTAAGAATTGAGAAGACAGTTGGAAAGAAACAGTTTGGTGAGCACCGGATTAGGCAATCAGGGTCTGCTACTTGGCAGGTGTGAGGGTGGAATCATTAGTTCTTTAATACAGGCCACGCTATAGGTGAGAAAGTTACTGGAGGGCACGACCTTCGATGGAGAGTCAAAGACCAGCTGGTCAAAGACCAGAGTCAGTCAAAGACCAGAGTCAGTTCCTTGGCCTGGGTGGGTCAGTCAGTGAACTGAAATGCAGGACTTGGAAGACGCCTCAAAAACTAACCCTGGGTTCCAAACAGGTGATGTCATTTATGAGAAGAGTTTAGAATCTTTACAAAGACCAGCTGTGCCATATAAAATACAAATTATAGAGAAGCAAACAAAGGGACAATGACTGACTATTCTCAAGCAAACAAGAAAATAGTGGCTGATTGTTGTCATTATTTTAGCTGGCCTTAGTATTTCCCAGAGTTTGGGGGCCCTTTTAATCTAACTCTCACCTTGTACCCCTTCATCAATGTGTAAAGGCAGTTGCAACACTCCCTCCACACTACACACAAAAAAGTACTTTCATGCTTCTCAATTAAGTGGGTTATCATCTTGTGTCTTTTGCCCAAAAAAGAGATAAGAGAGTAAGCAATGTTTTAATTATATCTCTTCTTTAATACAGGCTTTAATTTGCCTTGGTAAACATAAAAAAAGATTCACACCAGGTGAATTATAAATGTCTTTTTGAGGACAGACATACATTTATTTTTTTCTAGTATGTTTTATTACATTGTTCATTGTTTCCTTGTGTTTGTGGTATAAATTTTCCACTTATGAAAATTAGTGATATGGTGTAGGTCATATGACATTCACAATATAATTGTCATGACTAAGATGTTAATTTGATGTGGTTGAAGATTGTCATTGGGGCAACTTTATGTTCACTTCGAAGTACATTATATTAAATAATCAGTTAACGTTGCATTGAGTGGTTAATTATTTTTCTATTTTAATGCTTTATGATAATGGAATGGAAAACTAAGTAAACATATTGAAAATCTATGATATGCCCCAAACGTCACACACTCTATTTAATTTACCTATATGAGCTTGCAAGTAAAAACTGGGAACTCCTTTTTACAGATGAATAAACTAATGATCAGAAAGTTTAGTGACAGGTGAAACATTCAACAAACCATTCTCACAAGTAAGAGGAGTATTTGAAACCAGCTTTTTCACTATATTGTTATGTCCCTTAATGTTTAGATTATATCTAACTTGTGGGACTGTAGATATGTCAGAAAGCTAATTTTGAAGCTCAAATATTATGTAATAAAATATAAGAAATCAAGTTTTAGTTTGTGCATTTCATAATTTTCTAATTCAGCATAAGGTACTGCTCTGCAGTCCACTAAAGGATATTTTAAGGGGTTATAAGTACTATTGCTTAAGTTGCTAGAAACCTTGAGGATTTAATATATATCTTTTTTTCTGATAATGTTCCAAAACACAAAAAAAGATTGGTCATAGATAAGTCTATATATTTTTTAATTTATCTGAGAGATTTGATTTTTACAATGAACATGCTTCATTAGAAAATATGCAGCAAAGATGAAGGACCATTTAACTCTTCCAAACATTATATTAGAATGTAAAATTAATAGAGGATTAATACTCCCTTTAAAAGTTTAAAATGACCATTTCAACAACTTCCAAGAATTTTTTTTTTCTCAATATTCCTTTACAGATATTTCCCAATGTACAAAGAAGTTGGCAATTTTATGTTGAACACTCACATGCTGTTGAAGGATCTCAGGAAATTTCACCCCTAAATGTGACTCTGTGGTATTTTGAATTGAGACCCAAAGAGATCACAAAGCACTGTAAGAGGCTTTCCCTTCATCTGCTTAAATGGGACTGATTGATCAAAAGATCAAAGGGGCAACTGACTTCCTTTCCTCTCCTATTAATATCTGTGGGAAAGAAGATCTAGAATGAGACCAGACTTGGCCCAAATTATTTTGAACATGATACCTTGTCTCTCTGGTTAATTTCCAAGTCAATCCCCTTCCTCCATCCATTTTACCTCCCTAGTGCCATTTTTCACCCCTAAATAGAATTCCCTGTGCTCCTCATTTCCCATCCCCTCCACAAAGACTGGTATAAAAATATTTGAACTTTATTGGGATATTGAGTGATCACTTTGCTATTATCCCCAAGCACATGGTAAACAAACCTTTCTCTTATTAATTTGCCTTAATTGTGAGTTAATTGTTCAGCAGACTTTCAGGGAAAAGGGCAAGTTTCCCCTCACCTCTATACTGGGAACCATTATTTTACCTTCAACATTTCTTTTCTTTCTTTTTTTTTTTTTCCAAATTAATATGAAGGTTAAAATGTTAATTGTTTTCAGTACTAAGGTAATGTTCAAGTTACAGTTGAGCCCTTCACTCAGGAGTTGTGCTGAACACCCTTACAGTATGTATATTAGGTGAAATCCCACCAATTGCCCTTCCTCCTTCTACCAATCACCCTCTGTCCTCCCCCCTCTTTTCTCAGTCCTCTTCCTTCTTCCTTCCTAGACTACATTTGTGTCTTATTATTCATGTGGGTGAGTGGTTGCTTATATATGGGTTTCATATTAGTATTGACTACATTGAATATTTCTTTCTCCATTCTTGAGATACTTTATAAAGAAGAATGTGCTTTAACTCCATCCAGGTAAACATACAAAAAATTATTTTACCACAGAGAGATTTACATCAGAGTGTTTATTGCAACTTAATTCACAATTGCCAAGTCATGAAAGCAACCCAAATGCCCACTGACCCATGAATAGATTAACAAACTGTGGCATATGTATACCATGAAGTACTACTCAGCCATAAGAAAAGACTGAACTTTACCTTCCACATTTCATTATTGTTGTCCTATACTGAACTGCCCTCTATCCATTTTTCTAACCCCATTCAATTCATTTAATTTTTCAGTTTTTAAAGAAAATTGCTGGTTATCAGTATACCTCTTCCTGAAGCTTTTGTTATGTATATCATTAATCACAATTTACTATTCTATTTTATAAGCAATGAAATAGACATGTTTTGTAAGTATATGCTGACGTTTGACAAATGTGTTACAGGGTGTTACATAGAACCCAAAGACCTATATAGAACATGGAATATTTACTATCATCCCAGAATAATTATCCATGATTCTATCCAGTAAGATTCTCACCCCATCCCACTATAAACAACCATTGATCTGTTTTTTTTCCACTAATGAGGTTCAAGACACACCATCCCAAATATTACTGTAGAAGACCAGAATATATGACCCCAAAGTGCACTCCTCTACCTTAAGAATTTTTTGAGCTGGCTATTTTGGGAAACTACAGACAAAGGAGAAGATCCTTTTGTAAGAAAATTTTAAATCTGTAAAGAAAATCTCTGTAAAGATATCTCCATATCTGCACCAAGAAGAAGGGATGACCACATTACCAGAGAGTTTTAATCAATCAGAAGGCATTAAATTTAAAGACTTAAATCTTCAGGAACAACCTAATGTCAAGTAGTCTTAACAAGATCTTTCTCCACACCCTTCTTTCTTTCTTTCAGAAAATGATGACATATAAGCATTAAGTGAAAGCCACCACTTTGAGATCTCTTCTAGAGATTTACTCCTTTCTCTGAGTTATCTACCATCTGTACAAGAAGTATACATGTTATTGAATTTATGTTTGTTTTCCTTTTGCTAACTTGTCTTTTAATAGAGAGATCTGTCCCAACTAAGAAGTATGAAGGGTAGAGAGAAAATTATTATTCCTTTCCTATGTTATTATATATTCATTTTAGTTGTTCTTGAGTTTTGTATAAATTAAATTATGTAGCATGTTCTCCTTATCAAACAGTGTAGTATCTCTTTTCCTTTTAATTATTATAGTATTTTTCTTGCTCCTATTATTTAGAATATGTTATTTTTATTGCCTAAGGTTATGAGAACAAGTTTTCCCCTCTCTAAGTACAAACTGAGAATATTTGATTTTTACCTCAGTTTAGAGATATTGGCTTTTTTATTTCTGAAAGCTCTTTAACTGAATTTTTTTTCATTTTTCAGACTACTCTTCTTCACTAATTTCTAATCATTGATTCAACAGTGATATGAACTGTTTTTGTTTTTTAATCTATCTCTTTTCCCCCATACTTTTCCAACCTCTCTTTAAAGCTCAGATACTTCTTTTAAAGTTAACCTCTCTCCTGATTGTAAAGTAAAACATACCTGAGATTAAATAAAAAATGAAAGTATATTCTTATAGAGGACATTTGTTTGTTAAATTTTGAAATTTGGGAAAACTCTTTTTTTTATTATCTTGTTACTTTAGGTGCTTTAAAAACATCTATTAATGTTGCATAGGGAATGGCCTGAAAATAATGGCAAAAACAATTTCTGCCTCTGAAACTCTTTGGAAACTGAAACTTATGATCCTGTCTCAGGCCAGTGGTTATCAGGGGCAAGGGAATGTCTTGTTTTTTGTATCACAGGAGATAGCTCAAGAGATTCATCTCGGTGGAGGTCACAAGATCATTTTAGCCAAAGATTGGATTAATTTAGGTGGAGAACAAGGTATAATTTTAGAAGGGATTAATTAGAACCTTTAAAAGCTCTGTGCTTCAGAGAACTCATACTAATTAATAAGAAAAGAACAGGCTCGGCACCTATAGCTCAACCGGCTAAGATGCCAGCCACGTACACCTAAGGTGGCGGGTTCGAATCCCCAGCCCGGAC
>NW_003852435.1:3069997-3075524 GCF_000181295.1 Otolemur garnettii
AAACCACTTTGAGATATCACCTAAGTCCAGTAAGATTAGCTCACATCAAAATCCCAAAACAGCAGATGTTGGCATGGATGTGGAGAGAAGGGAACACTTCTACACTGCTGGTGGGACTGCAAACTAATATGGCCTTTTGGAAAAGAAGTTTGGAGAAATCTCAAGGAACTAAAAGTTGACTTACCATTTGATCCTGAAATTCCTCTGCTAGTTGTCTACCCAGATGATGAAAAATCATTTTACAACAAAGACATTTGCACCAGAATGTTTATTGAAACACAATTCATAATTGCCAAATCATGGAAGCAGCCCAAATGCCCAATAACCCAGGAATGGATTAACAAATTGTGGTATGTGTATACCATGGAATACTATGCATCCATAAAAAGTATAGAGACTTAACAACTTTTATATTTACTTGGATGGAACTAAAATATGTTCTTTTCAGTAAAGTATCTCAATAATGGGGAAAAAAGTATCCAGTTTACTCAATATTATTATGAAACCAATATGTCATCACCTATATAAATGATAAAGCACAATTATAGTCCACAAAGAAGTAGGGGAGAAGAAGGAGAGGGGAAGGCAGGAGGGAGGACAGGAGGAGGAAGAGTAGTGGGAATCTCACCTATTGTGCACAATGCAATGGTATATTTCAAAACTACTAAAGAGTATAGTATAAATGTCTGATCATTGGCTGAGTGCAATGGTGCACACCTGTAATCCGAGCACTTAGGAGGCCAATGCAGGTTGATTACCTGAGCTCACAGGTTTGAGACCAGCCTGAGACAGAGCAAGACCCCATCTCTAAAAAATCACAGAGCATATTGGTGGGCACATGTAGTCCCAGCTACTTCAGAGCCAGAGGCAAGAGGATCACTTGAACCCAAAACTTTGAGATTGCTGTAAGCTAAGATGCCATGGCACTTTACTAAGGGTGACCAAATAAAACTCTGTCTCAATCAATCAATCAATAAATCAATAAATATCTTCCCACAACAAATAAGTAAAGGAAATGATGGCTACGTTAATCAGTTTGATTTAAGCTTTCCACGTCGTATATCAAATCAGCACATTGTACCCCATAATTGTACACAGTTATGATTTAACAAAAAACGTATAATAAGAAAAAGAAAAGCAGAGGAAAATTAAAATAAAAATAAATTAAAAAATAAATAAAAGTTGTGTGCTTCTACTTAGGAGTAGGAATTTGGATTTTCAGATGATAATCTGACATTTTCCTCCTTTGTTAGCAAAGTAATAAATTTCTCTTTCCTTTTTCTCAAACCTTTTGTCTCCATTTTTCTGATGTGAATCTGGGGACAAGTGCTCAGCTTTCAGTAACACTGACAAAATCTATGTTGGTGCAGGCTAGAGATAGATGCTGTTGTTACCTATCCAGATCCCTTCACTATGCAGATTCACACATTGCTCAGCTACTGTAAGTATCAGCTATACTAATCACTGAACAATTTCCCAGGATCTATGGGCACAGCCTTTTTCTTGGCAACAATAACTTCACATTTATATATTTTAAAATATTAACTTTAAAGTTGCTGTTAACTTCTAACTGAAGTGCTCCCAAGGCTTGCATTGTGATAGTGAACTCTTCTTCAATTACCATGGAGAGATTAAAAACTCTCTTTTCAATCTTATGAGCTCCAAATACTGTGCAAATAGTTCTGAGCACAAAAAGAACTTGAAATTGTAATAAACAAGTGGATTTTTATAATATCAGATCTAGTATATTTACTTGATACCACTTTATGAATGAAAGAGCCCAAGTTTGTAATTTTGATAGCATTTAAAGTGGAGTACTTGGCAATGGAGACTATCAGGTAATCAAGCTCATAACTACCTGACCATCTAAGTGGGAACCACTTGTACACTTTGTCAGCAGACAAGATAAAAAGACCAGTGTAATTTATAGATAGAATCAGGTGGAAACCTGTGATCTTCCAGTCTGGAGTTTGCTGTGCGTCGTCGTCTTCACCGACACTCACATCTCCAGTGTCCATGTGTCAGTCTATGGGAACCGAACAGGTTACAATTCTGGCAGCTGTAGGGTTTGATTTTTGTCTCTTAACCAAGTCAGTACAAACTGTCATTCTGTCCAAATACAATATTTAGTATCTGGCAACTGAACAAGAGAAAATGAGTTACCCCTGGCTACATAGGTCTGGTTTATATACCGTTCATAACATCTGATGATTTGACAATTGCGACATTAAAAGGCTAGTGTCAGCACCATATAAGAGGTGTAAGAATACCATCTGTGGAATCAAACTATAGAGTTTGATTGCAATGTTCTTCTAGTATATCATATCACCAAGAAAAGATCCAATATCATCTCTGTTTTCCATGAGAAGGGAAAAATTCTTTCCTAGTGACTTTACCTGAGCAAAAGATAGTTCTTGAGCATCCATAGAGGTTTTTCTGTGTTCATTTGACTCAGCAAGAGAAGTGGAATGATCTTTCTTGACTGGTAGTATATGTCAAATCTCATCACATCATATATCTTATCTTGTGGACTAGTTGCACCAGGCATTCACATTGGCATAAAAGAAAATGAGTTCAGTTTCATTTGTGCACCCCAGATGCAGTCTGGCTTAACCAGAAAATAGATTGATTAGTTAATGTGGCCAGGTTTGGAAGACTGGGATAGAGGAATGCTGGGTCAGTGCCTGACCTAATGGGAAAACAGAATTGGTAACAACAAGGCACAGTTTATAAGAGTCCTGGTAGAAGATTAAAGGGAGAATGGGAGAAATTGTGGCAATCTCCACTCAGTTTTCAATGTGCAATTCTTAAAGAGGGAGACTTAAAATAAGAAGTATTTAAAAAGGACCATTTGAGGAGTTTAAAAGACCCAAGAACTGTAAAGCTACCAGTGTATAATGCCAGCCTGGCAGAAATGTGTGAACTGAGCCCATGAGCAAGGCTGTCTGAGTTCTTGGGGACTCAACCCCTACACCAGTAAATTCAGGAAGTGTGACATGGAGTCAAAGGACAATGTTGTCTAGCTCTAGCATTTAATGTTGTGTGCTCTCTTAGATATTTGGACTGACTTGGGACTTATATCTCCTTTGTCTTCCTGTCCCTCCCTTTGGAATGGAAATGTCTATCCCATGCTTAACCCACGATTGTATTTTGGAAGATCGATAACTTATTTTGATTTTACAGGCTTACAAATAGAGAGAATTTGCCTCAAGATGAATTGTGCTGTGAATCTTATCTTTCTCTGATTTAGAAGAGATTGTGGACATTAGACTTGGTATTGGAACAAGTTAAGACTTTCGGAGTTATTGAGATTATATGATGCATTTTGTATTGTGTGCAAGACATAAATTTCAGGGGCCAGGAAAGAAATGCCATGGCTTTATTTGTCCTCATCAAATTTTGTGTTAGAAACTTAATCCCCAGTCCAAGAGTGTTAAGAGGTGAGATCTTAAAGAAGTGATTAGTCTATGAGGACTTCTCTTCATGTATGGATTAATTTTATTATTATGAGAGTGGGCTGATAAGTTTTTCCCCCTTATTCTCTTTTTATTTATATATATTTATTATTTTCATAGAGTCTAGATATTTTAGAGTTTTTTAGTTTTTTGTTTGTTTTATTTTGTTTTTTAGTCTTTTTTTTTTTTTTTTTTTTAAAGATATATGGTATTGCTATTGCTCAGGTTGGTCTCAAATTCCAGAGCTCAAGAACTCTCCTTACCTCAGCCTCCCAGAGTGCTAGGATTACGGGTGTGAGCCACATGCCTTGACCTTGTTTCTTAGGTATATTTTCCACTATGTGACAGCTTCCTCCATAGGATGACCCTCCCCAGATGCTTTTGGGCTTCATAGCCACCAGAAATGTGAGCCAAATAGTCTCCTATTATCCATAAGTCATCAAGTCTACAGTATTCTGTCTTAATAGTAGAAAATGCACTAATACATATCACTACAATTTAAAGAATTGTGAAGATAAACTAGAAAAGTGCATTGTAATACTATTTGGCATTGATAATACTGTCTTTTATTCTAAATTTCTAGGCTTCATGTAATGTTATTATCTTGTACGTTTCACTTTTATTGCTATAAATAAAGTATATATAGTTTGGATTTTTTTGTTACTTTTTAACCTCTTTTTTCTCCTACATTTTAAAAAATATGGCTGACAATTGATTCATGAACATTTTCTTCAACTTTTTTTGTTTTTTAATCTAAAGTTGAAAAGCTGAAATTTCTTTATGGTCATTATCTACCATTAAATTAAGGGAAATTTGAATTGGCATAGTTAATATGGAGATTATTGGTGATTCAGTCATTTGCCTTCTTTTGTAAAGTTCTATTTTAAGGTTTGGTTTCTGGATCATCTTTCATTTTTCCATATAAGCTATCATACATTAAAACAGGTTCATCATTATTTTATTTTCCACAGGATATATTATGAAGGTATTTTTATAATTTTAAAGACTACCCTAAACATTTCCATATTAATTGGAAAAGCAAATACTACTAGACTTTCCAAATATATAAAACTATGTGTATGTGTATATATAACTCAATAACAACATTTTGACAATAAGTAGAAATAAGAACTAACTCAGGAAAACATCAGATAGTTGTGAGGATTAAATTGCATATATAACAGGGAAATTGATACAAAATAAGCACAATGAGACATTACTGTTATAAGGAATGTATAAATTATTAAAATATTGTTCAGTGGCAAGGTAATTACTTCCTAACTTTCTCTGTGATCACTCTTTGAGTATATTTTAAGACAAATTTACTTAACTCTAACTTCCATACTTTGGGCATTTATTTCTCTAGAGAATTAAAATATTAATACAAATCTCAAAGTATTTATACAATCATAAATGTAATTGAATAAGTTTAGCATCAACTTTCTTCCTTTAATGTTTTTCATGACTATTGGTGAAAACTAAATGGCCATAAGAACATTGAAAATAAATTATGCCCTAAACACAATTCTAGACATTTATTATAATAATTCTCATCTTAAATTACCTGGTTATAAAATAAACATAAAAATAGTAATAAACTTAAGCAATATTAAACAATCTTACTGTAAGCTTCATTAGATACTTGAAAAGTAAAGCATAGTGCCAACCCATTGTCTCATCCTATTAAAGCAGTTTTAACTGAATTTTTATTCCTAAAGTAATGGCATAGAAATAAAACTAAGCAATAGTGGATTATACACACCAAACTACAAGGTAAAAAGAGCCCAGGTCAGTGGTATAAAATATGTTTACTTACTTCCTATTTAATAGCTAATTGATCAAAGGAACAAAGGATTTTAGAAATCTAAATTGATGTGTACCTTCAGATGTGAATGTACTAAATAGGTATTCAGATTATACATTTTCATGTGTATATATGCATACAAGACTAACAAATATGCACACACACACATACACGTCCACTCACTGTGCAAAGTATCATCAATTTCAGTTTTGTACAATTTCACATAAAGTTTTTTGAGCCCATGTCTATATATGATATAGTTTTTTTT
>NW_003852435.1:3076453-3077367 GCF_000181295.1 Otolemur garnettii
GAAAGGGAGATACAGATGTAGAATGAGGAAAGTTAGAATGGCCAGGAATCAGTCACATTAGCTCCATCTGCTGAAATGGCCCAGAAGCAATGAATCCCCAAGCAGCAAGAGCATAATTCATGCACAGGTCATTATTTCTAAATATCAATCCTTATAATTTTCTCCAATCAATGGCTGACATAAGAATATTCCAAAATGAATCTAAAACAATCTATCTTATGTAGGAAAATAACTTTAAAATAATGGCAGCATGAAAAATTATAGAACACAGTTTTAAGGGGTTCTTGTCAGTCAACATCAAGAATTTTGGAGTATCACAATAAAGAGGGGTTGTTCTAGATTGTAAATAGTTAAATAAGTAGTAATCTATATGTTCATAATAATGATAGATGGATAGAAAAATATAAAAATAAGTGGAGCTCTTCTTATAGTAGAATGTTGATTAGCAAATATAGAAGAAAATATAGACTATGAGGATACCCTGGAAGACAAAATATTTTTTAGCTTTAATAATAAATATGATCTAAAATAAAGTTTTAATGACATTGAGATAAATAAAGACAAATATTAAATGGAATTTAAAAATCATTATTTTTTAATAATTCAGTTTAAATGTTGAGGTTCTGGTCATCAGAGATATCACTCTTTTCTTTTGTGGAGGTCAAAATTGTATGAGGATACATACAATTTGTGTGCTGGTTTCACTTTTAGAAACCCAGTTTGGGGTATCAACCTTTATTCCTTTGATGATTCCTGAGACAGGTAGGCACTGGTAAATATTTTGATTCCAGAAGATACTTAAATGGATCAGAGAAGTATATTAATTAATTAATTTTCAGGTCACCTTGCATGTACAGTTGAAAATAATTTTCTATTCTATTCTTCATTCTAAATTATGTGCAGCTTCATTGTTG
>NW_003852435.1:3078428-3144021 GCF_000181295.1 Otolemur garnettii
TTTTTTTCTTATTCAGTGAACTAGCAAGGTTGGAACTATTTCTCTAAAATGACCATCAGAGTTGTGATTGTAAAGCACACAAAACCACAGAACAATAATAATGAACACCACTCAGCCAGGCACCACTACATGTTGACACAAACACAGCTGTGTGACATTGATATACCAAGGTTATGAAATATTACCAAGTTGTTTGTACTGTGCTGCTAATGTAAGCACAAAGTGGCAAGTTTAAGAACTTAGTTGCCAGACCTTGTGGGAAACTCTGGTGATCATTCCAGAAAAAGAGTTGCAAAACTGCTTTGAAGGGTTGACTAGGTACTGGTAACAGTGCACAGCTTCCCAAGGGGAGTACTTCAAAGGTAATCATAGTGGTTTTCAGCAATGAGGTATGTAGCACTTTTTTCGGAATAAGTTCACAAACTTAATTATCAGACCTTGTATTCTAAATCTTTATTTTTCTATTGGTTTCTGGCATTGGGTATTGAGCATATGACTTACCTAGTAATGTAACATACTTTTATGTGTAGGAAACATCTAAAGCTAATTACAAACTTTGCAATGTGAATAAGAACAGTGAGATACTTTAGGAAGTGGTGTAAATAGTGGTCTACTATATGGAACCTTATGCCAAAGGGGACTTTTTACAGACCCCTTCCTTACAGTCATGAAGTCCAAATATAGAGAACAAAAATAATTCGAAAGAGAATTCCCTCAAAGTTTCTCCTCAGTCTCCAAGTATGAGCTTGACAACTCTCTCTAACAAGTCTCCTCATATGTCCACCCTACAGTTGTACTTTAACTGCATCATATTTTAAGTTACTCCAAAAAACTGAGGGTTGAAGGCAATGCTTAAATTTAGAATTATCAGAATTTAGGAAATATAAACAAAAACATGGGCTTCTGGTCTAAACCAGCCAGAATCTGGAACTGTGGAACATTCCTGTGTCTTTCAACCCATCTTCCTTTTAGTCCAGCATTATTAAATAACAACCACTTGGCTGTGCCTTAGTTTTAAGACTATGTTTCCTTGTTGTTTTATGTCATTAGGGGAGAGATGTAGCAGGGAAGTCTGTGTAAGTTTTGATAGTGGACACAGAACCACTTGGGTAAAAAATGCCAAGAATCTGAGTCTGCTCTGTGTATGGCTCAAGAAGGGCCAAATTTGGGGCTGTCATATAATTACATACTCTCTCGGTCTACTCTGAAGCTAATACTGACTGCAATGTCATTTATGATGCCTAAGAACCCTATCTTTTAAGAAAGTCATTTGCCTCTGAAAACAAATGTCTAGCCATTTTGAGACCACTTTGCAGCATCTATAGAATGCACCTGGCTAGATATTCAAAGAAGAAATCTTGTTCTATGCTACAATGTTCAAAAGATGTGTCTGCTGGCAATCCCTTGGCCTCACTTGCCACTTATATTCAAAGATCTTCATGGACCACTATTTCCACCACTGCCTAAAGTAACTCACTGTTCTCATTCACATTGCAAAGTTTGTAATTTCAATTCAGTTCAATTCAATTTCAATGCAGTGACAACTAATTTCCCATAATGTTAAGAGTATCCACATAGGTGGTTGTTTAGGGTTTGCTTACCAGGGCTAAGCAGCCTAGCATCTGCCTGGGCACCTTGTTTGGCAGAATCTGTCAGAGGACCCTTGTCCACTGACTTTGTTGCGATTCATTTGAGAGCACTCAGGCTGCATACAGATTATGTGAGGACTTTTTGCTTATCTGTGATGTTGGATATCATGAAAATTATACACAGCCCTTTGTTTCTTTGCTCATCAGCTTTCACTAGGGTTTGTGTATTTAATGTGTGACCCAAGACAACAACTTCTATTCCAATGTGGCACAGAGAAGCCAAAAGCTAAACAGCTGCATAGGCCTTTACCTGTGACCCTATGCCTTTGTTGAACCCTGCAACTTCGCACTAGGGTCCATATGTGGATCCCTCTCCTGTGAACTCAGTTACTTGCCAGTAAACAAAGCTGGCATATGGATTCACTGAACTGGTAAAATTAATATCACATGTAATCTAAGCTTACTTACAGCCATTTCCATCACAGTGACAGAATCAGGGACACTTACAGCAAACCTAGTCACAAGACCCAATTTAAGCCTTTACAAACCACCAAGATCACAGCTCCCTAACAACGCACCGAAGTGAAAGGCCTCAACCACTCCATTTATGTTTTGTTACATAAATTTTACTTTTCTTATCTGTTTCTGAAGGCACACAGATCAATATAATAGATTTTGGAAGTTTAAAGAGTCCAGATACCATTCCATGTTTCTATCTGAGTTCTCATCTACTTGAGAAATCTGACAAGTAATTAAAGTTGGGGCATCCAAAAATAATTTACTCTTATCATTGATGAAATTATTAAGGACAATATGACTTTGTGTAAAAAAGTAAGTAGTTCATCACACTGGCTCCAGGATTAGATTTCATACTCTCAGTGTCAGCAAGGTCTTAAGGGAAAGGCAAAGGACAAGGGACTAGCCTGCACATGTCTACTTTCTAATTCCAAAGCCACTATTTGCCTTCTCACCCCAACCTCTAGCTCCAGGAAGACAGCAAGTGAGAAACAGAATACACAAATGTTGGTAAAGGTCTCCGCATCCTATATAATTGAGCATAAAGCATCAGGACTAGAATGCCAATGCCGCCCCTCCCCGACACACATTACAAGATGTTACATCTCCAGAAAACAAGACAAACACAAAGGGAAGATGAATAAAAGCTGAAAATTATGAGAAAGAGGGAGCCACCAGAAGAGGACACTTGGCACTGAAAATAATCTCATAAATTTCTAGCTTGATAACATTTTCTACTTTCATTTCCCTGTAGGTTGATTTGAAAGAAAGTACTAATCAGTGCATTTAACCGAATGGAAGCAGACACATTACCTTGTACAGGATAGACATTCTTGCTGACAAGCATACTCACCAGAGATTCTCTAAGAAAATTCTTTTCTGGTTTCTTGTTTCTCTGGGTTTCTCTTATACGAGCCTGTTAGTCAACTGTAAGCCTTCTTAACAAAGTGACATTTCAGTATTTATTTTGAAACTTTTTGACATGCATGAGTAATTACATTTTGCAACTAAATATTATATCCAGCTAATGTTTTATCTAGCTTTATCTTAATTATTTAACATAATAAATGTCACATACAAACCTATCCAGCTGAGTACTTTCTAATAGTTAAAAAATGAACATTTTATATGAAATATTTTGTCCTTTCAGAGGTCAAATTTAAAAATTAGGATGATATTAGAATACTGCTCCTATTCCTTATTAAACTTCTGGGGTCAATCATTCATATATAAATGAATTCTACATTTGTTATTAACTTATAAAGTAACATTTTATTTTTATTTTATTTTCCTCATCCTAATCTGAGGTCTGACAATAACTTGATAAATAAATATGGACACATTGTTTAATTTCCCTCAGTTTCATTTTTTTGTTTTCAACTGTAATGAGTTCTCAGTCCATTCCAATTCCAATCCTATATGGACATATTGTTAAGTGGGCAGGTCATTTAAGTAAGAAAGCCCTAGAATTTAAAGCAACACATCCCTTCTGAGCACCATACACCAAGGGCAAATTCAATAACATACTCTGATATTCAGTTTCATTATTTTCACATTAATATTATTGAGGGTATCTTCTGCTTCAAAGAATCAGAGGGAGGATCAAATAAAATAAGATTAAATAAAATTAGTTTGTACCTGTGGAGCATTATTAAATTGTATAGAATTACTCTAATTCTAAAAAATAACTTCCATGCTTCAAAGCTGGTACTCAGTATATGTATGCTATTACATGGTTTTGGTGACTTACATCTATTTTATTCATAACTTTTATTTTATTTATTTATTTAGAGTCTCACTTTTCACCCTTGATAGAGTGCTGTGGTTTTGATACCGGAATTTCATCTTCAGTAGTTTCTTGGTCACAGTGATTCAAAGAATGAATCCATGAACTGCAGATCAGTGATAAGACAGGATTTACTTTACAGAAAGCTTACAAAAAACCAAAGCTCCTGGCAGACAGAACAAACTCAAGTGTGTGTGTTGAGGGGACACTCTCTCTCTGGGCTCTTTGTCAAGGGATGTATATAGTCATGCGGGTTCCTTGTGGTTACATGAGGCCAGGACTTGGTAACAAATGAATGGATGCAGTCCTTTCCACTGGGGCAAGGGGAATGAGTGCATTAATGAATTAAATACAGTCCCTTCCTCTCAGGCAAGGTGAATGAATGTATTAATGAAAAGACACAGTCCATTTATGGAATTGAGGCCTAAGAAACTTGCATGAAATTGACCTAGGCATAGGAATGGGGGTTCCCTCTTCAGCCATAAGTGGAAGGAGATGGAGATACTGAGGTGCCAGTATCTCCCCAGCAGTTATCTAGCCCCTCTGGGTACTGGAGCCTCCTGCGAGGAGTGGGGGATGGAAACCTAGAGGAACTATCCAGCCCTCTGGTTCCTCTGCCACTGTCACCACACCAACACCACCGAGGCTGAGATGGAAGGTCCGCCCCTCAGCTCCTTTGAGCCGATGCACCATCTGTCCTGTATCAGTGTCATAGCTCACAGCAACCTCAAATTCCTGGGCTCAAGTGGTCCTTTTGCCTCAGCCTCCCAGGTAGCTGGGATTATAGCCATCTGTCTGCCATAATGCCCTGCTATTTTTTAGAGGTGGAGTCTCACTGTTACTTAGACTGGTATCAAACACGTCAGCTTAAGCAATCCATCCATCTCAGCTTCTCTCTATTTTATTCAATCAGAAGTATTTATAATAACTATTATGTGCTTAATGTCAGTGTTTTATATTTGTAAGTCATTTTTTATTTTTTGTTCTAACAGAATAGTCTTTGTCCTATTAAAATTGTTCCACTGTTGTCTTGGTCATTTTGTGTGTGGGTCTTGTCACTGTTACTGTTGTTGCTTTTGAAAAAAAGGTTAATAGCTCTGAAAGTCATCTTTTCTTAAAAATAAATATTACCTTTGTTACTTTCCTCTTTTTTAGAATTTCAAAATATTAAGGAGGTACAAATGTTTTTGTTGTAAGGATAGCTTTTATAAGGATTCAGTGGGAGCTACTACTGTGCTCACCTCCAGAATGATGTTCCCTGTACCCGTTAAGTAGGTTTTTGTCCTTCCCCTCTCCTTCTTCTCCACTTCTTGACTTCAAATGACCTTTACTTCACTTTTTGCCCATTTGTGCCCATCAGTTTGTTTTTCCTTGTAAGCCTCTGTCATCTTAATACTCTTTGAGCTATACTTTTATAACATTTTAAAATGCACAGTGACATTTTTTGTGTGTGAATAAGCAGAATAATAGAGCAAGTAATGATGCTATGTTGTTTTTATTTTGACATGGGGCTAAATAATTTTTTTTTTCTTTTTCCTTCTCTACTTAGTTTTTTCTCCTTTTTGTGGCCTCAGGCTTGACTGCTTGCCTCATAGCTCACCATAGCCTCAAATGCCTGAGCACAAGAGATCCTCCTGCCTCAGCCTCCCAAGTAGCTAGGACTACAGGTGTGTACCCTCATGGCTGGCTAATGTTTTTTTTTTAATTTTTATTCATTTTATTTTATTTTTTTGAGACAGAGTCAGTCTCACTATGTCACCCTTGGTAGAGTGCCATGGTATCAGAGCTCACAGCAACCTCCAAGACTTGGATTCAAGTGATTCTCTTGCCTTAGCCTCCCAAGTAGCTTGGACTACAGGTGCCTGCCACAACACCTGGCTATTTTTTTTTGTTGTTGTTGTTGTTGTTGCAGTTGTCATTGTTGTTTGGCAGGCCTGGGCTGCAGTGTATGTGGCTGGCTCCCTTGCCAGTGACCTACAGGTGCTGAGCCTGGCTAATATTCTTTTAATTTTAATTTTTTTAAGGATGGGTTCTCACCATCATGTCCTGTCTTGTCTCGAACTTCTCGTCTCAAGAGATCCTTTCATCTTGGCCTACCAAAGTGCACTACTGAGCCCAGACTCTGACACTCCTTCTATTGGTATAATGCTTAATCCTGACATGTTATAGGCCTCATATCCTTAACAGAAAGCAGACCAGTCACCATTTCAGGCACTCTTAATAATCCCATGAATCAGTTTTCCATCTATTCCTCTGGGGTTTAACCAATCAAAAGTAAAATAAAAATATGGGTTATTAGCATTTATTCTAGGCTTGAATTGTCTATGGGAACAGAAAATCAAATTTTCTTAAATGATTACCAACATTTAGCTTCAGAAAGAGAGGCAAAGTTCATCACTATGAGTAGCTGACTAAACTTCAAATCTGATCCTTTGATATCTAGATTGTCAGAAAGCAACTTATGCTCTGAAGTCTTGAATCTGGTGTCTGAGAAATGTAAAATTATTAGCAAAATGTTATCCTTAAAAAGCAGCCCAAGTCTCTACTTTTAATCCAGATTTTTAAGAATGTTAACCTTTCTATAGAATTTCTTACTATAGCCTATAGCATTCTTGGATAGGATTTTGCTGTGCTCTGATTCTGTGACATTCCCGGTTCCACATTCTCAGAATTAAACTTTAATCTTATTAATATCCTAGAACACAACCATTGTATTTTACTATGAAATTTTGAGTAGAACCATTACTTTTGTATTGATGTTTTCCTGTTTTATCTTCAGTTAGATTCAGTTCTGAATTTCTCATGTTCCTCATACCATATGTCTGTTTGAGATGTAGAGTGGGACGTAGATACTGCTTATCTCCAATTAATAAGTATATCTTTAAACATCATTTCTTTACAATGATTAAATTCAGATAAAAAGAGATCTATTAATATAATACCCATGCATTATACACAATTGCTAGAGTTTAAAATTTTCAGAAGTCATAATAACTTTTGGAATGAATTGAGTTTTTAAGGGAGCAATGTCAGAGACATATTTATGTACACTTTCAGCAAATATGTGGAAAATACATTCTCTCTATGTTCCCAGAGAATGCATGTCAATTGTTACAAGCATGCTTGCTATTGTATATTATTTATACCTACTAGAGACACCAACATTTTCATCCATTCAGGTAACTAAAAATTATAGACCTCTAAGATAAAAAAAAATGAGAAAGGAAAATATCATAGTTCCCCCCAAATACTTATTTTTGTCTTAACATATGTGACCTCAATGTGAACTTAAATGTAATATTTTCTTTCTGAAAAGCTGTTATTTGACTGGGAGCACTAAAATTAACACTTTTGAGAATTAAGAAGATTTGGCTAGAGTTAGGTGTACACATTTCTGATTTAGTGTCAAAAATAGATTTAAAACTACATATTCAACCTTCATTCATCCAATCAACTCTTGATATCTCTCATCCTCACTAAGCAAAGAGGTATAAAAAGCAGTATTTATCTAAAAATTATGAAAAAGAAATGAGACATGGCTCCTGGCTTTATCAGAACTGTATATTCCTGTGTGTTTGGTGTAGCAATTAAAGGGGGGAGGGGTGAAATGAAGTTGAAAGTGCAAATAGAAATATAGTTAAAGCACTGGAAAGTTCAGAGGAGAGATGTTATTTAAAAGTTATTTTAACTTTACACAAGAGTATAATGTGTCACATTTCTTATGTTTCATGATTTGGTATTGCAAAATCTTGGTAAAAAGCCAGTTCTAAAAGAATATTCGGAATATAAAACACACCCATGGTATACCAATGCTCTTACCCATTATGGTTTTTTTTTTTTCCATTTTCTTGCTGAAATTTCTAATCATATTCTGTTTCTTTACTCTGGATCAATAATTACAATAATCAATATTTGAGTCTTGAGCTTCTTTTATGTTGGGCATGGTATGGAGGGGGGTGGGGGCTGAGTTTCAAATGGAACTGTCTTTTCTTAGCTAACTATTGCTGTTAACTATTCATAGAACTCCCTAGTATCTCCCATGTTCCAGATCATGCAGAAAGTTTGTCTCTCCATTGCACTGAAATAATTGATTTCAGAAAGGAGTTGCATTGTCAACTGACAGTGCAAAAAGCTATTAATTATACATCCACTCAATTCATTTAAACAATAATTCTTCAAAGGTATATATCAGTCAGGTATTCTTAATCGTGTTAAGTATTAGGAAATTAAGACACAGTTTGTAACTTAATGAAATAATGGAGCTAATGTGTGTCAGGTCTAATAGTAAACATCTAGTTCTGAACTTCCTGCTACTTTTCTAGTAAAAAGAGATCTCAAATAAAAGTCCTTTGATCATTTCCTCCCTTCTAACTTACTGAAGACTCCATGTCCTTTCCTAACTGCTACTTCATTTAGTCTCTGAAATCCCACAGTAGTCACCTGAACAATCCCATTTGCTAGCATCCCCTATTCCTTCATAAAGTTCCAGATTTATCAAAGAAATAATGTCATTTCCAAAATCAAATGACTTTTTATGGATCTTCATTGCCTGAATGAAATACCAAATAAACTTCCTGGTTTGCAAAATAAGGCTCTAGGCTGCGAGTTGTTTTTCTTTTGTTTTTCGTCCTCTGTTCAGGTGTCTTGACTATTCACTCTTCTTCAAAGTTGCCCTTCCCTTTCCTTTTAGGAAAGTGATTTGCATTAGCATCAATTTCGAGTAAAATGAAGGCTTGGGAAGATATTTTATCCATCTGATTTGCTTCACTAATAAATTAATTAATTAATAGAAAGCAGACATTTACAATGCTGGTATAATATTTAATGGAATAAAAAAGGAAAAGTTTGTAGCCTGAATTGCATATGCATTTTATTATTGGCATTAATTTTTTCCCTTGGTGATGTTTTATTCTTTCTTTGTTCTTGATTATTAAATGTATTTCAATGTGCTGTGTCAAGAAAATAATGTTGGAACCGTAAAGAACGTAACTTCGTTATGGCACTTAGAAGACACCTTATAAATTTTAATAAATGACCTTTCCAAAAGTGGTCAATAGTGAATGCTTTAGACAATAAATATAGTAATTCGATCCATTTCTATCTGTCTACACACATACATGTAATTAAATTTTATAATTTTATGTTTGGGAGAAAAACAAGAATATATTAATATTTCCAACCACTACTATTTAAAGATAGTTTCTCAAAAACATTATTTTTATTTAATTTTTAAAAGTTGCATAAATAGTTCTATTTTTTTCCATAGGCTTCATATACTTTTCAAATGTTTAGGGTGTGCATAAATGTAGGCATGTGTAGAAAGAACAAAATGTATAACGTGGTTGTCAAAACGCTGAAGGTCTGCTTTTCAAATTGTGTGTAATATCACAAAGCAGGGAAGAAACCCTGTCAGTTTAACCATGGAGTTCAAACATGCTAATGAGTACATATTCTGGCATAAACATGGTTAGAAATGTACTGTGTCAAAGAGATTGATCTCCATAATAGTTAATGAATCTGAAATGAAGAATAGAAGATACAGTGTCATAGATCCAATTTTACTGCCTGGAATTGTATTTGCCTTTGGCAAACAGCTTGTTTATTGGTGCTCATTATGGCTGATACAGTATTGTAAACTACTTTCATCTAGAAATAAAGGTTATCAAAGATCATAACATAATGCAGGCATGAGGAGTTTTCACAACACTTCAGCATGCTTTTATTATTGACTATAATACAGCAATACTTGTAGTGTAAGTATTAGCATTACAATTATATTACCAACACCTTACCTGAAGTTTTAGTGTCAAAAGAAATTATATTTAGTCAAGCTTGGATAATGGTGCAACTAAAAGCAGTATTGAAAAATCAAAACTGAATGCATGGAAAACATTTGAAAACACATAGGACTGATTTATTATTCATTCTGAATACAATTATTCCATAGTATCATGGAAAGAAACGCAGAACAACTTGACTCACTAAAAACTACTAGTATTAAACTTCAGTTTACTGGGAATCTTCTTAGCTTAAAGAATTTTGGGTAGGTCCTACATGGTCCTACCATGGAATCATGGTCCTAAAAATTTTTATAGTTAAAAATTTAATTGATTTTCATTCATACAGAAATATTTAAATGGCAATTATTTTATTTCACAAGTTACATTGAAGCTATAACTAAGAAAAATGTAAAATTTTTTAAAAATGCATTACGTGTTTATTAGGTATCTTTAGTTGAATGTCTTTAAAAATGAGTTATTATACATCAATGTGACTGTAGTTGGTAATGATATATTGTATTTTTTTTTTTTTTTGAGACATAGACTTGCTCTGTACCCCTGGCTAGAGAGGAGTGACATCATCACAGCTTACTGCAATATCTAATTCCTAGGCTCAAGTGGTTCTCTGGTCTCATCATCCCAACGAGTTGGGGAGACAAACTGGAACTAAGGGCACATGCCAGCATACCAAGCTAATTTTTCTAATTTTTGGTGA
Source organism: Otolemur garnettii (assembly GCF_000181295.1). Lineage (NCBI taxonomy): Eukaryota > Metazoa > Chordata > Mammalia > Primates > Galagidae > Otolemur > Otolemur garnettii. Next base: position 3,088,815 of record NW_003852435.1, read on the forward strand.
GATGTGGTCTTGCCCTTGCTCACCAGACTAGTCTTGAATTTCTGGTCTGAAGCAATCCCTTCACTTGGGCCTCTCAGATAGGATCACAGGTGTGATTCACTGATTGGCCAGTATATTGTACTTTTAAGAGAGTAATAGAATGAATGTTGTGTGCTGTTACAATTAAAAAAAAATGATGATAACTATGTGATATATGTATTGATTGTTTGGCTAGATTTAACCATTCCATAATATATGTGTCCTGAAAAACATCATGTTATACTCAATAAAAGCATATAATATTATCTATGCTTTTAAATAAATAAAGTGAAAGTAAGTAGAGTTCTTAATTTAACTGAAAAAGGTGATGTGCTGTGCTTATACTAAAAGGCCATTTTCATCTGCTGTGTATACATAAGCAATTAAAGGCCAACATGAATGTCTTGCAAAAACATAAAGTGACAATTGTTGAATGAACATCTGCTTTTGTTTTCAAAATTTATCTAATGGGAATTTCTAAAGACTTATTAAAAAATACTTTCATATATTGTGTGGAAATTCTTTGATTCATTTTATAATCAAATACTTATTTTTAAGCAAGGTACTTTTTTGGCATCTTTGACAGAGTATTGTCTGGTGTTCAACTGAGGTACTTATGACAACAAAGCAAAAGAATGCACCTAAATAAAACGGTTTTTAAGAAAATAAATAAATAGAAAACATTTGATATTTAAAAATATCATGCAGCTTTCACTTACTAAATTAATAATTTCAGTATAAAAAGAAATACATTGATATAAAGGCCCAAATGCTTAATCATACATGATATTAATGTTCATCATTCTCTATATACATCCATTTAGAAATTCAAATAAAATATAGTTTGAATCTGATAAGCAAAGAGCTAATTTTGATATATAAAAAAATCTAATATTTAAATTGTCATGTAATCCAGTGACTCTGAGGGGCAGAGAATAATTAGAGAAAGTATATTTTCAAAGATTACTGAATTAATTCCTATTATACAATGCTATTTGGCCTCAGTGAAGGCCATTTGACTGTTTCCTATCTAGGAGGCAAGAGTAATGGCATGATTTCAAAAATGCACACTATTTAGGCAAAGGCGGACTAAATAGAGTTTTGTATTTTTTTCATCTAATAAAGATTAACGATATGAAAAGATGCCATGAAAGGAAAACTACTGCAGAAGAAAAGCCAAATTTCTATTGTGATGAAGAATTAGGAGGAGGCCTATTTGTGAAAATAATATTTTAAAGATTATAAAATAAAATGTTCGAAAAGTGCCTCATGTATTTATTAAAATGCAATAAGAAGAGCATACTAGCTGTGTCTAGGATTTACTAAGAAGAGATTACTGAGATATAAAATACATGAAAAACAAACACAAAAACGAATGCATTTTTAACTAAGACAGAAGCTTAGTTAAAAATTTAGCTGGTTGAACTAAATAAAGGACTGCAAGTTAAGTAAAAGTTCAGGAGCCAAGTTAACATCATGTTGGGTAAGTGAGGAGGAAAACTGAAAAGGAACCAAGTTAGCATCAATGTTGAGGAGAAAATAAACAGGACAGATTGATGCAATGCGTAGAACTGGGACGAAAATGTTGAAAACAATTACAGAGAATATATAAGGAAGAAGCAGAAAATTAACATAAGGTTTATCTAAAGAAGAAACAAAAACTTCAAGAACAACAAACATCAAAGACAAAATTTTAAAAACATTTAATGAGTTAAAAATATAGTCCTTAAGACAAACATTCAACCTATTTGTTACGGTCAAGGAAAATAAATAAAATCAAGATACACCTATTCTTGAAATTAGTTACATTTTAATTTGAGCAAATGAAATGCAAGCATTGAGTTAAAATACATTCTAAATAAAAGTCAAGTAATGTTCAACATTCTCCTTCAATTCTAAGTGATGAGTGATAATGGAGTTTTGTGGAGAAACCTAATTATAAGTGAGGATTCCCTATATTTTATTAGTTGTTTATAAATGAAAACCACTTTCAAATCTTCATAATAAAGAGGAAGGGGGGAAGCATATTTCTCTTTTTACGTAGAGTCAAACGATATTGTTCGGAAATTTTACTGGGCAAAATAGTTTAAAAATAGATTTATAATACCTACCATCCAGAAAATAAATATTTACACACACACACGTAAATATATGAATGGTATCTACCTTACAAGGAGCCATCATGCGTTTAAACCAGGAGTATGCTATGGTAAGATGTGCATTGAGTAATATTGTGCTGGCATCAATGTGTAAAATATATCTGAAGAAAGGTGGTAGCAATATTAGCACATGACAATGACTAATAGTCCTAAGAGGACTTTGGGTATAAAATTATGAGGCCTAGGAAAGGGGGAAAGTAATGGTAGCAAAGAGAAAAAGCATCATATTAGAGACATAGTTCATCTAGATTTCCTGAAGAATTTGAAAGTGGGGATTTAGAAAGGAGAAGTAAAAATGACTTCCACGTTTCTTACTTGAGGGACTGGACAGATTGTGGCATTTTTCATCCAGTGATAAAAATTAGGAAGTTACATAAACTTTTTAGAGTTAGGAAATGAGGAAAGGGGGAAATATTATGACTTCATTTAACATATTGATTTTGAGGTGCTCGTCGGAGTCTATAGAGAGATGTAGAGTAAGCAATTCAATATGTAAATCTGAAGTCAAAAAAGAAGAGTAATTGTTGGTGTTTCAGCTAAAACTGGTTGTTTAAGCAATAAAAAGAGACGTGATTCTGCAGGGAAGGTGTATAGATACAGATTCTTAAACAGTGGTCCTGGTGTAGTGGGATGCTGGAAAAGGCTGCCAGATGGGCCGAAAACTCTTTTCCCAGTATCCCATATGAAAGCCTGGAAGACTGCAGTGCTCCCAGAGGTAGGATTCTGTCTATATCCACACTTTCACTTCTATCCTCTGCTATGAATCAGTAATGTTTGGACCCCAGTCACATGATGAGACAGAAGCAATTTAATTAGAACAGAGAAGTGATGTCTTAGAGGCACAGGAAAAAAATAGTCAGGTGACTGAATTAACATATCTAATTAATTTTAGCATTACCAAATGATTGATAAATTTAGTAGAAGCTATCTCAGTGGTGAACCTAAAATCAGATTTAAGCATTTTGAAAGGGTGGAGAAATGGTTATTACATATCAGCTTTCCCTGTTGAGCAGCTTGGCTATAAGAAAAAGGAGCAAGATAAATTAATAGTAAGAGAGAAGGGAAAATTATAAAGCATGATTTCCAAGTGAAGGAAAGAAAGAGTAAAGAATGATTAGCTTACACTACAAAGAGAAGATCACGAATGGAGAAGATTGCTGAAGCGAATGCAGATGTCATATTATCTACTGGAGGGAGAAGAATGAGATCATGAGGTGACATTCAAATTAAACAGAATTACAAGGAATTCTCACATCAGAGCTTCTATTTTCTTTGCAAGAAAGTAGGTGGTGCCATTGGTTTGGAGTGAGTAAAAAATATTGAGTAGAAGGAGTTTCCAAGAGAATAATGGGGACTTGAAATGGCAGTGTCAAAAATCATCATATAGGTAAATTACTTTGTTACAACTTTATTAAACAGCTAACTCTGAAACCATAAATTTGTAATGGTGCAAAATATATGGTGCTTACTAGGAATGCCCCTGGCATTTACCTGTTTTCTATAAGATTAAATGGTTGTATAAAAATCATATGCTGTATTATATCACAAAAAAATTTTAATACATTTCTACTTCATATTTATTTTTTAGTGTGAAAATGGATGATGCTTTTCTAGTAGGTTTTAAAATCTCCTGAAGTAATCATGATTTTTTTAAACTTAGATTTGCTTATTTTATTTACATATTCCCTAACCCCAAGCCATCTGCATTTCCAGGGAATTTCAGCTTTACTTAAACTAAAACTAGGAAAAGGTGAAGACAGAGGAGCGTGTGGGAAAAGGGTTGGAAGAGAAACATGTAACAAGGAGAAGGGGTTTCTCACATGCATGTGAGGCAGGGGCCAAATACTGCCTGCGCTTTTTCAATTAATCTTCACTGTATGGGGGTTTCACTATTATTTTCAAGTTAGATCCCCCTTTGGTCATCAGGTGAGAGAAATGAAGATTATCTAGAACTGTGGTCCTCAAACCCCAGCTGTATACTGGGCCCCTCTGTGGCCTTTAGAACCTGGGCAGCACAGCAGGACGTGAGCAGATGGCAAGAGAACAAAGGTTCGTCTGTATTTACAGCCGCTCCTGCAGCTGGCATTCCTGCCTGAGCTCCAGCTCCTGCAAGATCAGCAGCCAGCAGCATTAGATTCTCCTAGAAGCGGAACCCTACTGTAAACTACCTCTGAGAGAGATCTAGGTTGTATGCTCCTGTGGGAATCCAGTGCCTCATGAACTGAGGTAGGAGTTGAAGCCATGATGCCAGTGCTGGGGAATGGCTGCAAATACAGAATGGGACCATCTAGTTGCAGGGCTCCCACGGGTTCTGCATTATAAGTTGTATAATTATCTCATTGTATATTATAATATAATAATAATAATAAAAAGTGCACCATAAATGTCATGTGCTTGAATCATATCAAAACCATCCCCTCACCTCCTTTTCTGTCATGAAACCAGTCCCTGGTGCCAAAACGTTTGGGAACCACCGAATATTTGAGTGTGTTATTTGATCCTTCTCTTAGATATTACATAGTTGTGTCATATGCCTGATATTTATTTTATTTGCATTGTGTACAAAGATTCAAACTCTCTGGGATATGTAAGGCCAGAGTGGCTGGTCTCAAATTCTCTAGCATATGTAAGGCCAGAGAGTGGCTGGTCTTGTTTTAAATATAGCTTCTTCTTAGACTGAGAGGAATGCAGGTTTTTAGAGAGACCAGTTGATGTTAGCCGTCACTTGGATAATATCCACCAAAAATATAACCTTTTCTAATTAAAATACCCACTAGCTACCTTTGTTTAAGTGACCCATATTTTTACTTCACTTTCTCAGGGTGTCGTATAATGTAGTGTTTTTATCTAGCTTGCTCTAGGTTTAATCTCAATGATTGGGGAAATTTAGGAAAATGATTTCACGCTGGAGTATGCCATTGTGCCAAAAACTGTACCTAAACATAATTTGTATCCCTCATTTGACTATTTATAGAATCCATAATACAGAGCACAATGCCAATACACTATTTCATAATGTGTTATATTTTTATTTCTTGACCTATGCTGTTTTTGCAGAATGTATGTTCTGGAGGCAATCTTAAGTCTTTGAAAATAAGTCAAAAATAAATACAGAAATATTCTCAATTGGGGATTGACTAGGAGAAATACAATATTACAATCAAATACACTGATTTTTGTCAGATTGTGTGGTGTATGTGAGATGGCAATGTTCATGCATCAGATTTTTCAGGAAAAACTGTGATTCTTTCTCAGTTTGAATTTCTTTTTTTTTTTCAGTTTGAATTTCTTTTGATTTTTTTTCATACTGTCATAATACTTTTCAGAGTAACATTTTTTGGGATTTTTTTAAAACTCCTTACATAATAAATTGTTATAGGCACCAAGGAAGAGGAGGCCAAAGACATGCTCAGTAATTGCTCTCAAAGAAAATCTGATATTTTAAAGAAATCAATTTGAAATGTCCTCTTTTTGGATTTCTAATGTCTTTTAACTATTTGACATCCTTTTACTGATCAAAATAATTGACTCTAGATATCCATGCCAAATCTTTCCTATAGCTGCATATACTTCGATGTCTATGCTTACACTTTTGTTATTTTCCTAAAATTAATCGAGCCCCTTGAAATGGATTAATGAAAATACTCTCTTCTTGTTCTAATATTGTATTTTCCTTTAATGTTGAGACATATTTTGCACAATCTTGTTGGAGATCCATGTCTAAATGATGTGGTTTATTCCTACTGGAAACAGAGTGTAGCCTCCATGGAGATAAACTGTTTCAGAATCAGCCACACCAAGTGAATCTCTCTGGCTATAGCTCATAGCAATATGTACACATTGTTGCATATGTATTTGCAACACAAGCCATAAAGGATTTTCTTCTGTAATCTTGAACACTTCCAACTGTTGACCTTTCATAAACGTTAGAAAATGAAAACAAAATCAAATAATTTGGTTCCTATATTTCAAAGAGCATAATTTATGATAATATTACCTTTACAACCAATTAAAATGGCAAAAAAAACCCCAATTAAAGTGGCAATTATGGTATTTTGTACCCTTTCTATATTCAGCCACATGGAGGTTTTGGCTATTCGTATGTTGCATTATTTGTTGTGATGATAGAAGTTAAGTGTGTGACCTGAAGTTCTCATTAAAATGCACTGATATGAGTCTCAGAGGACCTTGAGCTCCTCTTTAGGACAAGTCAAAGCTATTACCTTTATCAATTATTTGGTACAATTTCTCCTAATGTTTTAACATCTGCAAAATCATTTGCTTGCTCATGACCACTGTGACATTTGTACAGGTGCATATCTATGACGCCAAATTTCTTAACTCCACATGTTGTATGTAGTCTGAGGAAGGCACTAAGGCAATTTTGTGGTTGATGCTCCCATCGAAGGAGTTTCTATAGATTAACTGGGAACACATCCCGGTTCACTGGCAATGTAAGTGGTTCCATTTTGGGGGTCATCTCTAAGTTAAAAATATCTATCACTAGGGTGCCTGCAATTGGCTCTGATTTCTTTGGATTTAACATTCTCTTTGGGGCTCCTCTGACGATGACATTACACTTTTTCACAAACTCAGAAATGTATCGTGTGAGGCACATTAGTTAATCACATAACAATTTAATCTTGATGTGAAAAATCAAAGCATTAGTAACCCTTACATCTTAAAAATACATAATGGTGAGACTAGGGCGGTGGTAGAAATAAAACCTGCTTTTGAAAACCTGCTTTTGTTATTTATAACAACAATAGATTGGAATAGGAGGAATGGGGAGTGTCTTAATCTGTTAGAACCTCTATAGCAAAATATCACAAATTGACTAGCTTGATACCAACAAACATTTGTTTATTACAGTTCTAAAAGCTGGGAATTCCAAGATTAAGTTGGTGGCAGATTTGGTGCCTGGTGAGGGCCTTCTCTCTAGATCAAAGATGATGTCTTCCAGCTGTGCTCTCCCCTGGCGCACGGCACTGGTCAGCTCCCTGCAATCCCTTTCATAAAACTACAAATCCCAGTCATGGGGGCTCCTCTCTCATGACTTAAATCATTTCCTAAAGGCTTGAGATTAGAATTTCAAAAGATGAATGTTGAGGGATACACATGTTCATACCACAGGAGGGTCACTTCATCAATTTTAATCTGACAAAAACAAGGGTAAGTGCTACATGGAAAGTCATTAAGTCTCATCTTTTATGGGAATTACACTTTAGGGGCAGTGTATCCATTTGTAGTACAATTTAAGACAAGTATAGATATGGTTTTAAAAATAGTATTTATATTATATATATACACATACATATATACATACACACATATATAGTATATGATGTGTATATTCAATTTTATATATGTGTATATGATTTTTATCATAACATTGCTTTTCTAATGTTTGAAAAGTTTAGCAACGGAGTCTATCTTTTAAAGGATGAATAACTATGAATCTAAATAGAAGGCAAAGATGAAATTGAAATATAAAATTTCTTACTTTTTTTCATAGTCACTGGCACATAAACTTCAAAAAATGCAGAGCAAATATTGATTTATTTTTCACACCATAGTTCATAGTTCATTGATTTATTGTTCACACCATCATAGTGATCACTGAAACAACAGCTTCATCAAGTTACTCAAGGATCACAGCTCTTCCCCTGCATAACTTTGCCATTTTTTGACCCTCAAAATCTGTGTGTGATTGTCTATATCAGGCATGATAAACTATAAATTATAAAATATCATGGATAGTTAGTAGGGCTCTGCATTAAAGAAATGTTTCACTGCCATTCATATTCCATGGGCTAGATATCAGCCACCTGGCCCCAGCTTACAAAAAATAATTCTAAAAATTATTCTTCATGTGCCACTATTGTCTAGTGGCACATGAAGAACGTAAAGGGAGAGAGATACAGTAACCATGCAGAAAACAATTTTTACTCTTCCTCCCACAAAGAGAACATACTTACCTTCCTCTCGAAATATAAAATCCCACTCAATCACAGCAGCTTCAAGTCTAAGAGCTCCAGTTTTATGCTAAGGTTGCCATCAAGTCTGCATGTGAATTTTGGAGTCTAACTGTATCATTACTACAAAGTTCCTACCCTTACAGACTTCAGAAAATACAAATAAGTGACATGATCATCACCATATCCTCATAATCCCTTTCATGAGCATTCAGGCACACGCAAATATACCACAGGTACATGTACACATGCACATGTATGAATAATGATGAGTCTTTTAGATTATTCACACATGTATAATTACAGTTGTATTTACATATATCTGTGTATAATGTAAAGATTATATTTATATGTATTTATCTCTCTGTGTATATAAATACACATGTGTATATATGGATGCACAGGCATTAAGATATTCTTTAGTTGAAGCAAAACTTTTAGAAAATGAATTGAATAGATCTTAAGAGTATGATTTGTTGAATTTGGATAATTGTATATCCCACATTATAGAGCATTTTTATTGCCCCAGATGATTTCTTCAAGCCATGTACCACTCAATCCTACTCATATAACCAGGGGTCCTCCAACTTTTTAAACAGGGGGCCAGTTCACTGTCCCTCAGACCATTGGAGGGCCGGACTGCGGGGCCGTGGGACAAGTGGGCTGCTAAGCAGGACAGGCAGTAGTGGCAAAAACAGCCGACAGGCCGGATAAATGTTCTAGGCGGGCTGCACGTGGCCCATGGGCCATAGTTTGAGGACGTCTGCATGTAACACTCAGCCCCTATACCAAACAACTATTCTAATTTCTCTTGCTAAAGGTTAGTTGTGCTTATTTCTGCTCTTCACATCTAAAAACAATTACTTAGTTTATATTCAGTTGTGTCTAGCTTCTGTCATTTAACATAAAGTCTCAGCAAATGTCATGTTACTAATGAAACTTTATAAGAGTTATATGGCTGATTTTCTTCTCTTAATTTTAATTAATTTTTAATAAAAATCATAACTGTACACATTTATGGGGTACAATGTGATGATTTTATATACATTGTGGAATTCTTAAACAAACTGATTACCATGCACATCGCTTACTTATTTTTTGTGGTAAGACCTTTAAAATTTAGTTATTTTGAATTATACCCTTGCATTACGCACATTAGGTGAGATCCCACCAAATGCCCTCCCTCCTCCAACCAGTTGCCCTTCCCCCTTCCCCTCCCCTCTCACTCTTCACCCCTACCTTTTACTATACTTCGTGTTTTATCATTCATATGAGTGTGTAAGTGTTTATATATTGGTTTCATAATAGTATTGAGCACACTCAATACTTTTCTTTTTCTATTCTTGAGATACTTTAGTAAGAGGAATGTGTTCCAACTCCATCCAGGTAAATACAAAATATGTAAAATTTCCTTCTTTTTTCTTTGCTGTTTTTGGCCAGGGCTGGGTTTGAACCTGCCACCTCCGGCGCATGGGGCCAGTGCCCTACTCCTTTGAGTCACAGGTGCCACCGAAATCTCCATTTTTTATTACTGAACAGTATTCCATAGTAAAAGTACACCACAGCTTGTTAACCCATTTATGGGCTAATGGGCATTTGGGTTGATTCCACAACCCAAATGAATTGGGTTATGAATTCCAATTATGAATTATAAATTAGGCTGCAATAAATATTCTGGTGCAAATGTCTTTGTGGTACCAGTAAAATGATTTTTATTCTTCTGGATGGATAACTAGTAATGATATTGCAGGATCAAATGAAAGGTCAACTTTTAGTACTTTGAGGATTCTCCTTACTCCTTCCCAGAGAGGATGTATTAGTTTGCAATTTCACCAGCAGTGGAGAGGTGTTCCCTTCTCTCTACATCCATGCCAGAATCTGCAGTTTTGGGACCTAGGGATGTGGGCTATTCTTACTGGGCTTGGATGGTATCTCCAAGTGGTTTTGATTTGCATTTCTCTGATGATTAAAGATGATGAGCATTTTCTCATATGTTTGTTGATCATTTGTCTGTCACCTGCAGTGAAATTTCTGTTCAAGTCTCTGGCCCACAAAGAAATGAGGTTGTTTGCTCTTTTCTTATTGATTAGTCTGAGTTCTCTGTAGATTGTACTTACCAGACTTTTGTCGGAATCATAATATGCAAAAGTCTCCCATTCCAAAAGTTGTCCATTTGCTTTGGTTGTAGTACCTTTAGCTGTGCAGAAGCTTTTTAGCTTGATCAAATCTCAGTTATTTATTTTTGGTGTTGCTGCAATTAATTGCTGGAAGGGGGTCTCCCTCATAAAATATTTTCACAGGCTAATATCTTCAAGTGTTTTCCCTGTAATCTCTTCTAGTATTTTTTATAGTTTCATGTCTTAAATTTAAATATTTTATCTAACAAGAATTAATTTTGGTAAGTGGTGAGAGGTGTGGGTCCAGTTTCAGTCTTCTATAGGTAGGTACCCAGTTCATCCTGCACCATTTGTTAAATAGGAATTCTTTTCCCCATGCATGTTTTTCTTGGGCTTATCAAAGATCTACTTTGTTTTATATGGAATCAGAAAAAAAAAAAACCTGAATAACAAATACAATTCTTAGAAGTAAAAACAAATCTGGAGGCATCATGTTACCAGATTTCAGGTTACACTATAAATCTATAGTGATCAAAACAGCATGGTACTGGTACAAAAATAAAGATGTAGATCTATGGGATAGAGAATCTAAAGATGAAGCCAGACACATATGATCACTTGATATTTTTATTTTAAGAACAGCTGAGCAGTGGGAATATCTATTATATAGCGTGTCCACAAAGTTCATGTGTGATTTAAAATACTTGTAAATTTTAACCAGACACATAGACACACATACATGTGTACGACTTACACACATACTGAAATCTGCATATTCTTTCTCCAGTTGATTGGTTTACTATAGTTTGGATTATTAATTAAGTTGGATGAATAGTCTTATACAAGTTTTTATTCTTGCATAAGAGTGAAACATGTACAAGATTTTTTGTGTACTTTGCCTTTCTTTGAGAAAAGAGATTTCTTGATTAATAAAGTAAATGTTTATTTAGCTTTATAAGAAACAATGAAAGCATTGTCCAAAGTGGTTGTAACACATAAATCCCCAGTAGAAATCGGGGTGATTTGCACATGTTCTAGACCCTTGCCAGTATTCAACAAATGGTTCTGTTTTCTGTCTTTCTGGCAGCAAGACAATGATACCCTATTGCAATTTTAACCTGCAGTTCTCTGTGATTCATGATGGCGAATATCTTTTCAGGTGTTTATTGGCCATTCACATATCTTTTTATGTAAAAATTCTATCCAAAGCTTTACGCATTAGGGATGTGTGTGTATTTGCTTTGTTATTGATTTTAGAGTGGTTATGTATTCTAAATATAAATGCTTTTTCATATAAATGTGTTAAGGATATTTTCTTCAAATCCTTTGCATGCCTTTTTATTTCTTAACATTCTCCCTTTATGGGCAATTTAAAAAACATTGGGAAAGTCTAAATAGCAATGTTTTATTCATTTTCAGTGTTGTAGTGTCCAGAGATAATATAAAATACACTATAATGTTTATAGGTTATGTCAAATACTACATTATTTTAATTTTTTAATTTAAAAAATTAGAATATTACATAGGCACAAACATTTTGGTTACATAAATTGCTTTTGTATCATTTGAGTCCAAGTTATACATATGCCCATCACCCAGATATTATGCACTGTAAATGATAAATGTGAATTTACCCATCCTCCCTACCTCCTCCCACTCAGTTCTAGTGAGTGTTAATTCCAAATGTGCACATATGTATTTATCAATTAGTTTCGACTTAATAGTGAGTACATATGGTGTTTGTTTTTCATTCTTGTGATACTTCACTTAGAAGAATGGTCCTAGATTAATAAATCGTGATATATATATACCATGGAATATTATGCAGCCTTATAAAAGACTTTATCTCTTTTATGTTTACATGGATGGAGTTGGAACATATACTACTTAGTAAAATATCTCAAGAATATAAGAAAAAATATCTAATGTACTCAGTACTATTATGAAACCAATTTACAATCACTCACACTTTTATATGAAGAATAGATCACAACTATGGCCATGGATGAAGGAGGGAGGAGGGAAGGGTGGGACAGGGAGGGGGGAGGTCAGATTGAGGGAGGGTGAATGATGGGATCACACCTGTGGTGCATATTGGAAGGGTACATGTCAGATCTGTTAAGTATAGAGTATAAATGTCTTTAACAAAATGAGGTAAATATTAACCAGTGCGATGTAAGCGTTCCTAATTCTATATGAAATCACATTGTACCCCATAAATGCATTAATGTATACATGATCTATGTGTTTATGATTTAATAAAAAATAAATTTAAAAAAAGAAAAAAACAAGAAGAATGGTCCCCAGTTTCCTCTAGTTTAATTAAAGAGACATTAGTTCATCAATTTTTATGGCTGAGTAGTACTCCATGGCATACATATAGCATAATTTATAAATCTATTCATGTATTCATGATCAGTAGGTTTGTTTCCATATCTCTGCAATTGTGAATTGTGTTATTATAAGCATTCAAATGAATCTATCTTATTTTTACATATCATTTTTTTTTTCCTTAGAGTAAATAACCAGTAGTAGGATTGCTGGATCAAATTGTAGGTCTACATTTAGTTCTTTGAGGTATTTCCATACTACTTTTCACAGAGGTTGTGTTAGTTTACACACCCACCAATGACATATAAGTGTTTCTATCTTATTGCATTTATACCATCATTTATTGTTTGTGGATATTTTGATAAGAGTCATTTTCACTGAAGTTAAGTGATATCTCATCATGGTTTTCATTTTAATTCCCATGATGATTAGAGATGTTAATAATTTTTACATGTTTTTGTTGCTCACTTCTTTTGTAAAGTTTCTCTTTATAACTTTTACCCACTTCTAATGGTGTCTATTGTTTTTTTCTTGCTAATTTACTTGGATTCGTTGTAGATTCTAGTTATCAGCCCTTTATTGGATGTATAGCAACAAATATTTTCTCCCATTCTTCAGGCTGTCTGTTTTCCCTGTTGATTGTTTCCTTGGCTCTGCAGAAGATTTTTAATCTGATCAGGGCTACTTTGTTTCTTTTTGTTGCTTTTGGGGCATTTTTCACAAATTTCTTGTTTAGACTGCTATCTGTAAAAGTTTTCCAGCATTTACTTTTAGATTTCTTCTAGTTTCATGCCTTATGTCTAAGTCTATGTCAATCATGAATTTAGTTTTGTGAGTGGTAAGAGATGTGGATCCTATCTCGTTCTACCTGTGTCTATCCAATTTTACCAGTGCCTTTAATTGGACAAGGATTCCTTTCTCCAGTGTTTATTTTTATCTGTTCTGTCAAAGATCAGATGGCAATATGAAGATGCTTTTACATCTGTGTTCTCAATTCGGATTCATGTCTCTGTTTTCTTGTTAGTACCGTGCTTTTTTTGTTTCTATAGCCTGGTGGTATAGATTGAAATCTGAGAAATTGATTTCTCCCAATTTGTTATTTTTGCTTATGGTTGTTTTGGCTGTCTGGGGTTCATTCTAGTTCCGTATAAAACACAGAATTATTTTTCTAGATCTGCAAAAAAATGTTGCTGATATTTTAGTGAAGATTGCATTGAATCTGCAAACCACTTTGATTCACATAGACATTTTAACAATGTTGATTCTGTCAATCCATGAGTAAATTATGTTTTTCCATCTGTTTATACCCTCTGTGATTTCCTTCCTCAGTATTTTGCAGTTCTCTCTGTAAAGGGTTTCACTCCTTCATTAAATCGATTCCTAGATATTTTACTTTTTTTTATAGTTAGAGTGAAAGGTATTGTCTTTGGTTCTCAGTTTAACTGTTGTTAGTGAATAGGAATGCTACTATTTGTGTATACTGATTTTATAACTCGAGGCTCTGCCGAATTAAGTTACCAATTCGGGAAGTCTTTTGGCAGACTTTGGGGGGTTTTTTACACATAGATCATATCATCAGCAAAGAGTGATAGTTTGGCCTCTTCTTTTCCCATTTGGAGACCCTCAATTTCCTTTCCTGCCTGATTGCTCTAACTAGGGCTTCAAATACTATGTAGAACAATGTTGACAATGGACATCCTTGTCTTGTTCTAGTTCTAGTGGGAATGCTTTTAATTTTTTCCCCATTCAATATGATGTCAGCTGAGGTTTGGTTATATATGGCTTTAAAAATTTTGAGGAATGTTTCATCTATGCCTATTTTGTTGAGAGTTCTTATCATAAAAGAGTGCTGAATTTTGTCAAATTCTTTTTCTGTATCTATTGAGAGGATTATAACATCTTTTTTTTTCCTTTGTTTATGTAGTAAATGACAACTATAGTTTAGTGTATGCTGAACCATTGTTGCTTCTCTGGGATGAAGCCCATCTGGTCATAGTGGATGATTTTTTTTGATGTGAATTGAACATGATTTGCTAGAATTTTATTGAGAATTTTTACATCTATATTCATAAGAGATTTTGCTGTGCAGTTTTCTCTTTTCGTTGTGTCTTTTCCTGGTTTTGGTATCAAGGTAATATTGGCTTCATAGAACAAGTTAGTGAGGATTCCTTCTTCCTTGATGTTATGGAATAATCTCTGCAGTAGAGGTGCCAGTTCTTTTTGTAGGTCTAGTAGAATTTGGCTGTCAAACCATATGGTCTGGAACTATTTTCGTTGGATGATTTTTTTATTGTTGCTTAAATTTTGTTACTTAAAATTAGTCTCTTTGGGAGTTCTATTTCCTCCTTATTGAGTCTAGGGACATGTGTATTTCCACAAATTTGTCCATTTCCCCAGAATTTTCCACTTTATGTGCATAGAGATTTTTATAATATTCATAGATGATATATTTATTTTTGTCATAGTTGTAGTATTTCTTTATTCATTTCAGATTGAGCTGCTTTAGGGTACTTTCTCTTCTGTTCCTTGTCGAGTTAACAAGAGGATTGTCAATTTTGTTTATCTTCTCAAAGAACCAACTTATGGTCTTAATGTTCTGTGTAATTCTTTAGGTATTTATTTCATTTAGATCTGCTCTTACCATCATTATTTCTTTTCTTCTACTGGGCTTGAGTTTAGTTTGCTCCTCTTCTTTTTTAGCTCCAGAATTTTTAATGTATATGTGTGTGGGTTATATATATATATAGAGAGAGAGAGGAAGGTTGCTCTTTATATTACCATTGGAATTCTTTGAATTAATATTGTTTATATTTGTATATTTAATAAAATGTAAGAAACTTGCAATAGTATAAATCTCTACTTAAGTCTCCTTTTGCATCTGCTGCAATAAAGTCTCACTATACAATGTCATAATTTTTAAATTAAATAGACATTTATCTTACAGTTGAAAAAAGAATAAAAGTAGCATTTTAAATTTAGCTAGGTATTTATATTTTAATTGCTATTCATTCCATCTTATCAATTTAAATTTCATGTGTTAAATTATTTCTCTTCAGCATGAAGAACATTTTGAAGTACATCTTCTAATGCAGTTCTGCTATCTATATAGCCTGTCTAATATTATCTTTGTATCTCATTCACAATTTTTGTATATTCATCCATTGTGAATATATTTTTCTTTAAGTCTTTGAAAATATTTATAATTCTGCTTTAGTCCTTACTAGCAAATTGAAGCCTCTTGTATATTCTAAAGTCTATTTCTTTTAAGTGCTCTCTCTTTGATAACAGATGCTTTTCCTAATTATTCACATGTAAATTATTTATTATTGTTTCAGTGTAGTACTGAACATTGCAGATGATCACTGTAGAGAACCTCTATTTTGTTTTTTCTTTTTTGTGTGGTTGATATTTTTTTCTACAATACAGTTAAATTAATTCTGGATCACTGTCAAATTGTGTGGTCATGTTTTAAACATTGTTAGAGATAACCTATTTTGGTTTTGCTTACAGTCATAGAGTGATTTATCAGTACTTAACAAATTCTTATCCAAATATGTGGATTTGTAGAAATATTGGGGTGTTCACAATATTTTCTTTCTCAGAAAATAAAAACTTCAACTCTCTCCTTCAGAAGATAACAGTGGAAATCTATGGTCAGCTTTGTTAGGCTTCTATCTGCTTTTTTCCATAGTTTTTAACTCCTTGTAATTTCTCCTAGATCCGTCTATGGCAAAAGTCAGTCATGGATTCAAAGGGTACCATATGTGAATATTGAAACATTTGAGGCTTTCTCTTTTTCTCTTTTACTCCTTTGTTTCCTAACTAGGCACCCTAAATTCCACCCTCTAATTATCTCAAACCCATATGACTTTGGATTTATTTTAATCCTAATATCCTGCTCTGCATAGACTATTATTGAGATCTTAATATTATTTAATGTGAGATCTATTTTATGGGTCAAATTCTCTATAGCATCTACATTTATTTTGTCACTTTTCAGTGCCTTGAAGTAATTGTTTTTTTAATGGAAAAAATTCTGTCTAGGGTTAATAATTGTTAATGTAAGAGTATTTATTCAAATACACTATTTCACCACTATTGGAACTAGATTTATAGGTTTGTATTTAAAATAAATTTTTTATAACAAAATTTATACTTGCTTACTATTTATGATAGTGACAGACGTTTGCATTTAACACAAATATAGCCAAAATGTCTCTATCCAAAGAAAAGCATTAAGTATATAAGTCCATTAAAAAGAAGGCATGCAAAAACATCATAAATATAAATCTGAAATACCAAAATATTAGAAATATTTTACTGGATTTTTAATGTCATTGAATGTTTAGATGACTGAAATTCAGTAGTAAAATAATTGATAAAAACAATATTTTTAATACCCTCTGTTGCTTACATAATTTATAATTGTTTCTTATTAGAAAAATAAAGTTTATTGCAATAAAATTTAACAATTTTATTAGGTTGTATTATTTAACAAGTTTTTATTAGGCTGCTTTTTGAATTTATGGCAAACCCTCAATAAACCAGGAGTTACAAAACTCTGAAGACAAAAACAAATGTTTAAAATGTCATGTAAGAAAATCATATCATAGATTTAGGATTATCATCACCATATATCCAAAATGATCATCATCAGAAGTTGGATATTAAGCACTTGCTATATGTGAATTGATGCATTTAAGAGTAATTGGAAATATTTTTTTCTCATCTTGAAAGACTTTTTGTGTCCCAAAATTTTTCAAGTGAAATAATAATAGCAGCACCTACTTCATAGGACTATAGTAAAGATTAGATGATATAAAATACATGTAGAACACTTGGAACAGCTTGTCATCTAGTGAAGACAGGAGACCATCAAATGTTAATATTATTGGAAGAGGTATGGCACATGATGAGAACTGCACTTTAGAACGACAAAGCTGATACAAAGACTAAATTAGAAAGTAGAAGTGATTCATATTTCACAGGTAATTGTGATAACTTATATAAGTGATGATAGGGGTACGTGCAAGGAAATGCCATTAAAATTTTAAAAAGAGAAATGTGTATTAATGATGACCATTAAATGCGGTGAATAAGAAAATTAGCAGAAGATTCCCCAAGTTTTACACTTGAACATATAAGTATATGAGCAAAAATAAAATGGATAATGAAAAATAAAATATGCTTTGTTATTAGGAAGAAAGGCTCTTTGTCAATTTAAAAAAAAAGTAGAAATAAAATGGAAAGGTATGGTGTTTAAATTTTGTATAGCTATTAGTATCTAGCAAGCAATTGGTAAAAATGACATCAAGAGGAAGACAAAGTTATCCACTCATTGGAAATATTTGACTATCATGTTGGATTACTCTCCTTGTCAAAATCTATAGGACTCATTTGTCAGCATATCAACAGTCTGGTTTCCACTAAGCACATAGAGCTCTTTACATAAAAGAAGAAACATTTGCGATGCATTACACTAGGAAAAGAATGAGTAAGAGAAATGTATATATAAATTGTGGGAATAATCAAGGGATAATGATAGAAATGTACAGGTAAAAAAAAGATACTCTGAGAGTTAAAGGATAGAGAGATATGAGGAAGAATCTTGAGAAGACTATAATACTAAATGAAATAGTACAGATAAAAGGAAACCAAAGAAAGCAAAATTTAAAAATGGAGTTGATAAAAAATCAGGTATGAAAATTGCATTTTAGCATATCACATTAGAAATATAAATATCTTTTGTAATAATGATTAGCTGTTCATTTCTCATAGCTCTTTAACTGTTACATATCTCTACAGGTTTAAAATATACTGTAGAATGTAATAAAAAGAACATTATACAAGTCTAATATTTGGTAGTTGTAGTATCAGTGATGAAAACATTGTCACTATAAACATCAAATTAAATTAAGCAGATGGCTCAATTTGACTTTTGTCTATAATTTCTTTATCCAATTATAGAAGTTAGCATATTTGGAATTATGTTCATAATTATAAAGTTATTTTGATTTCACCTCTACTTACACAGTAATGTCGGGATTGTTATATGGTTACGTGGAAATAAAACTGAAGTAAAAATAATTCCAGTTATAAATGACAGCATCTTATAAACAAACTACACGCTATAGGGTTAGTTGAAACTCATTTATACACACGTACACCTTCAGTCATTATAACTGAAAACTCAGACTAAATATTTGACTGAATGACTTGAGCTGCTTCAATAACTTTATTAAAATTTTGCCAATGTGAAGGCACAATTTATGTTATCTACTCGGAATAGACAATTTTCTAAGTAGTAACTAAATAAGGGAAGCTAATTTATTATCAATTCTAAACAGAAAAAGCAGATATATGTTTTCAGAAATATAGGAGTACTACTCTGACATAATTAAGAGTTTTGATGACTAATAGAATTCAGGCAGTTTTCTGGCAGTATTAATTGTTTGTTTGTTTTTTAATTCACTAATGCCAACTCTGCATCATTCATATGGAGAATTAGAGTGAATAGCAAAAATGGACATTTTAACAGCAGCCAAAAATCAGGATTTGTTGCTTACAATGTGATAGCTATTTTGAGTCCATAATCCATTTACCCTACAGAGCCCAAGAATACCCTTAATACTCTTAATACTCTGTATTAAAGCTACTTTGTTTATAGTTTAACAAATATTTAAGAAGTTAACCATTTTTCCATTTAAAACTACAAACAAGAAACATCAATAATTACTGATTCTAGTTCAACATGGGGAGTTTGATAAGTAGTATTATGAGGATGGAATGGATTAAAAGACTTAAGCAGGGACAGTGCCTGTGGCTCAAAGGAATAGGGCGCCAGCACCATATACCAGAGATGATGGGTTCAAACCTGGCCCTGGCTAAAAACTGCAAAAAAAAGAAAGACTTAAGCAGGACATTTTTATGCTCACATGAAAGATGGTGTTTTGTATTTTCTTTACGCTCATGTTGGTTTACAACGGAGTACATTTAATGACTTAAAATCTCTTATTAAATAAGGCGAGGTATAAATATATAAAAATAAACAAATTATGTGTTATGGTGGAAATATACTTTGTTGCTATTTATGGGGAAGATTAAAATGACAGAGAATGAAGCATAAATTAGCAGAGCCTTCCAATGATTAAATCCCTCCTCATTTGCAAGTACACTCTCAGAAGATTTCTTGTTTTGTTTTGTTTTCTGTAGTTGCTCTCTGGGAATAAAAGCATTAAAAATGTCAACTTTAAGTATATAAATAAATGAAACAAACACAAAAAAAAAAACACATGTAAGGAAAAAAACTTAAAGGAGGCTGGCAACTGCCAACACAAAAACATGAATAATTAAGGAAGATATAAGTCATCACCATTTCACTGCTTTCAGTACCTCTAAAGCTTTGTTCTTTCTGTCATCTAGTTGAGCTACAAACTACTTACTTTCACCCTCTTAAAGTTATGTATTTCTTCATCAAAACTTTCAGTTGCCAGTAAATTTGGTTTCAGTTTAGTAAAGAATTCTTCTAGGCCCTCTAAAGTTATTAAAATTGTTTCTCTTACATTTTAAAACTACTGCAGTATTGCCTATGTGTACAAGAACTGGATACTTTTGTGTTCATGCATAGCTTAACTAGAGATGCCCTAAATACCAATTATGTCTAATTTTCATGTTGAAAGCTATGGTGCTTCTAAGTTCTTAAATGCCCAAAAGCTTGCACTAATTATCATGCACTTGGCGGGCCAAATATATTTCAGACTTCCCTCTTTTTTCACCTACATTTGCATATCGGAAGTTAACAAATTGTATATTGTAGTGTGAGATCGTGGGATATCAGATTTTTAACTATGGACTAAGGACTTAGCATGCAGAGTAGTATTACAATTGAGAAATAAATGACTAGAGTTTATAATAATTTGATTTTAAAACCTACTCCCCGATTTAATGTGTTGGTACTTATCCATGTTATTTATTATGAAGACATATGTACATGCTAAGTAATGACAAAGATTATTATTTACATAATTAATAAGTTATGTTTGACATCATTTAATATTTACTTATTATTTGTTCATGTGTTTTTACCATTTAAGAGCTTAGTTCATGTGAATTCTAGGGAGAGATCGCCATGTTCGATAAGGAAGTTTTACGTGGCACCCACTCAGGAGGAAATAAGCACCATGCCCACAGTTCTGTGGTTTGTCCAGGTGCCTATAGGATGTGAACGTTACATCTTCTCTTGATCAACCTCCTCCTTGTCTTCCTTCAGTCAATCCTTTAGGCCAGTGGTTCTCAACCTTCCTAATGCCACAACCCTTTAATACAATTCCTCATGTTATGGTGACCCTTCAACCACAAAATTATTTTTGTTGCTACTTCATTACGCTAATTTTGCTACTGTTATGAATCATAATGTAAATATTGGATATGCAGGATGGTCTTAGGTGACTCCCATGAAAAGATCATTTGACCCCCAAAGGGGATGTGACCCACAAGTTGAGAACTGCTGCTTCAGGCCTTAGTAAGAGCAGTGTGTGTTCTTTTTAAGGGAAAATGCATGGACCTAAATACTTTATTTTTCATAGTCATTCTTTTTTAGGGCAGTCAAAGAATCATTTTGTTTAAACTAAAATATCAGTTTCCAGTATTTAAAATAAAACACTGCTATGCTTAAAAAAAAAAATTATACATCTATCTTTCTGTTCTTAATGTATCAGTCTCCTGACAGATTTTGGCAACACTGTGAAAGTCTTAATTTGTTTTCTTTTCTCACATACAACATAAAGCTATTAGCTGCCAAAGAAGTTGAAACCTGGCGAGGCGAATAGAACATTGACTCTGGTTTTTGATCTATTGAACTATCGTACTTTTTAGGTCCAACAGTTTCAAATATATAATCAAAATATTTACTTATGGAAATAAGCATCACTTTTGGGAATATTATTGCAACTTATAAAAGCAGAGTTATCATATCATGCATTTAAGATAATTAATGTTTTTGACTAGGGATAAAATAAATACTTCCATTCATATTTATTTTATGCTATGGTTATCACGCAGAAGGGAGAACGTAGAGTAATAAATAGAGCACTATATTGTTTATTTTAATGTTTTAAAATATTATGTTACTATTTAATGTCTCTGCTATTTAGACAGAAAGTTTAAAAAAAACTATTATGAGCAAAATTTGAGAAACATTTAGTGGTCATTACATGTAGCTATATTTTAGCTTTATTATTATTATGGAATATAATACTTTACTAAAGAGATTGATAAAAGGGTTTCTAAGGCTTTGTCAAATCTCTAAGATCAGTTTTGTTGTGACTCACACAGCAGAGAAGGAAACTCGGACCCCACTTCTGATGCAATAATCAATAGAAATTTATTACACCTGCAGGAAACTGTTGCTATGGAAAGCAAGCAGCCCAGAATAGCAGGCAAAACACCTTTTTATACTTTTTTTCTGCATGGGTCAACAAGCTTAGTGAAATACAGAAGCCAGTCATAGCGGTTAGCGCAGGGTGGGGGTACATATTACCTCATGAGTCATAAGGTACATTAACTTGTGGGTCATAAGATGGGGGTCACACAGTTCACGGGGTACAAATCAGGGGTACATAGTTCAACATAAGTTGAGAAAGTTTCCAAAGAACTCGGGACTTTCCACCACAGGTTTTTTCTGGCATCAACCCCTCCCTGCATACTTCCTTATCTTAGGCCTCTTCTCAAAATTTAACTTCTCCACCCTTGAGGGGGCTGGGATTATAGGGCTCAAGAGAAGTTTCTTTTCCAAGGGTAGGGGCTTGTTGCCTTCCTCACTGGCCTTAGGGGGGAATTAAGGGTTAAACTGATTATCACAAGTTTAAAACAGCAAGAAAGAATTCTAAAACAATAATAAAATAGATATAAATAATTTAATTTATTTTGGAATATAGATTCAAGACTGCTGCCTTGAGTCTGAATCTTGGAACTTAGAAATGAATTCTTAACTAATGTAATATTGGGCATAGGATATTTTCCAAATAACTAACAGAATAGGGGAAGAAATGTATTTCGGAAGTGTTCAAAATATATATTTTCCGGAGTCAAATTATAAATAATAACTCTAAGCAGTGATAAGGAAGAAGATAAAGATTATCTGCTAATGTTAAGATTCTCTATTAGAAATGGGGCAAAAATTGGTGAACTGGTAACTTATTAACAGTAGCTCTGGGCCACGTCAACAGTTTCAAAAGATGGTAATTGACGTTTCTGGTGATCAGTTTGGAATATCCATAATGTTTCAGAATTAACATTTGGGTCTTACATAAGTCTCAAATTGGTGACTATTAAAATTTGCTCAATAATCT
Organism: Otolemur garnettii; assembly: GCF_000181295.1. Classification (NCBI taxonomy): domain Eukaryota; kingdom Metazoa; phylum Chordata; class Mammalia; order Primates; family Galagidae; genus Otolemur; species Otolemur garnettii. The sequence continues at coordinate 3,111,764 of NW_003852435.1, forward strand.
AACTAAAATTAATCTCAATTTCTGCCCATTTTTATTATAGGAACCATAATTTCACTCAAAATATTTTATTGAATGACCACTCTGTACTAGTTATACCCTGTGTTAAAGAAATTCATTAAAAACATCAAGAACTAACTTTTTAATGAATAAAATTCTGGAAAATTGTTTGATACTATAAGCTTTTAATTGGAGGTGACAGATTGATAGAGGAAACATATTAGGGATTTGGACTAGGTGTATATGTGTAGATCTGGATGTATTCTGTTAAGAGGAAACTGTAGCAGGACTGAGAAGAAGTAACTAATAATTGAAAAACAATCAACAATGCATGTTTTGAAAGGACAGCATTGCTAGCAAATCATCTAACACTAGAACATCCCTGCACACAGGGTGTGCCGGCCCCAGTTTGCTTCTTTCTTGACCATCTGGAGTGGAGGCAATAACTTGTTTTTTCATGAGACTGCTTTGCAGAACTGGAAAAATACTGAAGAAATGGAAGGGGGCATGTAGCCCATTAGCATCTGCTGGACCCCTCTACAGCATCAGCCTGCCCGCATTCCAAGAAGTCAGATAACACCAGCCTAAAAGAAAGAAATTGCTATGGAAAATAATCCCCTTCCATTATTATTTCTGAGCAATAATTACTCTGGAATACAAACTGCCTTCTGTTAAAATTTCACAACAACAGTATTTCTGCTCATAAAAAATTTCAGTCAAAACTCAAGTGACTTATCCTTGGGGCCTGGTGTTTCTTCTCCTCTTCACACTGTTTTTTCTCCTTTGGAAAATAAAATAAAATGAAACTCTGTACTTCAAAACCTATCATAGAGTCAAGAATTCTCTCTTAGCTCATAGTACAAGCATTCAAACAATATTGTCAATATATGCTTAAAAGAGAACCTTTTTTTTTTTAGTGGAACTTGGTAAATGTTAAGTGTTATTCTGTTAAATGATACTGAGGTCAAATAAGCAGCTAAGAAGAGAAGAGAAGAGAAAACTAAAAGACATTCGTTAGAAAATAAATGGGAGATTGGGAATAAGAGTTTTGAGAAAACTCCCATGAACGGGAACAGAGAAAATGGGCTGCAGTTGGAGGATGGATGATATAGGAACGTGGAATATTTTTAGTGTTATGTTTTGCTTTTTTGAAGGGTAAGGAACACAAATGCATTTTTTTTAGGCTGTGAATGATATACACTGAAGCGTATGAGACTCAGTTCATAGCTTACCATAGAAGTAAATTGCTGGTCTAGCCATGACTTCATCTGATTTTACATATGATGAAATTAACTGTATCCTATATGCCTAGTAGGACAATTTATGCATCATGCTTGCTTAGTTTCTACCCTCACTGCCACCACACAACCACAGAAAAATTATATGAGAAAAGGATAAGAAATCAAGCATGGATTTTTTTTCTTTTATCAAAAGAGAGATTATGACAGACTGTAGATGTGGTCATTTCTTAGGGTTGCCATAACAATTAATGCACATTGGGTAGAGTAAAACTGTTGTGTGAATGCCATGTGTAAGGGTGCGTGATGCGACGCAGCAGAGATAAGACCTGCAGAGAACTGTGGGAGAATAAGAGACTGGAGCTCTCTCTGGTAATCCAGTCAAGTTCTTTATTCTAGTAAAGCTTATATAGATCATGTTGTATATACACACAATTAATTAATAAACAAGTGACTCACACCTTTTCTGATACAGGTCCAGCACTGTCTGGCACCAAGGAGTCTGTTGATTAGCCGAAAACTATTTTATTAATTTTATTTATAATTATTTTAAAACTCTCTAATGAAAGTAAGACCATAAAACAAGTTTCTGGGAGAATAAGCCGATTGAAGGTTTGACTTTTAATAGACCATCTGGAGGCAGTTATCCATCTTAGGGAGTAGTCTGGAAATTTCCGAGATATACTGATACCTGCCTACAGGTTAAAACAACCGTTCTGAAAGCTTGAAGTATGAAATCACAGTATCAGCAAAGTTATGTTCCCTCTAAAAGATCTCAGGATGAATGCTTTATAGTCTTTTCCACGTCTGGTGGCCTGGCTATATATTTGTTTAAAGAAACTTAACTCCAATTTCTACACTAGATCTTAGCCAAAAAAGCCAAGCTGCAGTAACTCCAATATCTTTGTCATTATTGCCATCACATGGCTGCCTTCTCTGTTAAAATCTCCCTCTCCTTTTTCTTATCAAAATATCAGTCATTTGTGTTAGGGTTCACTTAAGTTCATGATGATTCATCTCTCTCAAGATCCTTAACCAACTATGCCAACAAAGACTCTATTTCTAAATTAGTCTCATCCTGAGGTTTCAGGTGGACATGAATTTTGGGGGCTCAGTATTCAACCAATCACAATGTACTCAGTACAGGCCAGATGCATTCTTGCCTGAACTTACTGGGGCCTACAAGTGTCTGTGGAATTAGACTGGCATAATTAGGTGAAAACAGTACAGATTATTTCTCCTCACACACCCTCAAGTACCTGCTAAGTATGTGCACAAGTTTTTATTTGTATTAAAAAACTCTCACATACACTCTTTATCTTCTCCTGCAAGGCCTTCATTATATGTTATGCATTGAATCATTCCCTATGCTTTAATGCATCAACTTTATATTATTCATTTTCAGTCTTCCAACTTCCATAAATGTATTAAAATCTCTCATTTTTTGTCTCCAAACTTGTCTTCTATTAATTTATAATGTTTGAATTTTCATATTTTAATTGCATTGTGGTTTCCCAGAGGATGATAAAGGCAAGCATGTGTACTTAATCCTTTATTTCAGACTAAAATTTAATTTTCCTGTGTTTAATAATGACTTTTCTTGTTTTGCTATAGAAATTTCCTGTCTTTTTTTTAACTTCAAAATATTAAGGGAGTATACATATTTTTGTTACATAGATACCTTGTTTAATGTATAAGTTAGGGCTCTGGATATGCCTATCACCAGAATAGCATCATTGTACCTAATAGTTAAATTCTTATCCCTCAGTTCCCTTCAAAACTCCTAACTTCTTGGTTTCCAATGTCCTTTGCATCTCTTTGAATCTATGTGTGCTCATTGTCTAACTCCCACTTGTTACTGAGAATATATAGTGTTTGCTTATCCATTCCTAAGATACTTCACTAAGGATTATGGTCTCTAGTTCCATCCCAGTTGTTGCAAATGATGTTATATCATTCCTTTTTTGGTGGCTGAGTAGTACTCCTTGGTGTATATATACCATGATCTCTTTATCCTCTCATGAAATGATGAGAACTTAGGTTGGTTGTTCATTTTTACATTATGAGTAGTGCTACAAAAAACATTCCAATGCAGTGTCTTTTTGATAAAATGACTTATTTTCTTTGGGTTGATATTAAGTAGAAGAATTGCTGAAATGAATGAGAAGCCTACATTAATTTCTTTGTGGAATTTCCATACTGTTTTCTGTAGGCACTGTATTAATTTGCAGTCCTGACAACAGTGTATAAGCATTCCTTTCTCTCTGCATCTATCTCAACATCTATAGCAGAACCTCTGGAAATTGCCCACCAAGGGACTGTAAAAACTGACTAGCATGCAGAAGTGGTCAACATGAAGAGGTAGGCTTACATGTACACCTACATGATGTGTACATGTGGTACATGCTTGATCTATGAAAATTATGTCAATTTAAAGAGATGGTCAATGTAGGAGGATGGACAACTATGGAGGTTCTACTGTATTCTTTTCTGATTTTTTTTTTTTTTTTGCAGTTTTTGGCTGGGGCTGGTTTTGAACCTGCTACCTTCAGTATATGGGGCCAGCACCCACTCCCTTGAGCCACAGGTACTAACCTCTTTTCTGATTTTTTGATAATGGCTACTTGAAGAGGGATAAGGTGGTATCTCATTGTACTTTTAATTTGCATTTAACTAATGATGGGTGGTTTCAAATTTTTAATATATTAATTGATCATTTGTCTATCTTCTTTGGAAAAATTTCTGTTAATGTATTTTGCTTACTTTTTTTTTTTTGCAGTTTTTGGCCGGGGCTGGGTTTGAATCCACCACCTCTGGCATATGGGGCCAGCTTCCTACTCCTCTGAGCCACAGGCACTGCCCTATTTTGCTTACTCTTTTATGTAGTTGTTGTGTTGTTCTTGCTGATTTGTTTGAGTACCTTGTAGGTTCTGAATATTTGTCCTATCTTGGATGTATAATTTGCAAATATTTTCTCTTATTTTATAAGTTGTCTATTTATTCTGTAGATGATTTCCTTTGCTGTTCAGAATCTTTTTTATTTGAGTCCTATTTATTTAATTGTTGCTGTATTTGCCTTCGGGATCTTAGTCTTAAATTCTATCCCCAGGCTGATGTGTAGAAGTCTTTTTCTTATGTTTTCTCTTAGAATTTCTATGGTTTCATGACTTAACACTTAAGATTTTTATTCATCTTGAAAGAATTTTTTATATGGCAAGAGATAGGGGTCCTGTTTATTCTTTGGCATATCTGATTTCCAGCATCATTTATTGAATAGGACTTCCTTTCTCTAGCGTATGTTGTCAGCTTTACAGAAGATCAGTTGCTTATAGGTAGATGGGCTTTGGGTTCCTATTTTGTTCCATTGGTCCATGTCTCCACTTTTATACTTGTATCATGCTATTTTGGTTACTGTAAACTTGTGATATAATTTGAAGTCAGATGACATAATGTCTCTACCTTTGTTCTTTTTTGTTTATGATTGCTTTGGCAATTTTGACTCTATTTTGGTTCCAGGTGAAGCTTACTATTATTTGTTTCTAGATCTGTGAAATATGATGTTAGTATTATAATGGGAATTGCATGAATCTTCAAATTATTGAAGATTTCAGCCATATGGACAATTTAATGATGTTGATTCTGCCCATCAATGAGCAAGGGGCATTTTTTAACTTGTTTATGTCATCTATGATTTCTTTCATCAGTGTTTTCCAGTTCTTCTTGTAAATATCTTTTACATCCTTTGTTAGGAATATTCCTATGTATTTAATTATCTTTATGGCTATTTTGAGTGATATTAATTCCTTGATTTGTACTTCAGCTTGAGTATTATTAGTATATGAAGATGCTACTGATTTGTGTACATTGATTTTGTAACCTGAGATACTGATGACTTTATTTTGCAATTGTAGTAGTCTTTTTTTGGAGCCTTTAGAATTTTCTAGATACTAGATAATAGCACCAGCAGACAAGAATTGTTTGACCTTCTGTTTTCCAATTCTATTTCTTTCTCTTGCCTGATTTCTCTGGCTATGACTTCCAATAATATGATGAGTAAAAGTGGTAAATCTAGACGCCCTCGCTGCATCCTTCTAATAGAATACACTTGTTACTTGTTAATTCTGAATTATCTTTTGATGTGTGGCTGAATTTGGTTTGCTAGTATTTTGTTAAGGGTTTTTGCATTTATATTCATAAGGGATATTGTATTATAGTTTTTATTTTTTTTGTGTCCTTTCCTATCTTTGTTATCAAGGTGATGCTGGTTTCATAAAATGTGTGAGGATTCTCTCCTTGGTGTTATTGAATAATTTCAATAGGACAAGTACAATTTCTTCTTTGTGGGTCTGTTGGAATTTGGTTATGAATCCATTTAGTCTGGGGCTTTTTATTGTTGAGGGATTTTTAATCACTACTTCAATCTTATTGATCATTATTGATCTGTTAAGCAGTTCTACTTCTTGATTCAGGCTTAGGAGGTTGCATAATTCTATGAATTCATCTACTTCCTTCAGGGTTTTTAGTTTCTTTATATAAAAGTTTTAATAGTAGTCACTGATGGTATTTTGTATTGCTTTGGTATTGGTGGTAATGTCTCCTTTTTCCTTTCTGACTTAGCTTATTTGAGTCCTTTCTCTTCTATTTCTAATTAATATGGCCAGTGGTTTATTGATTTTGTTTATTTTTTCAACTTTCTGTTTCATTGATCCCTTGGTTTGTTGTTTTTCAATCTATATAGGTCTATATAGGTCTGGTTTGAACTTTATTACTTTGTTTTTTCTGCTGGATTTTGGTTCGGATTGTCTTCTTTTTCTAGTTCCTTGATATGTGACATTTTATTGTTAATATGTGATTTTTTATCTTTGTGATTTAGGCCTTTAAGGCTATAAACTTTTCCCTTAGGACTGTTTTTTTCTATATCCCACAGATTTTGAAAGCTTTCACCCCTTCGTTGTTTCATTCAAGGACACTTATATTTACATATTAATATATAATCATTGACCCAACAATTGCTCAGCCAATTGTTTAATTTCCTGACTTTGTGTAGATTTGAGTGTTTCTCTTGAAATTTATTTCTAGTTTTATTCCACTATAGTGTTAGCATATACATGATAGGATTGAATTTTTTGGAATTTGATGAGAATTGTTTTGTGCCCTAAGATATGATTAGTCTTGGAAAATGTCCCATGCCCTGATCAGAAGAATTTGTATTCACTAATTGGGTGGATAGAATGTTCTGTAAATGTCTTTTAGGTCCATTTGGTCTAGAGTGCTGCTTAAGTTCAGCATTTCCTTATTCATTTCCTGCTTCAATGATCTCCCTAGTTCAGTCGGTCAGGAGTCAATGTCTGCAGCAATTAAGATGCTACAGATTTTTTCCTTTCTTAAAACTATAGAATTTGATTTATGAATCTGGAAGCTCCTTTTTGGGTTACATATACAACAAAACATCCCTACATTGACCACCTTCTTAATTTGACCTAATTTTCATAGACCAGACATGCACCACAGTATGGTAGACCTAGTTCTTTATTTGGACAACTTCCTTGTGTTGAGTATTTTGTTACAGTCCCTGGGGTAGTCAACTTACAGACTTTCTATTGTATATTTAGAATTGCTACATATTGTTGTATTTTTCCCATTGATACCAGACTTTCAGGTTCTTGGTCTCGGTGATTTGAAGAATAAATCTGCGGATCACAGATCAGTGGCAAGACAGGATTTATTTACAGAAAAAGAATACAAAAACACTAAAGTTCCTGGTAGGGAGAAAAAACTCTAGTTGGGAGAGAAAAGCTCTCTCCATTTAGTGGTATATATAGGTGCATGGGTTCCTTCTATATGAGGCCAGGAAATGAATGGACACAGTCGCTGCCACTTAAGCAAGGTGAGTGATGGTACTAATGAATGGACATAGCTCATAGGTCAAGGAAACTTACATGAAATTGACCTAGGCATAAGAAATGGGGGTTCCATATTTAGTCATAAGTGTAAAGGGAAGGAGACAACAAGGTGCCCACATCTACCCAGCAGTTGTCAGGTCCCTTTGGCTACTGGAGCTTCTAGTGGGGGAGGGAGGCTAAGCTCCAGCCCAGCCCACTGGTTCCTCTGCTGGCTGCGCAGCATGGCGGAGGCAGGTGGTCCTCCAGCCCAGCTGGGCTGAGCTGGCTGGGGCGCCACCTGTCCTGTAACACCATTCCTATTGTTCTAATGGCCATTGTCAAAGCCTAAATTATTATCACTGAGAGTCCATACTCACACATGGAAAAACCAAGGAGTCTATTCTTATCAGGCATATGCTTGGGTCACTCCCATGAGAAAAGCGGAAACAGCGGGGAGTGGCCCTTAAACAAAGGCCAGGGAAACTTTTATACACTTTCCCGCAAAGTACTACGGGTTGCAATAAAATGTTGAAGAAGATGGCTGAGGAAGAAGCTAGTGTCTGATCACTCATTGGTCACTAGGGAGGCTTTGGGGTTCTGATAGGTCAGCTGTCTCTTCCTAGTTGGGATCTTAGCTATGGTGGAGGTGTGTGAACTTTTGATTGGTTGTCGCCACCTGGGCTGCGGACCTGATTTGATTTATGACCTTGGAGCTTCCTGCAGCCCTTGCCTCCTCCCGCCTCCTCCGTGTCTTCCTTCTTCCCCAGCCCTTTGTCTTTTCTATTTTTGCTACTACTATCACTATTTAAAGGCAAAGCAAGGAAAATAAAAAATAGGATCATAGCTGCTCCCTCTCAGCCATCATTTTCTCTTTTTACTTTGTTTTAAAGTCAATTTTACCTGTTGTTAGAGTGGCTAAACCTACTTGTTTTTGGTTTTCATTTGTGAGAATTTTTTCCTATCCTTTTACCTTGAATCTGTTTTGAGTCTTTCTAGTTTATATATGTTTCTTTAAGACAGAAAATGCTTGGGTTATGTTTTTTTCTGCAACTCGGCCAGTCTGTATCTTTTAATACAAACATTCAGATTGCTTGCATTAAGTGTTAATATTACTATGTGGGATGATTGCTTATTGTTTTGTTTTCCCTCTTGTCCTATGTTTTACAGGGCTGTAAGATTTAACTTTTGGATGTTTTTACACTGGTAGATATCTCCAGTAGAGTAGGTCCATTTGAGAAACATTCCCTAATGTTAGCTACTCTAGAAAAAGTCTTTTACCATCATTTATGAAACTAAGTTTTGCAAGATACAAAATTTTGAAGTGGCCCTTGTTTGGTTTGAGAAGAAAAGTGCCTTGCATCTTAGAGCACACAATGATGTCTGTTTTAGTGATCTGTGACCAGAAGCTAGCAAGACCCCACCACCTCCATTCTCTATTGAAATGCATCTGTACATTCTCCAGATAGCTCCCTGATCAGTTTTCAGGCCTGTTGTGTTGGAGGAGCCCTCTTTCAGCTTGGGTTCCAGTGTCCTCTGGGAGATTTAGAGAAGAGTGCAGAGCCCCACAATCTCTTCCCTGATCCTTCTCCATGTGAAGACATTTTCCCCAGGTACATTTCAGTCTTGCTTACAGGATCATTCTGCCTCTCTCATCCATCCACATGATGTCTCCACTTACTTCTCTGATGATTCACAATGCTCTTCCTGATACGTTCCATCCATAGGTGAATGTCTGTCTCTGATCTTCCTCTTGAGAGAAGTGGATACAGGCTGCATCTAGTCTGCTCTCTTGGCCTTGTTTTGATTTTATATACACGTTTCTTTGTAGGGTTTCATAAATTCATATTCTAATTTTCTTTCTATTCATTAGTTTTTAGTGTAAGATAATATCTTGTCTAGATGAGTGGCTCACTCCTATAATCCCAGCATTTTGGGAGACCAAGGTAGGAGAAATGTTTGAGACCAGGATTTGAAACTAGCCTGGGCAACATAGTGAGACATTTTCTCTATAGCAAATAATAATAATAATAAAATTAGCTGGATATGTTGCCCTATGCCTATATTTCTAGCTACATGGGATGCTGAGGCAAGAGGATGATTTTTGCTCTAAGAATTCAAGGATGTAATGAGCTATGATTGTGCCACTGTACTCTACCCTGGAAGACAGAATGAGACCTTGTTTCAAAAGAAAATAATTGAAAAGATTATATCATAACATTTTTTTAATTTTCCATTATTAAAAATGAAAAATTTGGTCATTTTAACTTTCCTGTACTTTTTCTTTAAACCTCACTTTTTCCCAACATTTTTTTACTATTTTAGAGCATTTCATGGTAATTTTTAATATTTTAAGGAGATATTCTGTTTTTTCAGCTTTATATGCTTTTTGTGGACTAGCACCTGAGCAAGACAAATGCTGAAAAATATGTATTCCATGGCATTTGTATCTTACCTCTTTTTGCTTTGTGCTTCTTAAATTATTACACATATGCCTTGTGCCTATAATCCTAGCACTTGGGAGGCTGAGGTGGGTGGATTTCTTGACCTTAGAACCTTAAGACCAGCCTGAGCAAGAGTAAGACCTGCATCTGTACTAAAAATAGAAAAATCAGCTGGGGGTGGGGCGGTTGCCTGTAGTCCCAACTACTTTCAAGGCTGAGGCAAGAAGATCACTTGAGCCCCATCAGAGTGAGGTTGGTGTGAGTGATGATGCCAGGGCACTCTACTAGGGTAACCAAATAAGACTCTGTCTCAAAATAAACGATAAAATAAACAAAGAAATTATTATACATAATTGCCAATACCTTAGTATATATCTTTTATTAGTACAGTTTTTATTTTTGATTACACCAACCATTTACTATAGCTTGTAGATAGTTTCTTTTAAAATTCAGCTAAATTTTAAAACTTTAAAATGCAAACATAAAGGCATCAACAGAATGAACAAACAAGTAAAGGTGATGCCTCATGTAGAAAGACTGGCCGTCAGTTACAAAGAGACATACATTCCAAAATTACAGAAATGAAAGAGAAAAGGAATAAGAATATAGGTTATTTGGAGGACGGATGTTGAAAGATTAAGGGAGAACCTATCTGTCATTTTTTAAAACTGTGAGAATGTACCATTATATACTGAACTTAAGGGTTGTTCGTGGGCTCAGAAAATGAGAATGAACAAAAAATATGTAAAAATGGGAGTGAACATTAAGAAAAGTTATGCCTCCAAAGCAGATACAAAAGTGGCCAACAGTAATCTGAACATATGCTCAACATAAATAATTGCCAAGGAGATGCAAATGAAAACTGCCATGAAGGCGGCACCTGTGGCTCAAAAGAGTAGGATACCAGCCCCATAATTTTGGTACATGTAAATAATGTATTATTATTATTATGTCTTTAAAAAGGAGAAAATCCTATCATGTGCTACAACATAGATGAGTCTGGAGGACGTTAAACTAAGTGAAATAATCCAGACACAGAAATAAAAAAATGGGCAGCACCTGTGGCCTCAAAGGAGTAGGGCACCAGCCCCATATGCTGGAGATCGTGAGTTCAAACCCAGCCCTGGCCAAAAACTGAAAAAAAAAAAAAAAAAGAAAAACAGAAAAAAGAAAAAAATATTGCTTAATCTCACTGATACGTAGAATCTGAAAAGAAGTTGATACTGGATTTCCAGTCTCAGAGATTCAAGGAATAAATCCACGGACCACAGGATCAGCAGTAAGTCAGGATTTATTTTAAGACACAAGAATTACAACAATCACAAAGAACCAAACCTCCTTGCAGAGAGAGCCTAGGAGGGGAACAAGCTTTCCTGCTCCCTCTTTGAGGTCTATTCTCAGGCTGTCTGCTCAGGGGCTTATATAGTGAAAGGGAGGTTGTTTTGCAGGAAGTCAACGTTGACACTTAGGGCTGAGTCCTCAGTCAATTACAGCCAGCTGTCCAATGAGCTCGCTGGCCTTGGAAACTGACATGAAATTGACCGGTCAGACGTGCAAGCTGAGGAGACAGCAAGGGCCATCCGTGAAATTGACTAGCCAGAAGTCTGTGTGGTGGAGACAGCAGGGCTCCAGTGTCTTCCCTTGCACAGTGTCCACCAGATATCTAGCTGGTTCCTCCATCCAATGCAACAACAGGTCCAGGGCTAAGGTGGCAGGCCATAGTGCCATCTTGTCCTGCATCAAAGTCAGATACACAGATAGAGATGTAGAATTAGAAGTGGTTATCAGGGACAAAACAAGTAAATGAGATAGGTAGGTCAAAGAATACAAAAAAGAATATGCAGGGTGAGTACATTGAGAGATTTAATGTACAACATTAAGATTATAGTAATTAATATAGATTATAATAAATTAAAAGCATGACTTTTGGTACATGAATAAATTGTAGCTATTCTTGACCCCCACAGACAAAAGAGTAATATGTGAATGTAACATAGTTACAAAGAATATGTTAATTTGCTTCACCACAGTAACAGTTTTGCTCACTGTTTATATCCCACATCATATTATATACTTTAAGTATACACAATAAAGTGTATTTAAAAAAATATAAAAAGCAATATGAGAAGTTGAAAAGCAAACTGACAAGAAAAACATAGTATCACGGGACAGAATTTTGGTTGCTCTATAAAATCAGTGACCATGCTCTTAAACATGATTCTCTAATGCTTGCTAAAAACAGTATCTGTAATGTGTGAATTATCATATGCCAAATGTTTTACAATTACTATTACTGGGTCTTGTGAAAAACCTATCAGTTTGGTATAAAAATTCCCACTTTTACACATGAAGAAATTAACACAATGTTGAAGCACTGGTGAATTTCAAAGTTTTAAAGTCACTATATCACATTTTGTTATACATCAAGAAATAGAAAAATTTAATTATGTGATTCTACATAATCTATTATTTAAAATAATTGATGCTTGCTTTATTGTAAGGAATTTTAATTGTATACATGTATTAATAAAAACAGAAAATAAATTGGGTAAAAATCTTCAAAAATATTTTTTCTCAGACTGATCATATTGCCACTATAAAACAATACATTTCATACAAAACTTTTGTCTGTAAACAATATTACTATTATCACTCATAGTAATACATGCTATTTGAATACATTTGATTACATGCTATTAAATTTTGTTCAATCCATGCACTTAGATAATTTTTTTTTTATTACCTACAAGGGAAAGGTGAGCCAGAGCAATTCTGTGCCTCATATGGTTTTCATAATTTGGCATACTACAACCAAGAAAAGATCAAGAGCATGGATTTGTAAACAGATGTCTTACTTGTATAGGTTCATAATACATTGACAAATTTTTCATCAAAAAGTCTGAAACCTCATGCTTTTCAGTTAGATGGAAGAAGAAACAAGCCTGATAAATGTCTAGGAGAAAAAAATAAATCACTGCAGCTGTGACCCAGGTCAGCATTATTCTTAATATTCACAATTAATTTTTGGAGAGCAGCTTGTATTCAACATTACCAGCTGCTCCTTTAACAAATATGTGCACATTTTGGCAACTATAGATTTAGTAATTTTCTCTATTCTCATGAAAACCAAAAAAGGTGAAATCATCTTGTAAGCTTTCCTTTTTTTCTTTTTCTAGCTTATTTCACAATAATGCTTTATAGCATATGAACTATAAGTAAGAATACATGAAGAATGATGTGGCACCTGAGGTACAAATAAGCCTCTTTAAAGTTAGGAAGCCTATCTTAATTAAAATTTGTATGAATGGCAAAGACAGACCTCTCAATGACTTTTTTTTTTTTTTTTTGGTTGTGAATGTCTGTAAAGGTATTTTCTATTCCATTTTGTAATTTGTTTAAAGTGTAGAAACCCAGCGAAATTATGTCAAATCAGATTTAACCATACATGACTTGAATGGGCAATGAAAAGGCAGTACTCTGCTTTTTTAGTGGAGGTGAATAGTAGGAATCAGTGAATACTTCCTACGCAAGGTGATACTACACTATCATTAAACAGTTTTCTTTCTTTTTTTTTTGAGACTAAAGGATGAACTACAAGACCTCTTGACATGAACTCTTTCTACATGTGAACTCCTATCACAAAAAATATACTAAATTACTAAAATAGTCACAAAAATAAGAAAATACAGTAATACCAATTGACTATTATCTAAATTCATTTGTAAAGGAGGCAAGTTAAATAGCCTGATTGAGCCATTCCATACGCATGTATTAAAATATGTTATAGGCAATTTTTATTTGTCAAAGTATTTTTAAAAGGGAAGATATCTCATTATAATAAAAGCAGTAAAGCATTTTTTTAAACTTACTGATTACAAGCTATGCTTTCTTGAAAGAGCTTACATTTCTGAATTTAATTTGTAAAACTCAGGTTATATGCATAACCACAAATACAAGGCACAAAGTCTGTCATGAATTTTGTACTTACAAAAGAAAATAGATTATGTTTCTCTTTGAGCCAGCTTAACAACTAAATGATGTGGGTGAAAATGAGAGAGCATTCTTTTTTTTTTTTGGCCAGGGCTGGGTTTTGAACCCACCACCTCAGGCATATGGGTCCGGCACCCTACCCTTTTGAGCCACAGGCACTGCCCCAAATAAGCACTCTTAAAGGTGATACTAGGAAGCTAGTGTAAGGAGTAATAGTTGAACAATAGCCTAACATTATACTAAGCTTCTGGATATCCAGGGAAATAACGTGAAGAACAAATTCTAAGTTTATGTTTTCTTTATTTTAAAATAACCATTTCCACTGTTGGGCCAGGACCAGTGGCTCATGCCCATTCTAGCACTCTTGGGAGGCTAAGGTGGCAGAATCACTTGAGGTTAGAAGTTTGAGAACAGCCTAAGCAAAGTGAGATCCCACTGATTCAGGACAGGTGGTGGCCCAGCTCAGACAGTACCCGCTGGCTTGGGAGACCTGCCTTGCCTTCTGCATCGCTGCCCTGGGCGGGGGTGGGAGGGTGGGTTTGGTTGGCAGGATGCAGGAAGGATAGGATAGTAGAACCAAGTGCAGCAGAGAGAGGCCAGCATGAGGGAAGCCGGCAGGACCCTAGTTGGTTGAGGGGGCCCTCGACACAGCCCTCAATGCTGCCCGAGCCACCTCTACTTTCCCCTTGTTTGGGAGTGCAGTACTGCAGGTGCCACGCTGCCTTCTGGGGCGCGCGTGCACACACACACACACACACACACACACACACAGTTTCTGGGGCTGGGAATGGTCCCGGTACAGAGTTCCAGGTTTAGGACAAAAGAGGGAAACGCCTATTTCCTAGGCTTGGTCAATTTCTTGTAAGTTTCTTAGGCCTGGGAGAGTTCCTGAAAGGAAAGTGCTGACATTTTGCCCAGAGAGGAAGGGACTGTATCCATTTTTTTTGTCAACACATTCATTAACTTTGCCCCAAGAGAAGAAACTGTATGCACTCATTTGTTAGGCTACCAAGTATACCCCTAAACAAACAGCCAGGAAGAGATTTTTTTCTGACTTCGATTTTGCTCTCTGCCAGAAGCTCTGGTTCTTTCTCTGTATTTTTTTCTGTAAAATAAATCCTGTCTTACCACTGATCTGTGGATTCACTTCTTCGAATCCCCAAGACCAAGAACCTAGTGAAGAAGAATTTCTGGTAACACCTATTAAAAATAGAAAAATTAGCAGGGCATGGTGGCTTAAATTAACAAACCCAATTGAAATTGTATTTAATATTACACATTGAAATGTAAATATCAAGAATTAAGAGTATTTGAAAACCAAACCAGATTTCTATACTTTTTAAAAGTGGTTTCTACCTTTTACTATCTAATCCTAGTATGATAGTGTGCTAAAATAATTTGGAGTTGGAAAGGATGGGAAATGAGGGAGAGAGAAAGAGAGAAAAGTTATTCCTACAAAATTTTAGCCTTTGGACAGACATGACCGGAACAATCTAAGCCATATGTGACCCTTGTAGACTTTTTTCTCTCATCCAGCCAGCTTACCGTGAATACCAGTATAGTGAATTCTGCTTTTTCCCCATCATGCTTTCACACCAATTAATTGGTAAACAAGTGAAACAAATTTGCTATATAATAACATGATTCATTAATGTCACTGATATAGCAAGAGTTAATAAGAAACCCAAATTTCTTTTTTTAAATTTTTTTTGTTTTGAAACCCAAATTTCTAAAATACTTTTGTGTACAAGTGTTACCTGATCTCTTCTTTAGTAGGTTCTTGGTCTCAGGGGTTGGAAGAATGAATCTACACCTCACAGATCAGTGGTAAGACAGGACTTATTTTAGAGAAAAGAATATAGAAAAAGTACCAGAGCTCCTGGCAGAGGGAAAAACCCAAACAGGAAAATCTCCTCTCCACCTGAGTCCTTCCTCTATGGGGAAATATATATATATATAGCCTAACAATGAAAGGATATAGTCCCTTTCATGGCAACAACGTTAATGAATACCTTGGCAAATGAATGTATATAGTCCTTTCCACTAGGGCTAAGGCAAAAGTCACTGCCTTCTCTTGGTGAAATTTCCCAGGCCTAGGAAACTTAATATGAAATAGATCAGGTCTAAGAAATAGGGGATTCCATGTTCAACCCTGAAGCTGGAACCCCAGGGCCACTCCCTGCCCCAGAAGTTGTGTGTGCAACCCAGAGGGCAGCTTCACACCAGTAGCACTGCACCCTGAAACAAGGGGAAAGTACAGGTGGCTCAGGCAGCAGTTTGAGCCATGCAGAGGTCTCCCTCAACTAACCAGGGACTCCTAGGCTTCTGTGACATTCGCCTCTCTCCAGGCACTTAGCTCTCCAGCCCTTACCTCCCCTGCTCCAGCTGCACCAACACCCTCCTCTACTCTACTCCAGCTCCTCTCCTCTACTCCGGCTGCACGTGCTGGGGTGCCCCTCGCCCACCCTGCATCACAAGTGTGTTATACAAATCCAAATACATCGTTTGGGTCCACTTCTATTTTCAATTTGTCTCCCTGGGTCTGTTGGTGTCCAAGTGCTGCCCACATTCATCCCCAAATTAGTTTTGCCCTTCCATCATTTATTTACATGTAGTATTATTAGTAGCATTACAACTTGAGTTTGGAGTCTGCACAGCCCATTCTTAAAACCTGTTTTTTTTCTCTGTGATGACTCTAAAGCTAGTTGATTTTGTTCCAAATGTGCAGAAAATATTTCTGTGATCAAAATTATGTAAAGAACCAAATGTTACCTTTCTGTTCTGTATTATAAACACCATTTGGTTTTAATCTGAACTTTGCTATTGTTCAAGTCCTTTTTGTACCTCAGATTAACTTAATTTATTTCTACAATACCATTTGAATTAAATACTAATATATCAAATCAGATATACTCTTCATTTTCCTCCTAAGATATATTCACACATAGACAGAGAAGTAGAAATTTATAAATGCAAATCCAGATGGATTCAAGTTTGGCAAGAACAATACCTCTAAATTCTCAGGAAATGTAGGAGAGTTATTTTTAGATGTGATATAAGAAAGGATTTGGAAAGTATTGATACAGGAATTTCATCGTCAAGCGTTCTTGGTCTCTGTGATTCAAAGAATGAATCCACTGTACCACAGATCAGTGGTAAGACAGGATTTATTTACAGAAAAGAAAAAAAAAAAACCACAAAACACAAAAATGTCAACGCTCCTGGCAGAGAGAGAACCCAGGTGGGGGAAAGAGCTCTCTCACTCCCTCTGCCTGTCTCTCTCCAGGCTCTTTGCTCTGGGGTATATATAGTCACATGGGGTTATTTAGTGAGAACTCACTTGTTACATTTAGCGGGCAGCCGGAACTCATGCCCTCATGCCAGAACTCAGTTAACCAACAGCTACAATCCCTTTCATTCAGGTCTTTGATATTTACATGAAATTCACCAGGCCATGAAATGGACTGGGCCTAGAAAAAGTGGGGTTCCCTGTTCAGCCAAAGTGCAAGAGGAAGGAGACACCAAGGCAGTGGTGTCTCCCCAGCAGTTGTCTGGACCCTCTGGCTACTAGAGACTCTGGTATAGGAGGGTGAGGTGACCCCCTTGCCTACCCTCCAGCCCGCTGGTTCCACTGCTGGCTGCCACTGCAGCAACACCACCAGGGTGAAGGCGGCAGGTCCTCCAGCTCAGCTCAGCTGGCCGCGGCACCACCTGTCCTGCATCAGTCAGTATGATGTAAAACAAGTTTGATAAATTTGACCATATTAAAATAAAGCGTGATAAAAGGCAAGAAAGATACATGTTATAACCTGAGGAAGACGTTTAAACACATAGAACCACCAAAGGATCCATGTCAAAAATACATTAAAAATTTCCAAAAATCAATAAAAGTGGGGAATAAAATGGATGAAGGATAAAAATCTTTATTTCTAAGACTTGGAAACCCATAAGTGTGAGACACGCTAACTCCAACCACAAAATGTAGTTAGTTGTCATCACTTATTTGTATTTTGCTTTAATTTTCTGTGACACTGAATGATGTTTTCACATTGCTTTGAATGTCTCTACTGGCTTGTAGTACATGTTCAACAACATTGCCCTGTATATCAGACAAATTCCTTCCTGTTACAACCTCCTGCCTATTCTTAGTTTAACAGTTTCATTTAACAAACTTGCCTTACACACCTTTTAAATCCCAATCACTATGTGACTCATGGTTGAAAGGAAATGAAAAAGACACACTCTTTCTTATCCTTGTCTTCAAAGTGCTTATGATTTAGTGAAAGAAGGAAGAGACATAAATTTTAGCACCAACTTTCTCACCTAATCATTCTACCAGACCAATGTGATATATACTATGAGGTCCTCTTTGAAATTTCCTGGAACTGGCTTATCAGCTGTCATAGATAACGTAGGTACTGGGGGTACTACTGTCACTTCGTATCTGTTTTTTCTTGGGAGGGGTGATTAAATTTTACTTGTTTGGGAGGAGGGAAAATAACTGAACCTATCTTAAGATTTATACTATATTTTTATAATGAAGATAATATATATAATTTTAAGTCAAATAAAATCGATGATAGGACTTCATAGGAAATCACAGGGTATTAAGGTGATGGGAAAAATAACAATGTTGATAAGGGTTTTTTGTTAGAAATTAGAGAAATAAGAGAAATGTGGTAAGTTGTTTATTCCTCTGTGTGTAGAGAAAGACTGTACTTTGTCTCCAAAGAGATATTTGGCCTGGAAAATTTATAAAATTTTTAAGTTGACTAGGATTTATGAGAAAAGAAATTAAAACCTTAAAAAGAAAAAAAGAACCACATAGAGGTACATATTGCTAAAGCAGATGGTCATTATACATATTAATAACATTTTTGGTCTTAGGATAATTTGTAATATTGTGAGAAAAACAAATACATAACATAATTTCAAAAGTGCACAGAGTAAAGAGGGGAGTCAGAGATTATATGAATAGGTTACATGATATATCTTTTAATTGTAGAAATATATATGTATGGCCCTGTTTTAGTTCTCATATTGAGAACAAAGTTAGACATTTTATCATCTCTTGTAATTTATAACCTTGCTATAATCATATGACAGCCAAATGAAGTCTCAGAAATTGTTCAACTCTAATTTTATTAATATTTTTCAGTTGTAGATGAATAACATAAATTAACAGTATGGATAAGAACACAAAATATTTTCACTTTTTTAAAATATATGCTTGGCAAATAATATATTCAGGAGTCCAATTATAGTATTTTTGGAGAAAAATTCAAAGAGAAGGCTTCTAGAACCAGTAATTATATAGACTACTAGTAATTATATAACCTGAAATTCAGTCTTCTGCAATAGCAATTTATTTATTTTTGATTAATTCAACAAACACCTAGGCTTACTTTTTATTAGATTAAGTACTGTTGACTCCGTGTGTCTGTGGAATTTTACAACAAAAAATTCCCACCTTGAAGCATTCATTGTCAGATGGGGGAAAAAAAAAAAGAACAGTGCAAAAGGGATGTGAACAAATGGCAACCAAAGGGGAAAATGGAAGTGTGTGTATAGTGCTAGGAAACCAGAGATGGTTGAGCAGTTAATTCAGCGTCTGGGGGAAAAGCAAACCTTTCGTAGTAGTGGTGACATTTGAGCTGTCATTTAAGGTTGATTAGGACATTAAGTGGACATTGGAAGACTATTTCAGGCTATTTTCTCCCATCCTCAAAGACACTGTTTACCACAAATAACTTCATTCCAAATCATTCCTTTGATCTTCATGCTTACACTTTTCCTTACTGCTGGGTCTCAGCCCTAAGTCAATTTCTACTACCTGGTTAGTGTTATTGACTCAATTTTGAGTTGGACATCTAAAACTTCTCATGTCTTGACTGTAAAATTATTTAACTAACTCATTCTTTGACTTCAATTAGTTCCGTATTTTCTGTATGTATATTCCTGCCTATGAATATCAGTTCATCTTTGCATTGTTAGCACAATTACCTAATGGTCTACTTTCTGATGTCTAAAACAATTTTCAGGGAATTTGGCCAGAAAGTCCATAAATCCCTGTGTATACCTAGTTCTTTTCTTCATAAACACAGTCATATTTAATATGTTCATGTTTTACTAACATACCTTTTTCTTATCTTCTCTCTAGCCCTAAATCCTATTACTCATGGTATTCACTCTTTCTCTTTCCCTTAGTAGGGCAAGTTCAATCTTCTTATTATACATACATGGGCAACACACATACACATACGTACACACACTCACACATGTTTTCTTTAATTATTATTATTATTATAATTAAATAATTATTATTTTGTATTTTTATTCATAGATCATGAATACATTCATCCATATGTGGGATACAATGTGTTGATTTTTTTTTTTTACACAATCTGACATAGTTACATTAAGCCCATCAATATAGCTTTCACCTCATTTACTTGACTATTGTGCCAAAACATCTATATTCTACACTTCACAGATTTGACTTGTACCCTTGTCATATGCTCCATAGGTGTGGTCCCGCCTTTAGAAAACTACTATTAGATTTATTCATCCCCCATGATATACCAAGCATGATTAGGAATTCTATTTATTCCTAGAAAATTAAGTTGATAGCCTAACCAAAATACATTTTTTTTTCAAAATACATTTTTAAATGCCACTAATTTTCCACTTTCTTTAGTGGATTTATTACAAAAAAAATCAGAAGCTATTTACTGTCAATGAAACTTTATTCTTTGAATTAAGAGGAAAAAGTATTAGAGCTTAGGGGAAAAGTTAGATTAAAGGACAGTATATACATAAAAATTTCTTTCATTAAGAGATTCACAGTTTAATTAAGTAGGTCAATCCACTATTATGTTTTATCTCTTAATCAGGTACTGTTTTCATTTTTTCAATTTAAACATGACTATTTTTTTTTTTAAGGTAATGAACTGTATAGTTACAACTGGTCTGCAATGCTACAAAGACAGACTTTCCAAATCATCAGGACTTCTTGGGTAACATAAGTCAATTTAATTTGTGCAAAGCAGAGCTCCCTATCAGGGTTTTCTGCCACAGGTCTTTTAATTTCCCTGAAGATTTTTAACTCCATGATGATTTTTTATAATTAAGAGTTATGTGCATAATGACATGAGGTTTGCTATGAAAAGTGTCACTGCTCACACTACTGATAGCAACCTAAGAGCTCACCCTAAAAGTCTGGCAGCATTTCTCAGAGTTATAAGCAGAAGGGAAAGATTTTTATTTATTTATTTATTTTGGTAAATAATATGTATGCCATACTCTCAGGCCAGTAATTCACATGACTTATGAGCACAGGTTCGTAAGTGATAGACTCAATAAACAATCATATATTGTGGAAAAGGTTTTACATATGCTAGAAAACTACACAAAATTTAACACTATGGTTATATTCATTCACTTTTTATTGCTACTGATGGAGGAAATGTCCTTCATAGGCAAAAGTTTCAAAGTTTAAAAAACAACAAACTAACAAATAAAACAGTGCTCCAAAGTAACCATAATTCTGGCAGTTGAATTCCAATATTTTGCTGTGTTTTATTATAAAAGAAATGATTGTTTATTGTTATTATATGTTAACTGTGAGGTAATATAATTGCAGATCTTTTAAAAACGAACTTTAGGGAATGACATTAGCAAGATGCAGATTAGACTCTACTTCTCCACTCATTGTGCTTTAACAACTACCCTTGGGTGATAAGTAGGGTTTAGGAGAGCAGGAGTACAATATGGAAGCTGCAGCAATCCTGGAGAGGAAAAACAACAACAACAACAACAAAAAAAAAAACTGAGAATGGACACAGAAAAGAGTGTCGGAAGCATTTTTAACCTCATCTTTTGAAAGCTATAGATTCAATCCAAGAGGAATCCTATTGCTCCATGGGGGAGAGAGAGAAAAGGATGAAATTCTCCTAACTTTTCACTTTCTTTTGTAATTTTATTATAAATTTTCCTTTGCATGACCCATTTGCTAGTTGTCTGTATCCTGAGTACCCTAGCAGCCATCACTACTACCATGGACAACCAAAACATTTGCTACTGAAGACCTCTACTGTCTTTACCTATGTTGACCCCAGCTGATGGAACAACCCAGAGTTCACATTTCTAAGTCCTGACCCTCTGGATTTAGTGATTTTCTTTTACCTTCCAGGGTCAGAGCCACCACAGCAACTTCTCTGTGGGATTGAATTCACTACTATGAAATATGATGGGGCTGCCAAACATGTACCCACCCATACAACTAAGAGTTACTATATGCTTCTCCAAACTGGGATCAGTTTTCCACACATCCACAGACCTGGTACCAGACCCAGATAGCACCATCATATACACCACCAAGCCAGAGCTCCAAAGCCAACTCATTGATAAAGATATTTCTTCATATAGGCAGTCTGTAAAGTCTGAAACAAGTTATGGGTCTTTCAAATGTGTAGACACAAATATGAAGCTATGAGAAACATGAGAAATCAAGGAAACATGCCACCATCAAAGAAATACAGACTTTATAAAGACACCATAAATAAATACAGATTTATAAATTTCCTGACAAAGAATTAAAAAATAAGCATTTTAAAGAACCCAGTAAGCTAAAAAACAAACAAATAAACAAATAAATAAATGAAACAACCACAGACAGGTAATTAATATAGGTCAGAAAATACATATGAACAAAACAAGAAGTCCATTTAAGAGACAGAAGTCATGATAAAGACGTGGCAGAAATTTTAAAGCTAAAGGATACAATAGAAGAAATTGAAAAATGCAATAGATAAGCTTGATGGCTAATTAGTAGAGAAGAAAGGGTCAGAGAACCAAAGACAGGTCATTTGAAATTATCCATTCAAAACAAACAAACAAACAAAACAAACAAACAAAAAAAGGATGAAAAAGATTCAAATAAAAAAAGATAAAAGGCTGAAAAAAAGAGTGAAGAATTTATAGAATTAATGGGACATCATAACAAACATATACATTATGAAAATCAATAAAAGAAGAGATAATGAGGAGAAAACATTATTTAAAGAAATAATGGAAGAAAACTTTCTAAATCATAAGAGAAATAGCATCCATATTCATGAAGCTCAAGGAAATTAAAAAATAATCAGTCGAAACCTAAACTCAAATCTGATGGAAATTTGGATCTATACAAGTGAAGAAGAGCAGAGAGTGAGAATGTCAGTAGATATGATTTTTATTTCACCTTACCAAAAAAATTAGTGCAAACCTGATGAAATTTGCACAAGATGTTTTGTTGAGTTAAAAATAATATACCAAAAATTATTTCCTGATTTCAATAATTGCAATAGGGTTTTGAAAAATGTTAACTTTATAGAAATCTGATTGTAGAAATATGTGGACAATTTGTGTAAAGTTTTAGCAACTTTTCTGTAAGCTTAAAATTTTGAAAATAAACAGAATAGACAGCTAATAACAAAAATAAACACCATGCATCATGGTGTCTGTAATATGTAGAAGTAAAATATTTGAAGATAGCATAACATCTGTGTGAAATATAACTTATATTGTTATAAGGTTCTTACATTATAAATTATAATGTAAATTATAAAAGTAAGTCTTTACTTGATTCTCTGCTGGCCAGGCTGGAGCATAGTGGCATGATCATAGCTCAATATAAACTGAAACTTTTGGTTGACTTTGACTACAGGTACACTATACTACCCTGACTATTTATTTTTTTTTTTGAGACAGAGCCTCAAGCTGTTTCCCTGGGTAGAGTGCCATGGCATCATTGCTCATAGTAATCTCCAACTCCTGGGCTTAAGCGATTCTCTTGCCTCAGCCTCCCAAGTAGCGGGGACTACAGGCACCCACAACACCTGGCTATTTTTGGTTGTAGTTGTCATTTTTGTTTAGCAGGCCTGGGCTGGGTTCAAACCAACCAGCTTTGGTATATGTGCCTGGAGCCTTAGCTGGTTGAGCTACAAGTGCTGAGCCTTTTTTTGTTCTTATAGAGATAGTGTCTCATAATGTTGCCCAGTCTGGTCTCCAACTCCTGGGCTTAAGTGATGCTCTTGCCTCAGCTTCTCAGGTAGCTGGGAATACAGATACACTCCACCAGTCTGGCTTATTTTAAAAATTTGTTTAGAGTAGTGTCTGACAATGCGGTCTAGATTGGCACAAACTCCTAGCTTCAAGGGATTCTCTTGCTTCAGCCTCCCAATATGCTTCAATAAAAGATTTGAACCTCCACATATAGCTTATTTTTATCAGTTTTTAAGTCACTGTTATGAGTATTTGTTTCTAATATATTTTTCTCTCACATTAGTCACTGTATCATTTTAATGAAAAACATTACATAATGCAATAATTTTGTCTCTAGGAAATTCAGTTGATTTGGAATTAATAGCTTTCATGATTTTAGAATACTATTTGATATTATATTAGCATAGTGCTGGAATAAATAACACTGTCTTAAGTAGCTCCTAAGTCATGTGCTTTGTTATCTTTAACTATTTTCTTATCCACTGGTATTTTTATTATC
Source organism: Otolemur garnettii (assembly GCF_000181295.1). Classification (NCBI taxonomy): domain Eukaryota; kingdom Metazoa; phylum Chordata; class Mammalia; order Primates; family Galagidae; genus Otolemur; species Otolemur garnettii. The sequence goes on from NW_003852435.1 coordinate 3,135,855, forward strand.
TTTTATTCATTCAATCCTCTATTATTTATTGCCTATTATATATATGTGCATTTAAAAATAGAATTATATTTGAACAGTTGAAATTTATTTATTCTGAATAGCTTAGTACTGAACTTCTTAATAAACATGAATAAATATTTTAGAAGTAGTTTCTTTTTCTCTGTGTAATAAATTTTTAATAAAAATGCTCAGAGATATTAACTGTAGTTCTGATTGTTGTTCAAACTTATTCATTTATCCTGGTGGTAATAAGGAAAGATTCTACTTACCTTAAAAAACTCAGATTTTCTGTCACATACCTATCTGAATTATTTGTCTTTTAGTTCAGTAACACGGAATTTGACATTATGACTGACTATATTCTTTGATAACAAAAGCTATGTTTTGGTGAACCTATTGGAGTATCTCAGTTTAATCAAGCAACTTCTGGTTTGTATTGAGTCTGAATCAAATCATAACATCTACTTGAGTGACAGGAACACAAAGGGTTGAAGCAGTTAATTTCAGCAATCATTCCCGATTTCAGTGTAACCAAGATGACTTAGCTCAACTTGAATGCTTAGGATGTGATTTCTATACTTAAATAAAGACACTTTTAATTTTTCCTCTTCTTACCATTTGATTATGCTTAAAACCTCAAGAATTCATTAAGAACATAGTAGCTGTTTCAGTAATCTTTTTAATTAAATTTCTGTTTCAATTAAGAGCTCTTTGTATTGATAAATACTTTGTTTCATTTTATGTCTGGATATTTTAAACTATACTTTCTTCCCTAGAAAAGTCAAATAATTAATATAGTTACAGGTCACATTTGCTCTCAATTCTTTATGAGAACTATTTATAATGATACTCCATGGCACAGGGGTACTTGACCTTTTAACTCAAATAACAGCTTTTAAGAGTATTCAAAAGAAATAAAGAAAGTTACACATGTAAACACAAATATATATACTGAGGTAATTTTAATAAAAAAATTAATAACAATTTAATACTTTAAAAAATTAATTACAAACACATGCAAAATTAAAATTAAATGTAGATCTTTAACATACCCGGCTTAGGGAGCCTTTCTGCCTTTTGCTTAAAATATCAAAATTTATGATGTAAGTATGCTTTAGGTTCAATTAATTACTTTGCCAAATATGTTTAAAACATGACATAAACATACACTCATAGAAGATAATGCTTGTTGATTTGTCTTTACCATGTTTGTTTCCTAAACCTAAAGCCCACAATATTATGCTGGAAGTTTTTAGGAAAAGGGTGTATCCATATTTAAGTTTATACTATGATCGGATTTAAATTTTTAAAATATTTGAATTTTTTGCACAATTCTTACTAAAATATTCTTTAATTCAAGAGCATATTTGCTTCTTTATTTTTGTTTTTCCAAGATTTTCTAGGTAATAATAATCCTCAGGAATTTCAGTGGCAATCCTCCGTATACTGATTTTCTCAGGTTTGTATTAGTCAGACTCTTGCAGACAGACTCTTTAGGTTTTTCTTGTATAATTATATGCTGTAGGTATAGCTAACATATCCTAAGTTGCTTCAGAGATGCTTCAAAGTAAAGTGAATAGTAATGCATGTGGACATGGCTGAATGCTTTATATTTTTAAATTTTAATCACCAAATGCACGGAAAATTAAAACTATAGATTCCCGTCACATCCAAGTAGGCCTTCTGATTTATGCTTAAAATATTTACTAGAGAAATATCAGACTATTTCTGGCATAGTGGTCCATTTATAAATCAAACTATATCTGAAAACCTTTAAATGCATTTCCAGAGTGAGAAAAATATCCCACATTGAAGCTTAACAATTTGTTATAAAATTTCAAATTATAAAATACTAGACATTTTTACCTACTCATTCTTTCCCCAAACATGTAAAATATGTACTGTATGCTGAGCACAGTTTTAAGTGCTTGATGAAGGTAGGTGTGACCTTATTCTGTTGGTGCTTGAGTGAGCCATGCCCAAAAATTGATAATGAAAGTAATAATATCATTCAAATAGAGATGACTTATATAGATAAAATATAAAAGGAGAATGTAAGAAGGTTAATGGGAATGCAACTTACATGGGGAGCTCAAGGATCGTCTTTCTGAAGGATAACATTTAAGCTGAGATCTGAGGGAGGAGAGAAATCTGATATTGAGGAATCTTAGATAAGGGCATTTTAGGTAGACATTATATCAAATTCAATACCCTAAAAATACAACGAGAGAATGAAAAAAATCCAATAGTCAGAGGGCATGGGCATGGGTAGGAGTATGTGATGCTGCTGGAAAAATAGGCGATCGCGTGATATGAATTCGTGTGTCCTTGTGTACATAGCATGAGGTATAGATGTTATTCAGATTATAATATGGGATCTCATAGGCAATAGCTTAGCCTTCATGGACATTTACATGCAACTAAACCACTATCCCAAATTATTAGATTCAGTGCAAGAACTACAGTGGGAATCCCTGGACATTCTGCTATTTCAGGTATTCAGCACACACAAATATTTATGAAAATAAGTATATTCCAATATTTTGTTCCCTTATCTGATGTTTATCACTTTTTAAATACTATGTCCTTACAATGTTATTTACAGTGTCAGCCCATTTTAATTTTGCTTGCTTTGCACAATCTGCTACTACATAGTATAATAATGAAATAAAAATTTATTGGTCCCATATGAAGTACTGTGATCTCACAGATATTGCTGTTTCTGAGTGTAAAGTAAGAAACAATGGACCCACAAAGCATTCTGAAGTGAATTGAAATTAATGACATGCTTTCAGTGTTCATGTACAGTTCTCATTTGATTCAGAGTTTGTTATGGACTAATGATCTAGATCGTTTACTTAATTTTTTATTTTTATTCTCTTGTGGTTTAGCTACTTCATTGGTTAGAAGAATTTGTATCTAGGTGGGAAAAGGAAAAATAGAGGAAGAGAAATAATTAAAGAATTAATTAGTCTAACTAATATATCCCAAATCTAGGGCCTACTGTTATTGTGGAATTTATAAAATGTTATACATCAGAACCATAAGCAGCTGAACAAAAGACAACTGTTCTGATTTGCATATAAAGACAATCTGAAACTCCTGTATAATTTTATATTATTTATATTTTGTATGATTACTGATATAGTTAGGTTTAAATCTATCATTTTGATAATTTGCTTTCTGTTAGTTTCATCTTTTCTTTGTTCCCTTTTCTTTTTTCTCTGACTTATTTTTGATTAACTATATTTATTTATTTATGTATTTATTTATTTGTTTGTTTGTTTTGAGACACAGTCTCACTATGTTGCCCTCGGTAGAGTGCTGTGTCATCACAGCTCACAGCAACCTCAAACTCTTGGGTTTAAGCAATCACTTGCCTCGGCCCACCAAGTAGCTGGATAGACACCCGCCACAACACCCAGCTAGTTTTTTTTTCTTTTAATTGTTTTTGTTGTTGTTGTTGTTTAGCAGACCCAGGCCCGGTTCCAACACCCCAGCCCCAGCACGTGTGGCCAGTGCTCTAAGCACTGAGCAACGGGTGCTGAGCTTGATTAACTATTTTTTAATAATTCCATTTTTATTTCCTTTTATGGCTTTGTAGATAACATTTTTTGCTCTTTTCACTTGGTAATTGCTTTAGGTTTCATGGTCTACAAGGCTGGACAATTAAGTTCACAAACTCATCCGAGTTTTCTCATCCGAGAAAAAGAGGTACATGCTTTATTGCTGCATATCACTGAAGTCACCAGATGGCCACGGGGGTACTTTGAAGGTGGTAGTAGTGACACACAACAATATAACACTTTTTCTAGAATGAGTTCACATACTTAATTATCAGGACATTTATGAGGACAGTTCTGAAAGACATTCCAGAAAAAGACTTCCAAAATTGCTTTGAAGGATGGACTAGGCATTAGGGTCCAAATTCCTAGCTTCCCAAGGGGAGTACTTCCAAGGAGAGCATGGTCACACTCAGCAATCAGGTATGTACAACTTTTATTAGGATGAGTTTGAAAAATTCACCAATCATTCTCTTCCTTCAAGGTCATCATGCTACTCCACATCACATAAAGACTTTCTCATTTTTTACTTTATGTTACTTAATCTTGGTCTTTGTCAATCTTTTTGGATCTAGGGGTTAATATTTGTTTGATTTTGAAAATTTGCCCACCATTATTTCCTAAAAAAAAAAAAAAAAAAAAAAAGTTTGTTCCTCTTACCACACCACCCAGTGCTATGAAGACTAATGAGGGTTTTTTTTTTTCTGGTTTTGAACCTAGAAGTCCCACATCCCTGGTAATAGTTTTCTTGGCAAGCCTAGATGGTTAATCACCCTATCTCATACTCTCTCCTTTATTAGGGGACACTACACATACATGTAAGTACTCAATGTTTTTCCCATGGATCACTCATGCTCTTTTTGCTTTTCCTTTTCTTTTCTCGCTCCATTTTTTTATTTTAATATTTTTTATTGCTTTGTCTTCAATTGTATTAACATTTTCTTTTACAATAGTCTGCTACTATTTCAAGCCATTATATTTTTAATTTTATATAGTTTCTTTTTCTTCTCTTTTTAAAAATATCTTCCAGGTTTCTGAATAGTTTTTCACCATATGGAATACAATTACATATTTTAATTGCCTTGTATGCTAATTTTAACATCTGTGTCAGTTCTTGGTTGGTTTCAATTGATTATCTCCTCATTGGATTATATTTTCCCATTTCTTTGCATGACTGGTAATTTTTCATTACATTCCAGATGTTGCAAATTTTACCTATATAAAGGATTCTGTATGTTTTGTATTCTTAGATATATTCTTGAAGTTTATTCTGTGATAAAGTAAGTTGCTTGGGGACATCTTTCATCCTTTCAGGTGTTGCTTGTAATATTTTTTTTTATACAAATGAAGTAGTGCTCTCGCTAAAACAAATTGCTCTCCACCACTAGAACAAAAATTTTCTGTTTCTTCTACCCAATGTCCTACGAATGATCGGATTCCACAGTCTGGCTCATGATAACAAACAGTAAGTATTCCTATCTCTCTGTGAGTGCTGAACACTGCTAGATTTAGACTTTATTGTTTTTTTTTTCTCTTTCCTTGGTTTTATAAGGAAGCATACACATTCATGTGTTCATCAGTATTTAGCTGAATACTTGAGGGAGATTCTCTTGAGCTCTCTGGAGTTATTTCTTTCCTCCCAGCCTGTTACTTGTCATTCTTAGTCTTGAAAATTTGCAATCTCTCATTATCCCCAGAAGCCCAGCTTATCTGCCCAACTCAGGAAGATTTCTTGGCTATTTCTTTTTTGCATTGTGGCCTGGAAGTTTTTAAAACTAAGCTGCATCATTGCATTCTTAAAACTAAGCGCATCATTGTGCACACCTTACTTGGTTTCTCATGAGCCAATCCCTTTCAAAAACTTATGTTTTTGATATTATATATATATATATAATTATATAATATTTTTAAAATCACAATTGCATAAATTTAATCTTTTTTGCCTGTTTTCAGCTGGGAGAATAAATCTGGTTCCCATTTTTACATCTTGATCAGAAGTAGAAGTAATACCATAGGATTTTAATTTTCATTTTATTAATTCTGCAAACCAAGGAGTAAGAGTTTATACTTCCTAAATTACAAATCAGGATCAAAGCCAGTGGTGGAGACCCTGCCACTTGAAGGTCACAGGTGGCTTTATAGGTGTTTAAATGGGGCCTTAAAAAAAAAAATTCAAAGTATGATAGGACTAAAAGTATTTTTGGTTACATGGATCATATTTATGATGCTTTTGTCATGATTGTTAAGTATGCCTATCAACCAAAAAGTGTTTATTATACCTGTTAGGTAGGTTTTCATCTATCACATCGTTCCTCTTCCCCCTACTTGATATTTGATGAGGTTAACTTCCCTCTATGCACATATGTGGTCTAGTCCCAATTCAACAGTGAGTATGTGTAGTGTTGGTCTTTTTCATTTTTTAAGATTATTCACCTAGGTTAATGGTCTCTAGTTCCATATAAATTTTTGCAAAAGGACTTAATTCATTCTTCTTCATGGATGAGTAGTATTCTATACTATACATATACCACATTTGTTAATCCACTTGTGAATTGATGGACACTTGGATTGATTCCATGCCTTTAAAATTGTGAATTGTGCTAAAATAAACATTTAAGTATAGGAGTCTTTCTGAAAAACGATTTATTTTCCTTGAGTAAATACCCACTAGTAGGACTGCTAGATCAAATAGTAGGTCCACTTTTAGTTCTTTGAGATAGCTCCATACAATTTTTCATAGAGTTTGGGCTAATTTGCAGTCCCACCAACAGAGTATAAGCATTCCTTTCTTTTTGCATACATGCCGAAATTTGTTGTTTTTAATAAAAGGGATCAGGTGATATATCATTTTAGTTTTAATATTCATTTTCTTTTTTTGTTGTGATTGTTGTTTTTGTTTGTTATGTATAGTTCAGCAGGCCTGGGCTGGGTTTGAACCCACCAGCCCTAGAGCATGTGGCTGGTGCCCTAACCACTGAGGTACAGGCGCCCAGCCTTTAATATGTATTTTCTGATAATTAGTTATGTAGAGCATATTGTTCATGTGTTTATGGCCATTTTTCTATGTTTCAAAAGCTTCTGTTCATGTCTTTTGCCAACTTTTTAATGGACTTGTTTGGGTTTTGTTCCTGTTAATTTGTCTGAGTTCTTTGTAGATTCTGATCATTAGCCCTTTATTGAATGTATAGCTGCAAATACTTTATCCCATTCTGTATGTTGTCTGATCTGTAGATTATTTTCCTTACTGTGTAGAAGCTTCTTAATTTAATGAAGTCCCATTTATTAATTTTTGTTGCTCCTGTCATTGCTGTTGGGTGTTCATAATTTATTTGCCTATGTTGTTTTATAGAAGATTTTCTCCTATATGTTCTTCTGTGGTTTCATGCCTTACATTAAATCTTTAATCTGTCTTGAATTAACTTTTGTGAGTGGCTTAAGATATAGATCCTATTTCATTCCTCTACATGTGGCTACCCTATCTAATTTTTCTAGCACCATTTATTGAATAGGGATTATTTCCCCAATGTGTGTTGTTTTCTGCTTTCTGTGATCTGTCAAAGATCAGTTGATTGTATGTGTATGATGTACATATGAGTTTCTATTCTATAGCATTGGTCTATGTCTCTATTTTTGTGTCATTACCATGCAATTTTGGTTATTACAGACTTATCTAGTTTAAGGTCTGGTAATGTGATGCCTCCAGATTTGTTTGTTTGTTTGCTTAGTATTTCTTTGGTTATTCAGGACCTTTTTCTGGCTTCAAAGAAAGTTAGAATTATTTTCAATAGATCTGTGAAATTGGATGTTGGGATTTTCATTAAATCTGTAAATCACTATGGGTATTATGGACATTTTGACAATGTTGTTCTACTAATACATGGGTATGATATGCTTTTTCATTCATATGTTCTGTAATTTGTTTTTTAGTGTTTCCTACTTCTTTTAGGGATCTTTCATCTCCTTGGTTAGGTACTATATGTATTCTTTTCATTGTAGCTATTGTATTAAGACTTAATAGTATTAAGTCTTTTATTTCATTCTCAGCTTAACTGCTATTGGTATATAAGAATGTTAATAATTTGTATACATTTATTTTGTTTCCTGAAATTTTGCACAGTTTATTCATCAATTCTAGGAGTCACTTGATACAATCTTTGGTATTTCTAGATATAAGATCATATCACGTGTAGAAAGTGATACTTTTGACCTCCTCATTCTTGATTTAGACATGCTTAATTTCTTTCTTTTTTCCCTTGTCTTGTTTCGATTCTTAGTGGGAATGCTTTCACTTTTTCCCATTCAGTATGATGTTGACTGTGGATTTTTCATATATGGCTTTGATAATTTTGAGATTTGTTCCTTCTGTGCCTACAAATTCCTTCAGTTCTTATTTGTCTAGAAATGTCTTTATTTTTCCTTTATTTATGAAACTTAGTTTTGCAGGATGCAGACTTATAAGCTGGCAGTTGTTCTCCTAAAGAAGACTGAGGATGGGGTGGCACCTGTGGCTCAAAGGAGTAGGGGGTTAGCCCCATATGCTGGACGTGGTGGGTTTAAACCCAGCACTGGCCAAAAACTGCAAAAAAAAAAAAAAAAAAAAAAAA
>NW_003852435.1:3144041-3200376 GCF_000181295.1 Otolemur garnettii
AAAAAAAAAAAAAAAAAAAAAAGAAGAAGAAGAAAAAGAAGAAGAAGACAGAGGATAAGACTGTGATTCCCCTTTTTAAGGTCTCAGTTGAGATGTCTTCAGTTAGCCTGAAACATTTTCCTTTGTAAGCTACTTGATGTTTTTACCTTATGACTCACAGGAGTCATATGTTAACCAAATATGTGACCTCCTCTATGTTATCTTTGCCAGTCTTACGTCTATGTGTCTCGGTGATTGCCTTTACTATGAATGTCCCAGATGTCATTGAGCCTTTTATATCTGGATTTCTGAATCTCTCGCAAAACTAAGAGATTTTCCTCAATTATTCCCTCAGAAAGATTTTACAGTCCTTGTGTGTTTTCTTCTCCACTCTCAGGAATGCTTGTGATTCTTACATTTGGCTATTTTTAATTATCCTAAGTTTCTATTCTTTTTAATTCTTTTCACTGAATTAATTCATAAGAGCTGTCTTCAAGCTTTGAGATTCTTTCTTCTGCCTGTTCTAGTCTAGTCTTAAAACTTTCCACTATGTTTTGTAGTTCCTTAGATGAATTTTTCATTTTCAGAATTTTTACCTGGTTTTTCTTTAATATGCTGATTTTATTAGTGATTTTTTTCATTCATTTCCTGAATTGTTTTTCTGCTTTCTTTGAGTTGGTTTTCCATTTTCTCTTTGATTTCATTGAGCTTCCTTAAAAACCACATTTGAAATTCTTCATCTGTCATTTCAATATTTTCAACTGGTAACAACCACTAGAGAGCTGGTGTTCCCTTTTGTGGTTGTCTTATATGCTCTGATTTTTCCTAGTCCAAGAGTTCTTTTGCTAGATATGCTGGGATTACAAAAATTTGGTATACTTTCAATCACTCAATTGTGTAATCACTACAATTTTTTTGTTGTTGTTGTTGCAATTTTTGGCCAGGGCCAGGTTTGAACCTGCCACCTCTGGTATATGGAGCCAGCACCCTACTCCTTTGAGCCAGAGGCACCACCCTTTATATGTATATTGCATATCTCTACAACTTTTTTAGAAAGGGGACTCGTTATGTACAAGAGGGAAGAAGGAAGGAAGGGGTGGGGTCTCAGTGTGTGACTCACCTCTTGGAGGCAAGACACAGTTGTAAGGGGGACCTAATAAATGCAATCAGTGTAACCTGGTTTCTTGTACCTCAATAAATCCCCAACAATTGAACAATAACTTGAAGAGTAGGATAAATGCATAGTAATAAAGAAGAAAAGATAAGTGCATCTTGCAGGATTTCTGACAACAAATTATGAGAAAATATGAATGATTTCAAGCCTTGCTATACATTTGTTTTGCTTGAGATGCCTATATTTTTATTTATTCATATATTTATTAGCTTATTAGATTATTAGAGCATTAGTGTATGAAAGTGGCTAAGGAGTGGAGGTTTGTCTACAATAGTTTTTCTCCTTTCCCCTATAGTGACTTAACCCCAATGTCTAGGTGATCAATGACAGTCCAATATAAAGACTACATTACTCAATCTCCCTCAAAATTGATTGAATGTGAGTATTTGTATAAATTTCATTCTAATAAGATGTAAAGGGAAGATGAGATGGAAGTTTTCATGAATGATCCTTTAGAGAGATCTAGAGCAGGAGTTGGCTCCAACTATTTTGTTTTTACCCACAGGCTCATTGTCTCGATTAGAATGCCAATGTTTTTAATCTTCCATACTCCTAAGGCAGCAGATTGGTTAAAGTGGAAGGAGTCAGAATCTCTGAGAAGTTGTGGTGACTTTTTTGTCTACTTAAAGACACTGATCTCAGAAAAGAATTAACTTCTATCTTGTTTAAGGGTTGCATTTTTTTTCACTGTAAATACCAGTTAAGCTGATTCTAACTGACACATTCTGTTCCCAACTCCTACATGTTTAGGATTTCTCATCTGGATTAAAAAATCATTGTCTTTTTTACCAAGAAAATCTGTTCTTATGTGTAATCATTTCATATTTTAAAATTCTCATCAGTGATTTTTAATATTTATTCAATTTAACACACTTTGTTGGTTCTAGGAGAAGAAATACAGAGATGGCCAGTTGAGAAATTCACTAGGCATGCAGAAGGAAGCCTTGCTTTGTGATAAAGATTTCACTTGTCAGGTCAGGCACCACTAAATTACTGTGTGCATGGACATTAATCTAGAAAAGCAAATGTTTTATCCACAGTTCCTCTGGCTTATATTTTATAATTTACTTGGAGCTATCATTAGGTAGGTATAGGATATTGTTTGGTCTTCATTTCAGGTGTCCAGTGATTATACCAATGGGGATAATACATCTTTGATCACAAATCAATCGCTTTACAAATCACTTCTTGCAGAAGGAAATTTTCCTCTGCAATATCCTAGAAAGTTAACTTTGTTAGCCACTGGTTTTGTGCATTATCATAGTTTAAGGAAAACAATCATTAGACATATTTCTAGATAGAGTTATTTTCTATTAATCAGTCCTATTTTATTTTTTGTTTACTAATATTTCTGACTGCCACAATCACATACAGAGAAATAGATTTGATGTAAATTTCAGGAGAATTATTTAACAATAAACAATAAATAAACTAACTTGAAAAAGAAACAGTATTGGAATTTAGTGATCTATTGTTTGTGAGATTAAAAAAAAGGTTAAAGACACCTATCTTTAAATTTTAGTGATTATCAATATTGAAGTAGAAAACCCATGATTTCTTGATAAATTAAAAGAGCCTTCTGCAACCACAATTTGCATGGAGAATAATCCTTGCATATGTTAATATAGAATGTTTGCTTACATGAAATGTTTATCCTATAATAGATTGTTTGTCCTACTCTGACCCTGAAATTTAACTCTAAAGCAAATTTTGTTATGCAGGACTTTCACACAAAACTGCTTACACATCTGTCATTGTCCTCTACAAGGCAAGCTTTGAATCTGTACAATATTTATTATGCAAATTCCTTTGAAATCTGTGGTGCAGGTGCCTTTTGCCTTTCAAAATTAGTTTGCATATTAAATGTAGCATAGAAAATGATGGCCCACAACTTTAGCTGCTTTGGTTTTAATGAGAGAGAGTAGAATAAAATGTATTGAATATTCAGGATAATTCACACACAATGGAAACAATTAATGGGAAATACTCTAGCATATCTTTTGTTTCATACTATACAAGTTGAAGAAAGCAGATGTTTTTCAAACATGTTTTCCTCAGTTGTTTCATTTTATTTGTAAAATATCTGAGCAAGAAAAATAGTGCAATTATTGTTAGAAACATTTTTGTGTGGCTGAGATTTTTTCTCTTCAAATTTGCCCTTTTCAAAGTGAAAAAAAAATTGCTTTAGTATGTCAAATATACTTAATGAATATAAGTTAAAATGATTAAATACTTTATGAAAACATTTACCAAGAAATAAATCCATTGGAGAATATTTTTTAAAAAGAAATTTAAAGTAAATTATTCATAAATCAACATGTATATTAATGGATAATTTCAAATATTGTATAAATTAGATAATTACTGTGGTGGTTTTTTCTATGATGGGACATGAATTACTTGATAATGAGTTTTATTAAAAAAAGTTTTTAAAAATACTTGCAAGTAATACTTAAATACCACTTTTTCAAAAAGGCAATTCAATATTTCCTGTTTCAGTTTCAACATGTAAAGAACTTTGAAGTCATCCCTTCCATTATTTCAGTAATGGAAAAGATGAATAAACTAAAAGAATCAATGACTTTTCTTAGATCCATCAAAGAACTGTAGTTTCAGAGTAAACCACTACCCCCAAATCTGGAGAGGCAGGGAACTTCAGAGAGTTATGGTTGAGATCAAGTAGCCTAGAGAAGGAGTTGTTAAAGCCATTAATGGGGAGGAACATTTAAATATTATTTTTGACAAATCATTGGAGCCTGAATAGACTAGTATGAAATTGAAAAACTCTGAGGGGAGCAAGAAGTTGGAAAGGGCTGTACTTTTATAGGTTTAATCTCCAGAAAACTTACCAGGTTTTAATAAAGGTTGGAGAAAGACTCATGAATCTTGCAAGGGTAGGAGGAAAAAGAATCGTTATTAAAAAATTAGTAAAGTGTTTTTCAAAACAAAGACTTACACTCTGGGGAAAAATTCCATAACAACTCCTTATTCCTCTTGATCAAAAGTTAGTTGTTTGACTACAGTCCTCTCTAGACTTCAGGACTCACCTAAGGAAGTTAGAGATAGTGGGCAAATAACTATATATAATATATCACTATATATAATTATTTAATTATAACTATAATATATAGTTATATAATGTAACACAATATATTATGTAACATATTACAATATAAAGTATATGAAATATATTAATATATTTAACTATTAAATGTATTTATATTTAACTATGTAATATATAGTTATTATATATGTAATATATTACATATGTTAAAATATATATATGTAAGATTATGTTACATAGTTATATTCTGTTATATAATATATTATATATAAACATATATATTACTTTATATATTATATATATAGTAGTCAAGAGACACAGATTCACTAAAAGATCAACATTAACTTATGGAAATATATTACCCTTTACTTTCTCAAAATTTTACTCTCACATCAATAAGAATACAATATAGCAATAATAGATTATAGCTAAAAGAACTCATAGAATAATAATCAATGTAAGTAGGGAAACCCAAAGCAAGAGGGGAGGCCAAAACAAGGAAACTAGACAGATAGAATATCTATGATTCTTCCAGCAATAGCAAACATTAATGATGGAGTGATCAGTCAAACAACCTAAAACTTTATACTAAAACCCCACTTACATTATTTACCAATATATAAAACATCAAGCTTGTCTTACAACATGTAATTGCAAAACATCAGACGAGACAAGGAAAATAAAAAGTATAAAGAGACAAGATAAGCATCAGAATGAGGCTTGGATTTGCTACAGGCTTTGAAATGACCAGGCAATGGATTTAAATAACTATGACTAACATGTTAAGAGCTCTAATGGAATGTAAATAAATAATATGCAAGGAGGGACAAGGTAAGGGAAACATAGAAATTAAAAATGTAAGAAATTATAATTCATGAAAAAAGTCACTAAGTTGGACTTTATTAAAATTAAAATCTTCTGAGAAAGACACTATGAAAAATGAAAATTGAGAGAAGATATAACAAATCTTCTCTGATATAACAAAAAAAAAAGTTCGATTGAGAGAAGATATGACAAATATAGTTAGTATAGAATTTGTACATCATATGTACAAAGAACAACTTAAAACTGAAAAATAGAACAACTCCCTCAGATTTAAAACATGGGCAAATGATCCATATAAACACCTGACCAAAAAAGTTATACAGAATGTAGGCATGTAAAAAGATGCTCAAAATTATGTTAATCACATTAAAACAATAAGAAGATATTACAACACAGCTAGTAGAATATCTAATATCCAAAACAGGGGAGCACACATCTTTACAGCCACGTAGAGCTTGTATGGGCTCATCAAACTGCTTACTGTGATGTCACAGAATTCTGACTCATGAGAAGACAAGATTTAGAATCAGAAGACATAGAGAACATATGCTTATTAACATGAAAGTCTTTTGCTCAGAACATGGGATCAGCATGTGGTATGCAATTCTTTTTCAAGTTAAAGTTTATGAAGTTGACCTTGCAATTTGTGTGTTGATAATATTGAAAACGATGATGGTCATAATGATAAATATCAACATTTCCATTCAATGAGTACACTACAAGTTGGAAGGATGTACTTCAATCAAAATGCTATGTTGAATTTGTAAATATATACAATGTTCTCTTTGTCAATTGCTTCTCAATTTTTTATAAAGGAAATGTATTAAGCATTTAAATGTATTCTTTTATTCAAACTTTTCAAATGACTCATCATAGTAGAATCTAGAATAAGAACATGTAAAAATATCTACCTTATCAAGTCCTTGTTATTAAAAATTATTTCTAACTGCTTAGAAGATAAAATACAAAAAGATGGAGAAAAGGACTCTACCTATGTGGTGGAGAGGGAGAGTCTTAGAGAGAGATTTAGAATTATATATTTTGTTTTATCAATTTAAAATAATGAGACTATCAAGTCAGAAGGGCAGAAAGTTCATGTCTTTGCAGAAGAATCCCTGACCTATTTGCATGCAGAATGGGGACCAAAGACCCTATCCCTGGCAGAGGGGGACACCCCCATAAAAAGGGAGAATTATAAAGCCGGGAAGAAGGAACAAAGAAAATCAGCTAGTTTACCTTTAAGCCAGCCATTGCTAAATTTCTTAGCTGAACAAATTTCTGGCCTTTCCTGAAACTCTGGCCATGGGGTATACAAAATAGCCCTGCTGAGCCTGTGAACACTCTGAGGAAAACTCTATGACCACAGAAGAGGCTGTGGCAAGACCTATCCAGGCGTCCTCAAACTACAGCCCGTGGGCCACATGCAGCCCACCTAGGACATTTATCTGGCCCACTGGGTGTTTTTGCTACTGGTGCCTGTCCTGCTTTGCAGCCGACTTGTCCCGGGGCCTGCACCTCTAACAGTCTGAGGAACAGTGAACTGGCCCCCTGTTTAAAAAGTTTGTGGTTTGTCTTACAAGGGTACAAGTGAATCTTTCTAAAAGTAGAGTATAAACGTCTTAACACAATAACTAAGAAAATTGACTAAAGTCTATGTTAACCAGTTTGATGAAAATATTTCAAATTATATATAAAAACACCACACTGTACCCCATAATTGCATTAATGTACACATCTATCATTTAATAAAAAATAAATAAATAAATAAAATAAAAAGTTGGAGGACCCCTGATAGGTCTTTTCCTGCCCATTAAATAGACAAAGCAAATACCTATTGTGGAGATTTGCATTTGGCTGTGGCAGAGACCAAGGGAACCCTGAGCTATGGGCAGGACAACTTATATGCCTTATCACGGAGGAAAATCCTCTGTGGTGGTGATGAGAGGAAAATGCCTCTCTCCCACTGATTCCTCAGGGGAGATTAACACCAGTGGCATTTTACTCCCCAGGGAACTAGTGGAGTTTATCACCATTCTAGGAATCTGTGTGTGTGACTCCAGACAGGAGATTGCCCACACACATTTCTCAAGTTTTGGACTTCGAAAGACTGCTCAAATATTAATAACAATAGGAGCTGATATGCTCACTCAGAGAAACTGCTGGTGTCTTTGTTCCCTCCTTCAGTTTACCACCTGGGCAAAGAGATTTGAATACAAGCTGAGTGAAACAGGGGCTTGGGGCCACTCTCTGGAGCCCACAAAATGGTGGTGGTCCCCTGAGCTTCCATCTTTGAAAATTCTGTTCTGTGTCTTGTGTCTCTCTCTTCATCATCATTCCTCACTTTATATTTCTTCAGTCGGTCATGCCAGTTCCACAGGACGTAGTAGACCCTGCCCCTGGGGTGGGACCCCAACACCATTTATATCTTATTCCTTTTAAAAATATATATTTTAAGTACTTGTGCATAAAATGATGCTTCACATTCTATGTCCTTAGAAAAATGCAAATTAAAACAGTAAGGAGAACTTACACACTTATTAGAATGGCCAAGTGCAGAATACTTATAGCCCCAATTGCTGGTGATGATGTGGAGTAACACAAACTTTCACTTATTGCTGGTTGAAATGTGAAATGCTGAGAGATGATACCCGAGAAAGATGCGGTCTAGGAGAACAGGTCTTCTCAAGGAGAGCAGGAGGATACACCTGCAGGGTTCTCTCCATAGTGACTCAGCTTTGGGGCATTTTTAGACTTAACTTCCTAGAACTTGGAAATTTCCACTTCTATGGGGGCTGGAATAGCATCTCCCACTTGATTCAAACTGGCCAATGAAAAAGGTACCCATGGGTTGGATCTTTTTAATTGGAGATAAAAAGGGAAGAACAAGCCAGTCAGGGAGCATGGCCATTTGGAAATCTTCTATGCAGTAAGCTCCCAGCCAGTGAATAAAGACCTTCCTCTTATAAACATGGTGTTTGGGTGCTTTCTCTCCTTTGGGCCTTGTCTTCCTGCAACAGTGGTACAGCTACTTTATAAAACAAAATTATGCCTACTCTTACCGTATAATCCAAAGTAGTGCTCTGAGTTTAAAACTCACACAAAAAACTGCACGTGGAAGTTTTAGATAAAGATGCTTTGTTTACTATATCATTTACATTTTATTTATTCCAAAAGTGAATTCTGTTTACATTCAGTCACGTTAATTAATATTTTAATTTACTTTATAAACCATGTGACTTTTAATTATAATAATAAAACATTATTTGTTCGTTCAATGGAATTTTATCTAGCATTTAGTGCGTGTGTAGAGTAAACTAGAAAAGTGTCCTACAGTAAAATGTTTGCATTCTGCTTGGCAGTGTATGTGGAAATGAACACGATAATAAAATGTAAAAGAATAAAACAAAATATTATTAGGTGAATGATTAGAAGGCATAAAATGTGGATGAGATAGTCACTCGAAGACTATCTGAGAAGATATAATCTGAGTTGAATCCTGAAGACCAATGAAGAAACTGCTGGACATATAAAGATATTTCTTCTGTACTATGCAGAAGAAAGAGGAAGTCTGTGGCCTTAAGGAGGTTCTTCTCATCTCATTTTGGTCTTTTTATATTAAAGTTTCTGGTTGTTTAAAATTACACTGAAGAGGTAAAGCATATATCTAACATTTAATTATAATTCTAATAGAATATTTAATTATTTAAAAAACCACATAGTTATAAAAGATGACATCAATTTATACATGAAATGCCAATAGACATTGTTCTATTTTTTCCTTTTTATTTCCCATGTTGTGAAAATCCAAACAATAGAGTTTTTGTTTGTTTCTTTGTCTGTTTCACTCTGTTGCCCAGGCTATACTGCTGTGACATCACTCTACCTCACAGCAACCTCAGACTCCTTGGTTCAAGTGATTCTCCTGCTCCACTGTCTGAGTAGCTAGAGGCACCTGCCACAATGCCTGGATAATTTTTGTTGTTGTTGTTGAGACAGAGTCTCACTCAGTTGCCCTGGGGTAACTGCCTTATTGTATAGCTCACAGCAACCTCAAACTCTTGGGCTTAAGTGATCCTCTTGCCTTAGCCTCCTGAGTGACTAGGACTACAGGCACCCACCACAACGTCCAGCTATTTTTAGAGACCAGTGTCTTGCTCTAACTCAGACTGGTTTCCACCTCCTGAGTTTAGGCAATCCACATCCCTTGGCCTCCCAGAGTGCTGGGATTATAGGCATGAGCTGCCACACCCAGCTGATTAGTACATTCTTAACATAGATATGTATAGCTTTGCCTATCTGCATCTATCTATAATATCTGTTTTATTCTTATGAATATATGACATTTGAAAAGGATTGAACATTTATATATAATGTGATTATTAGATTATAATAACAGTTAGAATTAAAAGTTTAAATATATCAAAATTAAAATACTAAAAACACTAAAATTGAAACATTTTTATCTTGAAAAGCTCCTTCATTATATTTAAAACGTGCCCAAACTCTATACCTCAACATTATTAGAACATTGTTATCCTTAAAATACACAATTATCGGAAAATAGATATTGATAATTTAAAATAGCATTTATAATAATTATATTTTATTTTTTTAAAATGTCAATTATATCTCAGAACATTTGATTTATTTTCTGTTTTATTCTTTCTGTACCTATGAATAAAATATTTAATACCATTAATATAAAACAAACTGAAGAATATAAATGTGATTTTCTAAAAAAATTTATTATAGTATGTACTCAGTTTTATTTTATATAAAGAGCATGGATAATTTATATTACTGAGAATATTGTCCCTTAATGTTGTAGTTTTTGTATTTTACTTTAGATATTGATATATTTTATATGAGCTCTCATTTTAGTGGATAAGTAAGTGCTTTTTGTGGTTGCATTGGTTTATCAATCCTTTTTCCTATTTATAAATTAAATAGCTTGAACATGAATCTTTTGAATAACAAAGACATTTTTAATAGGGTTTTAATTTCAGAGTGATAAAATATTCTATTTACTATCCTTTTGTTGATCATGTTTAAAGTCATATGAACAACAGGCTTTTGTGTGTTAGTATTAGAATATAATAGCAATTAAGACTTATTATTTTTATAATTGAACCTCATATTTATTTGTTATGTGAGAATTTAAATAGGATTTTGTATTTTATAATTTCTGCCTATAAAACAAAGAACCTTAATGAATTTTAAAAATAGAATCTTAATTAATACTTTTTGCAAGAGGATATGGAAATTAGCACAAACCGATTTTACTTTGAGGGAAAATAAGAACATTGGGAAACTTTGACAGATAAATATCCACAATTAGGTATTTTAAAAATTCGAAGACAAATACAGTTCAGCCTCTAGTAGTTGACCACCCTGGGGACTGTAATAAACTGATCAACATGTGCGGGTCATCAAGGAACTCGGCCTTCTGTTCTCATAGGTACAGGGGTGCATGTTCAGTCCATGAGAAATAGGTCAACTTTAAGGAGGGAGATGGTTAACTGTGGAAGTTTTGCTGTATATTTTGTTGAAGAGTGTAGGTAACAAAAAGTGCCTACAGTTCTTTACATATTGCAATATGTCATTTCCTTCCTTAAAGGAAATGAAGGAAATTATTGCAGGAAATTCTACATATCCTACATATACTGAAAGGGTAGCTGGCTAGGTTCTTACGAGGGACTCCTCCATGTGAAATTGCCTTTCCTACCACTAATTAACTATTCTCAGGTGGTACAGAGAGGAGCTTAGAGGACTTTTACTCCTCACCTAAAGTCACACAAATGTCAAAAAGAACAGAAGATTAAACAGAGATCTCACCCTAGAGCCTGGGATCCTAACCACTATATTTTATGTCCTCCCCTTGATACGGGTCCCTTCTTTGTAGAAAGGGACTGTCTACTGCTTGAGAACAGAAGTGATAAGAATCTTCAGTTATTTCATAAGCAGGTAAGGGGCAGCCAAACATGAAAACAGTTCCTCAATGAGGAGATAGTTAACTTATCAGGAAATTTAATGTGGCAATAGTAGACCACTGAGGTTGTGGAAGACATGAGTTATACTAACCAGAAATTTGCATTTTTATGGTGTGTGAGTTAAAAACAGAGGAGGCATCCAAAGTAAAGAAAGGTGTACAAGTGGCATTACAAAGATTAAAGATAGTGATGAAACAAGGAAGCACACAGTCATCAAAATCTTGGAAAGGCATAAAGGGAAAAATTAAGTTAGTAAAGTCAAGAAAGTTTAATTACAGAGATAAGCTTTATTATTGCATTTTTAAAAATTATATACATGTCTTCACTTATCTTTTATATAATAAACATGATTGGTTACTTGTTTTGTGTTATCTGAACAGTCTTAAATGTAAAGAAAAATAGAGCCTATGGAATAGAAAGTTCCCATCTCCATCTCCCATCCTCACATTACCCCCTTTTATCAACACCTTGCATTAGTATGGTACATTTAATGAATTGTTATTGGTACATCATAGTTTATAGCAAGTTTTCTCTTCGTTTTGTAAATTTCTATAGGTCTTGATGTTTAATGCCTTGTATCCTTATTAAAGTGTCATACAGGATTTATCCCCTTCAAAATCGTCTCTTAGAGAAGAAATTACTTGTCCTTGTTTTTTTAATTTTTTTAAAGTAGTAACCCTACAAATGGTAATTGATATTTACAACTGATGTAAGTCTATCTTTGAATAACAGTATATCACTGTGTGGTAGTAGACGCTTTCCAGTTCTTCTCTCTCAGCTTTTGTAACATTGCTGCCACAACGCAAAACACTGTTGCCATTATTACCTTGAACAGTGATCTTTTACATAAATTAAAATAACAAAAATGCACCTTTATTTTATCTTCATTTACTATTTTCTGTGGTGCACTTCATTTTTTGTGTAGATCCACCCATACAACCTGTATAGTTTCCCTTTTTCTGTGAAAAACTTCTAACATCTTGGAAGACAGACAGGTTCATTGGTAACTAATTTATCATTTTTTATTTGATTGAGACAGTCTATTTCTCTTCACTTTTTAAGGGTATTTTAGGTATAGAATTCTAGTGTTTTGTTTTGTTTTTTCTTTTTTGTTCTTACCCCTTCTCTGCCAACATCTTTTATTTCATTCCTCTCCCTTCCTGGTTTTTTGATGTGAAAGTCACTGTAATTGTATCCCTTGTTCCTATTTATCCATAGTTTAAGGTGTGTGTGTGTGTGTGTGTTGTTTGTTTTTGTTTTTCAGTCTGGTCTCTGTGTATTACAACTCTCTCACATCCAATCCAGTGTTTTTATATGGAATCCCATGTATGTGCTGGTAAAGTTTTTAGATCAAGTGTGGATGTATTCTACCAATGCATGATTAAATCACAGTTTTTAGTGTGCCCAAGTTTCTCACCTTAAAAGGTGTTTCGCTCTTAGCTCCTATCATTTCCCCTACTGGGAGACGAAATATCTAGTTTAGAGTTTACTAATTGCTCTTCCCATGTCAGAAATGACTCCACTAAAGAAGTTTGGGTGGAGAACCCAGTAAGACTTATTCCCAATAGATTTTAACTTCTAAGCTAGTCCACACTCATCCTCCAGCAATTTTTTAAAGTAACTAAGAATTCCCATTGATTTAATGGTTTCTGCTTCTAGTAAGTTGATCTCAGATATGATTCTCTCTATTCACTTATCTCTTCAGATTTTGGGGTAGTAGTTTTTGTTGTGCTGTAATGAACAAGTATATGCAAATTTGCCATCAAAGGCCAAGAAGCTGTGAGGTGGAGGAAAGAGGTTGGCAAATCTGCTTTTTCATGAAGAAATATTTAATAGGGATTTATGACAGAAGCAATTATGTCAGATAGCCACGAGATGGGGTATCACTCCACCTGCCCTCCAGAAAGCATACTTTACTTAGCAAGCTTTTAGGGTGAAGTTCATTTTCAGCTGATCGTATCCTGGACTTTCTTGCTGAGACTTATGACACCTGAGCAGTTAGAAAGGCATCTTTATGAGGAGTTATCTATGCTGCAGGCATTGTTTAAAGATCTTGCTGTAGAACATCTTTGGCATAATGGAATGTAAGTCTTATGACCATTTTGTTTCAAAATGGCATTACTCTTTCCAGGCAAGTGCTTTGTTTCTACACCTGTGAACTTAATTCTCAAATCTCTTATGGATCTGAAAAACAAAACAAAGTAAGTACCTGTGTGACTAATGTTGACAAAGAATCATCAAAGGTCTCTGTAACTTGGCTGAAGAATCACCTGAGGAGGAAGCCCTTAAAAATGTAAACACACGAACTTCAGGCCAGATCAATTAAGTATCTCTGAGGGTGATACTCAAACATCTATATTTTTAAACCTTCACGGATGACTTTTGAATATAGCCACGATTAGGCCTCAAGGTCTAGAGGTAGTAGCAGAAAGTATGAAACAAGGTTCTTTTATTCAATCATGCATTTAATGATTACATGTGAACTTGAGCAAGTTAGTGACGTTCTCATCTGAATTACAGAAATAATAATACATACCTTGTAGTTTTGTTATGATGTGTAAATGAATTAACATTAAGCAAAGATCTTGGAAAAGTTCTGAGCACATAAGAGGTACTATATATTTGCTCACTAAAATACTTATAATTATGATTATTATAGATTTTAATGATAATTGAACATTACTGATACTGGAAAAATTTTCTGTGTGCTCCACCCTAATTATATACTGTTCTGTTCCACCTGTGGAGGTAACTATTCTTTTAAATTTTTGTTTAGGGTGGCTCCTATGGCTCAGTGAGTAGGGCACTGGCACCATGCACCAACAATGGCAGGTTCCAACCTGGCCCTGGCCAAACTGCAACAAAAATTAGCTGGGCATTGTGGCAGGTGCCTGTAGTTCCAGCCACTTGGGAGGCTGAGACAAGAGAATTGCCTAAGCCCAAGAGCTGGAGGTTGCTGTGAGCTGTGACACTACAGTACTCTACTGAGGGTGACAGAGTGAGACTCTGTCTCTAAAAAATAAAATAAAATAAAATAAATTTTTGTTTACTATTGTCTTTCTTGTAATTTTTTTCACTTTCCCTTATTGTTACACTACATTCATACACTTAAATGATAAATTACTTTATTTTTCTGCTTTAGAAGGTTAGGAAAATAAAGTCATTCTATAAACTTTTTTCAATAGTTCTTGAATACATAACGTATTGTATTTCAGATATTTACTTATGTTCTCACAAAAACCTTATTCTTCCTTTAACATTCTACAATGTCCTATTTCATTAACACATGGCATTGTATCCATTTTACTGTAGATGGACTTTTAGTTTTAGTTATTTTTTTGTTGTTATAGAGAACAACAGTGCCAGACACAGTCTTGAACACAAATCACCATGGTTGTTCCTAAGATTTTCGTTAGAGGTTATCCTAAGAGTGGAATACTTGATTCACAGGTTATATACATAGTTGATTTTACTAGGCAATGCCAAATTGTTTAATTAATTATTTTTACTAAATGTCACATTAATATGTGTAGATAAATGTAAGCATTGTTCTGCGTTCTTGTCATCTTGACTTTATACATTTTTGAAATTTATGTTATATAAATGGGTGTGGATTTTTTTAAGTGTCTATTGAAGTATTTTGCCCATTTCGTTATTAAGGTATTTCTCTTTTTTTTTCTTCATGGGGTTAAAAAAATGTTGAACATCAATTATCTTCAATTATTTCTGTCTTAAATAGCTACTCCCAGTTCATGGCTTGCAATTTCACTCTTCTACAATGCGTATTTATGTCTACGAAAGAAGTTTTTAAACTTTAATTCATTAAGACTTATCAAATTTTTCCTTAATTTTTTTGCATATAGTAGGAAGTAGTAGTCTTGTTTCATTTCCTTTTCCCATAAAACTAAACATTCCATCATATAAAAAATAGTCCACCAATTTCCTTGCCAGTCCAGTAACACACACTGTGATAAATCAAGTTTCCTTATATGTGTAGATTCTTTTCTTACCTGGAATCTTTATTCTGTTAATTAATCTATCTCTGCACCAATACCAACTGCCTGTATTTACTGTCTTGATATTTGATATAAAAATATCCTCCCTCTTTGTCTCTGCTTATTCTTTCTATTTCTTTAAACTGTTCTTGGTGAAAACTAGTGTGTCTTAACAGAGAGTGGTTCCATTAAATGCTTGCCTATGGAATGGAGAAATGAACATTTAGAAATTTAGAACTTTTATCACAGTACTGAATTTATTAAAAAAAAGTGGTTCCATAATTATTCTTGCCTTAACATTTGCTTCTAGGCTTTTCCCCTTCAGGGTAAATTCAAATAACTTTCATAATTTGCTCACTCTTGTCTAATTTTTAATTTGTCAATATTGCTTACATCAGCTTTTCACAACAGTCTTGCTATTCTAAAAATGTGTGTGTGTGTATATATATATATAATTTCTCTCTATGTGTGTGTGTGTATATATATATATATCTCCTCAAGTTCCTTTCTGTCATTTATACAAAAAATTTAAAGTAACTGAGTAATATATATTTAGTGATACTTTCTCAAGCAACATTTAGAGGGAACAACTTTTCCTATACATTGAAAAAGATACTTGGTAATTCCTCAGTGAAGTTGATTAATTGTAACTTTATGATATCTGTCAAAATAATGCCAGCATTATTTTATTTTTTTTCCTAAAAGTACATATATTTGTTTGAGCAGGATGAATATATTTACTGAATAGAAAAAAATGGCCAAACTAAAAAAAAAAGAAAAAAAAGTCTGGAAATGAAGATGGCTGACAAGAGGCACTTAACAGACTTCCTCTGCAAAGAATAAACAAGACAGTGAGTAGATAACCGCACATTATATAAAACATCTAAGGGACAGCACTGGAATGCAGCAGGGAAGTGAATGGGACCCTCGGAGGCAAGGAAACTTGAGATGGCAGCATAGATAGGGTAGCAAAGCTACCAGTCAGTCAGGACTGACTCAGAGCCAAGAATGATTCCTTCTTGTGGGGTAAAGGTAAGTGAGAGATCACCAATAGTCTATATTTCCACCAGACACCTGAAATCCTAGCTACAGGGGAGCTCACCAGTTCTCACAGGCACTGAGCCATGTAAGGAAACTGCCTGATGTCCATGTGACTTCAGTATACTGAGAAAGAATTCACACAGGATCCTATCTACTTCTTGGAACCCAAGATACTGCAACATGATGGCATTTTGAGAGTGAAGGCAACATCAGACAATAACCCCGCTGCATGTCTATAGGCTGAGGCTACACAGATATCCCTCCACATCTACTCAGAGGACTGCAAGATCACAGAAGTTGAATGCATTGCTGTGGCTGTGCTCCCAGCACTCAAGGCCATTCATCATCCTATATGCAAGGGAGTAATAGGTGGTAAAACACATCAGGAAGGCTGCCTCTAGTATATAAAGAGCTAAAGCATATAACCCCAGAATCTGACATTTACCTGCCTAGGATTTCTTGCCCCAACAACAGCTTTGCCATTTCCAAAAGCAGTTTCACTACGCCCTCATTTTTGCTGCCCAAGGACTTGAAATATGACACACTCAGGCCATCATGGCCATTCCTGATATCTGCACACCCTTTTCAGAGTACTTAGCAATGGCCAAACCAAGGCCCACTGCTATCACTATTGGCACCTGGGCTACCTGGGATACCAAGAGCTGGTCCACCTGAGCCCCAGCACTGCCAAAGTTAGTGTTAACCTGTGCCATCCAGGGGTCTAGGGACTCTCCCACCTAATGCCTATGTGCCCAGAGAAGCCTCACCACAACCAGCTAAGAACTACAGCCTATACCAGTAAGAAACATGTATATATTGCTGATGTTGACTATAATAGAAGAAATCATACAAAGACACTATTATGACGTACACTCAAATTGATGTGAGCTGACCTCCTGGGAGGCAAGGACCTCTAGTATTGAGGAACTGCATTTGAGTCAAGGAGCAAATGCAACCTGGCCCCAGCTGTTTCCTGTTATGGCTCGTTCCTGAACCAGATTAGAATGGAACCATGGCCTTGGTCAGTACAGACTGTTGAGAATGCTATTTTGCTCTTAGGCTATTTATTTATTTATTTATTTGGCCGGGGCTGGGTTTGAACCCACCACCTCTGGCATATGGGGTCAGTGCCCTACACCTTTGAGCCACAGGCACCACCCCCTCTTAGGCTGTTTTTAATGAAGATATGCAATTATGACAAAATCATGCCTTCAAGCTACTATATATAAAAGCTGGGCAATAAAGCTGATGTTGCCTTTCCAATTGAGGAAAGGTCCTCCTGATCCCACTATTTTCTGTCTCTCTTTTCCATCCTGTGCCAGTCTACTCCCAGGTTTTCCTAATAACTTTGGTAGGCTTGTTACCGGCACAAACCAAAGCCACAAGTCAAAGCCAAAATACTCTACTGATCTAACATTAGGGATACATGTGCAGGAAAAAGTATTTTCCTATGGGAACTACTCCATAAAATTGGAAGAAGTAATTGTTACACCAGATGTGCACCCATCCATGTAAAAATACAAGAAACATGAAAAAAAAAAAAAAAGCAAAGAAACAGGACACCACCAAAGGAACATAACAATTCTCCAGCAATAGACAACAAAGAAAAAAAAATGTTGGTTCAGGAACAGTGGTTAGGGCCTGTAATCCTTGCACTCTGGGAGGCTGAGGCAGGCAAATTGCCTAGGCTAACAGGTTCGAGACCAGCCTGAGCCAGAGTGAGACTCCGTCTCTAAAAATAGCTGGGTGTTGGGGCGGTCACCTGTAGTCCCACCTACTCAGGAGGCTGAGGCAAGAGCATTGGTGGAACTCAAGAGTTTGAGGTTGATGGGAGCCATGATTCTACTGAGGATGACAAAATGAGACTCTGTCTCGAAAAAAAAGTCTATGAAATGCCTGAAAAGGAATTTAAAAAATCTCAAGGAAAGTCAGCAAGAAACAAGAACACAGATAGTCAGTACAAAGAAATTAGGAAAACATTTTATGATCTGATTGAGAGGTTTGGCAGAAAGCTATCATTTAAAAAGCCCAAACATACCTTCAAAATGAAGAATTCAATGAGTGAAATAAAAAATACAACTGAGAGTTTTAACAATAGACTAGGTAAAGCATAAAAAGAAATTTCTAAACTCTAAGAGAGGCCTTTTCAAATAATCCAGTCAGACACACAGTAATAATAAATAATAATGATAATGATGATAATAATAATGAAGGAGTCCTATGGGATGCCATTAAGCAAATAAATATTTGAATTTTGTAAGATACAGAAGGAGAAGAGAAGGGAAGAACCTTAAAAAATCTATTTAATGACATAATAACTGAAAACCTTTTAAGTCTTAAATGATAAATAGACTTACATATGCAAGAAGTTTAAAGATCCTCCAATTATATTAAACTCTAAAAGATCCTCTCCAAGGTATATTATAGTCAATCTTTCAAGTGACAAAGAGAATTCTAAAAACAGCAAAAGAAAAGGATCAAAGGAATCTTCATGAATTAACAGCAGATTTCTCAGCAAAAGCAGAACAGGAAACAAAGGGATTGCATATATAAAGTGATGGAGGAAAAATATTATTAGCCGAAAATACTAAACCCAGCAAAGCTATCCTTCAGAAATAAAGGAGAAATAATTTTTCCTGGATAATCAAAAGCTGAAGGAATTAATCTCAACTAGACTAGCTACAAAAAATGCTTAAAGGAGCCCTACATCTGGAAGTTAAAGCGTGACATCTAGATTATGCAAACATAGCAACATATAATACTCCCTGGTGGAGCAGATACACATGTGAGAAAGATAAAGGAATTATAAGTCATCACTACAGACAATCAACAAATGGGCTAAATGGATTCAAACCAATATCCAACTACATGTTGCTTACAAGAAAGTCACTTCTGTAGAGACATTAGTGGACCAAAAGTGAAAAAATGAGAAAATATATTCTATACAAACAGAAACCCAGAGCCTTCAGGAGTAGTCATACTTACATAAGACAAAATTGACTCTAAGTCAAAAAATAAAAAGAAGCAAAGGTCATGACATAATGATAAAGGAATCATTCAGGAATAAAATATTATTTTATAAACACACACACATATATATAATATACATACATATGCCCAACAACACAACACCAGATATATAATAAATATTGGAGCTAAAGACAGAGATAGATTATTTTATAATAATATTTGAGAATTTCAACATTTCACTTTCAGCATTGGACAAATCATTGGGACAGAAAATCAAAAAAGAAACATCAGACTTAAACTAGACTAAAGACCAAATTAACCAAACAGACATTTATTGAACATTCCATCCAACAGTGGCCAAACACATTCTTCTCATCAGCACATGCAACATTCTCTGCAATAAACCAAATGTACACAACAATACCCAAAACCCCTCACCAAATATGAAAGAATTGAAATCATATTATATATGTTTATAAACATAATGGAGTAAAACTAGAAATCAGTAACAAGAACTCTGAAAACTGAACAAAAACATGGAAATGAAATTACATATTCCTGGCTCAGTGCCTGTGGCTCAAACAGCTAAGGCGCCAGCCACATACACCTGAGCCGGTGGGTTTGAATCCAGCCTGGGCCCGTCAAACAACAATGATGGCTGCAACCAAAAAATAGCCAGGCATTGTGGTGGGGGCCTGTAATCCCAGCTACTTGGGAGGTCAAGGCAGGAGACTTGCTTGAGCCCAGGAGTTGGAGGTTGCAGTGAGCTATGACGCCACAGCACTCTACCCAGGGTGACAGCTTGAGGCTCTGTCTCAAAAAAAATACTCCTGAGTGAATCATGGGTCAATGAAGATATTAAGAAGGAAATAAAAACTTTGTTGAAACAAATGAAAATTGAAACACAACATACTGAAACCTGTGGGATACCTATGGGTCTGGCAAAATGAGATATACAATACAAAAGAAATGTTGAGGTTAATATGAAAATATGGAAATTTTGCTTACCAAAGGTAAGTTTGTAGGCTTTAAGATACTATAGAACATACATAATTTTGCACAAAGTTTTAGAAATGTATTCTATAGTATTTCAAACTAAATAAAGACTAGCATCTTTAGTTGCTGAAATACCATACACTGTTATTTCATGTGCTTTGATGATACTTGGTTATTACCTTTTATTTTATGAGTACTATTCTCTTACCTGCACTGCTTGGTTTATGTTATTCTCTACAGAAGAGACAACTCATTTTCTACTGTGATTTTAATTTGTACAGATGCCCTTGGTATAATTGGGGTATATCTTGTGGTATATGCTACCCACAGCTTTCATAAGCTTCAGGAATGTCCATAACCCCATTTCTCCCTACATATTAATATTGTCAACTAATAAAGACATGGGAAGAAAAGTGGTGCATCAAAGGGACATTTCTGATCTTCACCCAAACCATCAGTTGTCCACAATTACTCCTCATCTTTTCGCTCCATACGTATACAGTATTTGCTGCTTTTGAAGTTGAAAAGTTGCGCGCTGTAAGAAGTCAGCATTTGTGTGTTAATTTTTTAATCAAACCATTTCACATGCTTAGAAGGCAGTAATTTGAAAGCAACACATTTAATTGGTAGAAGTTTGACTTTATTAAATATAATTTTTTTCTAAGTGCTTAAAGATGCACACTAACAGTTTAAGACAAGGCTGGATCACTGTAGACTATAAAGTTAATACAATAAAACCACTAAGTTGATATAAATTATGACGTAGATTCTAAACATAGTATGAGGAAGAAAACTTTTGTTGAAACTCAGAAGAAGAGAGAAATAGAAATCAGAAAACAATTGTCCCTGGCTGCTTTTTCATATCAAAAGCCCAGTGAGATGGACATAGACACTTAGGGTGGCATGGAGGAATCTGACCAAATGGTGCTTGGTGCTTTGTTATTCTCACAAATGCTACAGATAAAATCTCTTAGATAATCAATTCATTATTTGGAGTACCATATCTAGTGTAACTCAGCAATGTTAGAGTATCAAAAGAAGGGTAACTAAGAATATTGAATGAAGAAATGAATGACTAAAGATGAATTTAAAGAGTTCTTATAAAAATATTGAGTTTCCAGAGTGGTAAATGAAGGACTAGTTGCTAGTTTGTTACCCTAGTTATTATGAGAAATGAGAATAATTTCAACTAGGGTTAGATAAAGAAATTTAAGAGATAAGAGTTATTGTACAGATAGAATTTAAAAGGCAAAGTAATGAAACTGTTGTGCACTATGAAGAGAGTAAATGAATATGATAAATCACATCAAAGTTTTCAGTCAGAGAAACTGAGTGGCTGGGGGTAAATGTGTCAAGATGGAGTCATAAAACTACCATAGTTCATACCACTAAATATCTCAATCCAATAACTGATGTCTTTGCTTTATTCTCTTGCTTATCCAGCTACCTCCTAGTGATAATTTTTCTTCCCATGTTGGCTGTGTATAGGGAATATAAATTAATGGTTAGACAAACACAGAAGTCTCACCTACTGCCTGCAATATGTCTTACTGTAAATTAATTAATTGTCTCTCTGGATTACATACTTTGTGTTTTGTGAGTTTTAGTCAGAGAATGTTATGTTTTAAAATTCTAATTAGCAGTGTGAAGTGACAAGTCTTGTATTTTGGACTCCTCACATACTATAGAAAATTTAGCAATGTAAAAGGTACATTTAAGGACTGATCACTGAGAGTATAAGCCCTCTAAGACCATTCTCTTCTAAATCAAATTTCTAAATACATCTACCTTCAATATAGTATGTAAGAAACACGAAATTAGTATTTGTAGTCAACAAATATGTTTAACATGACTTTATGGAAATTAATGCAGGGTGCACCAAAATTCCATAAAAAATCCATACCATTTGGAAAGGAAAATTAAAATTAAGGTGAATTCCCACAAGAACCATAAATTGTTGATGAAATATTTCACTCTTTTATCCACCAGAGAATTGATTGTCTTATATCCAAATTCACAATTTCTCTTCCTTCTCTCCATCATTTCCTGGTTCTGAAACAATTCTGGATGAACCATTTTGCCAGTAAGTTCTCTTCTTAATCTCTGAGGGCACTGAAGTTTTTCCAGAGATGATTGTTTGTCCAAGCATATTAAAAGATTTGCTCTTCAGGAGATTCCCATTATGTGTTATTTTGAAAACTGACTAAAGCTCCATTGCTCCAGTAAAGCAGAAAACATTTGTCACTCAACCATGGAAATCCCTTATCTCCAGTTTCCTGTTTATAGTTAAAAAAAAAATCATGGTGCCAGTGAAACTGTTCCTTAAGCAACCCTATTGAGCCTACTTCAATTTTCTACTAAAACTAGAAAGAAGAAAGGAAGACATATTTTCATTTTGAGATAAACTTCTGTCATGGAAATTTATTAGAGATCGAAAAGGGTACTGTCATTTCTTTAAAAATGTTTGTCCTACAGAGTATAACTTCTAATATTTTTAATACACAGTATAATTTCTGATACACTGTAAGGTTTATATTCAAGCTATGCTTTGAGGTACTGTAATTAGCAACATGCACCCGAAATAGTCTCATTAATATTTACGAGGCTAAGTGGGAGTTTATAATTTCCAATATTAATAGAATGTCATAACTAAGGCATCATTGATGATATTATTAGTCATTAGCATATGTAGATTGAATAGAAATATTGTATAGGCATTCATGTAGTACCATAAATACTATATAAGAATGTGATAACCCTTGTCCTTATCACACTGCAGTGGTGCCTGAGGCCAAGGACCTCATTCAATCTTGTATCTCACTACTAAGATGAAGGATTCACATTTTTACATGACTAGAGATGTACAGGCTATTTCAAACATTGCCCAAAATATTACTATACATAGGTAAAATGGGAAATTATAGCTAAATGTACTTTTATTTACAAAATATCAATTACAAAATTTTACAAAGTGGTAGATAAAATTTTACGAATATTTTGTAAAATTTAGCATTGAATATTTTATAAGTTACATTTACCTGAAATTTCCCATTTTCTCTCTATATAGTGACTTAATGGGCAAACTTTGGGACATCTGTAAGTAAATCATATAACAAAAGTAGTTAACTATTTACTTTGGTTGCTGAAAAGGTTTTTTTATGTGGCAGAATTTGTCTTAGATTTACATTCATCATATCAAGTAGGTAGTGAGACTATGAGCATGGGAGATACATGCCCTCATCTTACAAATTTGGAGACTAAAAAGATTAAGTAAGGACATAGGAAATAAGATGCCACTTTCTCAATGCATACCCAGCATCAGACTTTATATTAGATCAGAGCTTCGCTCATGTTTGAGAGCATATTAATCACCATGTATTACATTAAACTGCAGATTCTCATTGCATAGGCATGAGCTCTGACCCCAAACCCTCTTGAGTGGGGAGCTAGCGCTGCTTCTCATCTAGCAGCAAGAGATAGACAATGTTTTAGTACTAATACAATATATGCAGTTAACTTTTAAAAAGTAAAATTATTCATATCTTATAAATGCTATAATATTGATAACTTTCAATAAAAAACAGGAAAATGGCTAAGAATGAAAAGTTCTTTTGCTCATGGCAAGTATACATTAGTGGAAAATTGTATGAATTCTCTACATCATCATGGTAGACATGTCTATTTCAACTATTTTTCTTTCTTTCAGAGTAACAACGAGAGATTTTATTTAGGAAGAACAAAGAGAAAGTTTAGGACACTTCCAGAGAGAGTTGGAAGTAGGTTCCTCTCATGAAGGAGAAAAGGTGAGAAAGACGACATGCAAAGGTAGAAAGCAAAAGTAACCTGAGCAAGTTTGAGGGTAACAAAGAGAGACTTTATTGGGGAAGAACAAAGAGAAAGTTTAGCATACTTCCAGAGAGAGTTGGAACTGGGTACCTCTTATGGAGGAGAAAAGGTGACAGAGACCCTGTTTGAACTTTTAAATGATAATTTTGAGTTGATTGCTAAGTTCTTTTCACCTTTGTTCAATTTTGATGCCTCCAGATGCAAACTACATTTTTTTGTCACTCCTAGTTGACAACGACTTTTACATATTTCATCAGTTATTTTGTAATAGAATATGAGATTTAAGACTTCCATTTATTAACTGCTATAATAGCAGGTTAATTTGCTTTTCACGTAGATGTCAAGAATAGGTTCATAATTTTTTTTCTATATATCCCTGCTCTGACATGCTACCATTTACTAATTTATGAAGAAAACTATTAATTTTATAATTCTAAAGATATAGGTATATAAACTAAGAAGATCACTATCCACCATATATTCAGTTAGTCACAATTTGAATATTTACTTCAATTCTATAAGGAATGTGTAAAATATTTACCTTATACCAGGTAACATGTTAGGAACTGTTGATAACTTTAATGTTTGAATGTTTTTAAACAACTTACAGGATGATAGAGCATACAATAAATTAAACAATATAATAGGAAATATTAGACATATTTAGAGATACAATAAGACTGAGTAAATAAATATAATAATAGCAAGCTCAATATTGAAAATATATCTTATCTGGTATATGTAGGAGACGCCAACATCCGAGCAAGATGATCTGCAGCTGAGGTGTGGACCTCAGGCCCTTCCTCCACAGGAGTTCCTTGTGGGAGGAGCCCATGCCCTCAGCATGTAGTCATTATTAATTACTCCCCTCACCTGTGTTGTTCTGGCTCAATAAAAGGCTGGTGCGGAGGTTGCTCGGGGCTACCCAGAAAGTAAGGGCTAGCCGGCCTTCCACAAGCTTGTACTTCTAATCCGCTTCTTGCTTCTCGCCTGGTTCCTTCCTGAGCTAACCGAGACCAGGGCCACAGGAGCCCGACGGGTCACAACAGGTATATAAAGTAGGAATTAGTTACAAAGAGGTAGAGACTATTTTGTAATAAAGTGAAGAAGTGAAAAGTAAATTTTCAGTACTTCAATACATGAGTGTTGAGTTAGATATTGAGAATGGACACTGCAAAAGGAATGAGCTAAATAAAATGAAGAATCAGGAAGTGAAAAAATGGTTCAGAGAAGATCAAAAACCAAAACATGGTTAATGGTGTTATCCATTGTTTTGGCATGTTAGAACGGTGGTGGAAGATACAGCATCAGAGAATAGTTATATAAAATTTTGAGGGCTGTTGCATGTAAGGTATATAAGAAAAATCATGTCTTCATTATTTTTCTTGACATATTAATAATATCTCTATTACAATTCATTAGATGATTCTTATTGACAAAATTGTTTACTCCATTTCCTTAATAAGTAATTGATATATGTAAAATAAATGTCATTTTGATTTTCATAGCTAAAGCCATGTCTATATGTAACTGGGTTTATCTGTAGGTTCTCTATTCTATTCTACAGATGTGTGTGTGTGCGCCAGTACCATGTTGTCTTGATCACTATAGACTTGTAGTATATCCTGAAATCAAGTAACATGATGCCTCCAGATTTTTTATTTGTTAGATTGCATTGGCTATTCTTTTCTGATTTCATATGAAATTAAGCACTATTTTTTTTTTCAAATTCTTCCAAGTATAACATTGTTACTTTAATAGGGATTGAATTAAATCTGCAGATAACTTTGGGTAGTATACACATTTTAACAATGTTGATTCTTCCCAACCATGAGCAATAGTATGTTCTTCCATTTATTAATGTCGTCTGCTATACCTTTTCTCAGGGTTTAATAGTTCTGTCTTTAAAAATCCTTTATGTCCTTTTATTTTAGGTATATACCCAGGTATTTCATTTTCTCTGAAGCTACTGTGATGGTTATTTTGTCTTTGATTTGATCCTCAGCTTGGCTGTTATTGGAGTATATGATTTGTGAACATTGATTTTGCATCCTGAGACATTACTGTGTTCCTTGATCACTTGCAGGAGTCTTCTGGTTGAGTCCCTGGGGTTTCTAAGTATAAGACAGTATCATCTGCAAAGAGGAAGAGATTAACCTCCTCTAATCCATCTGAATACTATTGATATTCTTCTCTCCTTCTCTCACTTGGTTATATTAGCCAGAACTTCCAGCACTATGTTGGATAGCAGTGGCAAAAGTGGAATCCTTGTCTGGTTCCAGTTCAAAGTGGAAATGCTTTAAGTTTTACTCTGTTTAATAAAATATCAGAATCTCACAAAGGGCTGATAACTAGAATAAACAGAGACCTCAAAGTAATCAATAAGAAAAGAGCAAACAATGCCATTTTTAAGTAGGGAAGAGGTATGAACAAAACTTTCTCTGAAGAAGACAGATGAGTGGCCAATGGACACATGAAAAAATGCTCATCATTCCTAAACATCAGAGAAACCCTTGCGCCCGATCTCGTCTGATTTCAGAAGCTAAGCAGGGTGGGGCCTGGTTAGTACTTGGATGGGAGAAATGCAAATCAAAACCACACTGAGATATCATATAACCCCAGTGAGAAAAACCTAAAGTTGCAGATGCTGTCATGATGTGGAAAAAGGGAATACTTTTCCACTGGTGATGGGATTGAAAATTAATACAGCCTCTTTGGGAGGAAGTGTGGAGAATCCTCAAATGGCTAAAATTAAGCCATCCATTTGATCATGCAATCTCATTACTTAGTATCTATCTAGAAGAAGAAAAAAACATTTTTCCCTAGGTATATTTGCACCAGAATGTTCATTGCAGCTCAATTCACAATTGCCAAGATGTGAAATAAACTCATTTACCAGTGAGCTCATGAATGGATTAAGAACCTGTGGTATATGTATACCATGGAGTACTATTTAGCTGTAAAAAAAAAGATGGAGACTTTACATCTTTTGTATTTGCCTGGATGGAGTTGAAGAACATCATTCTTACTAAAGTATCACAAGAACAGAAAAAATTGTCCATTGTATTCAATATTAATATGAAACCAGTAGCTAAACAACTATACCCCCACATGAGAGAAAAACAAAACTAAATTCAAGTAGGGGGAGGAGGTCAGGAGAAAAGGGAGAGGAGAAGAGGAAGGGGAATTGGTAAGCTCTCATGCAATGGGTACAATTTAAGAGTATACAGCACACCCCCCTGGGTGAAAGGCTCAAGTGCAACTCGAACTTTACCTAACAAATGCAAATAATGTAACCTGTTCATTTGTATTTTCATATCAATCTGAAATTTAACAAATCATTTATTAAATGGTTTTCTGAATTAAAAATACAATGTCAGCATTTATATGATAAGTGCATATTAGATTTGTTTCCTGAAGAAATTACTTAAGTTTATTTATTACAGACATTTTCATTCAATTTCCCACAGGACTGGGACATGATTATGCAATATGTCATCTTTTAAAATAAATTGTTTTGTAAAAATCTTGTGTAGAATAATATAATATAGTACTTTAATACCAATGTGCATTTTCAATAGAAACTAAAAGTACTGAAAGAAAGTTTTTACTTTAAATTCTGGGAATTAAAATCAAAGTTATCAATAGAGCATGTTGTTGCCATTATGCTAACTTGTTGGATAATCCTACATATGTTTAGTTATTTATTTTTTACATATTTTAATTATGATGTTTTACTTATATCCAATTTTATTTCTTTAAGTAGACTTTCTTTAAGCCATGACATGAGTTAAAACATGGCTGGAGTGAGAAAATTAAAATAACAGTGTGAAAAAGAAGAGATGTGAATAAGTTTAAATTATTAAATGGCTTCAAATGTACTAAATATTCCTTCATGAATTTATCATTTGAAAGACAAAGAAAAAGAGAAATCTTAGCAGTCAGATATTTCAGAATGATATGACATTGAAAACAACTATGACGCAATAACAGAATCTGTTTTTTTTGAAAAAGTATATTATTTTGGGTAATAAGGTATAATTGGAGTTTTCTCAAAGTTTTCTGTAAAGAAAATACTGCACACCACACTTATAAAAACAATATGTCATGGTCAATAAGTTGTAACCTAAGTACCCACTGTCTTCTTTTTAACTGGTTTAATGTAGAAACATATATTAATTTTAAAAAAGGAAAGGGAGCAAATAATGCATCCTTCATGTAATCATTTCTAAAAATTATTACTGTTAACTGAAAATTTGGTAAATATTAACTGGTCATAAGCTTGCTGATGTTTCAAAATTTCAGAACGTATGCCTACTTTTTGTTGCTAATTAGAGAGAGAAGGTGAGGAAGACAGAAGAAGGAGATGAAGGAGGAGGAAGAAGGAAAAGAAGAGAAGGAGAAGTAGGGGGAGAGGAGGAGGAAAAAGCAAAAGGAGAAGGAAGGGTGAGGAGGAGGAGAAAAAGGAAGACATATGAAAGGAAGAAATTTTCTCTTTGAATTCACCATTAAACCTAATATTTTATATGTTTGGGTCATGGGTATCAAATTTGTAAGAAATAATTAAATAAACATTCTACATTACTCTGGTTTTGTCCTTATTGAGATGAAGAAAGGTTTGGGTTATCTGGTCCAAAACCTACTCTTGACTTTAATTTCTACTTCTACCCTTCCTGTTCACTGGGTTTTACCAGGAATGTTTTTCTCACCACTTACAACACTCCTCTCTTAAACACTTCTCAAGTTCACATTACCAATTCTTTCAAGTCTCTACTTGTGTGCCAATAGCTTAGAGAGATTTTCTATAACCTGTCTGTCTTTGCTTTCTTTACACAATTTACACTGTTAAAATATTCTCATGGCTCTTATGTCTGATAAGGTATTATAAATGTACTTGTTTATTTCTATCTTCCCATCAGAATATTAAACTCCTTTTGGTGCCAGTGTATTACATTTTTTTCTCATCATTCTATCCTAGAAATACCTAGAGGAATGTCAGGGAAATTATAAGCACTCAATAAATCTTTGTTGAATGAATAAACACATTTATATAGGAAGTGCTCAGCCAGGTATTTTGACTTTTTCAAGTATATGTGAAATGTGGTGATAATTCATACAGTAAGAATTAGAAAAACATTTAAAAGCAGAAATGGTCATTTTAATACAAAGAAACTGGGAAAAATGTATTGTTAATTTAGACTTTTGCTACCCATTGGTCTTATCCTTTCTTCAAACCATGCTGTGATTATTTTCTCTGTTAAGGACATTATCTCTGACCTCATTGTCTATACTACAAATAGCTCTGAAATCCTAGTCATTTTTGAGAATTTCACTTCCTCTTGAAATCATTGTCTTGCATATTTGTGTCCTAAAACGCTGTTATGAAAAGCATCTCATTCATAGGTTAAAATATTAAATACAAAAAGATGACAATAAAAAGTGAACATCCTCCATTCTTGATCCCTGCTCCCATTGTTTACATCAAATCGCAACATGTCATTTATTTCATATTCTCAAAGAAAAATTTTATTCCACTTGGAATTATTTGTCTCTTCTTATTTATTTACCTATTAAAAACAAATAGAGGCTAACCATTTGGTTTAGTTATTTTCTGGAATGTCTTGGAAATCCTTCTATCTCTAACATACACATTAATCTCATACTTTTCAAAAGCTGAATATAATTTTATTGTATGAATACCCCATGACATATACAGGCATAGGTTCCTATATTGATAAACCATAATGAAATTTATCTTTCTTGTTTTTATGGCAGTATGATTTTTTTGTGAAATGAATAGGCTAGTTAACTAGTAATTATAAGTATGCACAAGGTATTAATGTTATATTCAGGAAAGAAATTCTTGAATTTGTTTTGAGAAATAGTGCCAAAAAGGGCTTGGACCAATTTACATTTCCATCAAATTCACATGAGACTTATCCTACAAGTCTTTGCATTATACATTTCAACCTCTACAATTCAATAAATAGGAAGGAAATCTTATTACTTAATTTTTTGTTTCTGTATGAATGAAGTAATCATATGATAAGCAGATATATGCTACTTACATATTTCTGATGAAATATGAGTATTGGAGTGCTGATTAATTATTTGTTAAGGATTAAACAAGTTTTCTATTTATTTTTCATATATGCCTCTAGTCTTTGATAAAAATAATTTTGTATTTGTATCACACATATTGTTTTGCTTTTTTCTCTTTTCTTGCTCTTTTCCTTTTATTTAATTTTTTAATTTTTTAAAAAATAATAGCTTTATACATTAATTAAATTATGGGGTACAATGTGCTGGTTTTATATGCAATTTGAAATACTTTCATCAAACTGGTTAACATAGCCTTCACTGCATTTTCTTGGTTATTGTGTTAAGACATTTATATTCTACACTCAGTAGACTTGTACCCTTGTAAAATACACCATAGGTATTGGTCCCACAAATTACCCTCTTTCCACTCATCCTCCCACCTCTCCTTTCCCCCTGTCCTCTTTCCCCTTAATCTTGGGCTGTAGTTGGGTTATAACATTCATATGGAAGTGTGGGTGCTTATAAATTGGTTTCATAGTAGGGATAAGTACGTTATATACTTTTTCTTCCACTCTTGAGATACTTTGCTAAGAAGAATATGTTCTAGCTCCATCCATGTAAATATAAAAGAGGTAAGTCTCCATCCTTTTTTAAGGCTGCATAATATTCTATAGTGTATATATACCACAATTTATTAATCCATTCATGGGTTGATGGGAACTTGGGCTTCTTCCATGACTTAGCAATTATGAATTGGGCTGCAATAAACATTCTGGTGCAAATCTCTTTGTTATAAAGTGATTTTTGGTCTTCTGGATTTATACCTAGTAGAAAAATTGCAGGATTGGGGTGGCACCTGTGGCTCAAAAGAATAGGGCACCAGCCCCATATACTAGAGGTGGTGGTTCAAACCCAGCCCTGGCCAAAAACTGCAAAAACTGCAAAAAAAAAAAAAAAAGGAAATTGCAGGATTGAATGGCAGGTCTATTTTTATGTCCCTAAGTGATCTCCAAACATCTTTTCAAAAGGAACATATTAGTTTGTATTCCCACCAGCAGTGTAGAAGTGTTCCCTTTTCTCTACATCCATGCCAAAATCTATGGTTTGGGGATTTTGTGATGTGGGCTAATATTACTGGAGTTAGATGATATCTCAAAGTGGTTTTGATTTGCATTTTTGGAAAACCCCAGGGATTGAACTACAAAACTCCTAGAAGTGATCAAGGAATACAGCAGCATCTCAGGTTACAAAATCAATACTCACAAATCTGTAGCCTTTATAGATACCAACAATAGTCAAGCTGAAAAAACAGTCAAGGACTCTATTCCTTTTATAGTAGTGACAAAGAAGATGAAATATTTGGGAGTTTACATAACAAAGGACGTGAAAGCTCTCTATAAAGAGAACTATAGAACTTGGAGAAAAGAAATAGCTGAAGATGTTAGCAAATGGAAAAACATACCATGCTCATGGCTGGGAAGAATCAACATTTTTAAAATATCTGTACTACCCAAAGCAATATAAGAATTTAATGCAATCATGCAATCCCTATTAAAGCACCACTGTCATACTTTAAAGATCTCAAAAAATAACACTTTGTTTTATATGGAATTAGAAAAAACCTCAAATACCCAAGACATTACTCAGAAATAAAAACAAATCAGGAGGAATCATGCCACCAGACCTCAGACTAAACTACAAATCAATAGTGATCAAAACATCATGGTACTGGCACAAAAACAGAGAGGTAGATGTATGGAACAGAATAGAGAACCAAAAGATGAACCCAGCTACTTACCGTCATTTGATGTTTGATAAGCCAATCAAAAACATTCAGTGGGGAAAAGATTCCCTATTTAACACATGGTGCTGGGTGAACTGGCTGGCAAAGTGTAGAAGACTGAAACTAGACCCACACCTTTCACTATTAACAAAGATAGACTCTCACTGGATTAAAGATTTAAACTTAAGACATGAAACTATAAAAATACTAGAAGAAAATGCAAGGAAAGCACCTGAAGAAATCTACCTGGAAGAGTATTTTATGAGGAGGACCCCTCCAGCAACTGAAGCAACACCAAAAATACATTACTGGGAACTGATCAAACCAAAAAGCTTCTGCCCAGCCAAGAACACAGTAAGTAAAGCAAGCAGACAGCCCTCAGGATGGGAGAAGATATTTGCAGGTTATGACTCTGACAAAGGTTTAATAACCAGAATCCACAGAGAACTCAAACGTATTAGTTAGAATAGAATAAGTGATCCCATTTCATGTGGGCAGGGGACTTGAAGAGAAACTTCTCTGAAGACAGGCAGATGGCCTACAGACACATGTTTTGCCTTTAAAATTATTTACCTTCTGGGAGGCAGGGAGAGGGAGGGGGATTGGAGGGATCACTTCTGTGGTTTATCTTACAAGGGTACAAGTGAATCTAAGAGTAGAATATGAACGTTTTAATACAATTACTAAGAAAATGACATGAAGGCTATGTTAACCAGTTTGATGAAAATATTTCAAATTATATACGAAAACACCACACTGTACCCCAGAATTACATTAATGTACATAGTTATCATTCAATAAAAAGAAAAAAAATAGGAAAATATTCAGGATAATTTCAAATATTAGAAATCCATGACATGAATGCAGTGTTGTAATGTGTTTCTGTTCCTTACAGGAACAAGCTATTTCCAATTAAATCCTTTATGAAACACATACACACAAAAAAAATTGATTTACATTCTGTTAATTAACAAATTATAGTTGTATGTATATTCGGGTTACAAAGTGATGTTATGATTTATGAATACAACATGGAAAAATTAAATTAAACAAATTAACATTTCTGTCACTTATCTTTTTTTGTCATGAAACTTTTGAAATTTACTTCAAAATATATTAATTTTAAGTATAAGTTTCATTCCTAATTGTATTGCATTATGATGAGAGAATATAATAATTTCTCAAGTTTTGTTTATATAAAAATTTTTACATGTGAATAAAGTATGTTTCTTGGGTTCATTTAAATATTTTCTATATGTTTCTCATATTGAATTGACTATGCTTATTGGGTGTTTTTGCTCTCGTAAAGAAAATTCGATTTTTTTAACCAATACATGAACTTTGTTAAAAATATTAAAAGTATGGAATGGTTTACAATGAAACATAGGAAATTTGTGGCTGCTTTTTGCTTCTTAAACAGAATGACTCTCAATTCTTTAAATTGTTTCTTTTAGTGTTTGCTTGTACATTTCTACATAATATGTTTTTCTTAAGTCAAGTTTTAGTTAATTTCTCTTTTTGCTAATATAAGTA
The DNA here is from genome assembly GCF_000181295.1 of Otolemur garnettii. Taxonomy (NCBI): domain Eukaryota; kingdom Metazoa; phylum Chordata; class Mammalia; order Primates; family Galagidae; genus Otolemur; species Otolemur garnettii. The sequence goes on from NW_003852435.1 coordinate 3,177,280, forward strand.
TCATGGCTAGTACTTTGTTTTTGTTTGTATTTCCCTCTCTTTGTCTTTTAATTTAATTATTTATTATAATCAATGTATATTTCAATGTGAAAGAATTTTTTTCTGGTAATAGACAACTCCATTGCATATATATTTATTGAAATGACCTTTTATAGTCCTAGGTACGACACATGTTTTAAAGCATGCTTTCTTTTTGATGGCTTAAGTTTTTTTTTGTTGTTGTTGTTGTTTTTGGCTAGAGCTGGGTTTGAACCCGCCACCTCCTGCATATGAGGCCGGTGCCCTACTCCTTTGAGCCAGAGGCACTGCCCGTGGCTTAAATTTTTTTCTGTTATGTTTTATTGCTTCCTGAATCAATTAGAATAGAATATAGTATTTTGACAAATTAATAAAAAATATATGGCTCAACATATATAAAGCTTAATTCTTGCTAATATAAAATCATCATATTTTCATTTTTTAAACTGACCATATGTCTTCCCAAATACTCAGCATGTTCCAAGAAATTGGAAATTTTTAATGTCCTCAAAAACTTTTATTAAATAAATGAGCATTAGAGCATTAGTATCTGTTTTCTTGTCAAATTTTGCATTATTCTAGATCTAGTAATAAGTTTAAACATATTTCTTTTTCCTCATCTGCCTACATTGCTTTCATTATGCCTTATTTGACTACATTATGTCATCAGAATATTTTCTTCTTGATGTTACTTATTTTGTTTTTTATATCTTTTTATAGGTAGTCAAGTATTCTTCTTTTGCGCTTCAATAGTATCTTATAGAAGAATTTCTCTTACAAAATAGATTTTGAAGACTTCCATCCCATTTTCCTCTATGGAGTCCTGACAAAAAAGATAAGAAAGCTAATTTGGATTCAAGTTCTAACTCTCATTTTACTCCCTGATGTGTTCAATTTCAGGGGAAAATACTGCATAGGCACTAACCAAAATTAGGCCAAAGTTATTTTTTGGCCATGACTTAACATTGCTTAAAAGACTCTAAATGGTCTGCAACCCATCCCCAAATCTCTGACCTCATTTTCTAAATTTCTTCCTCTTATTTACTTGGCTCTAGCCACTCCAGTCATATTCCTTTTTCCTAAACTTGCCAAACTCACACTGACTCCACAGAATTTGTGATTAATTTTATCTCTGCTTGGAATGATTTTTAAAAATACATCCAGGTAGTTTGCTTTCCTAATTCATTCAGGCCTCTGTCCCAGTATCATCTCATCAGACAGGCCCTCTCTCATTATCTTTCTTAAACAAATGTCTCCCACAGCATCATTCTTTATCACTCACTCTGTTTTATCCTTCATTATAGCACTGGCTATCAACAGTTATATAATTCATTTGTTTGCTCTACTAAAACATAAGTTCTGTGAGAATTTTTAATGTTTTATGAACTTCTAGTTTTCCAGGACCTAGATCAATACTCATCTAATAAGTGTCAGAAACATAAGTGAATCCATGCATCAGTAATATACAATGTATGTTCAACAAATAGTTGTTGATTCAGTACTAAATGGGCAGTTTATTACATTAAACATCATGATATCCATATTACATTGATAAGGAGAACAAATTTGTTTTCAATACCTTTTAATGCCTGGATGTAAATTGTTTTGATCTGGGGTCATAAACATGACTGTAGCATAGTTCTTATAGTCAAAGTATTCACAATCTAAGAAAATAGCTAGATCATATATAGGTATATTCCAAACAATGTGTATCAGAAGATAAGAGTACCTTTGAAGTCTGAGATTACAGTTTCTTACATATCAAATTTTCTTACTGAATCTAGTAAAAATAATTCCATCACTGTTGCAGTGTGTTTATTGTTTTTTTCTTGGCATCTTTTTTTCTGGTAGATTGCATCTAACTAAATCACCCATAAAAGTAAATTCTCTGCCCAAATAGTCACCTCACAAAAGTAAATTTAAAATCCGGTCTCATGCTGACCGTACCAGTGGTTTCTACCTATTTATATCTGGCTTTATTTAAACATAAAATAAATAGGTATCGCTCTGCATTCCTGAATATGTGTATTTATGCTTTTAGTTCTTTCGACTAGGCAAAATCTTTTAAAGTATATTTTGGAAATAAGACAGAACTTAGGCAAAAATGTATTTTAAAATCCATCGGAATTCCTTGTTTACATTGAAATAAGTTTATACCCCATTTCACCCTCCTCTAAGGGCAACATTATTATAATGCAAATTTACCACTGTTGAAATACCTATTTTCATCATGATAAAAAAATCATTAAGTATTCATTTTATAAAATGCAGTATCTCTGTGCCAGTCGCTCAAGTAATGCCAGGGCTAGGCTACCAATACTGCTATATTTACTGTAATTGAATTTCCCTAGAATAGCAAGCTGTGAGGACTATTAAGTGTCCAATCAGAAACTTCCCATATGTCTTCAATTAAAATGTGGCAGTTATGCAGGACAGATAAACATGCATTCCTTTAAGTTGTATGAAACTCCAAATATTTGCTTTGAAATGCAGAGGAAAACCAACTCTTTATAAACGTGGATATTCTTCTAAAATATCAATGATTATCTCACTCCCTTGGAGTAAAGCAAGTAAATTAATAGGGTTATTGGGCTTTTTTTTCTATCAATTGTTTACAGAGATTTTTAAACATTCTATGTATTGAAGTAAAGTTAAATCATAATTACTAGTCATCATAATGCTACAATATGTGTGAAATCAAAACTGTGATAATTATCTGATAGCTCTTAGGGTCTGATCACTTCCAGGAGCAAATCAGTGACCATGTGTAGCAAGTGTGTGTTTCATTGTTTGATTTTCAGATTTTTTAAATAATTTGTGTTTTCCCTGATATTAAATATTTATTCTCATTTGTATCCTAGCAAAAAGAATTTTCTGCTGAACAAAGACTGTGAATTTATATAGATTGGCTGTGTCTGTGGATGTGTGTGTCTGCTCGCATTTTTTTTTAGCGTCTTTAGAATATGTAATTTACCGATGGTCCCAATGTTTTAATGTGTGCATTTGGACATAAAAGCCTATGTATGTGTATGTAAAAGTTACATGCTAAATGAATACAATAAACATGTCATAACATTATAGTGTCCCAAAATATCAGTAATTCACTTTCAAAGAATAAAATCTGGTTGTCATCCTGAGAGACTTGGTTGCTGTATTATAATAAAAATATATTTTGAAAAATTCACAAATGTATTAATAATCACTGTTTATAAAGGTAAGAATTTTTGGAAATTGTCTTTGTGCAGAAATTAAGAAAATAGGTATGTAGTGATTCTTGATGGTCATGTGTTAACAGAGTCTCTTTTTCTTTGGAGTCCACAGATTCTAATTGCAGAATTTAATCATAAATTCTTTAATCTAACACATATATAATCGATAAAGCTTTTGGCATGTGATTGCACTTTTAAATTCTAAAAACCTTAAAGTTAAAGGAACATCAATATATTCATGTGAGATATTTTTAGTTCTGCTTCCCAACACTTCATAATTTAGGAGTTTTACCCTTACTAACAAAAATATTTTTTTGTCTATTATATTACCCTGTTTGGGGGAGGGGAGAAGCACGCTTAAATCTATAATACAATGTTATGACTTTTAACCTTTTATAGGAATTTTTTAATTGTAATTGTAATTTTTTTATTAACCTTGAAATCACATAATGTACATCTATTTGATCAGAGATTATCCCATACTGAAAATAAAGTAGTGCCCCCTAAAATAATTTCTTGAGCACAGTGCAATTTACTCCAACATTGCTCAAAATGAAAATGTGTTCTTTGTTAACTGTGAAAAAAAGTAAACTTTTATTAGTTTCATGTATTTTTATATATTTAAGGCATTTATTTTATAAACATCGTGTGCATACTCTGTGCCAGTTTTAAGTATGCAAACTCCATCCTTCTGGACTTTACCAATTGGTAACGAAGATAAACAGGTAAGGAAACAACCAAGGTGTAGTGTGGGAAGCAAATGGCAGAGGACGCAGGAAATGTAGGTCAAGTACTTGGAGTGGGTCATCAGGATCAGCTTCTTTGAGGTGTTGATGTTTAGTTACACCAAGCCAGAAAGGTCAAGGTTATCAGCTTATGAAAAAAGTGAAAGGAATGAAACCCTAGACAGAAAGAATTGCCCAAGTGAGAAGTCTTCAAATAGGGAGGAACATTTACTTTCTGCTTTCTGCATTCAAATAAAATCTCAATATAAGCAAGCACCACAAGCATTCCTATGCACCACTGACCTCAGCATGATGCTTATTACAAAATGGGCATTTAATAAAGATTTGTTGAGTGAACTTAACATATATTGAGAAACACATTAATGCTTATCACCACAACTCACCATGACTCACCACGATTACTTCGCTTTACATTTAAAGAGACTAGCAATTTTCCAAACTTCAGATATTTACATATTTTTATTGGTTTAAATTCTGGAATAATTGAGTACATTCAAACTTTATGATAATTGTCATATTGTTTTATAAACTTCATTAATACATGACTATGTGTGTATTTACTAATAATAAACTTCTACACCTTTCTCCTTAAATCTGTTTTTGGTGTATAAGTTTTATTTTTGTTATTTTAAGATATATAATGTACGTTTGAAGTTGATTTTAGTTTCCATGGATACCAGGTTATCATCATCATTCTTATTCTTTTAAAAACTAGGTATATATTCTAGACAGATGTATTTAAGTGTAATTGATGTAAGATAAACTGCATACTTTATATGGTATGCAACTTAATGAGTCTTAATTTCAGCATAACCTCTGACATCATTAATACAACCAAGGTAATGAGCATTATTCATCATTCTCACAAGTTTTGATGTGTGCCATTGTAATTCATCATTCCCTACTCCACCCCCCCACCTATAAGCATTGATTTGCTTTCTGTTTGAATTAATTAGTTTGTATTTCTAGAATTTTATTTAAATGGAATCACCTAGTATAAACTTATATTTTCTGTTTACCTTAACTGATCATAATTCTCTTGAAATGCATACATATTGTTACATACATCCATAGTTAGTTCTTTCTATTGCTGGTAGTATACATTTGTATGGATATACCACAATTTGTTTATCCATTCACTTGACTAGGAAACATTTGAGTAATTTCTACTATTGGCAAATGCAAATAAAGTGTATATGTGTGTATATAGTTTTATTTTTCTTGGATAAATATCTTGGAGTAAAATGATAGAATTGTATGATACATGTATGCTTAAATGTTTAAGAAACTCTTAAGTGTTTACCAAAGTAGCTGTTTCCTTATTATGTACCTATGAGGAGTAAACATGAGGTCTGTATCATACTACCCACTGTCTAGATAACCACACCTTTATAATGTCTTCAAATCTGATAAAATAAGTTCTCTAATTTTTTTCTTCTTTTGATAACTATTTAGGTTATTATAATTCTTTGCAGCTTAATATAATTTTAGAAGTATTATCTTAATTTCTTAAAAGAAAAAATCTTTTTCTCTTGCACTCAGAGATGTTTCTTTGTCTCTACAAGCGTGACCTATACACAGACTAGATGCATAAGCCAGGTATACTAGACCCACCATTCTTTGCCTACTTAGATGTAGCTTTTGTCTCTTTGTTATGTTTTGTTTTGTTTTGTTTTTAGATAGAGTTCATCAATGTTTCCTTGGATCCAACACTCTGCAAGTTCAATAGCAAACTGTGATTGTTGTTTTGCTCTATTTTTGTATTTCTTGTTATCATATGGGAGCAGGTGCTTTACACTATTGGAGAAGCATCTACAGATTAGAGTCCAGAAGGTAATCAAAATTTCCCTGAATTCTGATTATATTAGATAATTTTCCCATTTCTTGTACCAATTATGGCATGTTATATTTTTGAGAAATGTATCAATTCTTTTCCACAGACTTCAAAATTGATTAATACACCCAAGAAAGTCCTTGCTTTGCATGGCTCCTATATGAAACAAATTTTAGTAACAAAATACATGTTTTGCATTTCAGTTACCATGATATATGAACTGTGATAATCACATATAGTATGAACTTTGCTGTTAGCTTTTTTAATGCAAATAACTATATAAATAATAGATGTATATCATGGTTAGTGACAAATCACTACTTTTTCCAAGGATGGTCAGTGATTGGTGACTGTACACCTGTTATTCATTTCACAAGCAGGCAAAAAGGATTACAGTTGTGTTGCCTACTAAGTTCCCAGTGATAAACCCAAATTATGTTTTACAAAATAAACAACTGAAATGCAGGATTGGCCAACAAATATGCAAGTGTATCAAAAGCATGAAAAGTGAAATGCTATAAAAGAAACAGCTGATCATAAGAATGTTGACACTTCTACCCTTGCAGAGACTCCAGATAGGCACACTTAGTGAAGGTTTATTTATCAACATAAATGATGAAAATAATTGTGACAAAAAGGAAGAAGATGTATTAGAAGAAGCTACAGCAGGAAAAACTTCATCAAAGGGATTTTCAGTGATATTATACAACATTGAAAATGCAAAACATACAATGTCAGAGGCTGATCTAAACTGTAAGTGATCATAATAATTCCTCAATATATAGAAAATAAACATTCCCTATATCATAAGTTGTAAAATAAGAATTAGAAGGTGGGGAATAGTCAAAGATTTCTTCAAAAAAAAATTTTTTTTTTTTTTGGTAAAGATATATACTGACACTCAGTGTTTCTAATATTCTAAATTACATTGTAAAATGGGCAAATTATTAAAAACACAGAACCTCCCCAGGCTCAATAAGGAAGAAATAGAACTTCTAAACAGCCTGATATGGAGAAATTAAATTGAAGCAACAATGAAACAAAGGTCTGGACTGGTTCTTTTCATTGTTGGATTTTATCAGACCTACAAAGAGAAATTTGCCCCATACTGCTGAAATTATTGAGAAGGAAGGATTCCCTCAAACTCTTTCTACAAAGCTAGCATTATCTTGATTCAAGAGCCACAAAAGGACACAACATTAAGAAAAAACTATAGATCAATATCCTTTGTGAATATAGATGCAAAAATTCTCAGTAAAAGTCTAGCATACTAAATTCAGCAGCACATTAAGGAAAATAATTCACTGCCACCAAATGGGCTTCATCCTAAGGACATAAGGAAGGTTAAACACACACAAATCTATAATTGTGATTGACCACCTAAACAGAAGCAAAAACAAAAACTGAGTGATCGTCTCAATAGCATGGAGAAAGTATTTGATAAAATTCAGCACCATTTTATAATAGGAATTCTTAACAAAAATGACACAGATGGAACATATCTTAAAATATAAAAGCCATGTATGACAAACCCACAGCCAACATCATGCTGAAAGGTGAAAATTGAAAGCATTCCCACTTAGACATGGAATTAGACAAGATCACCCACTGTCACCACTTCTGCTCAGCATAGTGCTGGTAGTGCTAGCCAGAGCAGTAAGACAATAGATGGAAATCAAGGGTATCTAAATGGCAACAGAAGAGGTCAAACTATCATACGTTGTTGATGATACAATCTTATATTTAGAAAATGCCAAAGATTCTGTCAAGGGCCCCCTGGGATGGATAAATAAATACAGCACAGCACAAAATTAATGTATACAGATTAATAGAATACCTATACACCGAGAACAGTTAAGCTGAGAATCAAATCAAATGCCCAATACCTTAGCCAGGCACAATGGCTTACACCTGTAATTCTAGCACTCTGGGAGGCCAAAGTGGGAGGATTGCCTGAGCTCAGGATTTTGAGACCAGACTGTGCAAAGAGAGCCCCTATCTTTACTAAAATAGAAAAATTACTTGGGCCATGTGGAAGGTGCCTGTAGTTTCAGCTGCTAGGGACGCTTAGCAGGAGAATCACTTGAACCCAGAAATCTGAAGCTGCTGTGAGCTAGGTTGACACCGTGGCACTCTAATGAAGTGAGACTCTGTCTTAAAAATAAATAAAGACTCAATACCTTTTACAATATGAACAAAAAAAATAAAATACCTGGAAATACATTTAACCAGGGAGATGAAAGACCTCTACAGAAGTAACTACAAAGCATTGAGAAAAGAAATCAGAGAAGATAAAAACAAATTGAAAAATATATCATGCTCATGGATGGGCAGAATCAACATTGTTAAAATGCCTGTACTGCCCAAAGTGGTCTATAGATTCGATACAATCTCCATTAAAATGTCATTATTTTTCAGATCTAGAAAAAAAAATTCTATGCTTTGTATGGAACCAGAAAAGAGCCTGAATAATTGAAACATTAAGCAAAAGGACAAATTAGTCCTTTAGGGAAGAATCAGTTTACCTAATTAGGTAAGAATGATTAGGGAAGAATCAGTTTACCAAACTTTAAGCTATATTGTGAGGCTATAGTAATAAAAACAGCATGGTACTGGCACAAAAACAGACCTACCTTTTGATCCAGCAACCCAACATATGGATAAATAACCAAAGGAAAAAAACATTTTATCAAAGAGACATATGCCCTTGAATGTTTATAGCAACACAATTAACAGTTTCAAAGATGTGGAATCCACTCAAGTGCCCATCAGTACATGAGTAGGTTAATAAAAGGTAGTATATGTACACCATAGGGTACTAATCAGGCATAAATATATGTGGTGAATTAATGTTTTTTTCAACAATCTGGATGGAATCTTCTAATTACATCTTGCAAGAATGAATAAAACAAAACCACATGTTTTCACAATTACTTTGGAAATAACCATTTAACACACATGTACATTTTTTTGGTAAAACTCAACGGAAATCAAGCAAGTAGGAAGATACAGGAGGTGAGGGGTCAATTCACACCTAGTGGGTACAATGTACCCTATTCAAATAAGAGGCACATTTATAACTTTGACCTGAATTTTATACAAACAATTCATGTAACCCAAATATTGGTACACTTGTAATATTTCGAAGTATTAAAAAAGAAAAAAAATAAAAATATCAGTGTTGCTATCATTAAACTTTCTTGTATGGTGACAATCACAAGAGAATTTTTAGTATTTTGACAGGTATTTTTAAAGGTCACATAACAATTGTAATTATGCTCAGTGATTACTAAGCTTTCTTTGCATGATTTCAGCTTGTTGGGGTCTGACCTGCACATTTTTATAGTTCTGCACTGCCTTATAGAGTGAAGATTGCCTGTACTTATTTGTGACAAATGTCTGTTAAGTCTATATATGTACCATTTTTTTCTGTATGCCTTTTTTGAGTCTTTTTGATAATTATTTGCAGGTAATTTATCTTACAATTATTTGCAAATATTCACCTGCTAGTTTTACTTATATTCTCTACCTTTTCTAGTGTTTCCAATTTTCAAACTTACTGTTATTATTTTTTTCTTTTTCTATGTATGTATTTTCTCTATTCCTCTTGATATTTTAAAAAAGTATTTGTATACTCTTTTGCTTTCACTTTTTCTTATTTCCTAATAAAGTGCCCATCGAAGTGCCTCTCACCTAGTAGAAACACAATAAATATTCATTTGAATGTTAATTAAATTAACACATATTTCCATGCTCTTCTCTAATTTCCTTCTTTTTTAAAGTAAATTAAATTAGAAATCTTAAAATGGGGAATTTTTGCAGAATCACTGTGAGATTTAATAGAAGTCAGGAGAAAAGTTTTACTCATGCCTGTGATACTCGTATAAATATTGAGACAGTCACATGACCCTCTGGATGAGTTTTTGTGAATTTAAATAATTTGATAGTATAATCAATATCCCTTTGAAATGACATAATTATATATTTTGGAACAAAATCTGTAGTATATTTTGTCATGAACTAGAGCAGCAAAGGGGAGTGAACTAGTGTGGAATTGGTGGGGAATGAGGAAAATATAGCATAGGGGAGGACCTGGAAACACAAGATGGGATTAGGTGGTCTGACTGAGCTGATGGCTACAGACAGCACCAAAGCACAAAATCAGCTTTATTTTATGCTATCTCTACAGGGTTCTCTACAAGGAAGTAGCATAAACAAGAGATATTTTTGGTCTTCCAATATGATTGGAAAGTATAAATGACTGGAATAGAGACAAATCATCTTGTTAAAGGTTTTTACTCAACTTCGTTCACATATGACAAGAAGTAAGAAGGGCAAGATCACAAGGATCTCAGCATGGGTGACAAAACAAAGGAAGAACTATGTGACTTAGTAGTTTCTACTCAGCTTCATTACCATGATACAAGAAGTAGGAAGGCAAGGATCACAAGGGTCTCTGCTTAGTTAACTGGACAAAGAAAGAGCTAAGTGACTACTAGCAGAGGGAGCATGAAGAAAGGAATATGGCAGTTTCGGGAACAGGAGAAGCAGTTGGGGGGTTCATTCCCTGAATGTTTCCTAGACTGTGAGGGCCCTGCCATCTCACAGCCCACTCTCCACAATATTTTTGACCACAAATAAGACTTTCATTATTATATGGCTAGATAGTTTTCCCGAGACATAACTGATTCCCTAAAATTTTTTCTTTCATTCTTTGTTCAGATATAGATATCTGCTGTGTTTAATTTTCCCTTTATTCCTAAATATCCTTGGAAAATAATTTTAAATTAAATGTGTTCTTCATAAGTGGCTTTGTTGTGCCAAAAATTGTGAGCCACGAAGGAAGAAGAACACTTCAGATAAATTTAAAAGTGACACAGTCCTTTATTTAGATGGATTGACTGGCTGCCCTGAGTCTGCAAGACTGCACAGAACAGCAGCCAAGCTTTAGCACTTAGGGGATTTTAAAGGGGTTGGAGATACAAGAGAGGGGTGAGTTCAGGGCTTTGGGACTTTCTAGGTGTCTAGCAAGCTGAGCAAGCTTGTTTACAGAAGTGGGACTTGGTGGTGGTTGTGGGCAAGTGCAACCCGCTTCAGGTGCTCATTGGAAATTTCCACTGAGTGTCTAACCCAGGGATGGGCAAGGGGGGCTACCGTAAGACGGAGTCACTGTGGTCCTAGTTTCTAGTAACTTTAGGCCTAACAGCTTAAGAAGTCAGGATTTAATAAAAGAAATGGCTGGTATATCTTTCCCAGGGAAGGAATATAATATAGGGTACTTAAAATATTGAAAGTGTGGATAAGGGAAAATCAGTGTTTACAAGTGTTGCTACACTTCAAGCATGAGGATGCTGCTTCTGCTGCTAGGATCACTGTGACACCTCTGGCTCCGGATGTTTCACACGTCTGCGATGCTGAGTCTGGATGCCTTTAAACTCTCACTTCTTGTGGCCTTGTTCTTAGCTGAAGCAACAACAATGCCACTCCTGCTTCACTTTGTCCTCTGTAACTGAAATGAGTTAACTCATTCATTTGTATCTCTAATCCCAGCTACAATACAGACCACAGAATGTAGTTTTTATACTTCCAAATTTTCTTGAATTGAAAAAAGTGGAATGGTAAATATGTTTATTATACCATTATAGCAAGATTGTAAAGCCACCTGCTAAGAGAGGACCTGTTGAGTTCGTGTTGATGCATCAGAGGAAGCAGAGCTGGAGAACCAAATGCAGCAGAGAGGACAAGTACAGTTGATGCTCTCCCTCCAGTGCTTAGTTAATTGAGGGAGACCACCTCATAGCCTGTGCTGCTTCAAGTGCCAACCCAGAACTACTCTTGAACCCAAAAGGCCCTCCTCTGGCTGTACTATGCCCCTGTCAGCATTTCACAGTCCCAAGGGTGACACAAGGCTCCCCCATTCAGAGATGAACAGTGACCCCTCATTTCCAAAGCCTTGACAATTTCATGAATGGACTGTATTCCTTCATTTTTTTTCTCACTATTATACTCATTTCTTAATAGTTTTGAAATGTACCATTGCATCATGCACATTAGGTGAGGTGTCCCTGAATACTCTCCCTTCTCCCATATCCCCTCTCCCTACCCCTCTCTCTCCTCTTCTCTTCTACCTTATGGACTATAGTTATGTTTTGCCATTTGTATGATTGTGTAGGTGGATATATATAGATTTCATAGTAGTATTGAGTACATTGGATACGTTTTTTCCCATTCTTGGGATACTTTACTAAGAAGAATATGTTCTAGCTCCATCCAGGTAAACATAAAAGATGTGAAGTCTCGATCTTTTTATGGCTGCATAGTATTCCATGGTGTACTTATACCACAATTTGTTAATCCATTCATGGGTCAATGGGCACTTGGGCTGTTTCCATGTCCTGACTATTATGAATTGGGCTGCCATAAAAATTCTGGTGCAAATGTCTTTGTTGTAAAATAATTTTTGATCATCTGGGTATATACTTAATAGAGGAACTGCAGCACTAATGTATTCATTTTCCTATCCCCTGGCAGAAGGGACCGGATCCATTCATTAATGCACTCACTCATCTTACTCCAGCAGAAGGGACTGTATCCATTCATTAATATGCTCATTCAACTTGCCCCTAGGGAATGGATTATATCTATTCATTTGTTACGGAGTCCTGGCCAAATGTAACTACAAAGGACCCAAATGACTATATATACCCTTAGACAAAGACCCAAGGTAGAGAGGAGATATTCCAACTTAAATTTTCCCCTTTGTCAGGAGCTCTGGTGCTTTCTCTTTATTCCTTTCTGTAAAATACATCCTGTCTTACCACTGATTTGTTGTCAGTGGATTCACTCTTCCAATCCCCAAGACCAAGGAGCTACTGAAGAAGTTCTGGTATCAATAAGAGGAGGTTCCATGTATATATTTTTAATTTATATTTATAATTTATATATGCATATAGTTTATAGATATGTGTGTAAATTTCTTTGAAAAATCTCAAGTGTGTGGGTATTTCATTAAAAAAAGCAAAATAAATTTTCAAGGAGTCTAAAAGTGCTTTGAACAAGTCTGTCTCAATGAATAGATTAACATATCAAACTTTAAAAATTGTACAGGAATTATATAGATCAGTGTGCTTTTCAGATGATTGACAGGCAGTGGTTTTAAGCTTAACTGTGATATTTTATAGTTATCCACAAAACTCCAGTGGCTGCATGCAGCTAAAAATTCAGTACTTAAGACTTATATCAATAGAAGTGTCACTGGGAGGATTTTTGCTGAAACTTACTTTAACTCATCTAATATCATTAGAATTTGAAAAGGAGGATTTGTAGTTTTCTCAACTAGATATGTTATATATAGTGGTGTACTTCAAAAACACAAATAAAAAGTCTTAAATATGATCTAACTCATCAATGGGAATGATGGTTTGGGTTTTGGAACTGGGAATATTGCAAATTGGGGTGGAATTTTAATAACTGCTTTGCTACTTTTACTGTTTACTTTGAGCAAATTTTTCATAAAAAGAGCTAGAGTGATAGTCTCAGAGATCAAAGTCCTCTTTTTATCAACTGAACAGATATAGCAGAGAATGTAAAATTTTCCCATCTGCCTGAACCACTGCTCTGGAGATTTTACCTATAAAGGATGAGAGGATTTTTCAAGCTCTTTACCTTTGTCTTCCTCTTGAGAGGATTCTTCATTGAGTGGCACTCACGCAGGTGATAATGTTTTTGAATTAACAAAACTACATACATTTTACTGGCTTTAAGCATTTTTCCACTACTATTTAACACATATTTGAAAATCATTTTGGAATCTCCTATATATTTTAAACCTGGTATTTGTCAGCTTATATTAACATTTTTCTAAATAGTAATGTGAATCAAGATGATAAAGTTAATTCCCTAAAATCACTTGACAAATTAACACTAGTGCTTGAGTAAATATTCATAAATTCTGATCATATTATGCAAGAGGAAGCAAGAGAATTTGCAATGGATTTGTAGGACATTATCAACCATGTAAACCACATCTAATCTGATCATTGAAACTACTATGATAAGAGCCTGATGGCAGGTGAATTAGAAAGTAAACTAACATTAAAAGTTCTAAGCAACCATGCTATACATTCCACATACAGTATATCGGTATTTAACAAATAAGTGAAATCTCTGTCAATTTTCAGGAAGCACATCTCTGAAATTAGAGTGCATCTTACTATTGATTCTGTGTCACAATTAATTGGTAGTGTTGAGTCTTTCTTAGGGGTAAATAAAACAATGAGACTACTTACAATAACTGATGTTTCTCATTACATGAAATACAATAGAACCTCCATAGTTGACCACCTTGCTACATTGACCCACCTCCTTAAATTGACCTAATTTTCATAGACTGAACATACATGTGTATCAGTGCAGTAGGCCTAGTTCTTTACATTGACTATCTCTGTATGTGGGCCAGTTTGTTACAGTCCCTTGCATGGTCAACTTGCAGTCTATTGTATAATAATTCTGAGTATCCTCACTCTGTAAGTGAGGAGAGTGAGGATGGGAGAAGAGAAGGAAAATTTTTCAGGTAAAATTTTTGGAAACTGGTATATCATGTAGCCTGACTCGGAATTTAGGTTAACGTTATTGTGCAGTTTATGCTTATACAAACATGATGTGTCAACATGGAGTACCGAGTATGGCAGTAAAGACACAATTGAATAGAAGATTTTCAAAACATGTTTAATTATCTCATCACATATATCTCATCACATCTATCTCATCACTCACAACAAAGACTGGTTTTAAACTCAGTAGATTTGGTCAAAGTCTACGCAATCATCAAATGTAGGTATATCATTGAAAAAGGATTTCTTTCTTTAGTCAGGGTATATTAGAGCCAGGTGTTTACCATTTAAAACCTGGAACTGGGGTGGTACTTGTGGCTCAAAGGAGTAGTGCCAGAGGTGGCGGGTTCAAACCCAGCCCTGGACAAAAAGTGCAAATAAATAAATAAGTAAATAAATAAAACCTGGAACTGATAATTTCAGAATAAAATGTTCGAATGATTTTGCAACATTTATCATGTGCATAGGAATTGCTATCCTATAAGAAGTTTGAGATGATGAGTATATCCTTTGCTGAGTCTTTTTGTACTAGCCACAATGTTTCTGAGTAGTTTAAAAGATACAACACTCAGCAAGTGCTATTTAGGTAGAAAGAGAGGATGGATGTTAGTAAGCACAAGAGATGCATAACATCTTGATTTCTACATAATAAAAATCTAAAATGGCACTTCAAATATTATTATTTATATTACAAGGGAAAATACTGGGGTATGTAATGCTTTGAGTACACAGATGCAAAGAGAAAAGTGTGGCAGATCCATATTTTATTATTTGTAAACCTCAGAAGGTCATTATCTCCATTAAGGAAGGGATGCTACCCCCGTAACTTTAACTGCCACTGTAACACTGGCTCCCAGCAGCATGCCTGCCACAGCGATTCTCACTAAGTACTGTTATCAAATGATTAATTAATCCTGAAATACAATTTTGAAGCCCCTTTGTTACAGAAAAGAAGAGAAGCCACTCTGGGTCACAGAGAAAGAAGTATCGGACCTAATGCAGCAAACTTTGGAACTATCAAGTCTCTTGAGTAGCTCTGTTACATGTCAGAGCCTTCAAAGTGCAAGGCTCAGTGGCAATGAAGGTGCCTGTAGCTTAGACCTCCGGTATGAAAGTAGAATAGCAGTACTACAATAATTGCCAAATGCAAGGAATAATTACTAAATCCCTAATATGTGACAGGGGCTATACAAAGGTCTGTTGAAACAGATGATAAGCACATATACACACACAGAGCCCCAAAATAAAAATAGACTAATAAGGAACATAGATTAGTTAAATAAAGAGTGTGAAACTTTGTGCTACAATTAGAGGCCCATAGCATGGTAATTATGATTAAGGGGAAAATTAATCATACAAGTAAATTAGGTTTTGAGAAATAAATTTGCCTACTGATTTTAAAGATATTTTCTGTTCTTTGTCATTTGGAAAGAAATTTTCAATGGCTATAATTTTCTGGGTTGTCAGGATTTTTTTTTTTTTTTGCTTTCAGTCCTTGAAAATTACTGTGCCACTTTTTCACTTTCATTGTTTCTTATGAATAGTGTCTACTGTCTTTTTAATTACTTTTCTCTTTTGGTAAGATGACGTTTTTCCCTGGACATTTTCAAACTGTTTTGCTTTATCTTTAGTTTTCAGAAGTTTAATTATGATCTGTATTAGCATAGATTCCTCTGGATCTGCCCTGTTTGAGTTCAGTCTGTTTGTTAGGTCTGTAAGTTTATGTCTCTTGCCAAATTTGGAAAGTCTTCAGCCGTTATTTCTTTGAGTACTTTTTCAGTCCTGCTGCTTTCTCCTGTCCATCTGGGACCCTGAAAATATGAAGTAAATATTTTCTTGTATTTCCAGAAGAACCCAAGGCTTCTGTTCATTTTTCATTAACCTTTCTACTATATTCCTTAGATAATGTCTAATGCCTAGTGTTTCCATCACTGATTCTTTCCTTTGACTCCTCCATTCTGTTGTCAAGTTTATTCACTGAGTTTTAATTTAAGGTATTGTTATATGTCTTTTTCAGATTTAAAATTTTCATTTGATTTTTCTTCTCATTTCTTTTCTGGTAATGTTTATACTATTTCGGAGGATTTCTATTTTTTTCTCCCCCTCCATTGTGTTCGTGATTGCTAGTTGAAGCATTTTAATCATGACTCTTTAAAATCTAATTTTATATTTGATTTTTATTTTAGATTACATTTAACATCTGTGTCATCTTGATGTTGACATCTTTTGATTGTTTTTCTCATTCAAACTAATATTTTCCCCATTCTTGGAATGACAGTTTGTGCTTGAAACCGGAACACCATTGTATAATGTTCTGAGACTGGTTCTTGTTTAAATGCTGTGTTTTAGCTGGCTTTCTCAGACACTTCTCTGGCAGGAGAAGAAAAGGGCAGCACTTCATTTATGCCAGACAAATGTACATGTGCAGGCCTTCAATTTAGTTTCTAATCACTGTGGGAAGGGGGACTGGAAGTCCAAACAGTCCACATGGTTTGCACTGATACCCTGGTCAGAGGGCTCATTACCTGCCAATGGGTATGACAGAGCTAGCATTGTATTTGGACTTTTCTGATACCACCCAAGGACGGTATTGTTATGTCCTATTTTAAGTTTGTGAAGGCTAAAATCTAGGCTGCACACTCCACCTCAGCTAGTAACAGTGAATATGGGGCCACACACAATATTTTCTGTAGTATTGGGCCAGATTAGATTGGTTAGTATTAATATTTTAAATTTTTGGCCTTCTTAGACTCTCTTTTTATCCAGAAAGAACAAGCTTTGTTGGTTTTACAGTGTGTCTGAATGTGTGTGTTGTGTCCATCATTGGCATTTCTGGGGTTGTCAACTGCCTTGGCTCTTAGTCTTGCATATGTGAAGCAAAAAGAAATCCCTCAAAAACTGACAACCATGTAGTTTCTCACCAGGTAGGAGTTCTAGTTGGCCTGCCTTACCCTCTTCTTTTTTAAGAGTCTTATAGTTCTGTTTGGTTCTGTTTTCATATAATGCCTATTCTTTTCAGCTGTACTTATATTTTCCAATTTTTTTCTTAATAACATTCTGCAGTAAATCCATGCATAACAATTGGTAGCTATTCCCTCTAAATACATGTGTGAAAACTGTTATTTAAGCTTTTGATTCTACCTCACAAATTATCTTTTCTGGGTGGCACCGGTGGCTCAAAGGAGTAGGGTGCCAGCCCCATAAACCAGAGGTGGCATGTTCAAACCCAGCCCAGGCCAAAAACTGCAAAAAAAAATTGTCTTTTCCAACTTGTCCTATGCATTGTTACAAAGACATCCTGCTATTACTAGAAAAAATAAGAAAGTGTAACATAAAAGCTTTATCTTTCCTCTACAAATTTGATCTATCTACTATTGTTTTTTGTCAGGTAATGAAACCAATATCTTCCCATTCAAACATTTGGATAATTCAAGATTATCATTGTTTTTCTTTAAATCTCATGACTCTCAAATTTGAGTGGGCATCAAAATCGTGTTAGCTGTGGTCACTGTGTTTAAAGCAAAATCTTTGGCTCTGCCTTTAGATTTCAGAGTAAGCAGTTTTATGGGGATGGCCAACAGTAAACATTTTCCTAAAGTTCCTGGGTGACACGGGTGTTGCTGTTCGAAGGACCACACATTGAGAACCACTACTTTAATCTCTTCACATAAGTAGTCATCTTTATGTTTTAATTCTGTTAATGACATTTTTGTAAGTCTCCTTTGCCTACAAATTAAAGTTGAAGTTACATGGTGAGGATTTAAAAACTTTTTTTTGCTCAGGTTCTGATTTCTATGCACATACCTCATAAGCACCATATTAAGTTACTTCCCTCAAAACACATTTAGCCCCCCAAGAGGTGACTAATCCTTTCAAATATTTGTTTTTTAATTACGGTTCTCTTTTTGGAAAAATTCTCCACATCTAATTTAAATCAGACACAGAAAAACCTAAAACTACACCCATAAATGCTTGAGATACTCTGAATCACAACCCTAGATTTTCATTTACATTTTTAGATATTTCCACTTGAAAATATCGCTAGTTCGCTAGCTGTTCGGATTTAGCAAAGTTGAAAATGTTAAGTTATCAGTCATCGTGTATTCGTTCTTATTTTTCTATAAGAATATCTAACATTGTTTTAGTAAATATTAATCAAATGTGGGCATTAATAGATATCTATTCAATTGGAAAAGTATAAACACTTCTTCAGTGCAGATCTTTGTATATAGCATGAGCCCATCGACATGTGTACCACGATTAATCTAGAGCAGGTACATAGAAAATAAGCTTCAGTTCCAGTCTTTAATACTGGATATTCAGAGTGTGTTACTACATTAATAAAGATATTATTTCTTTCATTTGATTAGAGAAGTCTGTGTATGCCCTTTGATCATTATTTAGAAATCTCTAAATGATAAGGATTGAATGACTCCTACAACAAAAAACAGTACGTATGGCACTTGTTAAATGCAGTAAGGCAAACTTTATACAGGATTATTGCAATAGTTATGGAAACTCATGCAATGAGGTTTTGCTGCAGGAGAGAGAGATTCGGCTCAACTCAAGAGAAGAAATAGACACTTATAGCCAAAAAGGTGGGTGAGGAGCAGTGAATGGAAATTACTCCAGTGAAACTCTAGGGGATTCTGACTAGACCTACTCACAGGATTCTTGCTAAATGAAGGCTAGGGTGCAAAGATATTGAAGGTGATGAATGAAGAATTTTATCACATATCAAGGTGGGGGGTTTTCACTAGACTCACTCAGAAGCTCTGAAAACTGAGTTAAGAAGGCCAAGGACAGACCCCAAGATAAGAGCCTTGGTGGGGTTGGCAGGGGAGTGGACGCCAACTGCAGTTCGGTCAAGGAGAACCTTTTAATCTCTTTCATAATAAACAAATATAATTAAGTAGGGAAGCATTTTCCTACACATATGGGGGCAGAATGAGCTGGTTTGTCAGGTCATCGTGCTATTCCACTAAACAAAACTTCTCTAAAACATGGGACATTAGAGTTGCTCAGGGGGCTTCAGACATTCTGTCTAACAGCAAAAAATATGTTTCCATACCAAGAAAGCTAAACCGTGAATAGGTGCTGTTCTTACAGTAGTTAGCAACGTATTTTCCAGAAATAAAATCACTCTTGAGAGGTTTAAGCAAGTGCCTAATGTGGAGGAGCTTGTCCCAAAGAATGATTTACTTCTGATTGTAAATTCCCTTGTTTATTTCTTTCTCCTTTTCCACAAAAGTCTCTTCTCAAATTACTTGATATTGAAAATAGTTTTACGTTCAATTTTATTCTTCAGAATGAAAATTATCTGGCTTTTTAAAAAAAATCTCTCAGTTGTGTCTTATTACAGAAGAAAATAGGGAACATTTTGCATGCTCTTCTATAGGAATTGTTTTCTTGAGCGGTCAGAGTCTCTGTTTTAGTTTTGATTTCTTTTAATGTCTTGGTAGCATCTTGTTAGATCTTATAAATTATCAAAAAAGTCAACAACCTGAATGTCTTTGAACTTCCTTAGAACTTCCCATCTGATAGTTAGTTCCTGATTGTTAAACTAACTTTCCATTGATCTGTTTTGCTAGTGACTACTTCTATTTACCCACTCGGCTCCTAACTCCCATTCACTTTAATCTCCTTTTTATTAGGAGTCATACAGGCTTGGCCATGCTCTCACCCTGTCTCCTGACAGCTGGCCGCCCAAAGCTTCAGATTATTGATTATGCTGTAGGTGATAAATTAAGCTGAAGTTTCGCTCCTTCATTTATGATTTTATTCATTTTACATTTGAATTCAGCATTAATAACATTTCATAGAAATTATTGTCTGTATTAATTGATGGGTTTTTTACAAATAATACACTCAGTGAAAGGAACCTGTAGAAGTTATGTACCCCAATGAACTTGACCTTGAATATAATTTAAAGATGAGGGGGATGAAACTCAGAAATATTGAGATATGAATTAGGTGTAAGCTATTAAGTTAGCACACAACTTAAAAAAAAAAGATCAGGTTTTCTAATTGCTGTTTTTAACAAACTTTGCATTTTACCACTATAAATAATATAAACATTAATAGCTAATATTATTTTCTATTCTCTCATTAAGGGTTTTTTTACTTTTTTATTTATTTATTTAATTTTTGAGAGTCTCACGGTGTCACCCTTGGTAGAGTGCCGTGATGTTGTAGCTCACATTAACCTCAAACTCTTGGATTCAAGTGATCCTCTTGCCTCAGCCTCCTGAGTAGCTGGGACTACAGGTGCCTGCCACAGTGCTTGGCCACTTTTTTCATTTTAGAGACAGAATCTCTCTCTTGCTCAGGCTGGTTTCCACCTCTTGAGCTCAGGTGATCCACTCCACCTCAGCCTCCCAGAGTGCTAGAATATCAGGAGTGAACTACCACACCTACCTACCATTAAATTTTTAATATCTAATACTATTAGTGTTTGTTTAATATAAAAATAGAGGAAATACTCTATTTCTTATATTTTTTATTTATTATTTGTCAATAGTCCTATGAGAAAATGGGAACTAGGCTTTGACTTTCATCTAAGCCACAGATATTGGTAGATTACCAAGTAGTTAAATATTGATAAGATATCAATATTTAAACATAGTAATATACTATTTTTTAAAGTTTTATAACTTTTATTTTCCTTTTCTCAATCAGAAAAGCCACTAATAACTTCTTTGAAATGGCACCAATATTTCCTTTCACAATTATTTTCAAGTTTCTTACATTGTTTGTGTAGAGGAAGAAGGTATTCCCCAACTTTACAAGGACCACTGGCTGGCTTTGAAAATAAATAGACACGGACACATTATCATGAGAAAAGCATACAATTTTTTAAAATAAGTATCACATGACATAAGAATCTTTATAAGGAAATAAAAAATGAAAGGAACTTAAAAATCTGTGTCTTTTTAGCTAGGTTTAAAGAAGAAGGGAATAGTGTGGAGAAGTATGTTTGGACAAAAGAGATACGACCTAATGATAATAAACTGGAAGAATCTTAGAAGGGTCTATTTGTTCCGATTCTTCTGTGTTATGTGTCTTCATCAAAAGAGATACTTTTTCTCTCTCAACAGGGTGGGCGTTTCTCTTTTTTTTAAGTACTAGGGTTTTTTTTTTTTTATTTCAAATTAATATGAGGGTACAAAAATTGGGATGGGGTGGGGGAGTACACGTCCACCACA
Source organism: Otolemur garnettii (assembly GCF_000181295.1). Lineage (NCBI taxonomy): Eukaryota > Metazoa > Chordata > Mammalia > Primates > Galagidae > Otolemur > Otolemur garnettii. The sequence goes on from NW_003852435.1 coordinate 3,198,904, forward strand.
ATGAGGGTACATATTTTTAAGTTTCGTTGTTCTCACTTCCAAGACAAAGTTCAAATTGTGAAAGAGCCCCTTACCTAGTAGGCATGTTGAACACTGTTCACATTGTGTAATTAGGTGAGATCCCTCCATGCCTTCTCTCTTCCACCCAGTTGTACTTCCACGTCCCTCCTCACTCTGCCTCCTTGCTAGACTATATTTGTGTTTTATTGTTCGTATGAGCATATAATTATTTATATATTGGTTTATATTAGTATTGAGTATGTTGGATATTTATTTTTCCATTCTTGAAATACTTTACTAAGTAGAATGTGTTTCAGCTCCATCCAGGTAAACATAAAAGATGTAAAGTCTCAATATCTTATAACGTGCTTTTGAGGAAGGTCAGAGAATTCCTTCCAGGTTTTATAGCTTACTTTTTGGAGGAGATGGTAGGGGAATTCCTTCTCTGTTTTTTTTTTTTTTAAACAGAGCCTCAAACTATTCCCCCTAGTAGAGTGCCCGTGGCATCACATCAACCTCCAACTCCTGGGCTCAAGTGAGTCTCCTGCCTCAGCCTCCCAAGTAAGTGGGACCATAGGCACCCACCACAACACCCTGCTATTTTTTGGTTGCAGCCATCATTGTTGTTTGGCATCCTGGGCTGAAATCGAACGCACCACCTTAGGTGTATGTGGCTGGCACCTTAGCTGCTTGAGCCACAGGTGCCAAGCCTCCTTTTCTGTTTTAATGGAAGAAGGTGGGAAAAGGTTGGAAAGACCTCTCTGTTTCTGTTATCTCCTCTGTTTCTTTGGGCTTAAAATACTCACTAGAATAGGTCCTATGTTTTGGGATAGAATGGCTTGAAAAATAAGTTGTAGAAATTGCCTAGTAGTGTAAGAGTAAATAATTTGAAATATTAAAGTATTGCTCTAGAGGTTCCCATTGGTTTCCAGACCCTGAAGTCCTCAATTTATAACTAACAATTGATTCATTTGTCTTTCACTTTGAAGATCTTACACAGTTTTCTAAGGATGATACTGACTTTCATGGAAATAAAAATGGTACTCACTAATAAGTATATTGAATTTAGCACCATTTTTACTAGAGAATCTTTCTTTTTTTCTAGAACCAAATCCTTACTGGTTTCCCAGGAATAATAAATGTCTCCCTGTAATTATGTTTTTTCATTGATTATTTGTCTTTACATGTGTTTAGGACTGACTCTAAATCATTCCAGCTCAACTGTGAGGCTAAAATTACATCATCTTGCTTTAGCTACACCGAAAGTTGTAGCCTTCTACTATGTAGTTAAAATATTCCCATGAGAGGAATTCCATAAACTATGTCTATTAGTTGAACTCTAGATATAGGAGCACAGTTGACATCATTAGCCATGCTTTGAAATTCTGTTGTATACAGGAATGGACTTCCTGAAAGCTTCTTCAACTGGAACATTCTCTAAAAGCAAACATATATATATATATATATATATAT
>NW_003852435.1:3200396-3253605 GCF_000181295.1 Otolemur garnettii
TTTTTTTTTTTTTTTTTGGCCAGAGCTGGGCTTGAACCCACCATCTCCAACATATGGGGTCAGCGCCCTACTCCTTTGAGCTACAGGCACAGCCCAAAGCAAACATTTTTAAAAATTTTCTCCATCTCTTTTTACTTAAATGGAATTGAACAGGACTAGATTTGTCAAAAAGAATTCCATTAGATTTTGAATTATGCATTTATTAAAAGTGTTTATTTTTAAAGTTAAATCTTTTTTTATGACCTACCTATCTTTGGACAGAATATATATATATATATATTTTTGTGTGTGTGTTTAATCCATTTTTGAAGAATGGATGGACTGATTTAGTTAAATTTCCTGAAGGTAATCTATGCTTATATAACCACATGTGCTGCTATTATGTTACTAGAATATAATGCTATTTTTATAAATGTTTCCTCTTTATCTGGGATAGCTAAACAATTGCAGTATCATAACTAATACACTTGAAACTCACACCTTATAATTTCAATTCAAAATTGGTTTTGGCAAAATTAAGAAATAAAACATAGTTGGAAAAGAAACAAATTACGTTTCATTTTCTCCTTTATTTTTTCTTAGAAACAAATTAATTTGTTCAAAGATGAGAAATAAGAATGAAAGTGCTATCATTTATATTTAAATCAATGAATATTTCTCAAAATGTCCTCTGCCAATGTCTTCAGAATCATAGGAGGACTGGTTAGAAATGCTAATTATGTGGCATGAGCCCAGACCTACTGAATTAGAAACAGGTGTTTGGGCCCAATATGCTGGTCACCAAGCCTGACAGGTGATTCTAATACAGTGCAGTTTGAGCAATACTAGCTTAAATAAAGAAACAGATCTTACTGAGAATGTTATTCTCACAGAGTTAGAAACAATGGTACTTCATTTGAAATGCAAAACTGAGCTTACAGAAAAGAATTAAAAATTTGTTTTAAAAAAGGTGTATAACTTTATTCTACATGAAAAATGTTTTTAGAAATTCCAAAATGGGTTTATTTCTCTATAGTTCTTAGAATGATTATAATTCTGATGAAAGTTGTATAGGGATTTGCATATCAGAGCTCTGTGATGCTCTATGCTTTTTGAATATCATGATGTCAATCATATTATCAGTTATGCATAATTATCAATGAACAATTACTACTCAAATGCAAAGGTATAGAAATTAAAACTTATGTAAATAAATATTTAGCCATTTGCTTCTCAGTGAAGAATTTGAAAATGTGACTTATTTTCTTGGCTTTGTTAACAGTGAATGTATTAGCTGTGCTCTAATAAAACTCACATTTTCCTTTCTCTGCTTACTAAATGAGCTATTGAAAAGGCAAAGATCAAGAGCTTTGCTTAGTAAACAAGAATCAACAAACTCACAGCAGGTGTTGCCAGGGTGATAGTCAAGTTTCACAGGGAAACAATTTAAACATAGAAAAGAAAACAAGACACGGAAATTATTAGTTTAAATTTATTATGTTTATGGATTTTTTAATGAAATCCATGGTCTTTTGAGGGTAATTATTATAATTTTTATTTGATATACATAAATCTATTTTTTTAACTTAAGGCTAATATTATTTTACTGAGTACTGTGAAATCCACATAAAGGATAGATACATTGAAGTCAAGGCCTTCTTATAATAAAGTCTTAAGAGAAGCTATTAAAGTTGACTATCAAACTGATCAAAACCTCCATGAGCAATGAAAGAAAATCGCAATGGGAGGCACATCAATGTAGAAGAATAAGTTTTTATTCAGCAGCCATATATTGACCACTTTCTCATGCTACAACAGAGTGCTCGCAAAGCACAGGTCCAATGTAGATGGTAGCAGCATTATGTGGAAGCATACAAAACATGATAAACGATAGCCCACAGGAGAGCAAGTCTAGATCTATTGAATCAGAAACTGTAAGGCTAAGACCAGCAATCTGCACTTGTTAAAATCACATGCAGAGATTTCTAAAATGCATAAAATTATTAGCACCTATCTCTTAGAGTGAAGCATTATGATGCAGGGCAAGGTGGCACCACGACCTGCCACCTTAGCCCTGGAGGTGTTGATGCGGCAGGGGATGGAGGAACCAGCTTGCTGGAAGGGCCCACACCTGCAGGGAGACACTGGGCCTTGCTGTCTCCTCCATGTGCACATCTGACTGGTCAATTTCATGTCAGTTTCCAAGGCCTGAGAGCTCATTGGACAGTGGCTGTAACTGACTAGGACCCATGCCCTAAAAGTCAACATTGAGTTCCAGCAAACAATCCCCCTGCCACTTATAACCCCCTGAGCAGAGAGCCCAAAGACAGACCTGGAAGAGGGAGCAGGAGAGCTTGTTCCCCTCCTGGGTTCTCTCTGCCAGGAGGTTTGGTTTTTTGTAGTTGTAATTTTTGTTTCTTTGAATAAATCCTGACTTACCACTGATGCTGTGGTCCAGGGGTCCTCAAACTTTTTAAACAGGGAATCAGTTCACTGTCCCTCAGACCACTGGAGGGCTGGAATGAAGTCCCCGGAAAAGTCAGCTGCTAAGCAGGGTAAGCAGCTGCAGCAAAAATACCTGGCAACACCCAGCGGGCTGGATAAATATCCTCAGTGGGCTGCATGTGGCCCATGGGCCATAGTTTGAGGACACCTGCTGTGGTCCATCCATTCGAATCACAGAGACCAAGAACCTGAAAATCCAGTATCAATTATACTAATTTCTGAGTATTTCAAGATAGAAAGGGAGGAAAGAAGGGAACAAGGAGGTGAAAAAGGGAGAGAGAAGGAAAGAATGAAACAACATGGGCTGATAAAGTATAAATCTTACTTTATTTTTTTTCTTTCAGTTTATGAAAGAGGACAATTATTATGAAATAAATGAATAGGATTCAAGAAAGATATGTACTGGGGTCTCTGGTAACACTATAGGATGGTTAGTAACTGAGAGTTAGTGATACAGGACAGGTGGTATCAGGACCTTCTACCTTAGCCCTGGCAGTGTTGGTGCTGTGGCAGCCAGTAGAGGAATCAGAGGGCTGGAGGGCAGGTAGGGGGGCCTAGGAGGCTCCAATAGCTGGAGGGGCCAGACAACTGCCGGGAAGACACCTGAAGCCTTGGTGTCTCCTTCCCAGGGCCACTTCTGGCTGAAGGGGAAACATCACCTTTTCTAGGGCTAGTCGAAGTTTCTAAGGCCTGAGCATCCCCCCTGCTGCTAAATGGAAGGCTGAATACCACTTTAGAGGACCCAGGCACTAAAGGTAACAACTGAGTTCTGGCCCCCGCTGCTAAATGTAAGGCTGAGCCCCCACTGCTAAATGTAAGACTGAACATAACTTTAGAGGACCCATGCCTAAATGTAACCATTGAGGTCCAGCAAAATAACCCCCTGTGACTATATATACCCCTGAGCAGAGAGCCCAGAGACAGACAGAGGGAGCAAGAGAGCTTGTTCCCCAACCTGGGTCCTTTCTGCTAGGAATTTGGCATTTTTGTGTTCTTTGTTTCTGTAAATAAATCCTGTCTTATCACTGATCTGTGGTCTGTGGATTCATTCTTTGAATCATGGAGACCAAGAACTCAAAATACCGGTATCATATTTGGCCACCATGAAGGGATTGAAGAGGAAATTCTGGTGTCATTAGCAGAGAAAGCTATACTTTAATGAGAGGCTGTAAAGTCCATTGCTAAATAGATTTCAAATACAGGTTTATCTCTGACTTTACACATTTCAGATCTTTCCTTCTCTGCCTCAGTTTAAGTTATTTTCCATATTTGGTTTAGTAAATAAATTATGATTCCTTATTATGTGTACAGAAAACAGTGTTTATCATCATTATTATTGTAATAAATATCATCAAAGCCAATTGAGTGGGTATAATATGTTTCAAAGCATTTCTCTCTGCTTCAATTTAGCTTTAAAAGATCTGCATATTAAAAAGATTAGTTATAGTTTTGCTTTGTCATATAAGGAAATTGAAGCATGAAAAAAATATTGTCTCGCTACCTCTGGGTGCTGGGGTTACTGAAAGGTAGAACTGAGACTTAATACACATTCTCTCACCATGATCTCTAGGGTCTTCCTCATAGACATTCTTGTTTTCTGCACACTGAAAATAAACCCAAATTTTGTCCACAGATGAGGAGTTAAGGTTCCGTTTGTCTCATAAAAAAGCAACAAAACTACAATGAAACACTGCATGTAAAAACATTTTCAATGTTAAGATAAAATAGAAAGAACAATTTATTATTAAATAGTACAGAATAACTCATACAGCCCAATATTTTTCTTTATGAAGCAGGCAAATCGACATAAAGCATATGGGCTTTGTAGTTGAATTGTTAAACATCTATATTTTAGAAAGATTGTGTCTCTTATAATGCTTAAAGCATGCAAACACATAGTTAAATTCTGAGTTTAATTATTATCAAATATTTAATTTTCTAAATTTAAAATGAAACTCAATGAAATTAAAAGAAAACTAACAATATTTATAAAAGCTTAATATATATTACCTCAATTGTCCAATATCAGGAATTTTAAAAATTTTCATTTAAAGTACATAGAAAGTTTATATATATATATATGCATATATATATTTAAAGACTTATTAGGTAATTCATGTGCTACAAATATTTCTATATACATTGATGTAATTTGAAATACTTATTAGTGAATTGCTTGTCCTCAGTATATGTTGACATTAACTGCTTATTGTTTTAGAATACTGAAATTAAATGAAGAGAATTTGAGGCTCTGAATGGGTCATTTAGATTGAAGTAATTAGAGGGGAATACTATTTTTAATTTTAAAAATGTTCAAAGTTAAAATTTGTTTCATTATCAAATTAAACATAAGGAATTGAAGCAAATTTTGAAAATTGAATGGTTTTCTCTAATTTCATGAATGTCAACAGGATAATGTTTATTTAGCATCTATTTGTTTCACTATATTCAATGTAGATATTGTATAGAGTATATGAATATAAAACTAAATATATGCAATCTTTTTAAATAATCAGTTTAGGACTGTACATTATTTAAAACGCTACTTACTCAAAGAAGATATTAAAACAATTTTTGCCTGCTCAGAGCAAAAAGCGAGACCTATCTCTACCAAAAATAAAAAAAAAACTGAGGCAAGACGATCACTTGAGCCCAAGAGTCGGAGGTTGTTGTGAGCTATGATGCCATGGTACTCTATCCAAGGTGACAGCGTGAGCCTCTGTCTCAAAAAAAAAAAAAAAAAAAATTCAAATGTTAATACATTTACTTTGCATTATCTAAATATCTCTTCTTTTCTACAACTTAAAGTGATATATTTTTCTAGATTTAAGAAAATTTTAATAATGACATTTTCATATTTGGGATAAAATTAGAAGTTGAATGTCAGTAAGAGTTTTAAAGCAAAACAAGTGAGCATGCCACAATAAGTATGTGTTTGTGTTGTATGTGCTGGTGGGGAAGGAGTTACCCCTCTGATTCTATTTCAAGTTAATAACATCTTGAGAATTACCTGTAAGTTTCTAGACCCTTGCAAAATAAATGTATTCATTGATTTTGTAGTACTGATGCCTAAAGATAGTTCATGATTGGTAATGATAGGTAAAGATTGTTAGTATTTACCATGAACTTTACCATCTTGGTAATTTTGTAGTTCTTTAAAAATTCAAATTTATGTTGCTTTTTGTACTGCTGCTGGAAGAATCAGTCCATTTAAAACTTCTTTTCTTGACTTATTTTTTTGAGCCTTTTTCTTCAAAAGTTCTATTTCCATGCATTAGCTTTTTTACTATTATTCATTGTAAGGTAAAAGGCAAAACAAAACAAACAGAAAACCTTTAGTCTCATCAATAAGATTAATTGTATCACTTCCTTAGTTTAGTGGGTTGAATGATTTTCCCTCAAATGATATGTCAGCTTGGAAACTTAGACTATAACCTTGTTGGCCATAAGGTCCTTTGTGGGAATAATTAAGGCAGTTAAGGTAAAGATCTTGGTAAGAGATGATTTTAAATTGGGGTGGGCTCTAAATGCAATGACAAGAATTCTTATAGGAGACAGAAAAGAAGAAGACAGAAACACACAAGGGAGAAGGCCATGTGAAAATAGAGGGACATATTTGCATCTACAAACTAAGTAACGCCAAATACTGCCAGCAGGCACCCAACCTTAAGAAAGAAGCATGAAACACATTCTTTCTCAGAGGCTCCAGAAGAACCAACCCCACCATCTTGATTTCAGATTTGTGCTCTCCAGAGCTGTGAGAGAATAAATTTCTTTTTGCCAACCCACCAAATCTGTGGTGGCTTAATGTCTCATTATCAAGAAAATAAATATACAGATTATGGCAGTACTCAATACTTTAAAAAGTCCCCTCCCATCATTAACTGCCCACAAGTATATGTCTAAGGTTGTAAATTGAAGTCCTATCACTTGTGCATTAGAAAAGCTGATCAAGATTTCTATTACCAAATTATTACTGAGGAATCCTAAGCCCTCCCTCCCTTAGAATCGCCTCAATTTTGTTGAATTAGGCGGGATTCAATTAAAAAAAAAAATCAGAAACCACTTTAGGTATTTTAAGAAGAATGCCACCTATAAAGGAAATCAGATGCTCACAATATTGTTAGAAGGTGAAGGCAGAAGGTTCTTGTCTGAATCTGCTTGAATAACTTTTACTACAGTTAAACAATAACCTGCTGAGGGAGCTAATATGTGCAGCAACCTTTTGGGTTATGGTTAGAGTAAAATCTTCACCAGTCTGTTGCTTCTTAATAATCAGGAAACTGGAGAGTGGAGACCTATAGCGTTGCTTTAAAGAACACAGGTCAAATACTAATAGCTTATAAGCCGCCATAGCCGAAAGCCTTACTTTTGCCTTTTTAATCAATTATAAATGCACCTAATCGGCAGAACCCAAGTCAAGTCCAGAATTCTTGCCACAAGGAATTTTGTTAAATGTATATTTCAGTTTTCTATCCACTCTGCACCTAGAATTAACACTGAACCCCTCCACACACACACACCCAAGTTGGTATAATGCTCTGCTATTTATATCTTGAAATTCTTAAAAACTGAACAAGAAGCCCAACATTTTTATTTTGCATTGGCCATGCCCCTCCCCAAATTATGGACTGGGTAATACCAATAGATTATACAACTCTGACGTGTTACCAGATTCCAACATTGCAAGGGCATTTATTAAGGCTTTTCTTTTGTCACGCGTATTTCTAAATTCCAAATCCATAAATTCTATTGGTTATTTAGTCCCTTTATGCTGATTATTAGCTGAATTAGAGTATGTAACACCTTCCCAGATTCCGAGACTTGGATGTCTGCCAGCATCCACTTGTTAACCTTTGCCTGGAGTTCCATGATACTACTAAAATCCAATGACTCTATACTTTACCCATAGCCATACTATCCCAATGCCGAAAACGTCTCTCTTCAGACTTTCTTTGCTCTCTCATACCCAATTCAACTTAAAAGTAATGTCTTCCCTTAGAATTTAGATATATGGTTTAATTAAATCATTAGTGTGAACTTTCTACCACTGACCAAGAAAGATAATTATGCACTCAGGGGAGCCCTGCCACACAGCAAGTGGAGAGTCACAGGTTTGAGTCTCTTTAAGTTCATTTTACATCTAAAGAAGGATGGTGTGTGTGTGTGTATGTGTTAGAGCTACATAAAATGAGGGAACCTATACTTTGGTTTAAAGCTAACCAGTTAGAGAATAAGGAGACTTTAGTTCATGTGCTAGTTTTATAGGCAGCTACTCACAAGCCTCTGAATATCTCCTTCTCCCTTGAGTTCAACCCATAAATCAGAAAAGCCCTACTAAAGGGCTTAAAGTTTTCCTGCAAACTCAGATTATTTTTTACAGATATGCAAACATGCATAAGTAGTCCAACAGATTTTCTTATACAGAAAAAATTACACTGTTTTTTCTCCTGATGGTGCACTGTGGACTCAGGGTAATAATGACGGGTAGTCAAATGTGGCATGCTGCTTCCATGCTGTATGCCATCATGCTAAATAAAAGTTAATTTTAACTAAAAGACATACTGTGTTTGTTCTGCATGACAGGAAACGAGTGCTAGCTTCTCATTGTTCACACAAGCAAACTGATATTATGACCTGCTGCTGTGCTGAGGTTGGACTCCTTAATTCCTGCAAAGAGGGAGGGATCCAAATTGAGAGAAAAATAATTAAAATTAAAAGGGCAAAAAACTGTAGCATGAGAGTGGTTGAGGATGAAATTGGCAGATGACGTTTAGACAGTTTACCCTAAGACTCTGCACCCTTTGGGTGTCGAGAGATGCTGTAAAAAGTGTTGCTATAACAACAATAATTAATGATGGTAGGATTTCATGCACTGTAGCTTTGGAGCCAATTCATGATGCTCTTATGACGTGTCACACAAAATGTGCCAAAAATACTTATGTTGAAGTGTTGGGAGATATGAGACGAGATGGTGTACAAGGCAGATCTTACATTTTAACCTGCGCCTAGGTTATGTCCATAATAACATTTTTCTTGTAAACATATGGCACAGTCATCCGATTTAATGAAGCTTGGAGTATACACGTAGCATGAACATTCTTTGAAGTCAAAGGAACATTGAGATAAAGGGAGAAATTCTGGAACTCAAGTAACCACTAGTACTGAATTAGAGGGTTGATAAAAGCCATGGCTGTCAATGTGCTTTTGGCAATTAGTCCCGGGGATTAGAAAATGACTACAGTAACCATCTGACAGAAAGATAACATCCAATGTGAGCGATAAAGAATCTGTGATATATATGTCCTAGGAATATGTCCAAAACAATGAATAAAATTAGAGTGCCCAGATGTCTGAGTATTACCTGGATGTTGCAAATGTCATTGTCAATGTTCTAGTTGCTGAATTCATATCTTTTTCCCATCCCTTTCATTTCTGTAGTTTTAAATAATTGCTATTGTGAAGCAGAACTGTACTAAGAGGCAAACGATCTGTTTTTCTTGGAGGTATATCACTAGAGTATACCCTAAGCTATTATAAATTCTGAAAAAAAAAAGGTTAAAAGAAATAGCTAGTTGAATGTATGATTAGAAATCTTTATCTAATTCATTTCTGAGCGATTTCTATTTGTCCCTAGAGTAGAGATAGCTGGCGAAATTAGATTACAGATCACTAAGTAATTTACTGATGAGGAGAAATTTGAACCCTCAGCAGTGATTAAAAATGATGACAACCACCACCACAGCAACAACACCGAAGTGTCTTGTAATATAGATTAAAGAAAAGCGGACATTTAGAAGACAAGGTGGACACTTCCCATTTAGCAATGTGGAAGCTGGTACTCCTGTTCCTGCATCCACTGCCAGCTGTGCGAGGGGCTGCCAGTGACTGTGATTCCCCCGCAGACATAACAACAGCTGTAACACCACCTGTGTAGGGAGACGTGCTGGAGAAATGAGAGAATTGCACTGCCCTCAGGCTAGTTCTGTCTTTCTCTCATTTCTGCACCACTGTCAGATCCGAAAAGGAAAATCACCACCTTCTGATACTGTCTCATCATCCCCCTCACCCCAGCGCTCTCTGTAGGGCACGGCGGGTAGCAATCATAAGCATAGAAATACAAAACCTTTCAGTGAAAGGACCTCAGCTCTCTGGTCCCCTTCGATAAATCTAAATTAGGTGAAGGATGAAGGATTGACTCAAGGAAGAGTTGCAATGGCAAGGCGTAAAAGCGACTAAGTCTCTAATTGTGGAGTTCATCATCATTTAACCTTAGGGCCTCTGTGGTTGTTAGTCAAGAGTTCCCAGGAGACGTCTGTTTTAAGCCAAAAAGAAAGGACTGTGGGTGATTTATTTCCTTAATGTGAAGTAGAAGGAGGCTGCAGTACTATGAGGAATTAGAAATGTTCAAAAAATTACATATGCATATAGTGTGTATGTAATATATGTGTGTGTGTATATATATGTATATATAGAAGAGTTGAAATAGACTAATTTGAACTGATCAAAATAAAAGAAGTAAATGAGAATATGATGATGAAGTAATACAAAGCATTGTTGTAATAAGTATCTTCAAGATCAGTGGCAGACAGACTAAAAAGTCTAATAGGACAAAGGAAAATGAAATGAAAATAAAAAGGACAGTTTAACACAATATGAAGGTAATTATGCAGTCATTGTTACAGCCAAATTCCCACTGATTTCAGTTGGGGCTTTGGACAGAACAAGAAGACATATGTTTCGGTAGGTTACCTAGAGCTACAGTGTTTATTTTCACTACCCTCTTTATTTGTAATAAATTTAGAAAAATCCATGAGAGGATATCAATATTTAAAATTACATCCTAACCATCTTTGTAAGAAGGATAGCAAGTTTTTAAAAAATTACAAAAGGGTTGTTTTTGAGAATGAGCCATTTAAATTTATCTCATTAGTATGTATCAGTGACTTTTATCAATTAACCAGAAATCTGGGTCTATCAGCAGAATGTATCCATCCATCTTTGCTGTGAAACTGGGAACACATTTGTTTAAATTATTGGTCTTTTAATTTGCCTCATTTCGTCTCCCGTCTGAGAAGCCTGTTTATTTTCAGGCAGCTGCATATGTTGGCATGATTGATGAGATCTGCTACAGTCAAGCTAGCAGCCCTGGGTGACCAGTTTACCCTTCCCTGCTAGGGTTCCAGCTGTCAGTTGCCCCCATTCTGTGACAGCTTCTCCTTCTCTTCACCTTGTCATCAAGCCAAGATTGTACACTGTAGGAGTACAGGTAAGCATCTGTCTCCATAATCATTGCCAACAGCTCTCCATTATCAACTGCCAGGGGTGCTTCAAGGCAATGCGGAGTTCTTTCTCTTGACACAGGGACCAAGTGTTTTTATGCCTGAAACAAACTCTGCCTTTGCTGATTTGGAACCTCACATATAAGGTTCTTTTTTTTTTTTAATTGCATCCCAAATCCCTATTGTATTATAAAACAGGTCATATTATCCTCATCCCAACCACCACTCCTGCTCCCTGCAGGTATTCTACATTGCACTATGCAAAAGCCTGTCCTTTAAAGATAGGGCTTAATTTTCTCAATACTATATTTTTATACAGTAGAAAAATAAAAGAGCTCTGTCAAACATTTTCACTCCTGCATAGTATAAATTAAATCTACCTGTATTAGTGAGTTATCTTATAACATCTGTCCTCCTGTTTTTACAGCAACAATATGTGAGGATCAAAACCAAACAAGAGAATTTGTGTACAGCAATATTAAAGTGAATTCTACTGTTTCAGTTTTTCACTGTATCATGCTAAAAATTTTTATTGTTAAATGATCTATGGTTGTAATTTAATATTTATTGAGAATCCATGGTAATCTAGGAATTGTATGGACTACAAATAAAATGTAACTCTTGCTTTTTAAAGGAGCCAAATTTCTGTAGTAATATATGATATGAATTATATTTATTTATGTATGTGACTGTTTAGAGAATATGATATATAATCTGACAATAATATGTGTTGTTAGAATAACAATGAATTTATTTCAAAGTAGTAAAAAGAGGCCTATTACACAGTGTTTATTAAGATCAAAGACTTTTTCAAAGAAATAATTCAGTTCAAATCTGGGTTGCTAACTACCAACTGCAAGATCTTGAACAAGTTATTTAACTTCACAGAACGTAAGTTTTCTTATCTCCAAAGGATAACAATAAAATATACTTTCTGCAGTTTTCCTAAGAGCTGAATTTGAAAATACATGTAAAGCTCTTAGTGCAATGCATGATACACTGCTGTTATTATTACTAAACTAGTAAATGAAAACAAGAATTGGCCAGGCATGGTGGCTCACGCATGTAATCCTAGCACTCTGGGTGGGTGGATCCCTTGAGTTCAGGAGTTCAAGATCAGCCTAAGCAAGAGTGAAACCATATGTCTAAAAATAGCTAGGCATTGTGACTGGCACCTGCAGTCCCAGCAACTTGGGGGGCTGAGGCCATAGGATCACTTCAGCCCAAGAATTTGAGGTTACTGTGAGCTATGACGCCACGGCAAAAGTGAGACTCTGTACCATACCCTGCCAGAAAAAAAAAAAAAAAAAGAAAAGGAGAAAAAGAAAAAGAAAACCTAAGAATTGCTTACTGATAGTTTCTGATGTAGCCATGATCCACAATAAAACGTTATATCAGCTGAAGTTCATTAATATACCTGCACATAAAAATAGATACAGGCTGTGGCTCAAAAGAGTAGGGCACCAGCCCCATATACTGGAGTTGGCAGGTTCAAACTCAGCCCTGGCCAAAAACTGCAAAAAAATAAAAATAAATAAAAATTAAAAAAATAGATATGGCATATAACTATAGTGGTGGTAGGAGGAAACACTTTTTTGTCCTGTGAATTCTTGACCTAATATAGAGACATTTAATACTAATTAGCAATTCAGAGAAACTAGTCTGATTCCTCTGAAAAGGTACAGGAATCAAAGTATATTAAATCTTCTATTTGTGTGTTGACTTTCACTTGAAACATAGTTGATCTTTTCAACTTCTTAAAATCTGTTTTTCTCATGTGTGAAATGGTCTACTTAATATCTACATTTACAGATTATACCTGTTCTTTCCCAATTTCGTCTTCCTTTTCTGAGAATGTCCTCTGCTTGTGGAACCATTAAACAGTTTGTTAATTTAGCCAATGACAATATTTCCGCTTGTGACAACGGTGAACAAATACTGATATATCTAATTCTGACTTTCTTTTTAAGAATATGGTAAACAGTATCAGTAAAATAACTCACGAAAAACAAAGTTCAATGTTCTGTTCATTGCCCTTTTATAATTAATGCTATCATTATTCTTATATATAAGTTTAACTGAAATTTAAGACATTAATCTTTCTATGGTTAGGTTCACATAGAAAATTATTTCTAAACTCAGTTTAGATTAACAGTGTTATTAGTTCTCAGATCATAAATATAGGCTTGAGGGGCAGCACTTTTAATACTCTTTGGCTCATATTTCTCCTACCCTAAATCCCAGAAAATAGATAAAGAGACAGGAGGAATATTTATTTGTACAGGTGGTTCAACAGCCTCACCAAGGGCTACAGTTTCCCCTCATTTATCCAAATGTAAATACACCTCTAAGAGATGCTGATCACATCTGTCTTCAAAGAGGAAAGGAGCAAAAGGTGATCTTAATGTGAGAATACCATCTTTTCCTCTTTCTAACCTCTTTCTCTCTTCTTTCTTTCTTTTTTCTTTTCCCTTCTCCTCCCCTCATTTCTTCCCTTCCTTCCTTCCTTCCCCCCTCCCTCCTTCCTTTCCTTCCTTCCTTCTCTTTCCCCTCTCTTTCCTTCTTTCTTTCTTTAGAAAGACACAAGTGGCTATATTGATATGACTATGGCTCATATTAGTTTAAAAGTAGTCTATTGACAGTATTGTAAAAAATAGCATACCGGTGATAAATAATATTATTTTTACAACACATTTTAGTTTGTTAATTATGTTCTAGTATTTGGTAGAACATGTAAGGGAAGATAAAGACAAAAGGAATAATTGTGAATGCAAAACAGCTAAGTTACTTTGCATCATGACCTCAAGGTGGAGAGGTCTTTGGGTACTCACAGCAGGGAATGGACCAGTGTCTTGCAGGATAACAAATGGATGACACACATGAATGAGAAGGCAGAAGGGCAATATTCAGACAAAATTTGTTGTACATTTTATCCTCGTAGACAAGCACTGAAGCAGTGCATATGCCAGGGCTCTTGGGTTAATAGAGAAGGATACGGATAATATTTTGTAAGTGAAAAATGACCGAGAAGGAGTAGAATATTTGATGCAATAAAGCATGAAAATGGCAGATGGAATGAGGAGATGAATTTGAAATGTTCTTGTATTTTAGATTGGCTTAAGAGAAAATTATTCTTTATCTCATTTTCTCCTATTTTTGGTAAGCCTACTACCTAGGAAATTTATATATTTTCCTCCCACACTGTAATATATCTGTTTTCCTATGGACTTCAAGACTAAGATTACCATCAAATAACACACAACATAGTAATATTATGAAGCATGCTACAGTTAAACTTGAAACAATTGATACAAATGTAGACTATATATGTATGTTGCGATTTATATGATATAATGAATTATGCACTGCAAATTAATTTAAAACATTAAAAAAGCCTTAAAGGATACTTTCTGAGAAAGTCAATATGTGTTATGATAAATTCTATATTATCCTAGATTATGTGGAAGATCATAAAATTGCATTCCTGAAAATTCAAATTTGTTCTACAGAAACACAACAATCCCAGAAATACAGGCCTGAGATAATAAGTCTATGGAATCTTGAGTTAATATTTTTCATATAATAAAGGAGGTAAAATTATTTAGACTATGTTGTATAATTCATCATTAAAGTGATAATCTAAATAAATAACTATTAACTTGGCTTTTTATCTTTTACAGTTTTTATAAGGGTAACAAATTCAAATTGATTGTAGCTTGGTATGGTCTTAGTGATACTGCTATCAAGGGAGAATACAGCATGGAATTACACAAAATAATAATTAGATTAATAAAGTTATACATTATCATATAGAAATAAAAGTTATTATATAAATATTTTTAAAGTGCAATTGTAGCACAAAATTTACTGGCTATCTTTTACATTATTTATTTTATTTATTTTTTTGAAAAACAGTTTCACTCTGTTGCCCAGCCTAGAGTGCCATGGCATCAGCCTAGCTCACAGCTACCTCCAACTTTGAGGTTCATGTGATCCTCCTGTCTCAGTCTCTCTAGTAGCTGGGATTACAAGTGTGTGCCAAAACTCTGGCTAACTTTTGTATTTTTAGTAGAGATGGGGTCTTGCTCTTGCTCAGGCTGGTCTTGAAGTTCTATGCTCAAATGATTCTTCTGCCTTGTCCTCCCAGAGTGCTAGGATTACAGGTCTGAGCCCCCACACCCAAACGTTTACATTATATTACATGTCATTTTATATAAATAGAATATCTTGTAATATATATTTGATAAAATTTAAAGAATTTCATGGAAATTGTTATAAAAGAAGTAATGTCAATTAGCATATAGTATGCCAATGAATCAGAATTAATTACTAGCTTATTCCATGGCTTTGGGTCAGTCATTTAATTTCTTATGTCCTTTGGTTTCTACAAAAAGTAAATCATATTAGGTAACTATCCACCTTCATACCTTATTGTGGATATTGACATTAATTAAAGCTTTTTATTGAAATGCAAGCAAACAGCTTCTATCTATATTAAAATACTTTATCATATTAAATTATCTCAGACATTTTATTTCAGGCAAAATGTGCTTCCTGTGATGTGTTGAGAAGGATTATGTGTGTATCTCAGTAGGATTCAAGGACAGAGACTGTACTGGTATATGTATTTCATGAGCAATAGGGATGTAATAAAATATTGGCTGAGCCAAATAACCAAATACCAACTTATGTTTCTGATACAACCTTATTCTATCCTTTATATCTGTGATAATTAAATCTAGTTGCTCCATTTATAAACACCAGTCTTACAGTGTAGCAGTCAATGCTTTATTACCTCTCAGCTTATTTCCTATTTTATTAAACTGGAACATAATCCTATGAGCAGGTTAGACTGAGAAGAAACTGACAGCCTGAACCTTCCATAACTTGAAGTTTCCCTTGATATTTAAATAGCTCTACTTTAGAGTAAACTAGCCTTTCCCTGCTTAAAAACACTGTGATAATCTCACCTGCAAAGAAATACTTATTCTTCTCAAGATTCATGAATCTCACCCCCTGGCCCTTATTGTGACTTTACCCTTACCTGAATTAGAACTCAACATTAATGTAACGAAATGGCTCTGGGGAGACAAGATTCTACATCTCTTCAGAGTGATATATGTCCCTAGCTTCCAAAGCCTTTGCTATTCAAACATGCTCCTTACTCAGACAGTCTAGACCATGAAGAAAAAGAAAATCCTGGAGAATATTGCCTAACAATTTATTGTGAGAGTAGCAGTGATATAGTAGTAGTCAGAGAGCTTTGATTCATGGGGATATCTGGCAGTACCTAATAAATCATGGCATCCCCAAAAGTGAAATAGAGTGAATGGGCTACTAGAATATTTTTTGTTACAAATTACAAAGGATACAAATTTTTAAATGACATTGTTCTCACTCTCAGAGTAAAATTCCAGTTGTAAAAGAGCCCTTCGGCCAGGGTGTGTGTGTTAAACACCCTCACAATGTGCACATTAGGTGAGATGGCACCAGAAGCCCTACCTCCTTCTTTCAATGGTCTCCTCCTCCCTCCCTCTTCCTCTTGCCTCAGGATTACATTATATTTGTGTTTTATTGTTCATGTGACCATGTAATTATTTATTTATTGGTTTCCTATTAGTATTGAGTACATTGGATATTTATTTATCGAGTCTTTTCATACTTTACTAAGAAGAATGTGTTTCAGTTCCATCCAGGTAAATGTAAAAGATGTAAAGTCTTCATCTTTTTTAATAGCTGAATAATATTCCATGCCATACATGTACCTCAATTAAAAAAAAAAAGCTTGTAGATCTGGTGGCACAAAATGTGACTAGATTCCCTACAATGAAAAATCACATTTTTATTTCCCTTTTCTTGCTGAAGTCAGTTTAGTAACACAGGCATTTTTTGACTGAAAGGAAGTCTGGTCCCTCCTGGAAAAGAATCCTGCAGGGTTCTAGCAAGTCTATAATGTAAATATGCTTTTAAGCCTTTCACAAAGGAATTCAAAGGCATTTATAAGAATGAACATATCCTGAGGAAAAAAAATTCCCAGAGCTTTTGGGGATGGCAACATTGACTCTTAGATGAAAACAATTCCTGAGAATTCACAGTATAACTTGGCCTATAAGTAAAATTGGAAATGTGGTAATCCATAAACAATAAAACAGGTTGTGGGGAATTGCCAAAAAAAAAAAAAAATAGTACCATTAATGACTCAAAAGATGCAGAGGTACTAAGTACTGCATACTCACTAAACTTGCTTGCTTGGGAACCAGTGTCTGTAACATAGTGGTTATAGTGCCGGCCACATGCACTGAGGCTATAGTGCCAGCCACATGCACTGAGGCTGGCAGGTTCAAACTTGGCCTGGGCCTGCTGAAACAACTGCAACAACAACAAAATAGCCAGGCTTTGTAGAGGGTGTCAGTAGTCCGAGGCTGAAGCAAGGGAATTACTTAAGCCCAAGAGTTTGAGGCTGCCATGAGCTGTGACACCATGGCACTCTACCGAGGGTGACATAATAAGACTCTGTCTCAAAAAAAAAAAAACTTGCTTGCTTGGCCTTTGCAGAAGGAGAATGCATCTTATAGAATGGTTATAGATCTTTACAAACTTAATCAAGTGATCATCTCATTGTAGTAATCCCGGGTGTATTGTCTTTATTGAAACAATCTAATAGATCATTGGACACTTGGCATGCCCCTATTGATAAGGCTGATTTTCCCCCTCCATATTACAAAGATCCTCAGAAGTCAGTTGCTTTGACCTGGAAGGGCTAACAGTAAACATTTACAGTCCTGCCTCATGGCTACATCAATTTTCTCATTCTAGATATAATTTAATCTGAGGAGAGCCTGATCATTTTAACATTCCCAAAAATGCAACCTGGTTCACTACATTCATAACATTAGATTGACTGGATCTGATGAGTAAGATGCAGACATTACTGTAGGATGGCTTAGTAAGAGTTCAGTTTCCAGAATCTGGGTGAAAAACCTCACAAAATTCTATGGGTCTATGTCTTCCTTGAAATTATCATCAGTTCAATAATCTAAAATATTTCAATATTTTCCTTAGAGGTGACAGACAAATTTCTTTATTTTGCACTTTCACAAACTAAATACAAAACTTCAACTCCTGGCAGGGTTTTCACAACTTTAGAAACAACAGAATTCGTGTATACTTCAACATATTTACAAAATCACATTTAAAGGCTATTTCCATTTGAGGGCCATAACAAGAGGTGGCATTGCATTAAATAGTGGCTGCTGTGTAAGCTGGGCTTCCCTACAAGGGCATAATAAATCAGTAGGTTCACTGATATTGGAGGCAAATGGAGATGCTTTATGGACCATCCTGACAAATACCACTAGAAGAAGCATCAGGCTCACCTACAGAATTTGGGAGTAATTCTATGTCTTCTTTCAAAGGTAAATTTTCTTATTCATTAGCTTCTGGCATATTATTAAGTCTTGGAAGAGAATCAACAGAAGATGACATTCGACAACCATGCAGCTTGAATTTTTCAAGTTTGACTCACCTACTTATAATGTATACGTGCAGCAGCAATCTGTCATCAAGCAGAAATATATAAGAAAATGGACTTGAGAAGGATCAGAATGTAAAAAATAGTTTGATAAGCTAGGGATTCAGTCAGTCTCTTGACACTGATTCTTTGTCTCATTTCCTCCAAATCATCAGTCCAAACTTATAGCTTCTTGGATATTTTATTCAACTACTTAACTAGAAATAAAACACTGAAGTATGTTTTAGAACTAGATCTTCAAAATATACTGGTCTTCACTGTGTGGTTTCTATATACTTAAAAGTTATTGAATGATATGTATTCTCAGGAATAGATTATATAAACAATCTTCAAGACATAATTCTTAAACATAGTATTATTGGTTTTATTCCAATCTTATAAGCTAAATATTTCTCCAATAGCTGAAACTCACCTTTATCTCTCAGTTTCTCTTAATCAACCTAATCCCGTTATGAACACTGTTATCTGTTAAGTTTTTAGGCTAGTATTTTTCAAAGTTGATGACTTATTATACAAAGGCATGAATATTTTGCTCTTTTAATAAAAAAGTTAGTTATCATGATCTTGACTTATTGTAATACTTGAATCATTTATTTCAATCAGTATAAAATTGAGAAAAGTGGATATTATGTAGTTTATTTGGAATGATTCTAATTTTCCCTTATAAATATTAGATTTCATTTTTTTTATGGTTTGCATACAAACATACAAAGGCTAGTTATTTTTTAATTGCTTAACAACAACAACAACAAAAGAAAATTAAGAAATTTTAGTAGTTAACCTTGATATATACCTGCATAGCTACATTTTTAAGTTCCACCACTTCTTATATTAAAATGAAATTAGTACAAAATAAATTTATGGATCAAATATTTTAACATAAAATTGTGAATATGTCAAAAGGGAACATGAATTAACTTATATGTAAATAATAATTATAATAATTATATTCTTGAGATTATAAAATAAATGTTGATAAATTTAACAACATTTTAGAGGGACTATAATTTTATCATAAACCAACTTAGTGAAGGAATAAGTAACTGGGAAAAAGAAGTTTTACCTTATAACACAACTCAATGTATTATATTGTATTCTAGTGCATAAAAATGCCTTAGAAATCAATAAGAAAGAAATTTTAAAAAAGAAGCTTAGGGTGGTGCCTGTGGCTCAAAGGAGTAGGGTGCCAGCCCCATATATTGGAGGTGGTGAGTTCAAACCCAGCCCCGGCCAGAAACTGCAAATAAATAAATAGAAAAAAATAAAAGAAGAAGAAGCTTAAACTATAAAAAAAGTCACACCTGAAAAACATACAATGGGTTATAAATATAGGAAAAATTGCTTAGATTCACTTATAATTAGATAAATATGAATTAAAAATAAGATGCCTGTTTACACTTGGAGAAAGACCATATATATGCATTTTTATATTACTTAGTTTAAGCTGACTTTTGGGAAATAAAATTCCTCATATAACCATAACATTAATTAGAGGAGAACTTAGCAACCATTATTAATTGTAAATGTATATATATTTATTGATCACTTAGTAATATAATCTGTAACTTCACATCTAAATAGAAGGCAATATGAATGAAGAGATTCATGAAACATTATTGGTAAAAGCAGAAGAGCAGTGTAAAACACTTTATACCCACATTATTGGCCTCATTATGTAATTTCACAAATTGGCTTTTTTCATAAACTTTTCTAATAAATACATAAATATCTGTAATTCATTGTATATTACTGCTGTTCAATAGAACTACCTTAACAATAATGAAATGTTAATGGGTGCTTTCCATTTGTTGGCCACTTGCCACATGAGGATATTGAACACTTGAAATTAGCTAGAGGTACTGAGAAAGAAATATTTTTGGTTTGTTTTTAGAGATGGGGTTTCACTATGTGAACTTCTGGGCTCAAGCAATCCTCCCAGCCAATCATTACATAATATTAGATATATAGCCACAGATAGCTATGGAAAATCTTATTGGATAGCATAGTTTGAGGCAAATTTTATTCCTTTGCCAGACATTAATTAGTGTCCAATTTTTATTAAAATTAATCCCTTAAGTATCTTCCAAATCAACCTTCTCCTTCTTATACTGATGGGAAGCTCCTTTAATTAATTTTTTTTTTTTTGCTTATACATAGTATTGTTTATACAACATCTAGTCTTACTACCCCAGTGATAATAATAATTAAACAGATAAGTATATACAAAAATAAAAGCTCAGAATTCAAGAACTAATAATATGGGATAAATGTTCTTCAGTACAAAAGAATGGAGCAGGAGAGAATCCCTGAAAAATAATTACTGGAAATTAAGTAAGACATCAAATTATATTTTTAGGATCTTCCTTCATTTTCATGGCCTCTGAAAATCTTTTCTTAGGAAAGAATAATGTTAGCATAATGCATTTTAATTAGGAGTGATTACAACTACCTTGGACATAATTAATGGGACACCACTCTTATCCTTGCCTATCTTTGAGTCAAACCTTCTCCTTTTACTAGTAAGCTGACATGTAAAAATGAGGAAATTATTTTTTCTCCCAGTCCCCCTGGTGTCTACAGGATAGATGCAAAATCTCACTCACTCTAGTTCATCCCAAAGACACACCAGTGTTACCTACAAGTCTTTCTAAAATTCTTTTAATTATTCTAATAAATATTTTCTGTCCCTAAAATTTCCATTAACTAAGTCAGCACTGTATGAGACTGTATAGAATACGAAATATATATGCATTCACAATGTTTCTAGTTCAGTAGGAAGTTCGAACTCTGTTATATTTTGGTTTCTTGTTTTTCTGTCACTCCAATCTAACTATTTGCTTTGTTGTATTGGATCTGTTCCATGTCATGTCAAAACTCCTGTATGGTTTATCACATTGATCTTCCATATCCAATGCACATATCGATAATAATAAAAATTATAATAATGAAGGATTATACTTATCACTTATTTACTGTGTTTATCCCCATTCAGAGAACTCCTTTATCTTATAGGTTGGGAGATTCACAACACTTACTATAACTTACTCAAACTATCTCAGAAGAGTTCCATTGAATGCATGCTATTAATTTTCTTATTATACCTAAGAACATTTAGTAATAAATATCTCAATGATTCAAAGACAAAGACATATGGGTCAAACTCAGTTGACTCAGTTGACCCAAAAGTAACCCCCAGTGCATCACCTCCTCTGTAATATCACATCCTCCTGAATGCAGGCAGAACTGTAACTTGTTTCTAATACAATATGGCATGGCAAAAGTGAGGGGATGTCATTCAAATGAATGTGTTGCCACATACCTACATAAACTCATCTTGCCTGATCATGTTAGAGCTATTCTCTTATAGGCCTTAAACACCTAACCAGAAATATTGTAAACATGCTTATGGGAAGGTCTTTATGGAAACAAAGTGCAGGCAGTGTTTCAGGTGTATTGGTGGCCTCTATTCAACAACCCTCACCCACAGCCCTCAGTTCTATAACCACAGGGAAACAAATTCCATCAACTTGAAAGAACTTGGACACAGATTCTTCCAGAGTTCATTGTCCACATGAGAAAGCAGCTCAGCCAACAACATTACCTTTTTGCATCCTTGTGGGTTCTTGCACAAAAGACCCAACAAGGCCCTGTTTGGAATCTTAACTCAAGGAAATTGTGAATACATCAGGGTTTTTTCAAGCCACTAAGTTTCTGGAAATCTTGCAGATTTCTTGCACAGGAATACAAATCTAAAATAAAAGCAATACACGAGAAGAAGAAAATTAAGTTTTTACACTTTACCATATTCAGTCTCTTTAGTTAAACATGATTGGGTATTGCTGTTATAAGTTTTTAAATGTCTATTATCATAATTTATAAGTATATTGATAATTTGTAATGTATATTTTGACTTTGAATAACATTGTTCAAATAAGCTGAAAATTTCCCTCACTTTCTTCAGTAATAAATACTTTTATATTGAAAAATGTCTTCCATCCAGGTGTTGCAAGTTAGAGTCGATTCAGAGTATATACTTAAAGTGCAAGAAAATTCTTCACTTTTGAATATACCAAAACATCCTATTTAACAGAACAGAGTGATTCTTTCTTTCTTTTTTATTTTTTTTAATTCAAAGAATGTTTGAATGATATAACAGAGGATGGTAGAATAATCAAGAAAGTGGTATCTATGAGATCTTACTTCACTATAACTATGTTATCTTTCTATTTTTCCCTCTGGATTGTCAGAGATTTAATATTAAAATACTGCTTTTATTAAAGTATAACAAATATCCTCTGTAATAAGCAGCACTTTAATCAGTGGTAGAAATTAAGTATTCATTCTTTAATAAAATATTTATATTTATAGCATGATATAATCAATACCTTTAAAAATGTCATAAATGTGCTATCATCTATTCACACTGAAAATCTTATTCTTGATGAGCTTTCCATACATACTTATTTTACATTTATTTTTCTTGCTGTCTCACTGTCTTGAGTCATAAAGGTAGGCATAATGGGAATAATTACTCTTAAGCTTATGGTGTCCTTCATTTCACAGTACATTTAAAACATCCAGTCCATAAAAGGTTCAGAGCAACTTTCTTTTTTTCGAAAATAACTACCAATTCAACAAGGTGTTTATTGGTGACAGCATGGTCCATTAACACAATCCCTCAGGACTTGCACTGCTATGATGAACAGATTCTACTGTGGAAGAAACATCCCTGGCAATAAAAATGTACTCTCTTTTCAGAGCCATTACCTTCAGCAATTAAACCTTTTAAAAGCAGAAAACATATTCTTGAATATTGCTGAGAAAGTAGATTTTGTGTTCTCACCACACACACAAAAATCATAAGTATGTGAAGAACTGCATATGTTGTTAAGATTGATTTAGCCATTTTACAATGTATACATATTTCAAAACAGCATGTTACACATTAAAATAAATATAATTTTTATTTTTCAATTGCTATAAATGAGTGGTTCTCAAAGTACTAAATATTTGTATTTTTATGTTTTCAGTAGGTTATCTATTAAAAAAATAGATTTTTATCTTTTGGTTGTGCTTTATTACACTTAGTATACTGTCCCTCATATCATGTGAATACTGATACAAAAATACTCAATAAAATCTTGGAAAATAGACTACAGGTACATATTTTAAAAAATTATATATCATGATCAATTAGGCTTTATTCCAGGGATACAAGGTTGGTTTAACATACACAAATCTATAAATGCAATTCACGACACAAATAGGAGCAAAAACCAAGACCATAAATTCCTCATGATAGATGCAGAAATATTATTCCACAAAATTCAGCATTCTTTTCTGATAAGAACATGTAATAAAACAGGCATAAATGGGACATTTATTAAGCTACATAGCCAACTTCATACTGAATATGATACACCTGAAAGTACTTCCACTTAGAACTGGAACAAGATAAGGACGCCCACTACAGCCACTCCATTTCATCATAATGCTGGAAGTTCTAGCTATCAAAATCAGGCAAGAGAAGGGCATTAGGGCATTCAAATGGGGGCAGAGGAGGCCAAATTCTCACTCTTTGCTGATGATATATAATCTTATAGTTAGAAACCCCCAGAGAATCAAAGACAAGACTCCTGGAATTGATCATGGTATATAGAAATGTCTCAGGATACAAAAATCAATGTCCACAAATGAGTAGCCTTTGTGTATGCCAATAAAAATCAAGCCAAGAAGCAAATCAAGTGAAAAATATCCTTCACAGTAGCTTCAAAGAAAATGGAATACCTGGGACTATATCTAACAAAGCAGATGAAAGACCTCTACAGAAAAAATTATGAAACCCAGAGAAAATAAATAGTTGAATATATTAACAAATTGCAGAACATACCATGATCTTGGCTGGGAAGAATCAACATTGTTAAAATATTTATACTACCCAAAGCAATCTACAGACTTAATGCAGTCCCCATTAAAATACCAACATCATACATACATTGAAGAACTTGAACAAATAGTTCTTCCTTTTAGGAACCAGAAAAAAAGAAAGCCATACAGATAAGGCAATTCTTAGCAATAAAAGCAAATCTGGAGAAATCACTTTACCAGACTTCAGGTTATATTACAAGTCCACAGTGAACAAAACAGTGTAGTATTAGCACAAAACTAAAGACATGGATCTATGGAACAGAATGGAAAACTTAGAGATGAAACCTGCCTCATGTCACTATCTGATCTTCAACAAACCATATAAAAGTATACACTGGGGAAAACAAATTCTATTCAACAAATGATGCCAGGAGAACTGAATAACCACATGTAAAACGCTGAAACTGGACCCAGACTTCTCACCATTTACAAAAATTGATTCATAATGGATAAACAATATAAATCTAAGACACAAAATGATAAAAATCCAAGAAGAAAGTGTGAAAAGAACTCTTGTTGATATCAGTCTGGAGACAAATTTTATGAAGATGCCACTGGCAATTGTACCAACAACGAATATACATAAATGGAACTTAATTAATCTGAAAAGCTTCTGGACAGCCAAGAACACAATAATCAAATCAAACAGACAACCTTAATAATGGGAAAATATATTTGCATGATAAGAATCTGACAAAGGCTTGATGACCACAATCTACAGAGAACTCAATTAATCAACAAAAAAATGAGCAAACAATCCCATCTATCACTGGGCAAGAGATATGAACAGAACTTTTTCTGAAGAAGACAGACAAATGGCCAACAAACACATGAAAAATTGCTCATTGCCTCTAATCATCACAAAAATGCAAATCAAAATCACAGTGAGGTGTTATCTAACCCCAGTGAGAATGCCCACATCACAAAGTCCTAAAGTTTCAAATGCTGGCAAGGGTGTGGGAAAAGGGAACACTTTTATACGGTTGTGGGAATGCAAACTAATAAAGCCTCTTTAGAAAGAAGTATGGAGAATCTTTAAAAAAAAAAACCCTAAAAGTAGAGCTTTCATTTGACCCTATAATCTCATTACTAGGCAACCACCCTGAAGGAATAAAAAATCATTTTATCATAAGGACATTTACACTAGAAAGTTTATTGCAGCTCAAATCAGAATTATTAAGATGTGGAATCAACCCAAGTGCCTAGCAACACTTGAATGGATTAATAAACTGTGGTATATGAATACCATGGAACACTATTCAGCCATAAAAATTATAGAGACTTTACATCTTCTGTATTAACCTTGATGGAGTTGGAGAACATTCTTCTTAGTAAAGTGTCACAAGAATAGAAAAAAATTATCCAATGTACTCAATACTAATGTAAAACCAGTTGACTGTAGATAAACAAAACAATACCCACACAATGGAAAAGCACAATTAAACTCAAGTTGGGGAGAAAGGGGTTTATATGGAGATGAGGTTTGGTGTGCTGTCAACAGGCACAACTTAAGGGTATATGTCACTTCTCTGGGGGAGGGGCACAACTGCCACTTGGATTTACCTAACAAACTCAATGTAATCTAATCATCTGTGCCTCATCCTAATCTGAAATTAAAAAAAAAATGCTTGTTTTACATTTTCTAAAATATATTTTAATTTTGCTTCTGATATTATGAAAACCACTTACTCTATAACAAGTGCCATTTGTAAGACATAACTTTTTTGTGTTAATTGTTAAGAACTTACCAAAGTAAAGATCTGATAGAGTCTAAAGAGGAGGTTAAAAAGAGAACCATAGAGAACTTAAGTTTCTTTCATGATGGCTGCATAGGGCACTATGAACAGATATAAAACCCAGCTTCTGTCCAAGATTAAATCTAACTAAAGATCATCCTCCCTCTCACCACTACCATGTGCAAGCACACACATACATACATACATACAAAATTAATGTAAATGTGAACAAGAAATAAACTCTTTTTCAAGAAAAATCAATGGTGAAATCCGTGGATCTTCACTTTTTAGCACTGAGAAGATGGAAGATATAAGCTCTTCTTAAGAATGTGTAATAATGGCTCGGCGCATATAGCTCAACCGGCTAAGGCGCCAGCCACGTACACCTAAGGTGGCGGGTTCGAATCCCCAGCCCGGACCCGCCAAACAACAATGATGGCTGCAACCAAAAAATGGCCAGGTGTTGTGGCGGGCGCCTGTGGTCCCAGCTACTTGGGAGGCAGAGGCAGGAGACTCGCTTGAGCCCAGGAGTTGGAGGTTGCTGTGAGCTGTAATGCCACGGCACTCTACCCAGGGGGACAGCTTGAGGCTCTGTCTAAAAAAAAAAAAAGAATGTGTAATAACACCTAGGGAACCTCATATGATTTTGTAATCCAGAATCACACTACTTTGTAGCAGAAATATACAAATAAAAATGTAAGTAAATTAAGGAGAAAAAAAGAATTATAAAACTCTTAAAGGTGAAAATTTAATTGCAGACAGTTATAAAGACCAAAAGATTATAATTTAAACTTTGTGTCCTAGTAATATCACAAAGTTTCAAAAAGGCAAATAAAATCAAACCATGTAGAATACAATGCAAGGAAAGTGAAGATCAGGAAACAAGATATATTAAGACAAAAGACTAAAGCAATCAGATATAGGCTATAAACATGTATATTTCATAGATGTAATGATAAAAGAATGTAACATTACAAGCAAGAGATGACTATATGTAATGTGGTCAACTAATTGAGGAAAATACCCAAATTTTAGAAAAGAAAAATATAATAGTTGAACAAAAATCCAATTGGAGGCTTATCGATAGTTACAAGTGAAACATGCAGTAAAATACCACATAACTAAAATAAAAGCATGCAAATAATGGATTATAATAAACATAGGAGATTGAATGAAGTTGCCTGAAGGTTGATCGACCAAAGATAAGAATGATGACAGAGATCTGAAGTAATTATCCAATATGCTGTTCAGAAAGAGGAAAAAATAAAAGAGAGATGGCAATATGAATAGTAATTTGAAAAAGAGATGATAAAATGAAAGAACAGGAAGATACTACATATAATTTATTGAAGTTGTATAAAAAATAAAAGTGAGAATGGTGAAATGATAATAAATAAGAATTTTATGAGATTACTGAAAGTTATCTTTTCATAGATCCAAAACTTCATTGAATTCATACAGGGTAAATAATAAGTAATTAATATATAGATATTTTATTAAAAACAATCAATATAAAAATAGAAAGATATTAAATTTAGTAAAAAGGGAAAACAGATCTATAATTTATTTACAATTAGAACAGATTTTTTGACAGTTGTATAGAGGCCAGAAGATTAAATAATAATATGTCTGAAACCCTAAAAGAAAAGAGCTTTTAATTTTCAAAAGTATACATGTTTAAATTGTCTTTTTATTAAGAAAACTTAAATTAACATAATTTTTGAAATAAATAAAAACATAGAACATATTTCCAATAGTTTCTCAGTAAAGTAGCTTTAAAAAGCATTCTAACATCTTGTATATTTTAGGGTGAAATAAAGATAGCTAATTATTTTAGAAATTATTGAGTATGTATATTTAAGTAGCTAGGCTAATTGTTCAAAAGAATAGCATAACTTCAAATGAACTTGAATGTAACAGATAGAATCAAAATAAAAAAGGAAAAAAGCTAAATTGAATTAGACTCAGAAAGAAAATATATAAAATATTTTTAAAAGAATGTCATATAGAAAGCCCATGAGATTGGAGAACAAATTCAATTGAACTCTCCTTTTAAATTACAGAAATGTTTATTGTAAACGAAGCACAAAATCTATTTATGTTTTGCTTCCAAATTACATACTTTATAAATTACAAAATATAAATTAGATTTATCATGCAAATATAAATAAATAAAACTGATATACTATTTTATTTATAGGTGGATTTTTGAAAAAAAATTATGAAATTAAAGAATATAACAAATCAGGGGCTTCAACTTGAAATACCCCCTCCACTGCTGAAGGTTCTTTCCCCTATTCTTTACCCTTGTTTATTTTCATGCTTATCCATCTTTCTCCCTGACAATAAAAAAAAAGGAATGTAACAAATGATATGAAAAGATCAACTTATAAGGAAGATATAAATGCTATAAATACATAAATAAGAACAGCCTCAAAGATGTAAAGCAAATATTAAAGCTGTTTTATATAAGAAATTGAAAATATAGCAATATAATGAGAAATTTTAACTTACCTCTATATGGTATTAAGATGCTTAGAGCAAAAGAAACAAAAAACTTGAAGTATATAACAAGTTTAAGGAATACCATTAATAAACTTGATATCTAAATATGGTCTAACAATCATCACATACCTGTACATTTCAGGTACATGTAGAATATTTATAGAAATTGGTCCATATACTAAGCCATAAAACTGAGCTTAATGAATTTTGAACAAATAATGCTATTGAAATCATGTAACAACTAGGCTAAAAAGTAATGAATAATATACATTAGGAAATTCTCAAAAAAACTTGAAAATTATTGGTAAGTAAAAGTAACTAAATAATTTAATCAAAATAAGCAGGATGATGGTACTTTCATAAAAAATATTGCTTCAGGTGCTTTTAAAAATAATGAAGAAATATATAAACTGAGTATGCTAGGTATCTATTTTAGGAACCTGCAAAAATATAATAGATACATAATAAAGGAATTATAGAATAATGAATGAAGGAGAATAAGAAAAATGACTCTGAAATAGATACCATCCATGAGAACAAAGATCTGTATATTTTGGTATTATTTATAAAAAAATTCAAAAGAGTTTCATATGTAGGAGAAGTCATTATTAAGACTCTAAAATAAGTGCTTAATGTGGAATTAGAAATGACCTTATGTCAATAAATTTGAAAAATTAGGCAGTTTATAACTTTCAAAAAAAAAAACCATTAAGGTTACTTCAAGAGGAAATGTTATAGAATTTACATAATTGTTAAATAAAATTAATTAAATGTTAAATATATGTATCCCAATCCCTAAATTCTCATGAACTCTTTATAAAATCTCTCCATAGGCTTATATCAGTAGTTTTTCCCACACTTTCTTCTATGATTTTTATCATTTCATGTCTTAGGTTTAAATCCTTTATCCATCTTGAACCAATATTTGTAAGTGGTGAAAGGTGTGTATCCAGTTTTGGTCTTTCACATGTGGTTATTCTGTTCTCCCAGAATCATATATTGAATAGGTGTCCGTTTCCCCACTGTATACTTTTGTTTGGTTTATCAAAGATCAAATGGCTACTATTTATCTGTTGGTTTTTATTCAGTTCTAAAAGTTTATGTCTCCATTTTTGTGCCAATACCATAATGTTTTGGTCACTGTAGACTTATAATATAGTCTGGTGGGGTGATACCTCTAGCTTTGCCTTTATTATTAAAAATTGCCTTGACTTTCCTTTTTTTTTCTTTTTTTTTTTTTTCTGGTACCATACAAAACAAAGAACTATTTTTTCCAGCTCTTCAAAGTATGATGTTGGTAATTTAATGGGAATTACATTGAATCTGTAGATTGTTTTGGCAAATATAGACATTTTAACAATGTTTATTCTTCCCAGCCAGGAGCATGGTATCCTCTTCCATTTGTTAATATCTTCTGGTATTTATTTACTCATGGTTTCATAATTTTGTTTGTAGAGGTCCTTCACCTCTTTTGTTAGGTATATCCCTAAGTATTTCATTTTCTTTAAAGATACGGTGACTGGAATGTGTCTCTGATTAGTTTTTCAACTTTATTATTGTTGTATAGAACAGCTACTGATTTGTAGTCATTGATTTTGTGCTCTGAGATGTTACTCTATTTCTTGATCCCAGGAGTCTGGTAGTAGTGTCTCTGGGGTTCTTTTACTATAAGATCATATCATCAACAAACAGTGAGAGTTTAACCTCCTTTGCCCCAATTTGAATGCCCTTTATAGCCTTCCTTTGTGCCATTGCATTGGCTATAAATTCCAGCAGTATGTTGAATAGTGGCCATAGAGGAGATTGATGTCTTCTTGTAGTTGTAAGTGGAAAAGCTTTTGGTTTTACTTCATTCAGTATGATATTAGCTGTAAGTTTGTCATAGATAGCTTTGACTAGTTTAAGAAATGTACCACTTGTGCCTATTATCTTAGGTATTATTGGTAGAAAAGAATGCTGAATTATATCAAACACTTTTTATGCCTCTGTTGAGAGGCTCATATAATCCTTGTTTTTGCTTCTATTGTTGTAGTGAATTACAGTTATGGATTTGCATATGTTAAAACAGCCTTGTATCCCTGGGATGAATCCTAATTGAGTATGATATGCAATTTTTTAATGTGTAGCTTTGTTCTATTGATTAAGATTTTATTGAGGATTTTTTGTATCTATATTCATTAGTAAAATTGGTTGGTAGTCATTCTCCTTTTTAGTTGGATCCTTTCCTGGTCTTGGAGTCAGAGTGATGTTTGCTTCATAGAATGTGTAAGAGAAGATTTATTCCTTCTAATGTTTTGGAATAGTTTCTGCAATATTGGTGCAAGTTCTTCTTTGAAGGTTTGATAGAGTTCTTATAAGAAGCCATCTGGCCTTTTTTTGTTATTGTTAAAAGATTTTTTGTTATTGTTGTCTTTGATCTCAATGATTGATCTCAGTGTCAAATTCAAGAGATCTATTTTTTTCTTGGTTAAATCTAGGGTGTGATTCCAGGTATTGGTCCATTTCCTCCACATTGTTCAATTTCTGGGAATAGACTTTTTTATAGTAGTCAGAGATTATGTGCTTTATGTCTATGATAGCTGTTATTTCTCCCTCTTCATTTTTAATGTGGTTATTAGACATTTTACTTTTTGTTTCTGGTTAATCTGGCCAAAAGTTTATCAGTTTTCTTTATTTTTTTTAAAGAACCAACTTTTTGTTTTATCAATTCTCTGAATAATTCCTTTGTTTTCAATTTCATTTAATTTTGATTTAAGTTTGGCTATTTATTTTCTTCTTCTAGGTTTGGGATTCAATTGTTCTTCCTTATGAATTTCCTTAAAGTGATTCATTAGTTTTTTGATTTGCTTTCTTTCTGTTTTTGGATGTAGGCATCTAATGTGATAATTTTTCCTCTTAGAACTGCTTTTGCAATAAATCACAGGTTTTGGAAACTTATAACTTCATTGTTGTTATGTTTGATGGTTTTAACAATTTATTCCTTCATCTCTCCCTTGACCCAACTGTCATGTAGCATGAGGTTGTTTAATTTCCATGTCTTTGTGTGGGAATAAATGTATCAGAGTTGAGTACTATCTTTATTGCCACAGCATCTGAGAAAATACAAGGTATAATTTAATTTTAATTTTTTTGAGGTTTGATTTTGTACCTTAGGATATGTTCTATTTTGGAGTATGTTCAATGAGCTGACAAGAAGAATATATATACCTTAGCTTTGGCATGGTGAATTCTGCATATTTCTATTATGCCCATTTATTGTAGGATTGCATTTAAGTCCCTTGTGCCTTGTTTAGTTTCTGTTTAGATAATCTGTCTAGTACTGGCAGAGGAGTGTTCTAGTCCACAACTATTATGGTGCTATGTGATATCATATACTCAGACCAAACAAGGTCTGCTTTTTAAATTTGGGAGCATTTAAATTTGGTTCATAAATATTAAGAATTAAAATTCCCTCTTGTATTATTCCCTTGACCAGTGTGCATTGATAATCTTTGTGCTTTGTAACTTTAGTTGCTTTAAATTTTCTTGTTTCTGAATATAAAATTGCAACTCCTCCTTTTTTCCAGTGTCCATTTGTCTGAAATACTGTATTCCCTCATTTTACCCTGAATTTTGATTTGTCCTTCAATGGTAGATGTGTTTCATTGGGACAAATATGGATGGCTTGTATTTTTTTTATCCAATTGGCTAGCTTGTGCCACTTCAGTTGGGAATTCATGCCATTTACATTTAGTGAGAGAATGATAAGTGTGGTGGAGTTTTATTCATTTTATTTCATGAACTACCATTGCTTAGTTTTATCCTGTGCACCATCGTGGAAGCTAAGTTTTGTCCTTTAGTTTCTGTGTGTTTACTTTGCTGGTGGTCTATTTTACTGATCAATGTGGAGAGTAGGTCTAAGTATTTCCTGTAGAGCTGGTCTTATTGTGATGAATTTTCTCAATGTTTGCAGCTGAAGATTTTTATTTCTCTATCAATTTTGAAGCTTGCATTAGGAAGGTATAGAATTCTGGTCCAAAAATTGTTTCATTTAAGAATTTTAAAAATTGATGACTCCTCTGTTCTGGCTTGGAAAGTCCAGCTGAAAAGTCTGCTGTCACCCTGATGGCTCTGCCTTTGTAAGTCAGTTGGTACCTAGTCCTGCCTGCTTTCAGAATTTTCTGTTTTGTATTGACTTGGAAAATGTTCATGACAATTTGTGTTGGAGATGGTCCATTTGTATTGAGAGGGCCCAGAGTTTGATATCTGTCTAAATAGAGTCCTTTGGAACCACTAGTCATACTTGGAAAGTTTCATTTATGATATCCTACACTAGGGCTCCAATTCCTCTGAGATATTCTTCCCATTTAGGAATAGCTATGATTCATATGCTTGTTTACTTCATGAAGTCCTATAATTCTCTGAGCAAATGTTCTGGTTTCTCTCTCTTCTTTTCTGCCTCTTTAACTGTCTGGGTTAACTCAAGAGCTTTCTCCTCTAACTCTGAGATTCTTTTTCCTTTATAGTCTAATATGTTATTGATACCTTCTACTGCATGTTTAAGTTTCCTAATTGACTCCTTCATTTCCTTAAGCTCTACCATATATTTTTTTTTGTATACTTCATGTCTTTCATCCATCTGTTGATTCTATTTTTCAATTTTCTCATCAATTCCCTTTATTGCCTTATCATCCATGTTTTAAATTCTCTTTCTGTCTTCTCATTACATCTTCAAAGGTGGATTTTTCTGCAGTAGCTGCCTATTGTCCCTTGTGCATGTTGCTCTTTTTGGTTTTTCATGTTGTCAGAATTTGTCTATTGCTTCTTCATGTGTGTTTTCTTCTTGTTCATTTCCTTCCCCAGTTTTGCTATATGGATACATTGGGTAGTGGTGAATGCTGCTGTTAGAGTCTCATGGAGAAGTGATGTCACAGAGAATAAACGCACAATTGAAATTGTATTTAAATAAAGGGGTTCACAGCTCTCTCAGGCATGTGACAAATTTATTAATTTTCTCCTGGTTTGAATAGTTAATGGTGCACATTTGCACTGTACTTCATTAATACCATTACAATCCCTCTGCACATGTGCACTGTACATCAATGACCTTTCTAATATTCATTACAGCCCATAATCCATCTCATGAATAAACATCTTGTGAGTATCTCATGAGCAGCTCTTTCCTAGTAATCCATGGTTTAACTGATACCACTTTATCTAACATAGTCCTTTTGATATAATCCCTTTAACATAACTTAATGGAGAACATGTTGTCAGCTATTACTTCTTTATTCTTATCTGATGAAGCCAGAGGCTATGGGGGAGCAAGGTAGACTGAATACCTGCCCTTGCTGGCCTCACCATCTGGAGGTAGTTGTTTTGATTTTAAGCAAGGCATAATTAAGAAATTTCTAAGATGTATAGAAAACTGGGCGTTTTTACCCCCACTACCAACCAGGCCGGCCTTAGGTCAGGGATTTTTTACACCCACAACCAACCCAGCCATATGGGATTCTGCCTCAGTTTCTTACAAATATGCCTGCACAAAGTCTTTTCACTGCTCTCTCTCAAACAGCTTCTTTGGCCAGAGGTACATAGGCCTTTTGCCTATAGATGAAGTCCAGGATTTTTGTGTAAACATCACCCAAATAGTGTACATTATGCTCCTTAAGTAATTTCTCCTCTCAAATCCCCTTCTATACTTCCCAGTCTCTACTATTCCACTCTCCATATGCTTGTGCACTCATTATTTAGCTTCCACTTTTAAGTGAGAACTTGTAGTATTTGAGTATCTGTTTCTAAGTGATTTTACTGAAGAAATGGCCTCCAGCTCCATTCATGTTGGTACAAAAGGCATAATTTCATTCTTTGTTTTATGCTGAGTAGTATTCCATTGTACATATAAGCCACATTTTCTTTATAGACATTGCAATCATTTTTGTCAGTGTCCTAGTCAAGACAATTATAATAAGTGAATTGTTTGAGTTTGCATGCTTCATTAACTCACAAAGATTTAGTTAAAATAGAATATTAACTAATCATATTCTATTCCATTATAAAAGGATATACTTATGAGAAGGAAGTTATAGAAGGACATTTTTAAAAAGAGCAACAAAGTATTGGTGGTTAGAAAGCTAGAAAATGAATCCATAAAAAGGAAATAATTTTGAATTTTCAATAAAATTATTCCTTTTAGTATTTTAAATAAGTAATGGTAAAAAAGAAAAATATGTATGTTTTACTTTTGAAAATATATATAAATCCAAACTAATTAGAGTAGATATTCATTTCTCCATTTAGTAATTCACTTATAAAAGTGATGATGTGGTGTTCTGAAAAAATTATGAGTTTTAGAATACAATTTTTCTCTGTTCAAATCCTAACCCTGTCATTTGTTGTTGTAGCTGTGATATTGGCATAATTATTTAGATGTTTGTTTGCTAAGTTTAATTATTTTAAAATAGGGATAACATCACCCCCTAATGTGATCATTAATCACATCCCAAACCCTGCATGTGTATTGTGTTTAGATATATAATATCTAATTAATTGTATAATTCAAAATAATAATAATTGAAAATAAAACAATTGATGTTATCACACTTATGATAAAGAGAAATTACATGGTAGGATCTTAAAATGTTTTATGATCTCTATTTTACATTCCAAACTACATTATAATTGTCACTAAAATAGGTACCCATCAAAGCTATGCATGCATTTCCATAATTCTAACAATTGTACTTATCACGGTAACTTATGAAAACTATTCACATAATTTGGGAAAAAAATCCTTTCTTATTCCACAAATAGCAAACACATATTACTTCTCTTTAAAGAATGGAGAATAGGTTAATAATTAAACTCATTTTAAGAAATATATATAATTATAATTTCAGTTTCTTGAAATTCCCAACCAGGTATAATGAGAAATGCAAAGGACAATGCAATGTGGTATCTGAGTTGATGCTGTCACTTTAATCACCCAGTTGTAAGTATATTTCAATTTTGCTTCAGATTGACTTATTACAATTAGTAATTATTATTCTAATTTATCTATAATTACTGAAATGACTTTATTCATAATTAGGGCACCAAAGGCCCAATTAAGATCCCAATTAAGGCTAAGATTGGATGGCTCCCAATTTTTGAATTGAGACTGAAGAAAAGGGCTAAAAGAAAAAATCTTAAAATGGCTACTAAGACCTCAAGGGCTTCCTTCAGGGTGTAATGCTGAAGAGTATAAACAAATTTATACTCAATGCATAGTATTTATTACTTATGTTTTATTGCACAGATATTTCAAAGATTACTATTTTGTATTTTACCTTTGTTCTGTTTCATTACTTGGAAAATATTTCACAAAATAATATTTGCTAATTTTTATTTCTGTTATTGATATTTTACTGGCCTTCTTAACTTTTATTTTAAGTCATACTCTTAGATGTTTCTTCTTATTATTATTATACCTTTAAATGTATTTTATTCTAAAACTCTGAAATTTCAACTAACATAATTCATCTATTTGAAATTTACTCTGCTTTTTATAAATTTACTCCAGTCATTAGAGATACCTTTATTATGCTCCAGGTCACAAAGGGCACTATAACTATCAAATTATTGAACAAAACCAAAATTTCCTTGTCAGTGTTTTGTTGTGCTCAAGAATAAAATTAAAATGAAGAATAAATACAAAAAGTTAATGTTTACTACAGTACACCTTCATTATCTTAAGCTGTTCATGGAGACTTTATTTCCAGAAACTTCCAAAGCAGTATTATCAAGCTATCAAAGACAGCCCACAATTTACCTTCAGAGCTTTCTAAATAGCTTTACAAAATTCATATTTTGAATAAAAGTGAGCACCATTTGGCCACTAATCAAATACTTCATAGAAAAGGGAAAATACACTTGCATCTTTTACAATAATTTATATATAGTATATTGAATCAAATTTGATTTCATTACTATAAGTGGAAATCAAATGTGAGCCTAAAAGAAATTTACTTGGTTCTCACCAAAGAATCCATCCATTTTGAGAATTAAACTCAATGACCGTGATCATTGTTCCTTTGTCATAGCCAAGCTGACAGGCTCCACTTTTATAAGCTGGGAAAATTCATATTACTGATCTGGTGCCTATTTACATTTTTAGCAGTGATAATATAAATATTTTATCAGTGAATGTCTAAGTTCAAGGCCATGCCCATCATTATGTTTTCACTAGAGGATACAAAATGGATCGACTTAACCATGGATCATTTAAATCTCATAAATCATTGTAACTAAATTCAAAGTTACTCATTTTATTAGAAAAAAGAACTTTGGATTCAGACTTCCTTGGTTTCAGGCTGCTTAAAGATTATGAGACATTAGCCGAGTCATTTATATTAATCCCTCTGTCCTACAAATTAATCTGTAGGTAGGAGTAAAATTAGTACTCAATTCCTACTTGTATATTAAATGATCTGTATCTATAAAGCCCTTTAAACTACCTCAATGTGGTATATTATATATATATATATATTACAATCCTATAGATATAATTTAAATATTGTGTTGCTTATTGTAATTAGCACTGCATATAGATTAGTATAACCCTAGAGAGTTTTGATTTTCTGCTACCAAGAATATGATAGATGACAAAAAAGACAGTTAATGTAATAATAAATGGTGAAGTACATGAACACAACAAAATTTGGTGTCCAACACTGCACAAATATCCTGTGCTCTAAGAGTAGAAGGTATTTTGTGTCAGCAAATAATTTAGAAGTAAAAAATTGAGCAAAGTACACAAATGATATTTTCCTGAGCATGACTGTTATAAACTTTGAAGTGAACTATAAATTGATTTTGGTTAAGGAGTAAAGAGCTGTAAGCAGGAAAACTAAAGATATTCAAGCAATAATATTTTCAAAGGACTCAGATTATGAGATTTAAATACATAACATCTTTATATAGATCTTATATTGCTAGAATTAAGATATTAAGAACTATCAAGATGTTATATTTACATATGAAGATGATATCATCTGAATTCCCAAGTATGTGCATTGTGAAGAAAATTTAATTTAAAGAAAATATATCCAAATGCAGAATTTAAAAATAATATTAGATAATTTTTTGTCTAATGTATATTTTTGTTAGGGACCCTGTTAATTATGTTACATGCATTATCTTATTTACCTCCAAAAATGTGTGTAGTAAATGTGTTACCAGACTTAGTCTTGAAATAGCTTTATTGATAACATCTGAATATAGTAAAATTCACTATTTTTCACTGCATAGTTCAATGATTATAAAACATATATATGTGTGTGTAACCAGTACCACTATTAAGAAATAATGTATCTATATACTAGCAATAAAATACGAAATTGGCTCAGTGCCTGTGGCTCAAGCTGCCAAAGTGCCAGCCACATACACCTGGGCTGGCGGGTTCAAATCCAGCCCGAGCCCCACCAAACAACAATGATGGCTGCAACCAAAAAATAGCCAGGCATTGTGGCGGGAGCCTGTAGTCCTAGCTACTTGGGAGGTGGAGGCAGGAGACTCACTTGAGCCCAGGAGTTGGAGGTTGCTGTGAGCTGTGATGCCATGCCACTCTACCCAGGGTGACAGCTTGAGGCTCTGTCTCAAAAAAAAAAATAAAATAAAATACGAAATTAAAATTTGAGTATTACTTATAATGTCATCCAACATATAAAATATTTTATGACAACTGCAATTAAATATGTGCAAGACCTATATGAAATGTTGCTAAAAACAATAAAAGCAAGTCTCACAATAAATTTAGCTATGTATACCATGCTCATGGATCATATTATTTGTACTGTTACACCCCTGTGCTTGATTGAGTCTGACAAATAAGTACCTTTTGGCCAAAGGCAGAAATAAATCATCAAAAAATAATTGTTATCGTAAAGGTGGAATCAGTTCCTTTATTTAATTGATCTCATTGATTGAACAATATTTTTTATGGTTTCAAATAGTTCAGGCTAGGGAGGGTGATCAAGAGTATACAAATAGGGTCAGAGGAGAGTGAATGTTCATTCTTCTAAGATGGCATGATTTTATACCTGGAAAACCCCAGACACTCAACTACAAAACTCTTAGAAGTGATCAAGGAGTACAGTAGCATCTCAAGATACAAATTCAATACTCACAAATCTGTGGCGATTATATATATCAATTATAGTCAAGCTAAAAAAAAACAGTCAAGGAATCTATTCCTTTTACAGTAGTACCAAAGAAGATGAAACATTTGAGAATTTACCTAACAAAGGACATAAAAGATTTCTGTAAAAACAATTATGATACTCTGAGAAAAGAAATAGCTGAAGATGTTAACATGGAAAAAATATCATGCTCATGGCTGGGAAGAATCAACATTGTTAAAATTTCCATATTACCCAAAGCAATTTACAAATTTAATCCAATCCCTATCAAAGCACTACTATTATATTTTAAAGATCTGGAATAGTACTTCATTTTATATGGAACCAGAAAAAAAATTGAATAACCATGATATTACTCAGAAATAAAAACAAATCAGGAGGAATCATGCTACCAGACTTCAATCTATACTATAAATCTATAGTGATCAAAACAGCATGTTACTGGCACAAAAACAAAGAGGTAGATGTATGGAACAGAATTGAGAACCAAGAGATGAATCCAGACATGTATTGTCACTTGATCTTTGATAAGCACATCAAAAAAATTAATTGAGGGAAAGATTGCCTATTTAACAAATGGTGCTGGGAGAACCGGCTGGCAACTTGTAGAAGATGGAAACTGGACCCACACTTTTCACCATTAACAAAAATTAACTCTCACTGGATAAAAGATTTAAACTTAAGACATGAAACTGTAAAGATTCTTTGAGAGAGTCCAAGAGAAACACTTGAAGAAATTGGCCTGGGAGAATACTTTATGAGGAAGACCCCCAAACAATTGAAGTAACACCAAAAATACATCACTGGGATGTGATCAAACTGAAAAGCTTCTGCACAGCCAAGAACACAGTAAGTAAAGCACACAGACAGCCCTCAGAATGGGAGAGAATGTTCACAGGTTATGCTTCTGACAAAGGTTTAATAACCAGAATCCATGGAGAACTCAAAATTATTAATAAGAAAAGAACAAGTAATCCCATATCATTGTGGGCAAGGGACTTGAACAGAAGTTTCTCTGAAGAAGATAGGTGCATACATGGCCTACAGACATGAAAAAATGCTCATCATCCTTAATCATCAGAGAAATACAAATCAAAACCACTTTGAGATATCATCTAACTCCAGTAAGAGTGGCTCACATAACAAAATCCTAAAACTACAGATGTTGGCGTGGATGTGGAGAAAAGGGAACACTTCTGCACTTTTGGTGGGAGTACAAGCTAATATATCCCTTTTGGTAAGTATGGAGAATACTCAGGGATCTAAAAATAGACCTGCCATTTGATCCTGCAATTCCTCTACTAGGTGTATATCCAAAAAACCAAAAATCACTTTATAACAAAGATATTTGCACCAAATTGTTCATTGTAGCTCAATTCATAATCACCAAGTCCAAGAAGAAGTCCAAGTGCCTGTCGACCCATGAATGTATTAATAAATTGTGATATATGTATACCATGAAATACTATGCAGTCTTAAAAAAAGATGGAGACTTTACTTCATTTATGTTTAC
This sequence comes from Otolemur garnettii, assembly GCF_000181295.1. Classification (NCBI taxonomy): domain Eukaryota; kingdom Metazoa; phylum Chordata; class Mammalia; order Primates; family Galagidae; genus Otolemur; species Otolemur garnettii. Next base: position 3,240,533 of record NW_003852435.1, read on the forward strand.
ATGGAAGGAGCTGGAACATATCCTACATAGTAAAGTATCTGAAGAATGGAAGAAAAAATATCCAAAGTACTCAGTACTATTATGAAACCAATTTACAATCACTCACACTTTCATGTGAAGAATAGATCACAACTATGGCCCAGGATGAAGGAGGGAAGAGGAGGGTATAGAGGGGAGGGGGGAGGTCAGATGGAGGGAGGATGAATGGTGGGATCAGATCTATAGTGCATAAAGCAAGGGTACATGTTGAATCTATTAGTATAGAGTATAAATGTCTTAACACAATAATTAAGTAAACAAGATGTAGTATATATTAACCAGTGGGATGTAAGCATTCCTAGTTCTATATGAAATCAGCACATTATACCCCCATCAATGCATTAATGTATACATGATCTATGTGTTTATGATTTAATAAAAAATATAAATAAATAACTTGATTTTTAAAAAATAGATGAAGCAACTGAGTAGACTTTTTCTTAAAAAGGCATTCAAATGGTCGCATGTATGTGTAAAATTGCTCCACATCATCAATTATCAGAGACATACAAATTAAAATCACAATGAGATAATACCCCCTACCTATTAGAATGGCTGTTATCAAAATGACAAAAGATAACAAATGTTGGTGGGCATCGCATAAAAAGGAATCCTGTACACTGCTGGTAGAAATGTAAATAACTTAATAAGAGGTATGGTGTTCCCCTCAAAAGTAATAGCAAAAAGTTTCTTCCAAAATGAAAATAGAACTACTGTATAATCTAGTAATCTCACTAGTATGTACCCAATATATTAATACTACTGTTATTTTTACAATAAATTTAATAAGTATGTCAAAGAGAAAAAAAAAACCCAAATACCTTTAGACTAATTCTTCTAGTGTTGTGTTTTTCAGCATTATAACCACATTAAGATACAGTTATTATTATTTTGTTCCATTTTTGTTATTAAATCATGCTGTGTACATCAATGCAATCATGGGGTACAATGTGCTGGTTTTATATACAATTTGAAATACTTTCATCAAACTGGTTAACAAAGCCTTCACCGCATTTTCTTAGTTATTGTGTTAAGACATTTATATTCTACACTTAGTAGATTTAACATGTACCCTTGTAAAATGCACCATAGGTGTAGTCCCACCAATTATCCTCCTTCCACCCATCCTCACCCCTCTCCTTCCCTCTTCTCCCCTTTCCTCTTCATTTTGGGATGGGTTATAGCATTCATATGGAAGTTTGGGTGCTTAAAAATTAGTTTCATAGTAGGGCTGAGTACACTGGATACTTTTTCTTCCATTCTTGAGATACTTTGTTAAGAAGAACATGTTCCAGCTCCCTCCATGTACACATAAAAGAGGTAAAGTCACTATTTTTTTTTAAGGCTGCATAATGTTGCATAGTGTACATATACCACAATTTATTAATCCATTCATGGGTCAATGGGCACTTGGGCTTCTTCCATGACTTAGTAATTATGAACTAGGCTGCAATAAGCTTTCTTTTGCAAACCTCTTTGCTATAAAGTGATTTTTTGTTTTCTGGATATATACCTACTAGAGGAATTGCAGGATCAAATGGCAGGTCTATTTTTAGATCCGTAAGTGATCTTTGAACATCTTTCCAAAAGGAATGTATTAGTTTGCATTCCCACCAGCAGTGCAGAAGTGTTCCCTTTTCTCCACATCCACGGCAACATCTATGGTTTTAGAATTTTGTGATGTGGGCTAATTTTACCGAAGTTAGATGATATTTCAAAGTGGTTTTGGTTTGCATTTCTCTGATGATTGAGGATGATGAGCATTTTTTCATATGTCTGTAGGCCATGTGCCTATCTTCTTCAGAGAAGTTTCTATTCAAGTCCCTTGCCCACCCTGAGATGGGATCATTTGTTCTTTTCTTGCTAATATGTTTGAGTTCTCTGTGGATTCTGGTTATCAAATCTTTTTCAGAGACATAACCAGCAAGTATCTTCTCCCATTCTGAGGGCTGTCTGTTTGCTTTACATACTGTGTTCCTGGCTGTGCAGAGCTTTTTAGTTTTATCAAGTCCCAGTAGTGTATTTTTGGTGCTGCTTCAATTGCCCGGGGGTTCACCTCATAAAATATTCGCCCAGGCCAATTTCTTCAAGAATTTTCCATGCATTTGCTTCTAGTATTTTTATAGTTTCATGTCTTAAGTTTAAATCTTTAATCCAGTGAGATTTAATCTTAGTTAATGGTGAAAGGTGGGGGTCCAGTTTCAGTCTTCTACAGGTCACCAGCCACTTCAATCAGCAGCATTTGTTAAACAGGGAGTCTTTTCCCCACTGAATATTCCTGATTGGCTAATCAAAGATGAAAGTTTGATAAGTGTCTGGGTTCATCTCTTAGTTCTCAGTTCTGTTCCATACATCTACCTCTCTGTTTTTGTGCCAGTACCATGCTGTTTTGATCACTATCAATTTATAGTATAATCTGAGGTTTGGTAGCATGATTTGTTTTTATTTCTGAGTAATGTCTTGGCTATTCAAGGTTTTTTATGGTTTCATACAAAAAAAAGAATTATTTTTTTTGAGGTCTTTAAAGTATGATAGTGGTGCTTCAATAGGGATTGCATTAAATTTTTACATTGCTTTGGGTAGTATGGACATTTTAACAATGTTGATTCTTCCCAGCCATGAGCATGGTATGTTTTTCCATTTGTTAACATTTTCAGCTATTTCTTTTCTCAGTTTCATAGTTCTCTTTATAGAGATCTTTCATGTCCTTTGTTAGGTAAACTCCCAAATATTTCATTGTCTTTGGTACTACTGTAAAAGAAATAGATTCCTTGACTTTTTTTCAACTTGACTATCGTTGGTATATATGAAGGCTACAGATTTGTGAATATTGATTTTGTAACCTGAGATGCTGCTGTATTCCTTGATCACTTCTAAGAGTTTTGTAATTTAATCTGTGTGGTTTTCTAGATACACAATCATATCATCCGCAAAGAATGAAAGCTTGATGTCCTCTGTTTCTATGATTGTGATGGGTAAGACTTCCATTACAATGTTAAAAAGCAGTGGCAACAATGGGCAACGTTGCCTGGTTCCTGATCTGAGTGTAAATGATTTTAATTTACCTCCATTCAATATGATGTTGGCTGTGGGTTTACTGTAGATGACCTCTATCAGTTTAAGAAATGTTCCTTCTATATTTATTTTTTTAAGTGTTCTGATCATGAAGGGATGCTGGATATTATCAAAAGCTTTTTCTGCATCTATTCAGAGAATCATATGGTCTGTGATTTTTATGACCAATTATATTTATAGATTTGCATATATTAAGCCATCCTTGAAACCCTGGGATAAAACCAACTTGGTCATGCTGTATGATTTGTTTGATGGGATACTGGATTCTGTTTGCTATGATCTTACTGAATATTTTTGCATCTATAGTCATTAAAGATATAGGTCTATGATTATCTTTTCTTATTGAGTCTTTTCCTGGTTTGGGGATCATGGTGATATTTGCTTCATAGAATGTGTTGAGGAGTATTCCCTCTCTTTCTATGCTGTGGAAAAGGTTATGCAATATAAGTACTAGTTCCTCTTTCAAGGATTGGTAGAATTCTGATGTGAAGCCGTCTGGTCCAGAATTATTCTTTTTGGAGAGATTTCATATAGTTGATGCTATTTTCGTACTTGTTCAACATTTCTAATTCTTTTTAGGTAAGTCTAGGAAGGTGTTGTGCTTCCAAGTATTGGTTAATTTCTTTCAGACTTTTGTATTTCTGAGAATAGAGTTTTTTGTAGTATTCATTAAGAGTTTTTTGTATTTTTGAGGTATCTGCTGTTATTTCACCATTGTCATTTCTGATTGATGAAATTAGGGATTTTAATTTTCTACTTCTGAGTAGGCTAGCCAAGGGTTTATCAATTTTGTTAAACTTTTCAAAAAACTAACTTTTAGATTCATTGATCTTTTGAATAATTCTTTTGTTTTCAATTTCATTTAATTCAGCTCTAATTTTGGTTATTTCTTTTGATCTGCTGGGTTTGGGGTTAGAATATTCTTCCTTTTCCAGTTGTTTGAGATTTCCCATTAAGTTGTTGACTTCCTCTTTCTGTTCTCTTAAGGAGGGCTTGCAGTGCTATAAATTTTCCTATTAGTACTGCCTTTGCAGTATTCCAGAGGTTCTGCTAATTTGTGTCTTTATTATCATTCTGTTCCTAAAACTTGGTAATTTCCTTCTTAATCTCATCTTTGACAGACCTACCATTCAGCATAAGGTTATTTAGTTTCCATGTCTTTTATGAGTATGCATACAAAGGGTGCATATGAATATGAGTATTCCTGTTATTGGTGAGTTCAACTTTTATTGCATGAGGATTTGAGAAAATACACGGAAATTTTTCTATTCTTTTAAATTTATGGAGGTTAGCCTTGTGACTTAAGATGTGATCAATATTGGAGGCTGTTCCATGGGCTGAGGAAAAGAATGTCTATTCAATTTTGTTAGGATGAAATGTTCTGTAGATCTCTATTCAATTCAATTGTTGTATGATGAAGTTTAAGTCCAAAATTTGTTTGCTTAGTTTCTTCTTGGAGTGTCTATCCAACACGGACAAAGGGGTATTAAAATCTTGGACTATTATAGTGCTGGAGGAAATCAAGTTGTTCATGTAAGTTAGAGTCTCTCTTACAAATTGAGGAGCATTTTGGTTGGGTGCATAAATGTCAATATTTGATATCTCATCATTTTAAGTGTTTCCCTTAACAAATATGAAGTGACCATCATTGTCTTTACTTACTTTTGTTGGTTTAAAGCCTAATATATCTGCAAATAAAATTGAAACTCTTGCTTTTTTCTGTTTTCCCTTCACAAATATGAAGTAACCATCATTGTCTTTACTTACTTGTGTTGGTTTAAAGCCAAAGATATCTGCAAATAAAATTGCAACCCCTGCTTTTTCCTGTTATAGATGTCCATCTTTTCACCCTGAGTCTATATTTATCCTTTAAGATAAGATGAAATTCCTGCATTCAGCAGATATCTGGCCTGAGTTTTTGTATCCAGTCAGGCAACGTGTGCCTCTTCAGCAGACAATTTAAGCCATTCATGTTAATTGAGAGTATTGATAAGCCTAGTGGTATTTTGGCAGTCAAGTTTTTCAAAAGACCAGTGGAACTTTTTAATGCTTTCACCACTGTGGAAGTTGGATTTTGATCAATAATTTCTAAGTGAGTTTACTTTGGTGGTAGAGCATTGTGGTGGCCATTATGAAGCATGAGTATGAGAATATCTTGAAGAGTTGGCTTACTTATGGCAAATTTCTTCAATGTGTGAATGTCGTTAAAGTATTTGACTTCTCCATCATAAATGAAACTCAGTTTAGCTGGATACAGAATCCTGGGCTGAAAATTATTTTTGTTTTAGGAGATTGAAGGTTGATGACCATCCCCTTTTTGTTTGAAAAGTTTCAATAGAAAGATTTGCAGTCATTCTAATATTCTTCCCCTGGTAGGTTATTATTTTCTTACATATGGCTGCTTGCAGGATTTTCTCTTTTATATTAACTTTGGCAAAGTTAATTACAACGTGTCTAGGGGATGCTTAATTTGGTTTGTGTCATGCTGAGGTTCTGAAACTGTCTACTATCTGAATTTCAGAATCTCTTGCCATGTTTGGAAAGTTTTTCTCTAACATCTCTTGGATTAGAGGATCTGTGTCTTTCAGATCATTCTCATCACCTTCGGGAATTACAATAAGGTGAACATTTGCTTTATTGGAGTGGTCCCACATCTCTCTCAGGGAATGACCTGTCTTTGCTCTCCATTTCTCTTCGTCTTTGAGTATTTGGAGTGTTCAAAAGCTTTGTCTTCAAAGTCCGAGATCCTTTCTTCTGTCTGATCCATCCTATTACTGAGGGATTCAGCTGTATTTCTCAGGTGTTTGAGGGATGCAAATTCTTGCCTCAATTTTCAAAATCTTTGGGGAGTTTATCTTTGATTTCACTGAACTTTTGGGACAAGTTTTGAATTGCTCTTTGAACTTCTAATTCCAATTTTATGTCAATTCTGTTAATCTTACTTGCTATCCAAATTCTGAACTCAATTTCTGACATCTCAGCCATTTGTTTATGAATGGGATCTTCAGTTTCATCTCTTTTGTCATACCTTGGGGGAGTTGATTTACTCTGGTTATTCATTTTGCCCAAGTTTTTCCACTGAATCTGCCCCATGGTTATTTTTCACCATTGGTTTAGAGACGCTGGTAAGGTAGAATTAAATTGAGGGCTCCTGGAGATGTAGTTAACCAGCCTTTTGCCAGAGTGTTGGGACTGGTGACTGCAGCTTTCCCCCTATGGCTTTACCAAGGTCTCATTCAGTACCACAGCCTGAGACTCTGGGGACCTGGTTGGTATGATGGGGCTAGTTGAGTCTGTCTTGTATTTAGCTAGACTCTGACTAATCCTAGTGGATCAGTGACTTTGGTTTGAAATCTCAGCTGTGGAGGAATACAAGCAATTATGATGCCCTGCCCCCCACTGGCAATGATTGGGAGAGAAGAATCAGACCCTCCCTCTACAGCACAACCAGGGTATAACCTTGGAAAGTCCCCAGGTGATTGGCTCAGATCAAGAGTTTCAAACCAATTATCCTGGACAGCACAAACACAGATCAAGTGGGAGAGTTTAAAAGGTCTCCAGCAACTAGACAGCAGGAGTCCACTGGCAGCTCAAGTGTGACTTGCTCCAGTGATCTGTGGAGCCAGAAAGGCCCACCTAGCAAAAAGAATTATTCCAGGAGGGCTGGTGTCTCTTTTCCCACTTTGCATCACTGTTACTCCCAGTCACTGGTTACCCCACAGGGCTGAATCCCAGCTAATACTCTAATAGTCTAGTATACCAGGTATTTGCACCTAAGTCAAAAAGACCAGGCCATCTCACTGTGCAACCTACAATCAGGAGGAGTTCATGGCTGATTCCCACAGATAATCATTGCAAATTGAGGAGTGCTCCACCTGCATCTGTACCCAGCCATGGGTTACTGTGGAGAAGTGTGGTTCTCTACCTCAGAGATTGCATCTTTGCCTTGGCCACACTTCACCTCTGGAACCCCTGCAGGTCACATCAGGTTCTCTCATGTTGCACAGAATTGGGGAGGTGTCTCTTTCAAATTTGACCCCAGTGGGATGGACCATCAGGCCCCCACCACTGTCAGCAGAGGTGCTGCCACTGTTGGGGGTGGTGCCACAGGTCTGGGGTACTGCTATGCGCAGGTCACAGGAACTGAGCTAGGAGCTGGAGGGCATTGCCACCAACCACTCAGGTTGCATGAGCTGGGCACGAAGCCAGAGGGCATAGCCACTGGGTGCTGGCCACATGGGTCAGGAGCTGGGTGAAGGAGGTGCCAGTGGCAGAGGGTCGCACACTATGCTCTTTCCAACACAGGGCAAATCTCTCTTCCTTATGACTCCCTGCCTCTATTAAAGTTATAGTTATAGTTACAGCACAACTACCCCACAGTCCATGAGATGTTTTGCCCTAGAAAAAATCTGCCAAACACTCTGGATTCTGCAGGCGGGAGTCTTCCAGACCTCCAAGAGAGGAAAAAGGGGTGAATTTGGAGTTCAGAAAGGTAGGGAGAATATTAGTTCAACTATTGTCCCAGGCAAGAGACTCCTTGGGCTTGCAGAGGTATCTTTCTGTGGAGGGAGTCCTGGCCCTCAGTCGTTCTCTCCCCTTTGTTGAAACAAAAGGTCCTATGTTTATTAATTGCCTCAAGTTGCTCTCATGAGAGGGGGAGGGGAAGGATTCCCATCTCTTTGGTATGGGTTTTGCACCTGAAATTTGTTTCCTTGGAGTCCCAGCTTGCCTCAGCACAGGTGATGTGAACCTATCAATCCTCTCTCTCAGCTCAGTTCCTGATCTTCCACTTTATTGGGTTGGTTCTGTTCATTATTTCTCCCTCTGGACAGGAACCTCTGCTGAAAGCTGGCTTCAGTCTGCCATCTTGCCTCTTCCCCACAGTTATTATTTTTTATCAGTGTCCTAAACACGTCATGATAAATTTCACTTTAAAGAGCTCATTTAGTCCTTCAGGCCACTAGTCCATGTCATTTGTATTTTTGGTGCAGTTCTGTGAGTGATGACATCTTTTTAAACAAGTCCCAAGGAAAACATATCTCACTTGCTGCCTACTATACCACAAGTGCAGATAGCTGCCTCGTTACTGATTTCTGATGAAATATTAAATTAATTAGCAAGTTTAATTTTAACATTTATTTACTGTAATGATGTAAAAGTCTTAATACTATTAAAGGTAAAGTTTAATCTGATATTAAAATTGATTTTTGGGTATGGTTCTAGAACAAAGTTGACATAAATCCCTTTAAGTGTGCAGCAAAAATGTCTGAATGTTACACTTAGTTTTTTCATGTTGTAAGAAACGTGTTTAAAAGCCCATGTGCTAGGGGAAAGGACTTCTGGGACCTTATATTTCATTTATAAAAGACAGGCTGTTATACCTATAAATTTTTCTCTCTGGAACTGACAACCAAGGTCCCAAAGCCTTTTTCCCCCTTCTCTGAGGATTTTTTTTAATGCAATTCCTACAGCAGATTAGATTATATCCTTTACAAGAATTGTTCAATCATTCATTCATATAAGAGAGACAGCCAGACACCTTGCCTACTGCCAAAGAATTAGAAAATTTAGATGTGAGGTCACAAATAATACAGTTTTGAACATTTTGATAAAAATAATTTCAAAGAAAATCACTATGTTACTACATAATAGAATGTGAACATGCCATGCATCTAATTTCAAATGCAAAAATATAAATTTTTTTGATAAAAATGATTTGAGCTCTTAGGCTTTTAATGGTTTCAGAAACAAAATCCTGATTTTTGCTCAAAGTTTTAGTTTTATGCAAACAATCAATAAATTATACTTTTATAGTTTAAATATAATTAATAAATCATAGGTGTACACATAAATATGAAAAAAGCATAGAAATGATTTTTATTTTTATTATAATAAAGGCCATTGAAGATTAGTCAACTAATGTTGTTAGAGAAATCTACTTAAATAGCATTAGGTATTCAACTTTATATCCCTTTGGTTTATTAAAATGCATTATTTAATTCTACTCTCTCCCCTCCCCTCCCCCCTTCCTTCCCTTCCATTTTTCTTTCTACTTACACAAGGTAGATCTAAAGGATCTCAATCCAAAATGTATTTTCAAAAAAGAAGGTATACTTACTCTGCTTATACATTTTTTCAAATGAAAATTATTAACTCCTATGACTTTCATTTATTTCAATTGTTCTATATGAGAATAATTTGTGAGGTAAATAGTTTGTCCCCCACTAGTAACACTAAATGACAACAGAAGTTTAACATAAGAAACTATTAAGTATTACAATGTTTAGTGTTTCAACAATCAGAAAACTGAATTTTTGGTACAAGTCCAGCAAGTCCCTGAATAATGTAATTTCATTCTTAAGCTAATGAGAGAAAAATCAATTTCTGTCTGGAACCATTGTCTGTTTGGAGCTTGAATGTTCTCCTTATGTCTGCATGGGTTTACTCTTGAGAGCAGAATCTTCCAACATCCTAAATCTGTGGACATTAGATTCATTGGCATGTCTAAATGGTCCCAGTGTGACTGTGTATGTGCACGCATGCAGCCTGGGATGGAAGAACATCTTGATCCTGGCCAAAGCTGGCTCCTGCTTGGTGCCCTGAGATGTCTTATTAGGCTCTAGTAATCCAAAACCCTGAAGTGGAATAAGTCGGTTGGAAAATGAAACAGAAATGGTTGTCAAGTAAAAATGCCTAAAGTAGAGAATAATCATGCAAATGCATGAGACTAAACAACATAGAACAAAATCATTCAGTGAACCAGCTATGTTTTTTGTTGTTTATTTTTGAACTGCATGGTAGCAGGAAGTGAACATTAAAATTTTTGCTTTGCAAATATTTCTTCATTGATTTAATGTACTATCACTTGACTACCTTTATTCACCAATTAAGCAAATTTGAGTAAATAACTATCTTGCTTCTGGTTATAAATAATTCTCAAGTGCATGTATAGCTCACATTTATTTCAGTGTTTAATACTGACTTCTTTTGGATCTTTATTGAGAAGTTTGCTGATAATTCTGTGACCATAAATATGTCATAAAAACTTAACTCTTGTTTATATAAATTAGCCTATGGTAAAATTGGTTAATTTTTCTTTTTTTTTGCAGTTTCCAAAACTTATTGGCAATACTGCATGAAAACTTACTGTAGTTATAATTTGAATTTTTATCTTTTCTTACCAGTAAAGGACTAAAAACTAATATTAACTATATGGTGAAAATTAAAGGATGTCAAGATGCTAATAGGAAAATGTTACTAAGGTTTTCTTGTAAAATATTTTTTGGTATTTGGTAACTGGTTTGATTTATATGTAACCATGGTACTGATACTGGACAGGTGGCACCCCAACCAGCTCAGCCGAGCAGAGCTGGAGAAACTGCCACTTCCGTCTTGGAGGTGGTGTTGGTGGCAGCCAGCAGAGGAACCAACAGGCTGGAGTGTTAGCCAGCAGGGGGAGCTTTGCTCCCCCACTAGAGGCTCCAGTAGGGACCTGACAGGAATGGGGAAGACACTAGCACCTCCTCTTCCTCCAGTGCATTCCTGATTGGTCTATTTTCAAAACCTGCTCACTGATTGGTCTGTTTTCAAGACCTAAAAGCTCATTGGACAACTGCCCCTAAATAAGCCCCTCATCAGAGAGCCCAAGAGCAGATCACTACAGACCATCAAGGGAGAGAGAGCAAAAGAGGAAGAGCAGTAACACTAGGATCCTGCTCTGCAAGGAAGTTTGGCTCTTTGTAAGAGCTGTAACACTTATACCCTGCTCTGCAAGGTTTGGCTCTTTGTAAGAGCTGTAATACCTGTTAAATAAAACCTAACTTACTATCCATCCTGTGGTCCATTGATTCATTCATGGAATTATCGAGACCAAGAACCTGGAAATCCAATATCAAAAGTCTGGTATCAGTACTTGCACAAAAGCAGAGATGGAAACCTAAAGAACAGAACAGAGAAATCAGAGATAAAACCATAACTCATATTTCCATCTGACTTTTGATAACACAGACAAAAACATACACTAGGGAAAAGAATCCCTATTCAATAAATGGTGCTGGGAAAACTGGATAGCCACATGTAAAAGATTAAAATAGAATCTGCACATCTCATCATAAATAAAAATTAATTCACAATGATTAAAGACTAAAATCTAAGGCAGGAAACTAGAAGAATTCTAGAAGAAAATACTGGATAAGTCCTATACATATTGACTTAGGGAAATACTTTTTGAAGATGATCCCCAAAATGATCACAGCAACAGCAAAAACAAACAAATTTAAAATTTTCTGCACAATCAAGGACACATTCAGTAGAGTAAATAGACAACCTACAGAATGGGAGAAAATATTTTCATGTTTTACCCAATAAAGGGCTGATAACCAGAATCTACAAATAATTCAAGAAAACCAGCAAGGAAAAAAAAGAATCAAACACCCCATTAAAAAAATGGGCAAAAGACATGAAGAGAAACTTTACAAATGAAGATAATCAAAAGTCCAATAAACATATGAAAAATGCTCCACATCTCCAGTCATCACAGAAACACAAATCAAAATCACAATGAGATATCACCTAACTCCAGGGAGAATGGTTCTAATCAGAAAGTCCCCAAACAACAGTGCTGGCATGGCTGTGGAGAGAAAGAAACACATATACGCTGTTGGTGGGACTGTCAATTATTACAAGCTCTATGGAAAGGAGTATGGAGAACCTCAAAGAACTATCATTTGATCCAGCAATCCCACTACTAGGTATTTACCATGAGGACAAAACAAAACATATTTTATAATAAATATAATTGCACACAAATGTTTATTACAACACAATTCACAATCACAAAATGTGGTAACAACCCAAGGACCCATTAATACATGTAATGGATTAATAAAATGTGTTACATGCACACAATGGAGTAGTACTCAGCAATAAAATGGGTTATCCAGTATCTTTGGTTGCAACCTGTATGGAACTGTAAACTATCTTGGCAAGTGAAACATCACAGGAGTGGAAAAACAAATACAACATGTACTTAGTACCTAAATTGGAACTAGTTCATATGTCTTTCCTACAATCAGTAATTGTGTCTTCTCTACAACTCTTTTAGGTAGGTATAGTACTATTATTTCCTTGGTGAAGAAGATGCACAAAATGTAACTAACTCTTCCAAGTCACAGAGCTTATAAATGAGAAAAATTCAGGATTTCCCTACAAACTCTTAATTGATATGCTTGAGAACTGCCTAAGCCCAAGGGCTGGCGGTTGCTGTGAGCTGTGATGCCATGGCACTATACCAAGGGCGACAAAGTAAGACTGTCTCTAAAAAAAAAAAAAAAAAAAAAAAAATTGAAAAAAGTTATTAATTTTCTCTCTTTATACTCTGAGTGCTGGCTCCGACAAATAGACATACTCATCATGGATTTTTATCTAGCAAGTAGTGAGAACGGGAAACAAAATTGAAATTAGTATTTTCCATTGAAGGATGGCTGAGTTCTTATGGTGGCAGTTCCATGGTAAGAAAATGATTTGATTTATAAATATCCTTCTTAGAAGTAAAAGTATTTTAGAATATCAAAGAACAACATTTTGTATAGGCTAAAATCTAACTTAGTTTACATAAACACAATCGTTCTTGGTCTGGAAAAGTGAATTCAACTTTGACACACTATATAGAGTCACTATAGTAGAGTCTTTTACCAAATTCCAGGAGTCCATTCATAGACTGAAGTCCGTTTACTAAGTGAGAAGACAAATATTCTTGAGAAAGACATCCAAAATAGTCATAAACACAATCTATGAAACATCTACTACCTTTCCCCAGAGGGATTTGTATACAGAGAAAGAAAAATAACCAGACCTCATGAGGATTTTTGTAATCCATTTCTCAGTATCTTGAATGCTAGTATAGTTCACCAGAAACAGCACTGATAGACAACAATGATATATGATTTTTTTTTTTTTTT
>NW_003852435.1:3253803-3301710 GCF_000181295.1 Otolemur garnettii
GCATATGAGGCCAGCACCCTACCCCTTTGAGCCACAGGCACCACCCAGATAAATGGATTTTTAACATAGGTCCTATTTTAGGTATGACACATGGGATATATGTGATGTAGTATATTTCATTATTTCTTGTATATATTGTTAGACTAGGAATACTCAGTTGCTACCACAACCCCTAATACATTTTATCTAGTACCACTTTTTAAAAAAGACTTTCCTTTCCCCTTGTCTTAGAGTTTCCTCTTTGCCAAAGATCAGTTGACAATGTTTGTGAGGATCTATCTGATTAGTCTGGCTCATGGTAAGCCTTGAAAGCAGGTAGACTGTGTTGTCCAACTTTATTCTTAGTAAGTACTGTGTTGGTTATTCTGTCTTTTGCTGTTCCCTAGAAACATTATAATCAGTTTGTCAATGACTATAAAATAGTTTCCTTGGATTTGGATTAGGGTGGCATTGAATCAATAGATCAAATTGGAAAAAATTATATTTCAAAAATATTTAGACTTCTAATTCAAAACAAAACAAAAACCTTTTCTTCAGATTTTTGATTATTTTTTCCCAGTTTTGTAGTGTTCAGCTAAATAGATTTATATACTTTTCACTAGATTTGTACCTAAGTATTTTAAATTTTTTGGTGCTGAAGCAAATAGTTATTTTAAAATTTCATATCCCAAATGTTCATTGTTTTGTTTTTAGGAAAGTAATTAACTTTTGTTAATTAATCTTGTAATTTCTGTATTATACTTGCTCATTAGTTCTATGAGATTTTCTTTTTCATTATTTCTTGAAACTTTCTGTACAGATAATCATGTCATCCATGAATAAGGAAAACTCTATTTCTCCCTTTTGAATATCCTTATTTCCTTTGCTTGACTTACTGATTAGCTGATACTTCCAATTCAGTGTTGAATAAAAATAGTGAGGAAGACGTTGTTAAATTGTTCTTGCTCTTAGGGAGAAGCGTTCTTTTTGCCACTTTCACATACTATGGTTGTGTAAGTTTTTATAAATCACCCTCGTCAAATTTAATAATTTCTTCTTTATTCTCAGTATACAGAGACCTTCCTTTTGTCTGTGTTTTGTTTTATCTTGAAGGGTGTTCGATTGGGCCAATTACTTCATATACATGGACATTACTTAGAATAATCATGTGATTATGTTCATAAGGCAGATTATGTGGATTGATTTTTAAACAATGAATCAGCCTCACCTAAATTGGAAAATTCTCATTGGGCACTCAGTTCTGATATATAATTGTTTTATGTATTGTAAGATTCCACTTGCTAACGTTTTGTTGATCATTTTTGCATCTATGTTCATGAGACATTTGGGCTGTAGATTTCCTTTTTAGTAATGATGTTACCTTATTTTAGTATTAGAGTAATGCTGACATGATAGAACAAGTTAGAGTTTTTTCTACTTTTATTTTGTGAAAACAATTGTAGAATATTGGTATTTTTTCTTTATTAAATGTTTGGCGTAATTCACCAGTTAATCATTTCATCATTTTTTTACTTCATTAATTTTAAATGACTTAAATAACATAGGCCTAATATTAATGATTTTTACCTGGTGTGGGTTTTGGTGGGATGTATCTTTGGGGAATTGGTCCACATTTTTCTAAGTTATTAAATATTCAGGCAAAGACTTTATATTATAACTTTATATTATATTTTACCTTTAATGTCTATGATTCAGTAGTAATGACCCTTCTTTTATTTCTACTATTAGTAATTTAGTTCCTTTCCTAAGGGTTTGTCAATGTAAGTAATCTTTTCAAGGAATCAGTTATTTCATAAATTTCTCCATTGCTTTTTTCTTCTCAAATTTCTCTGATTTCTGGTCTTTTATTTCTTTTTTTCTACTTGCTTTACATTTGTATTTCTCTTCTCACTCCAATCTTCTAAAATAAAAGCTTAGGTTACTGATTTTAGAGCTTCCTATTTTGTAACATATTCATTTAGTGCTGTACATCGATCTCTCTTAAGGACTGCTTTACTGCATCTCCCTTAAATTGACAATTTTTATTTCCAATTTCATTTAGTTATGATATTTTTTAAGTTTCTTCTGAGACTTATTTTTAAGCCACTAGTTGTTTACCAGTGTTATATTTAATTTCCAAATATTTTGAGGTTTCCATCTATCTTTGTGTTATTAACTCTAAATTTAATTTCCTTGTATCTGAGAGCATGCTTTGCATTATTTTTATTCTCTTAAATTTATTTAGATGTGTTTTATGTCTCAGAATGTGGTCTGTGTGAGTGAATATTCCCAGAATCTTTAGAAGAATGTGTGTTGTGCTATTAGCTAGTCTATAAATATCAGTTAGATTGTATAGTTTCTTAGTGCTGTTTGAGTCAACACTATCCCTATTACTACTATTTTCTTGACATTCTTTTTCTGTCAGTTATTAACAGGTAAGTGTTGAAGTCTACAACTGTAATAGTATGTTTGCTCATTTTTTCCATTCTGTTCTAACAGTTTTTGCCCTGTAAATTTTGATACTATGTTGTTAGGTATATGGACATTTAGACTGGCCCCTTTATCACTTGGTAGTTTTCTGTTTCCGTCATAAGAGATTTCCTGTTCTAATGTCTACTATATCTTAATTTAAGAAGGCTATTCAAACTTACTTTTGACTATTACTATTATTATATATCTTATCCCTTTCATTATTTTTAACCTATTTGAACCCAAATATTTAAAGAGGGTTTCTTTTATATAACATACAATTGATTTTGTGTTATATACTTTCACAATCTCTGCCCTTAAGTTGGCATATTTAGACTATTCACACTAAAAGTATTTACTGTTTAATATTCACACTAAAAGTATTTACTGTTTAATTAATATCCACTGTTTTTGTAATTGTTTTATATTTGTTGAATTTTTCTTGTTCACGTTTCTCCTCTTTTCCCGATTTTTGTAATTTTAGTGCAGTACTACAGAGAATTAATATTTTTCTCCTCTCTCCTCACTTTAAAAATTTTATTAGTTGATGTTGAATTTTAAGTATGCATTTTAACTAATATAAATCCATCCTCAAATACCACTATGCCATTTCACAGGTAGTGAACTTATTTTAGAACAAGTATTTCAATTTTCTTTTTCCTGCCATAAATTACATTATTTTCTTTCATTTTACATTTCCATGTACAATAATGATATTGCTGTTACTATTACTTTAAACAAATAGTATATTTTAGATCAATTAAGGATAAAAATTAAATATTTTATTCATCCTAATTACTTTTCTGACATTCCTTATTTTTTTTGTAAATCTAAATTTCTGGTCCATATTATTTTCTTTCTCTCTGAAGAATTTCTATTAACATTTCTTAGACTGTGGACCTACTAGCAATAAATGTTTTCAGGCATTTGGGGGGGGCAGGCTCTGATATAGTCTTCATTTCTTCTTCCATTCAAAAGGATACTTACTGAATAGAAAACTCAAGAAATTTGGTTATTTTTCCCACCACATTTAATATTGTATTCCACTCTCCTCTTGTTAACATGGCTTCAGGTGAAAAGTCCAGTGCAATTCTTACAGTTTTTCATATGGCTTCTTTAAAGAATTTTTAAAAAACTTTAGTTCCAAGTAATAAAGTTCTATTACCAAGTATAGTTTTTGTTGTTGTTTTTATTTTAATTATTTTTATTCTGTTTATTGTCCTAGCTTTCTGAATCAGTGACAATGTGCCTCTTATTAATTTTGGAGGATTCTCAGTCAGGATCACCTTAGATATTCTTTGTATTTCATTCTATCTTTTATTTTTGGTATTCCAGTGATAGTCACGTCACAGTTTTTGGAATTGCCTAAGGGTTCTTTAATCCACTGATTTTTTTAATAAATTATTTTCAGAAATTCATCTGAAAATTCAGTTTTGCTTCATAAAATAATGTAGAAATTTGTTGCCTATGAACATCTTTATAAATAATGATTCAATAAAGACTTTTTTCAGTTTAACCAAAACTAATAATATTTAACATGTGAAAATAAACCTAAAGTCCACTGTGGCAGCCAAATTCCAAGATACCCTAATGACTGTCACCTCCTTATATTCATTGTGTAATCGTTCCTTTTGTGTTATATGGTCTAGCAACTTGCTCCTCATCAATGAAAAAGAGCAAAGATAATGTGATGTCCCTTCCATGACGGGGCTACCTAAGATAGTGACTAATAATAGTGATTATTACAGACTCTCTTATTACCTTGAATGAAGGAAGTTTTTGTGTGAAAGAGTCCCATAAGGCAAGAAACTAAGTGCTGCCTCTTGCTAACTTCCTGTGCAAAACTGAAGCCCACATTGCAGCAACCTAAAGGAGCTGATTTGAGCCAAAAACCATGTGAGCTTGCAGGTCTATCCACCCCCAGCTGGATCCTAATTGAGAGTTATCACTTGCCACACACTATGAAGCTTGACTTGTGAGGGATTCTGAAGCAGAGGGTCCACTTAAGCCATGCCCGGACTCCTGACCTACAGATGAGAAAATAAATGGGCTTTGTTTTAAGCCACTATTTTTGTAGTAATTTGATATATAGCAGTAGAAAACTATGAACCCACAAATCAGAGATTGATCAACTTTGGAATAGCTAGCTAATTAAATATTACTGAAAATTAAAAAGAAATGCACTTATGATGCATACAAAATCATGTCTGCATGATTTCTAAATATTACGTGAAAATACAAAAGAATGTAGTGATAGAATTTAGAACAGTGAAGATATGGGACAAACATTGTTTAGAAAGGGAGATGAGATAACTTTCTGGTACTTTGCTGTACCTTGTTAGAGGAGTTTGCATTACGAGTGCAAATGCATTGGTCAAAACTTATTGACTGTACCCTTTACATATGCACATTTGTTTGTTCAGTGAAAATAAAGTATATAAAAAGAGTATATAAAAGAAAATTATATGAGTATATAAGAAAATTAAATTATATAAAATTGTGAGTTACTTATTACATAGCAGTGGAAAGGACAAGGAAAATTCCTGCCTTTGTTGAGTATATAGAAGTAAAGGGGATAATTTAAAATAATCGTAAGAATTATATATTTTATAAAAGGAGAAGTAAAGAGTTCTATGACTGTCCAAAAACTTGCTTGTGTCTTACTTTTTCTTACTGTCAAATACTCACATTTTCATCTGCAAATTATTATTGTCTTGTTCATGTCTTGCTATCAGTTACAACCACTGGTTTAAATACGAATTTTACATCCTAGATTTTATTACTAATTGTAAGAAAAGTTGTATATTACCAAGTCTAGCTTTTTAATTTACATTTTGGAAATTCTTTTATGGTTCTGGACTATGTTGGGGCACAAGATTTATATTCACTCTTGGCTGTGATGTGAATTTACATAAATTTAACAATTTGAAGGCAAAGGGATGGTCATCATCTTGATAATGAGGAATTCTTAGTAGAGCTTTATTCTGGAATAGGAGTTATTTATTCACAAGAGTCCTTTGCACATTTTCCGTAGTTACATAGTGAACAGCAAGTCTCTTTTTTTACCAGGCATTAATTTACCAAATGAAGAAAAACAAATCAACAATCACAAAACAAAATCTCTAAGTTCTCAATAATTGATTCTTACTTGTACTCTGAAGTTGTGTCCATTTGTAGTATTGAAACTTCCTGCAAGAAAAAGCAGTTGCTATTTAAATAACTGTTATATAAATGCTAGCTCCTTAAATTCTCATTTAATAAACCATTTCCTAATGTAATAATGCAGTTGCTTTATTAGGTGACTATGGTTTTTTTTATAAGCTTTGTTTCTTCTTTTTCTATTAAAATACAAAATGGAATTGCTTCCATTTATTTTACCCTTTTTTCTGCATACTGTTTCTCCTTCATACCATAATCATCTTCAATTGAGACACTTGAATTCTTCCACCATTTACTTTAATAGTTTTAATTTGACTCTAAAAACTTAAGCCAGTTTTACGTGAAATCTTTAGATTTGTTTTTTATTTTAATTTTCCTCACCTGAAAAGTGTCAGCATCTCTTAAATTAAAAAAAAAAAATTTTATTCAATGCAGTCATGATCATATGCTTATATTCCTTTCAGTTAGCCAATCAAACTATGGATTCTCTTTATTAAATACGACTTATATGAGGAGGCCCCATTCTCTTAAAAATGTTACTTTACATTTAGACACAGGATTTTCACAAAATATATCACAGATTTTTTAGATGTCATTTATGTGTATAAATATTTGTACCATCAATTGGATGATTTGTTTTATTTTTATTATGGATCTTTTCATTGTAACCTAACTGGTATGTTTGTATGACAAACACATGTATGTTATGGGATTTTTCTTTTTGTTATACCATTGAATGTGTATTACCAACATTTAAAGTAATTATTTTCGTTCACAGGTGTTTGTATATTCCCTAATCACACCTCAGTTCTTATATCCTCTGATCAAATGAAATTTTTTTGAGGCTGTTTTCTCTTTTGATGTATTTGGTTAGATCATCACCATGGGAGTGAAGCACATTTTCACCATTATTAGCACAGTGACAATCAACAATTTTTCATCTACACAGCATTTTGTCATCATTAACTTCTGTAAAATGTTCACAGATATCTGAATTTAACTTGTAGAGGACAAGGAGAACTGATGAGAACTTGAAGCTCATGCTGTCTGTTGTATCATGAGGAATAAAGTGCTTAGTTTCTGGGCCAGGAGTCTTGTGGCTTATTTCACCATTGATAAAACAGTGGCAGGCAAAATTGTAATCTTGCAAGGGTAAAATCTCGGAGTTTTCCTAATTCCTGACATTTATAAACAGAAAGATTACAGAATGTTCTCTAACAAACCCAAAATGTGTCTTCCTTATTTTGTCGAAGTCAAATTAGGCTGTCAATAGAAATAAACTAGCTTGTTTACCAAAAAAAAAGAAGAAGAAGAAGAGAATGAAAGAATGAATAAATGAACAAATGCAGTAGTAGAATTCCTGGACCAAATGATAGCTCTACTTTTAGTTCTTTGAGAAATTTCTATATTGCTTTATTTAGAAGTTATAAAACCCTACATTCCCACCAACAGTGTGTAAGAGTTCCCTTTTTTCTGAAGTTGGTCATAAACACTCTTACCACCAGCACCTCTGTTGGCTCCTTCCTGTAAACACAATCTCCTGGCCTGAGGTCAGGCCACACAGCCCAATGCAACAACTTCCATCAAAAGTGCACAATACTTGGGACAATTTACTACCATCCCAAGAACCTTTGCCCACACCATACAGTCTTCCCAGGAGCTTCAGAGCCCACGTACGCTCCTGGTATACCCCTAATGTACCTTACACCCAGAAAGCCACCCAGAAGCCCCAAAATCACTGTACCTAGAACCATTCACATAGGTGCAGGCAAATGCCACCCGGGTCACAAGGATAGTCATTCTTAGCCTGTCATACAATACCTGAGGATATGTGCATATTTCAGTCTCCACACATTTTAATCTCAGTCTCTATTTTTCTTTTTGTTATACTATTAAACTCCCTAACACATTGAGTAAACCATCAATGCCAGTATTACTGTAAATGGATAAAAAACACACAAACAAACAAAAAAAACCCCAGAGAATTCATGAATTCATATACCCAGATGCAAATTCAAAGAGCCAACTCAAGCAATATCATAGTCATATCTACAGGAGCATCCCCACTCTACCAACACAAGTAAATTCAGAAATAAGAAGTGACTGCTGTACCAGATGCACAGAAATCAATGTAAAGACTCAGGAAATATGAGAAAGCAAGTTAATACAATACTCTCAATAAACAACCCTGGGAAAATTGGATTGTCTGGTGGAGAAGAATAAAATAGATTCCTATTTGTCATCTTGCATAAAAATCAACTCAAGTTAAATGAAATATTTAAATGTCAGTCATGGGTCTAGAAAAATAGTAGCAAACAACTTAGGAAAAACTTTTCTGGACATTTGTCTAGGAAAATATTTATAACTAAGTCCCCCAAAGCACAAATAACAAATCAAAACTGGACAAATAGGACTT
The DNA here is from genome assembly GCF_000181295.1 of Otolemur garnettii. Taxonomy (NCBI): domain Eukaryota; kingdom Metazoa; phylum Chordata; class Mammalia; order Primates; family Galagidae; genus Otolemur; species Otolemur garnettii. The sequence goes on from NW_003852435.1 coordinate 3,261,827, forward strand.
ATTAAATTAAAGGGCTTTCTAATGGCAAATTAAATCATCAATAGCAAAAATAGACAAAGTGTATAATAGGAGAAAATATTTGCAAACTAAGTATTCAACAGGAGACTCATTCATAAAATATGCAAGGAACTAAACAACAACAACAAAAATTTCATTATAAAGAGGAGGAAAAAACATGAATAGATAACTTTTCAAAAAAACCTACAAATGGCCATGAAATATACAGAAAATTCTCACCCTCACTAAACATCATAGAAATGCAAATTAGACCACAACGGAATATGACCTTCTCTCCAGCAGAATGAATATTAGTAAGAAAAAAGAAAATAGCAGATATCGGTGAAGAAAAGGGGGAACTTAATACACTGTTGGTAGGAATGTCAGTTTGTACAACCACTAAATATAACAATATGGAAATTTCTGAAAAGAACTAAAATAGACCTATTATTTGATCCAGGTGTTCCACCACTGGGTATCCACCCAAGGGAGAATAAGTCAACACATCAAAAGCTACCTGTATTTGTACATTTGTTGCAACACTATTCCCCCAAATATGAAAGCAACCCCAGTGTTTATCAAATAAGAAATGGATAAAGAAAATGTGATTTATTTATACTGCAGCAATCAAGGAATAGTGGCAAAAACCTGTGGATCCCAGAGCTTAGACATCTTATTTGGTGTTCTTCTCCAAGGAAAGTGATGTGAGGGGCTGGAGAGCCAGCTTTCTTCCTTCATCTCCTCCACTCCTCTACCTGTTGCAGCCAGGAGAACATTTTGAGTGGAGAATTTGGTAACGAGCTGGCACATCCTGCAAGTCTGAGGTGTCCACAGAGACTGAGACACACACCTATCTCCTTGAAGATTAGCGGAGACCCAGAGCACCTGATCTGGGGCCTCCCTGTTTACCAGCATTTCACAGAGACAAACATCAGCAGATCAGACATGCAGGCTGGATCCTGTGGCCACTGGAGTCAAGCAGGTTGCTGGGGGACACAGGGGAGAGTTTGGGGAGCTGAACTGGGGGTGCTGAGGGGAAGGGCGCCCACATGGGCAGATGTGACAGGAGAGTACTGTGAGAGTTCAAGACACAGAGACCTGCGAGAGTTCCCACCTTCTGCTGCTGGGAAAGCCACCCTGTGGGTGTAGAACTGGGAAGACACCAGCGGGGGAACCACAGCAACCAAGTGAGGCACGTTCATTCATTTGGGCTGTCAGGGAACTGTTACAACTCTCCTGCCCACTGCAACCCAGAAAGTAGCCTGAGCTGAGAATTTGGTCAGTGCTCACCCCTCCATAGTTGGCTTATACACCAGGCAGTGGTTTCCCCAAAAGTAGGGCCCACACCTCTCCCCTTAAGAACATGCAATGAACTTGGGCTGCCCAGTTAGGGAGTTCTCTGCTGACTGGCATTTCACAGAGATGCACACCAGTGGGTCAGACATGGTCACCCCACACCCCTACCCCTTCCCCAGACTCCCTGCTCCAGGAGGTTTGGAAGCTGGACTGAAGTGGTGAGGGAGCTAACGTGGACAGGATTTATGGGAGAATAATGTAGCTAAGACCAGGTGATCTGGGAGAGTACCCATCCCCTCACAAAAATGTTGCAGTGTTGATTTAGGATGGGTCTTCCAATAGGAAAGTACCCAGCCCAGATTGACATAGCCAGCAAACAATCAGGCCCTTCCCTCCTAAGAAGTGCTCTCAGTCTGGATAGCCTGCTTTTGTTCTCTTCCCAGATGTTGGTTCCCTCAGCAGGAGCAAACAACCTCTATCTCCACTATTGCCTTGCAAAGCCTTGCAGGCATGCACAGCCTAACCAAGCTCTGCCTCCCTCCTCCACTGACCTCTGAAATGGTGGAAATCAAATGGTTGTACAATGCCCTGGGAGATAAGCCCCCCAAAGCCTGGGGCAGACAAGTGCTCCACTTACGAGACCAGGACTTACCACCTACCATCGGCAGAAAGAAACGTCTCGGCAGTTGGTATGTCCCTGCAAGCATTAGCCACTGTAAGTCACAGCATGTATCACTCATTCAAATAGGGCATGCTTGAATCTTACTCAAAGTACTATCCAACATCTTGGAGACTAAGCTGGGGGACCTAGTATAATTCACAGTGCTGAGAAGAGGTGATGACAGAAGGATAGAAGCAACCCAAGGAGACACTATCAGGAGAGAATTCAATGTTACAGATAGCTTGATCTGTGAGAGATCTCGCTGCTCTGCTACAGGGAGGAGTGATAGGAGCACAGTCTCAGAATAGGACCCAGCAGGATCTAAGAGCTGGAAGTGGGATTTCAGAGCCTATTGGGGTGTTGCTCAGAATCTGTGCAGAGATATTCCACCAGAGAGCAAGTGCCGCAGAGATGGGATGCCTGCCAATCCGATCTAGGCTTATGGAATTGATGACATCCTGATGGCTCTGGTGCACAAAGCCAGGTCCACTCAATACCCAGACATCCAGAAGTAATCTTAGCAACATCTCTACCAGGCTGATCAGGAAATAAGCACTTCTTTATGTCAAGCACTCTGGCTGGGGACTGAGCACGTCTTTTCCCTGCCAGGGAAACTGAATAGAGAGAGAGCTTCAGATGCCATAAGCACCACTTGGGAACACCTAGGTAACTGCCTCAAGGGCTCTTAGCCATAGAAGGAGAATCTTGGCCTACCAGCACCTCTGGCCCAACTATGCAGAACTGGACCACTGAGACAAACTCCTGCAGGTATGACAGGACATCAGCAGTCTCCGACACTGGTGGAACACTCTCCCTACCCCATCTGGTTGGCTCAGCCTCTTGAAATCCCACTGCCAAGTCTGTAGATCTTGCTGGGTCCAATTCTGAGGCTCTGCTCCTGTCACACCATGGTCCCCACTAAGCCTGGGACTCCATCACTGGGACTACAGAGTTGTGCATGTACCCTAACACCCACTGTGGAGTCCCTACCACTATGGCTGGCCTGGCAGAAGCTCCCTGAGGTCCAACAATTCCCTCAGGAAACCCCAACACTGAGCAGCTGTCACACCTGTATTTGGTTCAAGAGAATCTCCAGCAAAGGAGAAAAGGTGCTCTGTATAACCCAGAGCTGAGAGAAGAGGAGCCAGATGAGAAGAACCTAGCAAAACAAACCAACCAACAAAAACCAACCATCAGGGTGTAGGGGGGGAAATCCCTCAGTATCACCAGGGGAAAACAATGGAGCTACAGTAGTGGACTCTATCCACCAGGAAACTGCTGAAATTCCAGAAATGGAATTCAGAATACAGATGCCAAATAAGATGACTAGAATTGAAGGTAAAGACAAAGAGTGTCATTATATAATGGTAAAGAAAGCTATCTAACAAGACAACATAACAATCCTGAACATATGTGCACCTAACGCAGCCACTCGTGGGTACATAAAGCAAGTCTTTCTAGAGCTAAACAGAGAAATAAATGGTAACATCATAATTGCCGGTAACCTCAGTATCTCAGTCAGACCTCTATAAATCAGCAAAGCTGAAAATAAATAAGTAAGCACTGGACTTACACTAAACTCTAAATAAAATGGATCTAAAAGACAGTTACAAAATATTGTATCCCAAAACTACAGAATATACACTTTTCTCAGTAGCACATGGGACATTAACCAAAACTGTTCATATCTTAGATCACAAAAGATCTCAACAAATTCACTGTAATCAAAATCATACCACAGACCCCAGCAGAATAAAACTAGAAATCAATCGCAAGAGAAACACAAAAACCTACACAAAGTCATGGAAATTAAAATTAAACAACCTGCTGCTGAATGATTATTAGGTCAAGAATAAAATTAAGATGAAAATTAAAAAAATTCTTTGAGAAGAGTGACAAAAGTACAAAAGCTATCAAAATCTTTGGGATATAGTAAAAGCATTCCTCAGGGAATCCCTATATCAAAAAAAAAATCATAAATTAACATCTTAATATCACACCTCAAGGGACTAGAAAAGGAAGAACACACCAAAACAAAAGCCAGCAGAAGAAAAGAAAAAATGAAAGTCAGCACAGAACTAAGTTAAATGAAGGAGCAAAAAAAGTACTAATGAAAAAAAAGTTGGTTCTTTGAAAAGACAATCAACAGAACTCTTGCTAGGTTAGCCCAAGAACAAAAGAGAAAAGACCCAAATAAGTTTAATAAAAACCTAAAAGGGTGACATTACAACTGATACTGAAGAAATAGGAAACATTATCCATACATACTATACAAATGTCTATGTGCATGAACTAGAGAATGCAGAGGAAATGGACGAGTTCCTAAAAAGACAGGATCTCCCTCCCAAGAGTCAATCAGGAAGAAAAGAATTCCTAAACAGACCAATAACAAACAGTGTGACTGAATCAGTAATAAGGCAACCCCCCCCCTCCAAAAAAAAGCTCTGGACAAGATGGATCCACAACTGAATTCTTTATGCAAGAAAAAATTGGTACCTATAATACAAAAAGTATTCCCTACCATTAAAAAAGAGGGACTCTTCCCCAACTGATTCTATGAAGCTGGTATTACCTTGATACCAAAATTATGAAAGGACACTACAAAAAAAAAAAAAAACCAAAAAACTATAGACCAATGTCCCTTATGATTGTAGATGCAAAAATCCTCAATAAAATATTAGCATCTGACTTGACCAGCACATCAAAAATTAATCCCACAAGACCAAGTGATATTCATCTCAGGGATGCAAGAATTGTTCAACATACATAAATCATTAATTGAGGTTCATCATATAAACAGAAGTAAAACCAAAGAACATATGATTGTCTTGATAGATGTAGAAAACACATTCGAGCATTTGACAAAATCTAGCACTCATTTGTGATAAAAATGCACAACAAACTAGGTATAGAAGGAACATATCTCAGAATTATGTAAGTCATATATGATAAACCCATAGCCAACATCATACCAAATGAGGAAAACTTGAAAGTATTTCTTCTAGGATGTAGAATAAGATAAGGATGTCTACTCTATTCTACACACTGATGGAACTGGTATCCAGGGAAATCAGGCAAGAGAAGAACATTAAGGGCATCCAAATTGAGAAACAGAAGATCATACTATTGCTCTTTGCAGAAAAAATAATCTTATATCTAAAACCCCCAAAGATTCTACCATTAGTGTACTGGAACTGATAAATTCAGGAAAGTCTTAGGACACAAAAATCAATGTACATAAATTAATACCACTTCTATAAAATAACCGTCAAGCCAAGAGGCAAATAACAGACTCGGTATCATTCACATTAGCTACAAAGTAAATAAAATTCCTTGACATAACTTTAACCAAGGAGGAGAAAGATCTCCAAAGGGAGGACTGCAAAACTCTGAGGAAAGAAATTGCAGAGAATGCAAACAAATGGAAAAGTATGTCATGTACATGGAAAGAATCACTGTTAAAATATCCACACTGTCAACATAATTTACAAATTCAGTGCAATCCCCATCAAATTACCAAAGGCTTACTTCACAGATCTACACAAAATCACTCTATACTTCGTTTGGAAGCAGAAAAAATGCCCAAATAGTCAAAGCAAATCTTAAGCAAAAAGAACAAATCTGAGGATATCACATTATCAGACTTCAAATTATATTTCAAGGGTAAAGTAAGCAAAACTAAATTGTATTGATACAAAAGTAGAAACATAGACTAGTTTCTATTTGATACCAATACAAGAACAGTACTAGTTCTACAACAGTATTGGTATAAAAGTAGAAACAAAATGAACAACCCAGATATCGACCCATCTATCTATAACCAACTGATCTTTAACAAAGCAGACCCCAACTTACACTGAGGAAAAGAAGCCATATTCAGTAAATGACATTGGAAAAATTGGATAGCCACCGGGAGAAGACAGAAACAGGAGCCTTGCCTCTCACCATTCACACATATTAATTAAAAATGGACAAGAAGATTTAGATCTAAGGTATGAAACCATAATAATTCTTAAGTAAAATGTAAGAAAACTCTGCTAGATGTTAGCCTAGGGAAAGAATTTATGAAAAAGACTCCAATGGCAATCATGGCAACTACAAAATTAATAAATGGGATTTGATTAAAATAAAAACTTCTGCACAGATTTGGAAATAATCAACAGGGCAAATAGACAACCTCCAAAATGAGAGAAAATATTAGGGAGCTGCACATCCTCTAAAGGGCTAATAACTAGAATTTAAATACTCAAGTAAACCAAAAGGACAACCCTATTAAAAAGTAGTTTAAAAAACACATGAAGAGAAACTTCTCAGAAGACAGTTAAATGATCAATAAATATCTGAAAAAATTCTCAGCATCACTAATCATCAGGGAAATGCAAATTCCAACCACAAGGAGACATCACCTTACTTCAGTTAGAATGGCATTTACTAAAAATAATAGATGTTGGGGTGGATGAAGAGAGAAAGGAATGCTTATACATTGTTAGCAGAACTGCAAATGAGTACAACCTTAACGGAAAATAGTGTAGAGATTCCTAACAGAAATAATAGTAGACTTGCCATTCCACCCAGCAATCCCTCTACTAGTTACTTGCCTAAAGGAAGAAAAGTTGTTTTATCAAAAAGATACCTGCTCTCAACATTTATTGAGACAAAATTCACAAATGCAAGATATGGAATCAACTTAATTTTCTATCAAATTAGTGGATTAATAAAATGTAATACATAGACACCTCAGAGAACTTTTCAGCCTACCTAAAAAAGATGAATTAATGCCTTTTGCATAATCTGGAGACCTTTCTTCTAAATGAAATATTTCACGAATGGAAAGACAACCACCACATGTACTCAACTATTAAACTGAAACTAACTGATGAGCATATGTATGCACAAAGCAAAGTAAAACTCAGTGGAAATATCCAGGGTGAGTGGCGGGGACTGGATGGTCATAAACCTACTTAATATAATATGGATGCTATTTGGGTTCAGGCTCACCTCCAGCCAGGTTGCAAGCATTACTAAAACAATCCATATAACCTAAAACATTTGTACCCCTTAATATTTTGAAACAAAAAAAAGTTGTAATTTCTGTTCCATGAACTGGAAAAAACATTGTATGTTTACAATTAGGTAAATTAGTTTTAATTGTGAAAGTTCGACTAGAATTATTGTGAAAGGAAATGTATCCGAGAATATTTTAAAACAATATCCTGGTGCACAAAAAACTAGGACATAGCTCCGCAATAGGTCTAATTATGAAATCATTAGGAGAAAGAAAAAAGATTTCATCACTGTCTGAACTTAAACATAGAAAACAATGAAAGAATAACCCAGAGTAGTTGCCAAAGAAAGTTGAGATAACAAATTCCACCCTAAGTATTAACACGGAAAAGGAAGCTGAGAGCTCTCGTCATGCTGCTCTGTGTCTGTAAGATAACTGTGATAATGTACATTAGTGCAAATTGGGATAATGTCATAAAATTGTTCAAAATATATTTATTGGGCCTATGTGCTAGGTGCTGTATTATTTATTATGAATATACAACAGGAAGAAACGATGGATGTCAAGTCCTTAGAAATTTCTGGCATATATAAAGCTCCCAGTAAATCATGTTAGATAAGGTGATGCAAATGACATATAAAAATCAAAGATGAATAAATAGTCAAGAGGCAGTACCTGGGGATTTACTGTGTAGAGAAAGAGCAGGGACAGGATAAGCTGACATGGGGTTCTGAGAGATACATGCTTTCGTATAAGGACTCCTGACAGTGTGTGTAGGGTAGAATGAGGGTCAAAAATAAGAAAAGCAAGATACAGCTGCTCTTATGGTTCTCATGATACCACCATGAACTGAAGTGTGTCTGTGTTTGTGTGTACATGTGAGTGTCAAAAGGTCTGAGGCGAAGGACAATTCAGGGGCACACTAGTTAGGAGAGTAAGCTAATGGTACGTATATCATCAGTTTCTGAATCTCTACGTTTTTTCCCAAAATTCAGGTTAGACTAAGTGCCTTTATAGCACCCTGAAATTCAAAGCTACCGTATCAAAACTGTCTTACTTATTTGCACTCTAGAACAATCCAGCACAGCACAAATTGTTTCTATTTTTCTTTTCCTTGTATCCCTGGTGCCTACCATAGTGCTTTCAAACAGAAAAAGATCTTAATGAATATTTATTCATCGTTGGAAGAATTTCATCTTGACTCAAAAATAGACATTGTTCTCTTCATATATGCATATTTAATCTGTGCTTATTCCTTTTTGAGAGGAAGGAAAAAAATAGGAGGAGAAAAATAATTAGATGTGTAAAGCAATTACGTCTTGTCCCCCTGACTCAAGGGTTCTTCTGAAGCTGGAGGATGTCAAGCCTCACAATGCTTTTCCCCTGTCCTGCCCTGTATATAAACACACAATTCATGGTAATGGTTCATGTTTGGGTGTAGACCCCAGATGAAGGCTCTTTCCATCAGTGTGGTACATTTTAATGTTTTGAGATTTTCCTCTTTTCCTAGAATTTCTAAAATTTATTCCTACACATATCTAGTGAATGGTGTATAAATGCGATGTTTTATAGGAGGTTCCCTAGTTTTAAAGTTTTTATTAGAGCTAATAACCTTTTCAAGACTGAATATCAAAGAGCATTTTATCTGCAGAAGTAGAATTTTTCACATGCTTTTATACACTCTAAAAATACAAACTTAAGCTGTGTTGGAATAATTATGTACACTATATCACTGTGTGTATTACTATTCTGGGATATGTGCACATTTGCCTGAGGGTGTATATAAGATGGATAGTATAAAAACATAAATAAAGTGGGAGGGTGATAGCAAAGCATAAAGAAAGAAACATTTAATGGACTGTTTTGCATTTGGTATTCCACTTCAATCTCTCTTCTTAGGTGACAATCACAGGACTTGAATTTGACTTAGGATTGAGATAAAATAATATTTTCCTGGTGGCACATTCCAGAGTTAATTGTGTGGGCTTCTTTAGAACTATCTCTAAGTCACCTTTCTGATTAGAATGCTGATGAGATGCTTCAGGTACCTTTTCTCTCCTGCAGGCTAGTTCCTTTTAATTCAATTTATGTTCAGAGAAATTAATATGATGGCCTAGAAGCTTGGGCTTATTCTGGCCCTGACTACTCCTGTGACCACATATCAGGCCACAGGAAGAAAAGAAGAAACAGGTGGGTCCACAATGGTTATGGGGAGGTAGAATTGACTTTATGAAGCTACCATAGGATGTACAAGGAAGTCACTTAGAAAGGGAGCTTGGACAACATGGCAAAAAGAGAAATTGACCCTTAGATATTAGCATTTCAAGAAACTCTAGATATTCCTCAGTATTATATGCTGTTTTCATATATTAGTGAACCAGAAGTAGAAATTTTCCTCTTTCACTGAATGTAGTTCAGGACTAGCATAGTCATCAGTGAAACTACACATAAGTGATTTTCAGGAGGTCAATTTCTAACATACTAAGCATTCAATAAATATTTGTCAAAATGAGTACATTAATGTAAATTTATTGACATGATTTTCAAAAATTACAGTTAATGTGAGCAATAATAAAATTTGGATTTATAAGTACTTTAATTTTATATGAGTTATTTGACTGGGCTAAGATCCAATTTTGGATTTTATTTGCTGATTTTCAGAATCTTAGAAATTATTACTATGCACTGCTTTGAGGGCACCCTTAAATAAATAATGTTCTAAAAATTACAACAGATTACCAGTGTTACATGTGATACTTCACAAAATTACTCCAAAAGTTTACTAATTTGCCTTTTCATTTTTAGTAATATCCTTAAGAGAAAGTTACTTGTAAGCAAATGATTATTTAAAGTTGAGTATATTCAGATTGGGTTACTTCCTGTCCTTTTCTTTACATCAAAAGCTTTGACTTTGGTGTGAGGTGTCCAAGGAAGTTTGGGATTAGGGCCTTCACGTATGCGGAGACACCATCAATGCGATCATCCCACAGGTAAGATTGACACATGGAAAAAAAGATGAATAAATGATAATTCTTTACTAGAACCCATCTATTTTTCTCAAAATATTTCCCTGGGTGTGCAGTAAGTTATCTTAAATCATTATTTCTCTTTAAGGAAAAACATTTGTTTATAATTTGTGTTTATTGCTAAAACTGAGGTGAGAAAAGTAAAAAGCAGAGTTAAAAAGAATCTGTCCCAGCCACCACTTCCCCTTGAGCCCGGGACTTTGAGGATGATGTCATGTAACTCTGTTTTATGACCCTCACATGCACTCTTGCCCTGAAAAGTGGATAAAAGAGAGACAAGAGATTGAATGGGGGGGCTCGATTTTGGAAACACGTTGGTGTTCCAAGTTACCCCTGGCCAATTACACCCGCTTCCTCTAATCAACTGGTGCCTAGAGTCTTCTGGCTGTGTCTGTTTCTTGCTACAAAACAATTGCAAATATAACAACAAAATTAAAAGTAATGCTGAGTGAGTGCAAGTTACTCTGTTATAAAGGGTAAAAAAAGGGAAGGAAAAAATAAACATGGCATCTCAGGAAGATGGATTAAAAAATAAGAGCAATTGTAATGATGACGGTGTGAGTACAGAAGTTTTGTATCTTTGTTTAGCTAGGAAAATATCCATATGTTACTTATGTGTAGTCTTTGATTCATTCACTTGACATAAAAATTATAATTTCACCATTATTGTAAAATGTATACTAATTTTTATGTTTCAAATAAAATACAGCATTTTAAACTCTTATGTAATTAAAATTAACTGGTTACACTTCATTATTTTAATCAGCATTTCTAAATGCTAATATTTAAAAATACATACTTATTAAAAGTGTATATTTTATTCATTTATGATTCAGATTAGAAAAGTAGTTATGGTAAGATCATATCCTGAACTGTGTATTATTTGACAATACAGTTTACAAATGACTTCTCATGTATCTATGCCATTCTATTCCAGAAAAACTTTTTTTGAGCCTCATTTTTCAGAAAAGAACACTAAGTAGCCTGGTAAGAGAAAGAACTAGACATAGAGTCAAGGTACTCTGACTTTGAATGAATGACTATGAATAGGCAGGTAGAGTAAATTGGAAGGAGTCCTTAATAAAAATGACCTATGGGGCTTGGCAACTGTAGCACACACACTGAGTCCAGTGGGTTCGAACTCAGCGTAGGCCAGCTAAACAACAATGATGACTGCAACAACCACCACCACAACAACAATGACAAAAAGCCAAGTGTTGTTGCAGCTGCCTGTGGTCCCAGGCAGGCAGGGAGGGAGGTAGTCCCAGGGAAGCTGAGGCAGGAGAATTGCTTGTGCCCAAGAGTTTGAGGTTGCTATGAGCCATGATGCCACATCCCCCTACTGAGGGTGCCATAGTGGCAATAAGATCCCCTCAAAACATGACCTTGATGGTCAATAAATGGAGTTTTAAGACATAGTTCTGTCATGAATTAACAGTAAGCCCTTAAAAAGTTTAATGAACCACCTTAGTGCATTCCTCATTTGTGAAAGAATGAGATTGGTATAAACTTAGTTCACATTCCACTGACTTTAAAGTTAGTTTGTGTGGTTGGGGACTTACCATCCTCCTGCCCATATGCTGGAGAGTGAATGCATCCAACATGGTAATACATTTCTATACTTGATTTCGGAACCAGCTCAGCTAAGGATAGTAGGTAAAGAGCTAAATACCGTCTTTGTGATTCACACAGCTGTTTTAGTTAACGTGCTTTACCTTCGATGGGGCAAAGTGAGATATAGGACAAAAGGCAGACATCCAGGGTCATTTCGCATTCCTCTTCTTGAAGGAGTGAATGAAGATACGTTTTGCTCTTAATATTTTGTTAAGATCATATCTGAAGTTATACATATAATTCAAACCTAAATAATCCTACTGAAATGTTCAAAGGAGAGAATAAAAACCCCTGAGTTGTTTTTCTTTTGTTTTTAATCTGACTATATGTATGTGTCTAGCCTATTTTCCTCCTGGTTCAGCTTTTTTTCTAAATTCATTTTTTCTATACTCATTTCAACCATTGGCTGCAATAGCCAGAATCTCTCTCTTTTGATTGGAAATGCATTTTTAAAATTTATCTTAAAGCAAATCTCTCTACATTCATCAAAAAGGGGAAATCTTATTTATTACATTTATGGTGTTTTGCTCTGTGCTTACTGGATTTTAAAAATTTACTAGATTTACTAGAATTTTATACATTGTTAAATAGATTGTATAAATTTTTCATAAAATTGTATGTTAAATCCTTTGTTATGATTTTTTTTTTCAGTTTTGGCCAGCGCCAGGTTTGAACACACCGCCCCTGGTATATGGGGCCCGTGCCCTACTCCTTGAGCCACAGACACTGCCCCTTCATTATGATTTTGTACATTTTTTTCTACATATATTTTAAAGCCATCATTTGGCATATGGAGATTATGCTATGGGTTTGAAGAAAAGTAAGTTCTATGTCCTTGATCAATTCAGATTCCTCTCTAAGCTGAGGAGAATCTCATATCTTGTTCATAGCTTATTATTAATTGGTGTTCTCATGGAAGAAAATCTAAAAACTATGTCATTGCTTTCTGTATATCACTTTAGGGTGCAATTTACAACACAGCCTTTGGAATTAAAATAATTATCTTGTATGTTTGTTGTTCTCTAATACTGACTTTTAATATGTCATAATCTTCTAGCTAAAATGAGACAACAGAAATTTGTTCTATCCAGAAAATTTTAGATACTAAATGAGTAAAAAAAAATGTATATGTAATAAATTATATATATTTATATAATGTGTATATATATATGTATTAGCAGCAGAAAAAAGTAAAAGATAATTAATAGAGTAAAAAAAATAACCAGGGATTTTAGGACAATAAATACACTCCCATAAACACATTTTCAATCTGAGAATGATAAACTTAAAAAAGTGCAAATAACAAAAATATAAGTAATTTGAAAAGCAATATATTTTTCTAATGAAATATGTATTGAACATGTGTAATAATGAATGTTTCTTAATCACTCTGCCAGTCACTGGGTTTAATTTGTGTGAAAAGTTATTTCCCACTTCAACAAAAGGAAGTCTTAAGATAATAATTTAATCCAGAACTCAAATCTCTACTGGGGAATACTTAGAATGTGATTAGACACAGGAGAAAGATATCTATTCTATTCTACTTTATTCTATCTGATGTATTGGGGTAGGAAAGAGAGATATTCAGCAGACTTGAAAAAAAATGGAAGGCATTTTAAATGTCTTAAAAAAAAAATGAATGTTGCCTAGACTGCGCAACCAAGCAGGAATTCATACATGAACTCCATGTTTTATTACTAATGGTACAACTCAGCCAAATTGCATGTTTTCAACATCCAGCATTCAAATAAATAAGGTCTCGTTATTGAGTGCTGTTTTTAACAATGGGAAAAAATAAACATAGTATAAATTACTTTTGGCCTCCTCTTTCCCATGCTGTTCAGCCATTCTGTTCTACTATGGTTTGACTAGTAATTGAGTTGACATTAATGATCATTCGTGGACCAAGATTTACAAACACTAATTTTCAATTCCTTAGTTGTCGTTAAGAAAGTAGAAGGCTTTGTTTACTCGAGTTTACCTCAAATTCACAGAAACTTCTCCTGATGCTTTCTTCTAGAAATGGTAAAGTTTCCACTTTTATAGTTAGGTCATTGGTGCATTTAGAGATACAGGTTTTGGGTAAGTGTGTGACCTATGTGTTAATTTTCCTCTGCTTACCCTTCATGCAGATGTCTGACTGTACCGGCATTATTTCTTAAAATGATTTCCCTTTTCCAATTGAATTTCTTTAGTACTGTTATTGAAAACCATCTGAAAATGTATAATGGAGTATTTGTTTACTATGTATTCTATTCCATTGATGTATACATCTATCTGTTTCCCAATACCATGCTACTTGATCCACGTACCAATGTATTAACTCTTGAAATCAAATGACATAAATTCTTTCATACCTGTTCTTACTAATAAACTCTTTATGTAGTCTAGAATATTTATCTTTCTGTAAAGATGTATAAGTAGCTATTCAATATCTAAATTAAAAATACCTGCCAGAATTTTTTAATGTGACTAGATTAAATGTATAGATAATTTGGGAATAATTGATATCTCAAAAGTACTAAGTTTCTAATATATTAAATATGGTTTATTACTCTATTTATTTTCAATAGTTTTTCTCAATAATATTTGTAGTTTTAGGATAAAATATTCAACTTTTTCTGATTCCTTTACTTCAAATACTTTACTTTTTCCTGAGAATTCCACACTTCAAATATTATATCATTACAAACTTACTGTGCTTTGCATTGCAGACTCACACTGCTTCTCATCAAATAGATAACAACACATACTTGAATTAAACCTTCTGAAACCGTATTGAATTATTTGGATCTGAATGAAATACAATATCGTTTTAAAATGAGCCCTTTTTCTAACAAATATATAAATAAAACTAGATAAAAATGTTTAAATATATTTTTAAAAATCCATATATTAACCACACATAAATCATGACAGGACATTATTGAAAGATCAAGGACAACAAGTAATAAGTTCCTGCAACCTTATAGTTACTACCAAGATTTGCCAGTAAAAATCAATTATTTTTCTGAAATAGTCATTGAAATAAATACAACATAAAAATACAGGAAATATTTTCTCTTTTCCTTTTAAAAGTGTTAAATTGTTTAATGATACTTCACTTGCTTTGTTTGGTTGAGTGTTTGAGGAGTTTTATAGGGAAATATTAGCATTTCTAAGCTTCTGAACTTCACAGAAAGCCGTTGTCATTTTAAAATCAATTATTATGCTTCCTGTCTCTCACATATATTTGTTTGTTATTTTTTCACTCAGTTTAATTTAAAAGTACCCACTCTCAAGACCATTTGGATTAAAAGCACTAACCTTTTTCCTTTGTTTCTTTTATTTCTCTCCTCCTTTCAGATAGGCAATTGAAAAGCATTATAGTTATAAGAGGGGAAATTTCACCAACATGGTTCATTAAATGGCTCGCATTTTAGCTTGATGTAAGAAACAGAAGGTTCTAAAAAAAGCACATAATGGTATATGCCAAATAAAATTTATACAGTATAATAACCATAAAGCCAGATTTTATGCACAGAGATAACAGGAAATACACACGCACACACGTTTACACTCGCACACATGTGCACGCATGCATGACCGTCTCTGCTACCACTAATAATTGTTTTTTTTGTAACTGTGAATTCAACTCTGTCTTTTAGATATTTAACTCTTTTAAAGAATAAAGTTGTCCAAATGTTGGATTGAATTCTGCTTATCTTAGAACATAGGTTCTGAAGAGAAGGAATGAGGAAATGTTGTTAGTAGCCTGCTACCATTTCATCCCTAAATCAGAGACTGTGGGCTTTCCTATAGAGTCTGACCTTATTTTTTATACGTTACATTGATAATTAATGGTCAGTGCCTCTCTTGTCTGTAGCTACTAATTAGATTTAAAGTCATCTTTAAAACAGCTTAAAAAGTATTAGTGGCATTTTCTGATCTGCTTTGGTATTTTATGTGGGGAAGTGATACAGGGCAGGTGGCCTGCAGCCAGTGCAGCCTGAGCTGAGGGGGAGACCTGCCATTTCTGCCCCAGGGGTATTGGTGCAGTGGCAGTCAGCAGAGGAACAAGCAGGTTGGGCCAGAGGAGCTGCAGGAGGCTCTAGTGGTGGGCAGGTGGACAACCTGGACACCTCCAGATTGCCAGCTCAGGAAGCCTCATGGTGTCTCCACCCCATCTCTGTCTCCCTCTCCTTGCAGCTGCTAACTAACAGGAAGCTCCCATTTTCCTTGGCCTGATCAATTTCATGTAAGTTTCCTAGGCCTGGGGACAGAAGGGATTGTCTCCCTTCATTTGTTGGGCTATATGTATATATCCCCGGACAAGGCACCCGGTGAAGAGTTTTTCTGACATGGGTTTTTCCCTCTGTCAAGAGGTCTTCTGCTTTTCTTTCTGTATTCTTTTCTGTAAAATAAATCCTGTGTTACCCCTGATCTGTGGTGGGTGGATTTATTTTTAAATTCCTGAGACCAAGGGCCTCATGAAGAAGAAATTCTGATAACATACTTTGGGGGCTTATCTGGCATTGAAGATCTGTGGTAAGCAGTGGGACTACTTACCTCTATCCTGCTTTTCTTTATAATCTTCATAATGGATAGTAATAATGCAGATGCCTGTCAGCTTCTCAAAGAACATAGGGTGGCTGTTGACTTCCAGCTCATAGGTGAGAGGGTGTTGGGGAATGAACTTCTAATTCCCCTTGGCTGAAAGCAGAAAGAAATGTTAAAAGGCTTCTAATTCGTTATGTATTCATTCCTGGCTGGCTGAAAGCTG
This sequence comes from Otolemur garnettii, assembly GCF_000181295.1. Classification (NCBI taxonomy): domain Eukaryota; kingdom Metazoa; phylum Chordata; class Mammalia; order Primates; family Galagidae; genus Otolemur; species Otolemur garnettii. Next base: position 3,278,188 of record NW_003852435.1, read on the forward strand.
AGGAAAGACATAGCACCCAGAGGTCCTGGGGTCCAAAGCAATGGTTCTGACCCCACGGCACTGGAGGACTTTCTGAAAAATGTGCTGTCCCAGCTCTTTTACTACCTGCTCTTATCTTCCTTAGTCCCAAATTTCTTTTGCTTATCTCTGCAGACCCCTGCCACTTTCTCTCTCTCTCTTTGTAGTTTACATGCTTTGTTTGAACGTTGGTCAAGAATTACTTTATGTATTTAGTTAAGTTTGTACTGGCTGTTCCTGGGATTTTTCAGATGTTGTAGGGGTGTTTGTAAGGTCCTTTTTATTGCCCTTCATTGCAAAATTAAATTCAATTGGCTTTTTGTGTGTTTGAGAAAAAAGTTGAATCATGTTAACAGGAGCCAAGGAGTCTGCTCCATAAAAGACCAAAAGACTCTCCTTCATGGCTTCACAGGGCAAGTAAGAGCCTGTGAAGGAAATCCCAGGGCAAACTCCCTAAGCAAGAATGGCCCTCAATACAGGGGCTACAGTTCAGTCTCTTAAAAATGAAGAAAAGCAAAGAAAATGACCCTGGGTATTTGATTATTTCTGGTCTATTGGTGTAAATGGGAAAGTTTAAATAATTCCAAGTTTGTCTAAGACTTTGGATAGTTGTAACTAATTCTAATGCAAAAGTTTCAAAGTGTCTCTCAACCCTCATTTGTTAATGAGTTTAATTATTATTGCCTTGCTAATTTGGGGGGAAGAAAGGGAGGTTGTAAAACATAGCATTTATGTGATCTGCTTATGATAGAAAGCCTATTTTCCTTTGTTACTGGGAAAAGCTTGCAAAAATAATAAAGGGTTACCCGTGTAACCACCATGCTGGACCAGGGCTTATCCCCACTTTGACCGACAGGTATATACTCAATAGCAGGTGCAGAAAGGGGCAGAACTTGCATTTACATCATTGGGACCAGACTCCAGGATGCCTGATTTCTCAGGCTATGCTGCCAAAAGTAATAAGTACATGAAAGCCCACAGGTACAAACTGCTACACCGGTAATTGTAGCTAAATTCACAAGTACAGGGGCTGGAGAAGCCACTATCCTCAGGGATTCTTCCCCAAGCATCAAAAGGACGCTTCCTTTTGTTTGGCTGGAAGGCTAGGTGGGTTAGTCAGAGGATGCCTTGACAACCCGGGAACACAGAAGGTGAAACTAATTAAAGTGCTGGATGTTTATTCTTTCCCACAGTTGGGTAACAGTCTATCTCTTGCAGAATACCCAGGTAACACGTTCTCTTGTCAAGAGAACTTTCATCCCATGGGACCACTATGGCTCCCAGGTATCTGATTTTTGGCCTGTGCTGCTGGAACAACCCTTTGGGTTGTGTTGGAATATGTTTGATCTCCAGACTCTAAGAAAATAATGTATGGTTTTCTTCAGCACCTAGACAAGGCCTTAGTATTGATTCTCTGTTGGTGAATAATAACCACCAGAGGGTACTCTATTATGGTAAACATGAAGAGAAAAAGTCTGAATTACCTATGTGTAAGCTTTCTCTTTTCTCAGAGACAACCTCCAACTATGTAAATCCTATCAGATAGATCCAGCTCCATTGGCTGTAGTAACATCCCCAAATGACCAGGGATTCCTGAGACAGATGCTGTCACCACTGAGTTCTAACCTACCATCTACTTCTCCTGACCCAGTCTCCATGCCTTTAGAAAACCCCAAGAAGGAGTCTACTTCTGGAATTTCTTCTGTTCCCATTGGGACCTCCAGAAAGCAACTGTATCCTTCTTTCTGTCCTTTGGTTGAGACTGTGGGGTAGTGAAAGGGAAAATGTGCAAGTATTCACTCCATTTTCTCTGGCAAATTTAAACCAAATTAATGTTGATTTAAGAAAATTTTCTGAAGATCAAGATAGGTATATAGATGTTCTCCAGGGGTTAAGACAAAGCTTTGACCTCTCTTGGAGAGATGTAATGTTACTACTAAATCAAGTTTTAACTTTGAATGATAAAACTGAAGTCTTCAATGAGGCTAGAAAGTGGGGTGATTTGTGGTTTATATCCAACACTGATAGCAGTATGTCTCCAGAGGAAAGGGACAGATATCCTATGAGAAGCCAGGTAGTTCCCTTTGGGGATCCCTTATGGGACCCTGAGAAACAAGATGACTTTAGACATAAACATTTTCACACATGAATCCTGGAAGGTTTATGTCAATCCAAGAAAAAGCCTATGGATTATTCTAAGTTGTCTACTATTTGCCAGGAGCAAAATGAAAGTCTTTCAGCTTTTCTTGAATGACTTAGGGAAACAATGAGAAAACACACTCAGTTGACACCTGACTCCTGAGAGGGCCAAATTATTTTAAAAGATACATTTATCATTCAAGCTGCCCCAGATATTAGAAGGAAACTCCAGAAATTATCTCTAGGCCCAGACCATAACCAGAGAACCTTAAGATGGCCATAGTTGTCTTATAATTGAGGTTGAGAGGAAGAAAATAAAAAGGAAAAAAGGTTTAGTAAAAGGATGATAGCTCTAGTAATGGCAGTTCAACACACAGACACTATTCAGAGGCCAGGGCAGCCAGAGGAGCTAAGGACCAGTGCTGCCAATGTGGTCCGACTGGCCACATCAAGAGAGATTGCCCTTGGTAGCATCAGCTGCTGAGCAAGCAACTGGGTCACAGTCCAGAATGCAAGGGTGACCATTGGATGACAACCTGTCCCTAGAGGTGAAAGCGTCCCAGTACAGTTACTCCACTGATCCCTAGACAGTCCAAACTGGACTGAGGGTGCTCAGGGTAGATTCTCATAGCTTCAGCTGTGTCATCAGTCCTCAAGAGACCTGGATCTGCCTCACAGTGGAGGGCCAGGAGACAGAATTTCTTCTAGACACTAGAGAAACATTTTCTATACTTTTCTGTAACCCTGGTCTTCTATTCCCCCCAAAGCTGTAACTATACAGGGGGCATATGAAAAGTCAGTTACCAAATTGTTCTCTCAGCCTTTAAGTTGCAACTGAGGGGACTGGCTGTTCTCTCACGCCTTCCTAATCATGCCTGAATGTCCTGCTATCCTTCTGGGGAGGGATATCTTAACTAAAATGGGAACAACCATTTATATAAATATGGCACAAGGACCCATACTATCCCTTCCCTTATAGGAGACAGAAATTAACCCAGAAATATGGACTACTGAGGGACAGGTGGGAAGAGCAAAATATGCTCGATAGGTCCAAATTAAGTTAAAGAAATACCATCGTGTAGCTTTCCCAGGTATACAAAACCAAGGTAAATATCCAGGTGAAGATTGACAAATAGATTTCACTCACCTCCCTAAGGTACATGATATACAATATTTGCTGGTATTTGTGGATACTTTTACTAATTGGATTGAAGCATGCCTTTGCAGTATAGAAAAGGCTCAGGAAGTTGTAAAGGCTTTAGTAGATGAGATCATCCCCAGGATTAGACTTCCTCAGAGTTTGCAAAGTGATAATAGTCTTGCCTTCAAAGCAATTATTACACAAGAAATGTTTGAAGCCCTGGGCTGAAAATACCATCTACATTGTTCTTGGAGGCCCTAATCCTCTAGGAAGGTAAAAAAAATGAATGACAAAACCAAAGGACAGTTACAAAAGCTAACTCAAGAGACTCATCTCACTTGGACTAAATTTCTTTTTATTGTTCTCCTTAAAATAAGAAATTTACCTCAGAAACTCAGTTGTAGCTCATTTGAATTATTAAATGCAAGGCCCCTTTTAACCAATGATTTATTATTAGATCAAGAAACTACAGAATTAGTAAAACATATTACTTCTTTAGCTAACTTTCAACAAATCCTTAAAAACCTCGGGTTCGTTTTCACATTCAACACTAAAAAAGCTTTTCTCTCCTAGAGATCCAGTTATGATAAAAACTCTCCCCCACAATTCACCTTCCCTGACCCCAAGTTGTTATCTTGTCTGCTTCTACTGCTGTTAAAGTTATGGGAATAGATTCCTGGATACATCATTCACCAGTAAAATCCTGGAACTCACCACCTCCTACAAAAGTGAGCCATGAAGAGAATCAACCACAGTCCACCAACACTTGTGAAACTAAAGATAATTTGAAGTTATTATTTAGAATGCAGCAAAGAAAGTGTTAATATAGTTTTCTTTTAATATCATTAATTTTATTATTTCCAACCTGGCAACACTGATGCTGTAATTAACCCTCTCCTCCTACTGTTCTACCCTTGCCTTTTAATGTGCTAATCAGATTTGTTTCTTCCAGAAATGTTGTCATCAAGCCATGAACAGTAAAATTTTTCCCATCCAAGATCTGATTCTGTAGCAGACCTCTTGATAGCCCTGCCTCTAAAGAAACCCTACCTTCCCCCTTCTATCATTGCCCAATTCAGCTGGAAGTAGTTAGATCAAGTCTTCCTCCTTTTGCCCTAACAGAAGTTAGTTTCTACTTGCAAAGATAGAATTGATACACAGCAGGTGGTGCCCCAGCCAGTGCTACCCAAGCTGAGGGGAGGACCTGTCATCTCAGCCCTGGGGGTATTGGTGGGCTGGGGGCAGGCAGATGACTCACTTGGCTGGGGTGGCAGTAAGGGGGGCCACAGGAGGCTCTGGTGGCCAGAGGGGCCAGACAACTGCTGTGTGCCAGCTCAGTCAGCCCCTTGGTGTCTCTACCCTGGCCTCTGTCTCCTTCCCCTGGCACTTGTGGCTGAACAGGAAACCCCTCATTTCACAAGCCTGGTGAATTTCATGTAAGTTTTCTAGACCTAGAAAGAGCAGGAATTATATCCATTCATTTGTTGGAAATATATATATATATATCCCCCTAGACATATATATATATATATATATATATATATATATATCCCCCTAGACAAAGGACCCAGGGAATGATTTTTTCCAGTTTGGGTTTTTCTCTCTGCCAGGAGCTCTGCTTCTTTTTCTCTGTATTCTTTTCTGTAAAATAAATCCTATCTTACCATTGATCTGTGGTCCATGGATTCATTCTTCCAATACCTGAGACCAAAGACCTACTGAAGAACATTCTGGTAACAAAAACAACATACAAATTGTTATTTGGCAGGGATGTCAGTGAGGCATCTGATATACTGCTGTGGCTAAATTTAAGTTTTTTAAAACAATTTTTGTGGCCGGTAACATTTCCTTAGACTTGGCTTTTGCTTTTATAATCATCATGTTTTTGTTTAGTATTTTTTCATATGTGTTTGCTTTAGTTTCATTCTTAAAACTTAGAGATAATTTGCCTTGTATTGAGTGAATGCCAAAGTCATTTTGAACTATAATTAAATCAAATATGATAAGTGTTAGATACTGACAAGTACTTGGAATTTTCAGTATTCTTAATACAGTAACATATTTGTAGACTTACCAAATCACTAAAAGCATAACGTATTTTGCACTTTGTAAAATAGAATATACACATAATTTGTATGAAATGTAAACATCTTCTGAGTACATTAAAGTGATCTCATTAGAAAAGAAAGAAAAATATTTATTCAGTATCTGTTTTTCAAGCATTAGTTAAATGTAAAAGTGATATACAGTATTTCTTCTATCAAATTGGCAAAGAGGATGCAAAGGAGCAATTTCATTACCCAATTTTAATGAGAACATAATTTGATATAGAGATTTTGAGATTGTAATTTTTTAATATGTATGGAAAAACTAGAAAGTTTTATTAATCTTTCAATCATGCACTACTCTTTAATGAATAGATTATTAATTAAATTATCCAGTTGATGCAGAATATTTAAGTACGTATAATGTATTCATTGTTATTTTAAATAATAAAACATTAGAAATTAACTTTATGTTCAAAAAGATAATAATTATATAAGATCCTAGATATACATGTATAATAGGTGCTACTACATAGAGAAATATGATTTAATATTTATAAAATAATGAGAAAATGCTTAACTATTAGAAAGTAAAGAGAAATGTTTTCAAACCTATCAATTTATTGTAATCAGTGTACTTGGAGAAATGTTTGTTACCCATACAGGTAAATGTATCATTAACTGTGATTATCTATTAATTTTGGAATTATAGATGTTTTCCATATTTACACATTTATATGTAAACGTATTCTCGGTTATGCATGTATGTCTTCAATCATTAGAAAAATAATGTATGTTAGATTAAAGTGGAATCAAACAAATATAAAACTTTTTGCATGGTTCTTCATGTCTGGAGCCCATTTTTCTGGTTATTTGAGCTTTCTCGCTGTCTATAATTGCTCTGGCCAGAGCAGCTGGTATTAAAATTTTTTTTGTTGTTATTAAAACATGACTATGATACCATCACTTCTTAAAAGTCTCCAAAAATACATATTGCATTTTATCAGCTATTGTGTTATAGTATTCATAGTCAACATTTTAGGAGTGAAATTGTGATGCAATTCCATGTAGTAACAAGAAGCCTCACAAAGAGCACTACACCCATGACTTTTTAAAAGCAAATTTGAGAACCTTAATTTTCAAATATAATCAGATGGCATACCTCCAGTTGAGATATTTTTGCATAACAATACCCTAGTTGGTTTTTACTTATATGTTTTATTGTTATATCTGTGACAAAGTGTTTTCTGTGCATAATACGACTCATATTTGGTAGGAAAAGTATATTTATTATTAATCTGTAACCTAAACAATGTTTAGCAAATTATAGCTTATAGGCTATATCTAGCCTACCATCTGCATTTTCACAGCCCAAAAGACAAAAATATTTTTTTACCTTTTAAGACTTTCAAAAATAAATCAAAAGAAAAATAATTATCTTGTAGCATGTGACTATTATATATTGTTCAAATTTTGGAATCTGTAAATAAATTGTTTTGAGGACATATCCACAATCAACATCTACATATTGTGTATAACTGGTTTTGCTCTACAAATGCAGAGTTGAGTAGCTAGAAGTGAGACAATCTGTCCTGTAAAGCTGAAAATGTTCACTCTCTGGTCTTTTACAGGGAAAGCTTGCTGACCACTGCATTAAAGTATATTGCTTGTGCAATCAATTCTGATTCCATAGTAAATGGATAATGATTCTGACTAGAGAGTATACTTAACACTCTACCTTACCTTTTCCCATGTCAGCTACATGGGTGGCTTGCCTTAGTTATTTTATATGCTTATTATAGAGCATTGTATCTGCAGGGGTGTCCAAATTTTATTCTTCTCTGGCACATGCTGGAAAAATAATGCTGTCATAGGCCACACGGTAAATACACAAACATTGACAAAAGCTGAATAGCAAAACAAAACAAAAAAATCTGTGCATACATTTTGTCATATTTAACACCACAGATAAGCAAAAAATATACTCACAAAATCAGCATGCAGCCATGGCCACATGGACATCAATGAAAAGAAATAGCATTTTTATGTTTCTTGAGAAAAGTTATATACTCCTGGCTGAGTCTGTGTTCTGTTACTATCTTATATTTTTCTAAATGAGGCCCTCTATCCAAAGTAGAGTTATTTTCACAGCTGTATTTTTTTTCTAGGTACAATAGCTTTTGACTGCTCAATTGCAATAGAAAATGAGTTTTTAAGTATCTTGAATAAAATGAGACTTTTTGTTTGGCATATTAATTTCAAACTATTCACTGTCCCATGACGTCTCAATGTATCATGAAAACTTTTCTTAGAAACACAGCCAATGGGCATTTTTGTTTGACCCACACATGGCTACTATTGTTGCTTTTCCTTGTCTATTATGGAAGCCAAATTTGATTTTTTTTTTAATTTGCAAGCATCGGTTTTAGGGAAACAGTTATGACCAGACATATTTAGCACACTCTTCCAGAAGCTTTAAAAGGAAAGCTCAACTATAAATAGTACAACATAAAAACAACTATTGATGAAAATATCTAGGTATGCAAATTTATATGAAGGGATCAATGTTAATAATGTGTTACCTGTACTTACAATCATTTACAAGTTTGAAGAATTTGACCATTTTCTCTTGTCATCAGTGACGTGCATTTGTGTGTCTTTGTCACATACATAAGCTGTCTCTAACCTCTCATACAAGTCAAAGGGAACATAGCTCTTTTCTTGTTTTTATTTCTCCAGCATTTTAATGTGAAAAGTCAATGTGGCAGAAAAGTCACTTATATTTGAGAGAAATTTGGCATTGAAAAGATTTTCCCCAAACCAGTTTTGCAAGTCATTGTATATATTAGAAATTATTTCATTATTTATTTTTCTGTAGTGATTTTCCATAGCATAAAAATTCCTTATCTTTGCTCTATTTTAATGTTATTTTTACTAAAAAATGTCATGATTCAAAATAATAATATAGCAGAATAGTTATATAATTTATGTTGGTATTAGTCAGATATATTTAACATTCATAATATCTTAATCTTTGTGTGTTTGAACTAACAGAAATTCTGTGAGTCTGATACTTAGGGCCTAGAGACACAAGGAATAACCTAGGGGCAAGTCTCATGGGGTCTTTTTGCCTCCCATATCCCAGACTATAGAACTTTGTTATACAAAAATACCCTTACTCACATGGTCACAGACACAACAAAAATTCCAATAGTCTAGGAGAGGACACCTTAGTAATGCAGAGAACAGTAATCTCTGTGCACGAACTAAACAACATAGAAAAAAAGACATTCCTAACTCAGCAAAAGATTAAAGAAAGACCTAGACTTCCACGCTCCTAGGTTTAACCAAGGCATAGTGATCTGTCCTCCAATGTGATGGTAGAGAAGCACAATTAGGGAGCTAGGATTTCTAATCTCTTTTGGCTTTAAACAGACCCCCTGCTCATGATGTCAGCATAGACCATGAGAGAGTGGCATTTTGGCTGTATTTCTGGTAACAAGGTACCTGTCTCTGTCCTTGCTGGGGTGGTGTTACAGAAGGCCTAGAGGAGAGTCAGATCCTTCACCATAACCCTGTAGTAACAAGACCACCCACTAAAACATTGTATTAGAAACTAAAACTAAGAAAATTTAAAAAACATTTATAAATTACTTAAATATAACATCATGACTATTATATGTTAAAGGAAATAATTTAACATAAGAAGCATGTACTTACAAGTAAAACAAATGAAGTGAGAATAGTTACGTTTTCAAAACTTCATTTATGTAATTGCTTCTGATTTTAATAACTTGTGACACATTATTTTGAAGAAATTATAGAAAAATCTGACCTTATGTATGCATGAAATTGGACAAGAGGAGAATATTTTAATAACCTTTCTGAGTAATCACGGCTTTGATGCTATATCAGCACTTGACAAAGAGCACAAGGGTGGTTGCAATATGGAATCAAAAATAGTTGCACTGCTATCCACAATAGCCATGAGATGAATTTAGCACAAGTGTTCATTAATGTAATAAATGGACAAAATATTATGACACATATGCACAGTGGAATATTATATAGCCATAAAAAGAATGAAATCCTACCATTTCAACAACTTGCATGAAACTGGAGAAAATCATATTAAGTGAAACAAACCAAGCACAGGAAGACAAATTGTCTATGTTCTTATCATATGTGGGAGCTAAATATTGAAAACAATTGATCTCTTCAAGATGAAGAGTAGAATGATGGTTACCAGAGACTGGGAAAGATAGCAGGGAAGGGGAATAAAGTTGGACATTTAATGGTTGCCAAAACATAAATTTTAGTTAAATATAATGAATAATATTTGATAGCACACTAAAGTGACTATAGTCAACAAGTTAGGGTAGGGTATGCTTTTGTAACAAGCGAGTCTCTAGCCCCTAACCCCCAGGACTAGTAAGAAATGCAACAAAGCCCATCTACTTGTAAAAATAACTTCTCCTAAGCTTTTTAGCCTCAGCTCTCACCCCTCAAGGGAGGAGAAGTTAAGATCTAGGAAGAAACCCAAGAAGATAAGGGAAGGAAGGGAGGCAGGGGTGAGCCCTGGGTGAAAAGGGCTGAAGTTGGTTTAAGGCCCAAGCTGTTCTCAGAAATTTACCAAATACCCCTCATTTGATGATTTGTGAGTTAACGTATCTAAAGTTAGCATGTAACCCCACCCTGAATTGTGTAACCCCTTATGATGCTCCCCCATCTTATGATGATGAAGGAATGTGTCTCTTGTGATGTATGAATCAATATGTACCCTCACTTTGTGACCCTACTCTAACTGCTGGCTTCTGTATTGTACTAGCTTGCTGACCCTTGCAAAATAATGGTATAAAAAGATACTTCACCTGCCAGTTGGGGCTGAATGCCTTTGTGGTGATCCAGCCCACCTGCAGGTGTTAATAAATTTTATCAATTATTGCATCAAAGTGGGGTCCACCTTTTTATCTCTGCGGCTCTGACCCACTTTACTTTAAAATAATTAAAGGAGTAGAATTGAAATATTCCTAACAAAAAGAATGTTAACTGGCTCAAGAGAAGAATACCTCAATTACCTGATTTGATTAATTCACATTAAATGCCTATATCAGCACACCAAATGTACCCTATGATTCATTAAGGTAGTGAACAGAGAGTAGCAAAGAACTCATAACATTATATTGGGAGAGATACTAGACTCTCAAATATAATATGACTCGAAGATAGTCTGACACAATAGGAGACTTATTAGAATATATCACCTGCCTTTGAAAGCCCTAATGTAGATTAAATTTATCACCAAACTGACCTAATGCACTTTAGCCCTTTATAACATTTACTCCAGAGAGTGTGGATATAGTTAGAAATGACATATAATCTGCCTCTGCATCGTTGCTAAACACCATGCATATATAGACCCAGTCTCTCAGATAAAGAGGAGAGTGAGTATTACAAAGGGAGGAAAAGACACCCAAATTAGCATCTCTGTAAAGATATACCTCACTAATTTTCATTATAATGCAAGTTCACACATACATGATCTATGTATACACACACACGCACACACATATATATATATGTATTGACACAAACATATTTATGTATTTCAGGAATATACAGATCTTGAATGATCAATTTATTCTCTAGTGGTTAAAATTAATTATTAACCCTTTTAAAAGAATCCTGTCCTAGTAAATCTTAACTTATAAAACATTTACTTCATTGTGGATAATCAAAAATAGTTATTAGACTTCAAAATCATACTCAACACAGAAAGTAAATCAAGGCTGAAAGAAGTTAAAATGTGGCCTAATGTCTAACTACTCCCTCACTGCATTATCCATACTCTTAGGTTTTTTATCTGTATTTTCAAATCTCATTACTCATATCAAATTACAGAACTTGATTTATACAATAAGTAGGTTCAAATAGTGCAGCAGCCATCAATGAAAAACAGATTTATAGAATAATCGAGCTGGTTACACGATGACAAGAATAAAAATTTTATCTGAAAATTTGAACTAATTAGGATGAGTATTCCCAAAGAGCTGTGAGAATTGTTCTATGTGATGAATGCTATCCTGCAAAACACCAGCAAGAGTATATTGGAACTTTAACAATAAGTTAGATGAAGCAGTCAAAGATAAATTGATGGGATTTTTTACTTCACTTTTATTTGAATTTTTGTAGAACCAGTCATCTGTTTATTTCTCTTTATTTTTCAAATAAAATAAATACTTTTCTAGTCCAATCCTACATCATTCCCATCCAAAGTTTTACAGACAGTTTAATCTTAAAGTGGCCTTTGAAGAAGAAACCACATATCTAGTGAAATGCTCCAGCCCTTTTCGGAAATAGTCTCAGAGTCTTTGTAAATGTCAAAGGAGAGCCACAAATCTCAAATAGTTGCCAAAACTAGCGTATCTCTGAATGTCACAATGATGCTTGGGTACGTGCCTACCACACAGGGCTTTGCGTGAGTGTCAAATTCTGTCAGAATCATCTTAAAGAAGCATAACATTTTAGGGGAAGACTTCTAATTAAAAATTTTGTAGTATTATAAAATGATGGCCCAGTAAAAGGAATGGATCAACGGATCTGCCTAAATTTGTTGATATTTATTTAATGGATATTTGGTAAATTTACCCAATAAAAAGAAAAAAAGGGGCAAGAATAAAAGAAGACTAAAAAAGCAGCAGGAAGAAAGTTCACTGAATCATTGTCTGTCGTCTCACTGCTCATTCCTGTGCTGATTGAATCTTCTATTACCCCATACTTAGATAATGCTGTAGAAATGAATTACCAGTTGTCTCCCTGAAAGATAATTGTCTCAAGTGCTATAATAGGAATATCTGTTGACATAAGGTCAAATATAAGCTATCATTCCCTGCATTATGCATAGTGAGAGGCAAGTTGACGCTTCCATTTTCAGATTATAGGAAAAACCCATTTAATTATTCATGATAAAGAGAGCAACCCTAGCACACACGCACATATGCCACATTCTAAAAGATTTATTTGATAAGTCAGCAAAATAAAGTGGCAAAATAGCATAGTATAATGAAAGTATTCAGAAAAAAAAAACAGTTTCCATAAATTGATGCTTAAAATATAATAGATATTCTTATAATTTTGGTTCCAGAAACTAGATACTTCACTCAAATTGACTGGGGGGAAATGTACTGTTTCATATGAATTGTGGTCCCTTTATCTAATGTAGTTAGCATATTGCATCAACCAATCATTTTTTAAATTACATTAAGAATTTCTTGAATACTGAGAACTGACTTCTCTCCTTGAGTGCAAGGCTGCTAAAACCCAATTTAGTTAAGCTTCTTGATTATTTGACATTGAATGTGAATTTTCTGGTTCCTTCTATAAGTTATAAGAATGAGGTGAGGCCACTGGATGAAGACTGTGGTATCTTCTAAAACACAAATCTATGGTCTAAATATTGAGATACTTTTAATCACAAGAATGGAATAAATGAATGTCTGTATACAATCTTGAGAATTTCTTTCTCTAAATCTTTCCACTAATTGGAGTAAGCCAGTGAAGGATCTTATTGAATGAACATTATGTCTAGGATGTGATGATCTTTTGTTTGTCAATCTGCAGGACTAAAGCCAACACCATCAAACTTAGTCTACGTATTGCTATGAATATCTTTTGTAAATGTGACTAAAGCCCATAATTAGGCAAAAATTTACTGACTTTAAGGGAAATTACCCCAGTATGAGTTGGCCTGATTCAATCTATCGAATTGCCTTAAAAGTGAAGCTGAAACTTCCCTAGTGAAAAAGAGACTTTGCTGATGGATAAGTACTTTAGTTCATGCTTGAAAGTTCTGAAGTACACTTCCTTCTGGCTTGGCCTGTGGGTTTTAAGCTTGCCTTATCAGCACCTAAATTAACAAATGCTACTTCCTTACAATAAGCATCTTAATATATATCCCCTATTGGTTTTGTTGCTCTGATTGGACACTGGTACAGATTTTGTGATTCTAAAGGAACAGGGTCTGGATAGTCAACAAGGATGAATTTCATGGGTTGGTTCTAGAGTTTCTGGCATTGGCTCTCTATTTTAATTTACTGTATAGTAACTAATGTACCACTATTTCCAGTGGTAAAGGGAAAATTGGTAATTCCGGACGTGACATTGCAATAGAGGTTCACAAAATATATAGCCATGAGATACTCCTAACCAAATAGCTACAGAACAGGAGGTTCTCAGTGACCATGTATTTGCCAAGTTAGAACATTCTAATCAAAATAAAGAGTGTTATAGGATTTATAGGATTTCTTAGCTGCTCCAAACTGCATTGGAGAAATTAGAAAATGAAAAGGATGAAGTCTGGGCTTCAGATTCCCATATTAAAATTTGTATAAAACACCTAAAAACTTCTATATCTACCCTAGAACAAATCCTTACCTGCTAAGAAGCTTCAGAGTGAAAATTTCTGAAAGTCAAAAGGAGAGCTTCATTCCACAAGCTGTTAAATTATAACATAAATTCTCATCTGATCAATGCATTTTCTCATAGAATGAGGACACTGTTCTGGGATAGAAGAGGATGATGAAAATTCAAATTGAGACATATGGGAAGATCCAAATGATCCTTGGATCCAAAAATCCAAGGAAGATAAATCTGGGAAAGTAAACCTTTAGTTTTTATGAGTCTTTTTTAGTGGTAGAAGTAGCCCATCCATCTCTCCTTGAGAAAATTAACCCTCCTTAGCCAGAAAATCTGTAATAGCGTCCCCTGAGAATGTTTCCTGTCAAGGCATGGGTGATTATCTTTATGAGCTACACCCCCATCCCTCTTTATTTCTACATATATAAATAGACATCAGTTCTGATAGATCCCTAAGGATGAGATACAAGCGTGTTTCATGAAAACATGTACTGCATAGGACTCAATTATAAGAGGGAATTTACCTAACAAATGCAATCAATGTAACCTAATTCTTTGTACCCTTAATGAATCCCAAACAATAAAAAAGAAAAAGAAAACATGTACTGCAAACCAAAGGAACTGCATAATTTTTTCCAATTTAATAGTTAGAAATCTGGGGAATATGTATAGAAAGGTATCTTAAGAAAACTGGCTCACGGTGCAAGGAAGATAAAGTTGATTTGAGCCCTATTCATTCATATGGACCCACTAACTAGAGATTCTTCATTCACTATCTTAGCTTACATGCTTAGAAAGGGCTCCTTCAGTCTGTTTGGTGGCTTAGCAGGAACATGGAATATTATGGTGGCTTATGCTAAGTAAAACGTGCCAAGTAAAAAGTGCTAAGTAAAAAGTGCCAAGACTATCTCAATATAATATAGAAGAAAGTATTCAAAGACTTAGGGACATTGAAATGTTATAGTGGATTTATCTCATAAGTCCTGTTTACTTAAATTAAAAGGTTCCAGAGTAATCTTACTTCTTACTATAACTGTGAGGAATAAAGTTGTGAGAGGAGTACTGGAATCTGTGTGGTATTCTTGGTTGCTTGTCTCTGATGCCCAGAAATTATGGTGGGAGCTACTACCATCAAACCTGGATCCATAATGTAACAGGGACAATGAGATTCTAGGTTGACAGAGGTCAAGTAGTACATCTTAGTCAACAAAGATGAGGTAGATGTGCTTATCATAGTGGACAGTGGAAGCAAAGAGATTGTCAAAATAGTTTGATATGCAGAGACCTATAGTATTGACTAGATGATCATGATGTTCATCAAATATTAAAAGTTCAGCAGCCTATTAAATTATTACTTGATTTGTGGAGTTGTAGGTCTAATGAGCATAAGTTTAGCAAGGCACAATTCCTCAGTGACTCTCTAGAAGTAAGCCAGTTTATTGACTCATAACATCTTGAATAGGGGGAAGCTAGCTTTTCTTAAGGAAGGATCCCATTACACCGGTAAAAATTTAGTCTTTCTTCTAACCTTCCTCAGGAATACTTAGACTTATGTACCAGAGTGACTGTACATTTGTTAGAGGGAAATATTTCAGACTTTTGAAGGGTTACTGAGCCCTCTCTTTGATCTGACATTTCCCGTAGCCTCAAAATGTCACTGTGGTTGCCCCATTAGCATAGGGGCATATATAGGTCAGGTAATCAATGAGGTTTTTTTTGGTTAGGTTCATCTTCCAGTGGTACTAGTGGCTCTCCAAACATATCTAGTGATTATTTTTACCTTTATGAAGTCCATAATTGGAATAAAAATACTCAGCAACTAGGAGAATACTCGCCTAACCTGTGGAGTTGGAGCTATTTTGTTAGAAAATGCAAAATTGAAGCTGCTAGAACTGCTCTTAACTATCAAAATTTTAACTAAAAACAATGCCATATTTCTAGAAATATTGCAGAGATTAACACCACTCTCTAGGACTTGAATGATGCAGAGGTGATGATTTCCACCACATCTCTATTCCATATGCCTATGTGGCTTGTGTGGCAAATGGATCTCAGAGAATGACAAAAGAGTATGGTAAACTTCATTGTGTGGTTACCCCAGCTGCAACTTCCACTCTGTATGGCTTCACTATTTGAGAAAATTATTACCACCTTAGTACCTACCTATTATGTTGCTTTTGATCTGACATTTCTTACACATCTATTAGTAAGTCACCAGAAATAGTTTGCTTTTAGCTGACCAGTCATCAAAACACATTCACTATGCTTCCTCAAGAGTATATCGGGTGGCACCTGTGGCTCAAAGAGTAGGGCGCCGGCCCCATATGCTGGAAGTGGCAGGTTCAAACCCAGCCCTGGCCAAAACCCGAAAAAAATAAATAAAAATAAAAAACTCAAAGTGAGAAATTATTCCATAACTATGGCTCGACACCTATGGCTCAAGTGGCTAAGGCGCCAGCCACATACACCTACACCTAAGGTGGCAGGTTCAAATCCAGCCCAGGCCCACCAAACAACAATGACGGCTACAACCAAAAAATAGCCAGGCGCCTGTGGTCCCAGCTACTTGGGAAGTGGAGGCAGGAGACTCACTTGAGCCCAGGAGTTGGAGGTTTCTGTGAGCTGTGATGCCACAGCACTCTACCCAGGGGGACAGCTTGAGGGTTTGTCTCAAAAAAAAAAAAAATATATATCAACTATCAAATCTTCTGTCCATAGAATCTGATTTGCCTTTCCCTTCCACAGGATATTATGGTATTCCATTATATTAATGCCTTTATAGTGATTGGACCTGGTGAGCACTAAGTATCATTTAATCTAAATGTATTGGTAAGACTTTGTGTGTCACAAGGTAGGTAATAAACCTCTCAACTAGTCACCTCAGTGAAATTCCTAAGAATCTAGTGGCCCAAGGCATGTTGGGTTATCGCTTTGAAAGTGAAGAATAAATTGTTGTGTCTGCCCTGTCCTATAAGCTAAAAAGAGACATAGTACCTATGGGGCCTCTTTGGATTTAGAGACAACATCTGATTCAGTCGGATAGAGCAACTTATCAGATCTCGGCTGTCTTGAGAATGGTCTACCTATTGATAATTAACATACTTCAGACACTAAAATAAGTTAACATTTTGAGAAGATCGTGAAAGTTATATCTATTTCTAAAGATAACATTTAAGTTATTATTGACTTTTTCCTCTTGTTTGTTCATGTCTAACGCTTCTCTATACAACTCAAGAGATAATTAAAAATGCAAATTGATAGTATATATTGTTATTTGTACGTATGACTCCTCATTGTGAGCAAGTGACCTTACCCTTTTATGACTATACCTGAATGAATGACAGTTGCCTTCTGCCTTTTTACTTACAAATTTTAAAATAAACAACTCATTGAAATATCATGTTATTTCTTTTGGTGGGTTCTGAGAGAAAGTGTTCTTGCTGTGTGACTTTGAAAATGCCCTTTCCTGGCAGCCAGCCTTTCTTGCAACACTACTGTTTGTTGGCATTAAATTACACAATCAGGGGCCAATTTAAAGTCCAGCAACCAACCTATTTGAGATAGAGAGGATCCCTATATGGCAATTATTCCCTTAGATGGATATACAATCTTCAGTATTCCATAAATTTTGCTTATTTTAAAACATAGAAGCATTTATGTATATTACATTGCTGTAGATAACATTTTATGTTGAAGTTTCCAAAAAGGAAATTTGATGTACTCATAATTTCTAGTGATTTAAAGCATCAATATTACAAATCACTCCAATGTAGCACATTGAAAGGAAAACTACACACAAATCACACTATTATGTGTCTCTTATGGACGATTCAATAAGTAGCAATGAAATTATTTCAACAAAGAGATTTATGTAATTTGCTAATTACTACATTTGCTTTTCCAATAAGTTCAGCATTAGGTCTTTTCCACCACTTCCCCAGAACTTCAGGGAAGAATATGACATTAAAATTTACAATGCACATTATTTATATTAGAATTAGAGTTAATTTTGTAGTGATTGAAAGTTTTTTATTAATTATGGAAGTTATTCTTATTATCTAAGAATGTCTCAATGTTTGCTTTGAAATTATACATGAAATATTGTTAAGAAACAGAATGTGAATATCACCAACATTTTTATTTAGTATAAGAATAGGAAACTGATAGGAGACATTTAATTAATACATAACAGCTCAATACTTATGTTGCATTGCAATTGTTTCAACCTTTTTATTATGATAAGCTTACCTAAAAATATGAAGTCATAATTGTCTCACAGAAAGATGAGGATATTGATGCCAATAAGCATGGTCTTTTATAAAATAAATATGTATTATTAAAAAACGTAATTTTCATAGGCATTTTTATCCTGTGTCATGTCTCTCTTTGTGCTAATTTGATAGTGTTATTGGAATTTCATTTTCAGTAGATCCTTGGTCTTGGGGATTCAAAGAATGAATCGAATCCATGGATCACAGATCAGTGGTAAAACAGGATTTATTTTATAGAAAAGAATACAGAGAAAGTACCAGAACTTCTGGCAGAGGGAAAAACTCAGGTCAGGGGTCTTTTGTCTAGGGGTATCTATATGGCCTAACAAATGAATGGATACAATCTCTTTGGCTGGGCAAGGTTAATGACTGTGTTGACAAATAAATGGGTATAGTCCTTTGCACAAAGGCTCCAGGGTTTCCTTCAAGAAATTTCCTAGGTGGAGGAAACTTACATGGAATTGACCTGGTCTAGAAAATGGGGGTTTCTCTGTTCAGTGGGGAGTGAGGGAACCCTGCACTTGGGCCACTCCTAGCACAAGAAGCAGTGTGCTGTGCCCCAGAGGACAGCCTCACACTTGTAGGACAGCACCCCCAAAGAAGGGGAGAATAGAGGTGGTTCTGGCAGGAATCAAAGCAGTGTGGATCCCTCCACTTCCTAGGGACCCCCAGGCGTCCATCCTGCTCTCTCCTCTGTTGCACATGTTTCTCCACATCTAGCTGCACCACAACCCTGGGGCTGTGACCATGCAGAAGGCTAGGCAGGTCCTTCTGGGTGGCTTGGCATGCCTGAGTCAGGTGCCACCCTCCCTGTATGAAAGTATTCAATTCAATAGTTAAAAGAAACTAGAAAAATTATTTAATATTCTTAGTTAAAAATAAAAAAAAATTATCTTAATCTCTTTATTCATGAACAGGGGGCTGCTAAGTGAAACTCAGTTTACTAACTGATCCAACTTAAAATTTTGAACATTCACTTCAAATGAACCCTTGATTTTATCCTCAACAATCATATTTTAATTTTCCTTTTTCTCCAGTCTCCATGCTCTCCTAGAAAATGATTTTGATACAGGGTAGGTGGTGCCTCAATCAGCTTGGCCTAGCTGGGGGGAGGACCTGAGGCCTCTGCCCTGGCAGTGTCGGTGTTTCTGCAGTCGGTAGTGAAACCAGTGCTTTAGGGGTGGGGGTGTGGACAGCAGACAGTTCCAGTAGCCAGAGGATCTAGAGAACTACTGGGAAGACACCAGTGCCTTAGTATCTCCTTCCCCTTCCACTCATATCTGAACCAGGAACCCACCATTTCCTATGCCTAGGTCAATTTCATGTAAATTTCCGTGGCCTGATCAATTTCAGGAATGGGCTGTATCCACTCATTAATGCACTCATTCATCTTACCCCAGTGGATGGGACCATAGTATCTATTCATTTGTTACCAAGTCCCGGCCTAAGGTATGTACAAAGGACCCATGCGACTATATATACCCCTAGACAAAGACCCAGGCAGAGAGAGAGAAAGAGACAGAGCGAGAACGCTTTCTTCTTGAGATTTTTTCTCTGCCAAGAGCTTTTGTGTTTTTTCTCTGTTCCTTTCTGTAAAATAAATCCTGTTTACCACTAATCTGTGGTCCATGGATTCATTCTTAGAATCACGGAGACCAAGGACCTGCTGAAGACAAAATTCCTGTTTCAATTTCACATTCTACTTTCTCTTCTACTCTTCAACACGAATGCAGGGTGGGTGCACCCTGTCTTGGTCAGTGCCAGCTACTTGGAAGGACCTGCCCTGCCTTCTGCATCTTCCCCTGGGTGGTGCTGGTGCAGCTGAGGAGGGGAGACAGAGCTGGAGAACCAAGTGCAGTAGAAAGGGCAAATGCTGTGGAAGCCCAAGAGTCTTTAGTTATTTGAGGGAGACCATAGCACAGCCCACATTGCAAAACCAACATTGGACCTAGAGAGCTTTCCTCTGGCTGTAGTACTACCTCATTAGCATTTTACAGGCTGAAGGATGATACAGGGTTTCCAGAGCCTCATTTCTTTGGCCTGGTCAATTTCATGTAAGTTTCCTAGGCCTGGACTAAAGGGACACTATCCATTCATTAATGCACTCATTCATCCTGTCCCAGCAGAATGGTCTGTATCCATTCACTTGTTACCAAGTCCTGGCCAAATGTAACTACAGAGGACTCACATACTACATATACCCCTAGACAATGAACTCAGGCAGAGAGAGAGAGATATTTTTCCCTCTGTGAGGAGCGCTGGAGCTTTTCGTCTGTATTCTTTTCTGTAAAACAAATCCTGTTTTACCACTGAGCTGTTGTCAGTGGACTCATTTGAATCCCCAAGATCAAGGCCCTACTGAAGAAGAAATTTTGGTATCAACATCAGTCTCAGGTGATAATTTTGCATCCTACTTTAAGAAAAACCTTGCACTGACTCCCTCTACTACCTCCATTTCTAGAAATAGAATAATCCATAATTCTGCTCTTTTTGCCGATAGTGTGGAAAAGTCCACTATCTAACCTAATCCAAACCCTCCACATGCATAAGAGATACCATACATTTTAATTTATGCAAAGAAATTTTCTTTCTTTGCATTGGACTTCCTCCCACCTGTAGATTATTCCCTTCTGCACACACACATACAGTTATTTTCCCCATCTTAATCATTTCTCTTGACCTCACTTACTTTGTTTTCTAGATATGACCATATTTCTTTGCTTCTCAGCTTAACAGTCTCAAATATATGCTGACTACATACATCATTAATTTTATGCATAAATACATAAATATAAGTAAAAGAATGGGGTAATATACAATACACACATGCTAATGAAAGAGGTACATTGGCTATATTAATATGAGAGGCAGTAAATTTCTGAATGAAGTACACTATCAAGGATACACAGATTCATTTCAAAATGACCAAGGCCTTAATTCACCAAGAACTCATGATGAGACTAAACAATGAAGCACTAATAACAGAGTTGTTTATCTTCAGTGCAGAAACAATTTGATCACAGTCCTCCCTACCTAATCCGATGACAGCCCTCACCTTCTTATTTTTTGCAACATTTTATATCTTTCACATTACCAGTTGTTACCTGTGTTAACATTTACAACTAATGCATCAACAAAATCTTATTGTTTCTATCTCCAAAATATACACAGAGGTCAATAAGTCTCACTTCCACCAGTGCTGTTACCTTGAGTATCATTTGCTCTTCCTTGGATGATGGTTGCAGTCTTCCACCTATTTTATTGTTTCCTCAACCGCCCCAATTTATTTTCCATTTTATTTTTTATTTTCCTCTTCCTTCTTAAATATTTGGATTATTTTCAGGAAAACTTGGGTTTCTTTTTCTTTAACTTCTATTTTGTGCCCAAATTTCTTCTGGCAAACTAATATTTGTTGGATATTTTTGTTTAGATAGTATTTTCAATGTCTTGGTACATAATGCAGCACTATATCTGGTTAAAATTGTGCTAGGATTATGTTTTCTTCTCTTTATTTGTAGCAAGACTGTGTAACTCTCATATAACAATCTTCCTAGGGGCAAATTTGATTTTTTCTTTCTTTTTTTTTTTTTGGTTTACACAACACCAATACCTTATATCAAGTTGTTTTCCCCAAGTTTTAAATTGTTTCAAGGTTTATTGTTTTCTTTCATATTTAAAGATCCCCTCATCAAGAGTTCTTTTCCTTTTTTTCCCCCATCAATACTTGTCACACTGTTGCTGCTGTATAATATCCGCTTAGGACAGAATATCATTTTTTATTATTTTTTCTATGTTTTAAAGTATTTACTGGGTTTATTTTATCGCTTTCTGTTTCTTACAATTTTGTAGCTACCTACTACAGATGTTAAGCTCCAACCAAATTTATAGAGCAGCACAGTTTCAACATCTCACTATTATATGTGTAATAGCCAGGTATTACATTTATAATTAGGTTACCTTGACTTGAATAATATAAATATATGGATATGACCAAAGTAAATAAAGAGAATAAAATGTGACCAAAAAATATCCATTTTTTCCAGAAACTAGCATGATTGAAAAAAATCTCAAATTAACTTTTGCTGACATAGCAGCCAAAGGAAAGAAAACATATTAAAGATGGGAAACAGCAATTCAAATTACTGATTTCCCATTATAAACCATGGAATAGAAGAAAGTGGCACCTCATTTTTCTAGGAGCTGAAAAGAAAGTGGTATCCATGGATGTTTCTTTATTTGACACATCCTTCAGGGATGAGGGTGAAGTAAAGACATAGGATGTAAAAGAACATAGAGAATTAATTACTACTGTGTTTCCCCCAAAATAAGACTTACCTCCAAAATAAGCCCTACCAGGATTTCTATGCATTTCTATGCATTTGTTAAATATAAGCCCTACCCTAATAATAAGACCTAGTGATGGGTGTGGCTATGCACCATATGCACCTGCATAGCCATGGCATGCATTTTGGCACAGAGTGGTAAGGATGACTGGAATACTTTTTATCTGCCATAGCTCCTTTCTCTGAGGTGTTTGCACTTGCATAGGTGAGCCTGTGGTAATCGCGGTTGCAGGCATCCTATTGCACAGGTGAAAATAACTAGGGGAAAGGGGTTCATGCATCACTAGCACCAGCCCCACCAATAAAGTTGGCTCCCCCTGTCAGGTTCCAGAAGGGGATGACTTAACTGTATTTGAATAAATGTAGATTGTTGTATTCTACTTAATAAAAATAAGACATCCTCTGAAAATAAGCCCTAGTGTGTCTTCCTGAGAAAAAATAAATATAAGACAGTGTCTTATTTTGGGGAAAACACAGTAGTATACAAGCTCTAACAAACTGTTAATGAAACTTATTCAGAGAGTGGAGGAAATGTTACACAAAGACTTGGAGCATGAGATGAATAAAAAAAGAGCAGCAGAAATGATAAATAACTGGACAAATCTAATGGACATGTTTTGCTTTCAGTTCGGTAAATACAGGTAATCACCAAGTTACAAACATCCAACTGACATGCAATATGCACTTATGAACAGAGGCTATTACATGTAATAGGTCAATGTACTGTTCTAACTTACATACTAATTTAATTTAATAGAAAATCTACAGAATCTATCTTGTTTGTAACTCAGGAACTGCCTATATGTCAGTTGAGAGTAAATTTATATTTTTTGAAGAGGTCCTTGACGTATAAAAATATGACATAAGACAAATATAGAGTTTAGATAATGGGATCTATATTGAATAATTTTTCTATTTTCCACTTAAATTAGTAAAATATTAATTTTAAATAGGCTACAAAATATACATTTTATTTTAATTTTTATAGTTACTACCTAAATTTATACAAAGTATTTAAGTAAAAACAGGTAATTAAATTGATAAAATATAATTTTAGGACAGTGCCTGTGGCTCAAAGGAGTGGGGCACCAGCTCTATATGCTGGAGGTGGCAGGTTCAAACCCAGCCACAGCCAAAAACTGCAAAAAAAA
>NW_003852435.1:3302588-3303588 GCF_000181295.1 Otolemur garnettii
GGATTCGAACCCACCACCTTAGGTGTATGTGGCTGGCGCCTTAGCCGCTTGAGCCACAGGTGCCGAGCCTAACAATTTTTTTAAATGAAATCCTATAGAACATCATATTTGACCATAGCACAATTAACCTTGATATAAATAACAGAAAAGTAACAGCAGAACTTTCAAACATGAAAACTAAATATTACAGAATAAACAATGGGTTCGGAAAGAACTATGGAAAAAGAAAGGAAAATATTTTTAACTGAAATTAAATTAAAATTAAAAAAAAAAAACAACATTAATGAGATACAACCAAAGTAATCCTTTAGAATATTCAATGCTTACATTAGAAAACAAAATAAGATAAGCAATCCACCTTAGGAAATGAAGAATAAACACAAAGCAAAAGAAGACGGGAAAATCAAGTGGTAACAAAAGAATAATACCATTTTATGCATTCACAAGGAACAGCTTAGAGGAAATGAACCAATTACTCAAGAAAATACTAAAACTCACCAAATTTCAATACATAATCCAAAAATCATATCATTATAAAGAAATTTAATTTGTAACCTAAAAACCTTCAAAATATGTATTCTCTAAATGGTTTACTGGTAAATTCTAATGAACATTTTAAGAAGAAATTATACTTTAGCTATAAATCTACACAAAGCAGAGTAGGAGGGAATAGCACCCAACACATTTATGAGGCCTTTATTCAATCCTTATACCAAAACCTGGCACATAGTTCAAACAAAGGATTGATAAGACAGTGCAATGAGTGGATTAAAAAGGAAATTGAAAAGGAGAACATAGAAGCCATGGATGAGATAGTTAGAAAACTTTGTTACAAAATATAATAGAAATAAGGAAGAAAAGTACAGGGTAAGAGGAAAATACAGGGAACAAGGCATATGTAACAAAGATTTTCATTATATTTTTAAGAGGAAAGATGTCACAGAATGTTGATGGTATTGGGTAACCAATAGATTGGGGGGAAATGATAAGGTTGAAAAGT
>NW_003852435.1:3306584-3308959 GCF_000181295.1 Otolemur garnettii
ATAAGGAAATTAAGCATGTTTCTTTTGGGTTTATTTTCAATGACAATAGTGCTTCTGGAATTGTTAAGCATTTCAAATTTCAGTGTTCTTTATAAAACAGCAGCTATTAAAACTTCAGGCTTATTTTGTATTTCTGGCTTTGAGACATATATCTGACAGCAATAAGACTACAGGCTCCAATGGCAAAAGTTATTAATGATTAAAAAATACCTTTATGTATGATTTAGCCTTATGCATAAAGAAAGAATAATTGAAAATCATTTTATGAGTTTATTAATAACAGAGTGAGACTGTCTCAAAAAATAATTCTGTAATAAAGCAAAGTAATGAACATGGCACTTTAATACATTTGTCTTATTTTTACTTTGGAAAAAATAGTATTCAGTTTTTAAAAAGAACATATATAATTTTAAACATATTATAAAATGGAAGTATTTTCACTGTGCATAATTAAATTAAATTAAATGCCCAAGTGTAATCTAAATGGCCAGATGCTTGGCAATAACTATACCTCAAAAAACCATTTATTATTTATTACTTTCCACCTGGCCACTCTTTTAAAAGATGTATCCTGCAATTTGTTCCTAGTATTTGGAACTGGGTGCTTCACTTATAATTTTTACTAGCTAATTTAGCTATTTCACTAATTTTATGGGGACAAAGGTAATATATTATAATTTTTTGACAGATCTTTATGAAGTCAGTTTTCCAATAAACTAATTTTAAAATATGATTTTTAATAAGGAAAAATTTTACATGAAAATAAATAAGTTTATAATGAGGTAATTTGGGTTCCCATTATTGGAATTACAGGCTCCTAAGAATATTACATTCCTGGGATATAATGCACTCAGATCTACTTTATTGCTTCTTAAGTAAATTGAAATGATATTTTAAATCTGGAATACTTGAATAATACTTAAGATAAAACTTAATTTCTCCATTTTTCTGTTATGCATGTAGAATTATATTCCTGATTTTCATTCCTAACATTATACTGTCCAGGCTTATAAAAATTAAGAACAGTAATCTTTTTAATAAATATTGTCATAAATGACATACAAAACACTATACTAAGTTTCACAGAACACACAAATGAAAGCCACCTACTTGCTATTATTAACTAGTAAATGGAATCAACCATAAAAGCAGAGTTGACTGGAAAATTTGGCAAAGACACAGAATGGGAAAGAAAATAATAAGTAGAACAAAGCTGGTGCATGGGGATTAGAAGATACCTTTAGAAGAAAAAGTGGCTTCACAAAGAGAATCTAATTTCCAAAGATAGCGAAAGAAATAATGAAAAATTTGACTGGACTGTTTAAAAACTCAGATGTTTCTCTCTATATATATAACTAAAGAAAAAAAGTTTCAAATATTATACCCAGCAGTTAGATATCAACATTATACTTTGTAAATTATAGAGATGTTAATATTAGATAGTTTAATTTTCTAATTTGCAATTAGCAATAAAAGTCTCAAGAGGTGACTTTAAAGAATTAAATAAAGATTTTTATAGAATTAAATAAAGACTTTTATAGAATTAAATAAAATCATGGCAAAACTTAGTCATTCAAGGGCTTAAACTTGAGATTGAGGGTGAAGAAAATGAATCAGAAAGCAATATCATATAAAATAATTGATAAGAATGTGGAATCTGTAATAAGATGGCAAAACAGAATCCTTCAGTGACAGAATATCAAACTGAACAAGTACCCAGGGAAGAAAGCACCTTCATTTATATATAAATGCAATATATAAATATATATATATATATATATTTTTATATATATATGCAATCTTAGTCCTGGACTTGAGTATAATAAAATGAAAGATTGCACTGAATAGGTAGGAAAGATAGGTTTACCTTCCTGGCACCTACCTTCCCCATTCCCAGGCAACATAGCCAGAAGAGACCATCTGTATTCTTGAGGGGGTTAGTGAATGTGGAACACTGCGTTAGAATTTAGTATGTCCTTGCCACAGTGAAATGTGGCATGAACTCTGCATACTAAGCAGAGTTCTGTTGTTGACCAGAAAAAAATCATATACTGAGCTAGTATATACCAGCTCTGGGACAGAGAGGACTCTTCTGCCACAGTAGGAGAAAGTCTAAGTCCTGACTGACTTTACCACTACTTGATCTGGAGCCTCAGATAAATCTCAGTAATAACCAGGCAACACTAACTACATTCCTTGGGCAAGCCTTTATGCTGTGCTGGTCTCAGAAGTTGTAACCTTTAGGATAGGGTGACTAGACGTCCCGCTTTTGGCAGGACAGTCCTGCTTTTCAACAATTTGTCCCGCGGCATTTTAAAAAAGTCTGATTTTTGGAGAGAATGCACGAATGGGCAGGAAAACAGGAAGGGAATATA
>NW_003852435.1:3309290-3326364 GCF_000181295.1 Otolemur garnettii
AAAGGATACACAGAGAGTTTTCTCTTTCATAGCATTTGTGATTTAGCCACAACAAAATAAAGTACTGGACAGAGTCCCAAAGCCCCCATTTCCAGGCATTTGCTTTCTCATAGCATTTCTAGACACACCCAGGCCAGAGTAAAATCTGTTGCTTGATAAAATTGACTGAGTGCCAGGAGGATTCTGAGTTCCTGCTTACTAAAATGGCCCTGGTCCTGGACTAAATGCTAGTGGCAGTCAGGTACTAGTGTCCGCAGCCAATTCTGAAAGCCCCAGTACTATACTGGTCTGGGAAGCAACAAACTTTGGGTGTGATCCAGCTGTCTTCTAGCTGCACTGGTTTTGGAAGTATCCACATCACCCCTCTCCAACTACAGTCAGGCCAGTTTGAAGAGAGAATACTTTTGCTTGGGGGAAAGAATGAAAACAGAGTGATAGACTTTTCTACAGACCCATGGGATTGATTTTCCTTTACCTTCCTCAAGTCTGTCAAGGCCGTATACTTAGTGCACAACAAGAGTGGCAGCATATCTAGACTTAGGGTACCCCTAATGCTGAAAGGGTTGAACACAGGCTTTAAATCCTTACAATGCTCTTGTAAGAGAGATAGGTATAAACAAGACAAAGTGAGAAGACTGTAATAAATACAGAATTCTTCAATGTACAGACATAGATAATCCTTCACAAACATCAAGGATTTTCAGGAAAATGTGATCCTACCAAAAAGACTAAATAAGAAAACAATGACCAGACATGGAGTGGCAGAGATTGGTGACCTCTCAGACAAGAAATTCAAAATAACTTTTTTGAGGAAGCTGAATAAATAGTTCTTCTATTCAAAATAACATCAAGAAAAAATTCAGAATTCTATCAGAGAAAGTTAACAAAAATATTGAAATAATGAAAATGTCAAACAAATTCTGGAGCTGAAAAATTCAGCTAACACACTAAAATATACATCACTGTCAACGTCAGAAATGATCAAGAAGAAAAAAATTGTTGAGCTGAAAGACAAGGTATTTGAAAATGAACAAAAGGGAAAATTAAATAAAAATTTAAAAGAATGAAGTATAATTATAAAGACACAGAAAAGTACATACAAAAGGCTAAATCTAAAAGTCATTAGCCTTGTCATTACAATAAATGCTAAAGGGAGTTCTTCTATATAAAAAGAAAAAATGCTAATGTGAAAGAAAAAATTATCTGAAGTGATAAAACTCAACAGTAAAAGAAAGTACACATATTCAGAATACTCTAACACTATAATTGTGAATGATAAAGCACTCATTTCATTAGTATAAAGACTAAAATATAAATGTATCAAAAATAATTATAACTACAATAATTTGTTAATACCTAGACAATAGAAAAATGTAAATGTAGAAAATAAATGGTCAAAAACTGTGGATGATGAGGTTAAAGTTTAGGAATTTTTTAGTTTCCTTTTTTTTTTCTTTTCTTTGTTGATAAAGTTATCATAAGTTTAGAAAAATTTGCTACAAGATGTTTTTTGCCATTCTTCTCATAACATAAAAAATATAAAAACAAGGAATTATAACATACTGAAGAAAATCACCTAACAAAAATGTAGACAAGAATAAACAAAGGACTTACAAAGCAATACAAAAAACAAATAATAAATGGCAACAAGAAGTTCTCAGCTATTAATAATGTTGAATGAAAGTAGACTAACTTCTCCAATAAAACCACACAGAGTGGCTGAATGGATGAAAAAAACAGTTTCAATCTATATGATGTCTATAAGAAACTCCCTTCATCTATAAAGACACACAGAAACTAAAAACAAGTGATTAAAACAAAAAGATATTTCACACAAATTCAAAAAATATAGCAGTAGCTATACTTTTAAAAGATTAAATAGATTTCAAGTAAAATAGTATCAAGGAGAGAGAGAATGTCATTATATAATAATAAAGATATCAATTTAGCAAGAAAATATAATCATTGTTAATATATATGCATTGAACAATAGGGTACCAATGTTTTATAAAGCAAATACATTAGAGCTAAGGAGAAACATACAATAACATTGGGGATGTCAATGTTCTACTTACAGTCTTGAACAGCAGATCTTCTAAACAGAAAATCGACAAAGAAGTATGTGACTTCTAACTACACTATAGACCAAATAGATCTTAGAAAACATTTCTCTCAATAGCTGCAGAATACACATACTTCTCATCAGCACAAGGATACTCTCCAAAATAGACCATATATGGGGTCATGAAAAAAGTCTCAACAAATTAAAAAAAATAAAAATCACAGAAGGTACATCTTTATGAGCACAAGAGTATAAAACTAAACATCAATAAGAGAAACTAGGGAAACCATGCAAATGCATGAAAATTAAATAGCATATTCCTGATCAACTAAAGAGTCAATGAAGAAATTAAAATTTTTGTAATATATCAATCTGAAAATAGTAAGCCAGCAACTACAGTCCCACATGAGAGAAAAACACAATTAAATTCAAGAAAAGGGGAGGGGAGAAGGGAGCTGAATTAGTCCTCACCTATTGGATACAATGTAGAGGGATAGGATATACTTCCTGAGTAAAGGCCTAAACTACAACTCAGACTTTTAACTTTATCTTAAGAGGGTAAATAATATAACCTAATTGCTTCTACTCTCATATTGACCCATAATTTAAAAAAAATTATAAAAGAAATAAAAATAGAAACTCAACATATCCAGATCTACAGGCAGAACGAAGACTGAAGACCCCAATCTTGGCAGGGAAGGGCAACCCCAGAAAAAGGGAAAATTAAAAGTAAGCTGAAGGAGTCAGAACAAAGAAAAGTCAGCTAGTTTACCATTAAGCTATCCATTACTAAATTTCTTATCTGAACAAGTTTTTGGTCTTTTCTGGAACTCTGGTCTATTAGGGCTACAGCTTACACCAATACCTTGTTGAGTCTGTGAACACTCCAAGGAAGGTAATGGTCATGAAAGAGATTATGACAAGACCTACAATAGATACACCTTCTAGGTCATTTCCTGACCATTAAACAGGCAAAGCAGATACCCATTGTGGAGATTTGCATTTGTCTGGGGCAGAGACCAAGGGAATATCTCAAGTCCTGAGACATGGGCAGGAAGGCTTAACATCACTTATGGCAGAGGAAAATCCTCTGGGGTGGTGATGAGAGGAAAAAAACCTCTTTCCCACTGATTCCTTTGAGGAGATTGACACCAGTGGAATTTTACTCTGCAGTGAACTAGTGGAGATTGGTACCTCTCTAGGAATCTCTCTGTGTGTGACTCCAGACAGGATGCTTCCCCACACAAAGCTCAAGTTTCAGATGCTCCCAAACTGCTCAAATCCTTAAAGTGAATAATAATAAAAATAGGAGCTGATAGCTCACTCAAAGAAACAACTAGTGTTTTATTCTCTCCCTCAGCTTACTACCTGTACAAATAGGTTTCGATAAAAGCTGAGTAGAACAAAGACTCAGGGCCACTAGCCCCAGCCCATGAATAGGCAGGGGTCCCCTGAGCTCCCACCTTTGAAAATTCTATTCTGTGTCTCCTGTCTCTTTCTTTATGACTGTTTCTTAACTTTGTATTTCTTCAGTAGGTTGTGCCAGTTCCATAGGTCTTAGCTGACCCTGCCCTGGGGTGGGACTCTGACACAGGTCTATGTAATACAATGAGAGCAATAAAAAGAGAAAGTTTAGGCAATATATATCCACATGAAAAAGTAGAAACATTTTAAATCCATAATCTAACAATGGACAATAGAGAATTAGAAAACAAACAAACCAAACTCAAATTGAGTAGAAGGAAAAAAATAATAAATAGAGCAGAAATAAATATAATTTGAAAAAAGTAAAATAAATAAACTTGAGATTAAAAGCACAATACAAAGGTAAATAAAATTTATTTTTGTGAAAAGGTAAAATCAAGAAAACTTTAGGTAACAAAGAAAAAAAGAGGTAAGTTTCAAATAAATAAAAGTAGATATATAAAGGGGACATTATAATCAATTCCACACAAAAAAATCAAAGGATATTTGGAGAGTCTTATAAGTAAATATAACCCAATAAGTCAGAAAACATAGAAAAGGTGTATAAATTTACAGGGTTATACAACCTACCAATGTTCAATTATGAAGAATTAGAAAATCTGAACAGAATAATAGAAACTAATGAGATATTATCAATAATAAAGAGTTTCCCATAGAAGAAAACCCTAGATATAATTGATGGCTTCACTGCTTACTTCTACTAAATATTTAAGAGAAAATTAAGAGCAATTCTACTCAAAGACCTGCAAAATATCAAAGAGAGAACACGTCTAAATTCATTCCATGAGTCCATTATTACTCTGACAACCAAACCAAATAAAGATACAACAATAAAAGAAAACTACCTATATTCATTTCAGAAATGAATATAGACACAAATATCCTCAACAAAATACTAGCAAACAGAATTCAATAACATATTAACAAAAATTATTTGTCCTCATCAGGTGAGTTCATCCCAGGATGCAAGGCTAGTTTCACATATGCAAATCAATAAAGATAACACATCCTATGAATAGAATCAAGGACAGAAACTATGCAATCATTTCAAAAGATGCCAAAAACCATTAGATAACATTCAATAAACTTTATAAAAACTCTCTATATTTTAGATTTAGAAGCAATATAACTCTGAAAAATAAAGGCCGTATGTAACACACCCACAGGCGGCATCATATTTCCAAATAGGGAAAAAGTGAAAACTTTCCTTGAAGATCAGAAAAAGACAAGGCTGCCTGCTTTCAACACTTTTATTTAGTGGAGAATGGGAAGTCCCATACAGAGTAATCAAGCAACAAGAAGAAATAAATCATATCCAAGTTGGAAGAGAATCAGTGAATTCATCATTGTTTGCACACAATATGATCTTATATTTGGAAAAATCTAAAGACTCCACCAAAATCTCTGTTATCATAGAACTGATAAATCAATTCAGTAAAGGAATAGGATACACAATCAATATATAAAAAGTTGTTAGCATTTTTATATGCTAACAGTAAAATATTTGAAAAACAAATCAAGATAAATCCCATTATTAATATCTACCAAAAAATCTAGGAATGAATTCATCAAAGAAGTGAAAGATATTTACATTGAAAACTATAAGACATTTTTGGAAGAAATTAAAAAGGACACACAAAAAGGGAAGATATCCCATGGTCATGAATTTGTTAAAATGTCCATATTACTCAAAGTGATGTACCAATTCACTGCAATGCATATCAAAATACTAATGACATTCTTTATAGAAATGGAAAATAAAATTCTAAAATTCATATGGAATTCAAATTCAAATTCATACTAAAAAGGATGCAGAATAGCCAAATCACTGTTGACCAAAAAGAATAAAGCTAGAGCCATCATGTTACTTGATTTCAAATTACACTATAAAACTATAGAAACCAAAACAGCATGATACTGACATAAAAGTAGACAGACATGAAGAGCAATGGAACAAAATAGTGACCCTAGAAGTGAATTCACACATTTATAGTCAACTCATTTTTTGACAATGGCATTGAGAACATAGATTGGGAGGGTGGGTGCTTTTTAATAAATAATGCTGAGAAACATGATTATCCACATATGAAAACATATAACCAAACCCTACCTGTCATCATAAATAAAAATGAAATGAAAATGGATTAAAGACTACATCTCTACATAGCCTGTGGCTCAAGTGGCTAGTTCAGTAAGGCCTGAAACCATGAAATCATTAGAATAAAACTTCGGGAAAATGCTTCAGTAAATTGGACTAGGCAAAAAATTTTTGACCAAGACTTCAAAAGTATAAGCAATAAAACAAAAATTAACAAATGAAACCAAGTGAAGTTTCTGCATAGCAAAAGAACTAATGAACATTATAATAAGGCCATCTACAGAATTGGAGAAAATATTGGCAAACTATTAAAATCACAAGGGATTAAGAACCACAATATAAAAGGATTCAGTCAAATTAATAGCCAAAACCAAATCAAATGAAATGAAATCAAAACAAACAAAAATCTTATTTTTTAAAAATGTGCAAATGGTCTGAATAGACTCTTGAAATACTACATACAAATAGTGAACACATACATTAAAAAAATGCCCAACATCACTCCTCATCAGGGAAATACAAATCAAAACCAAAATAAAATATCTCATTCCAATTAAAATTATTATAAAAAAGAAAAAAAAAACAAGAGGTGAAGAAACAAGAATATTCATAACTTTTTTACAGGGTTGTAAATTAATGCAGACACTAAGAATAACTATTCAAAAAATTAAAAGTACAACTAACAGATCATCTGGCAATCCACCTCTTGAGTTCCAAAAGAATGTATCTCATTACACTGAAAAGATATTTGCATCACATAGTCGTTGCAGCACTAATCATATTAGCCAAGATGAATTAACTTAAGTATCTATCAGTGGATAAATGGATAGAGAAAATATGGTCTATATATACAAAAGAATATTATTCCACACACACAAAAAAATGAAATCTTGTAATGCAGACGGAACTGGAAGATATTATATTAAGTTAAACAAATCAGCCACAGAAAGACAAAAGTTGTATATTCTCATATGTGAAAACTAAAATATTTAATCTCATGGAAGTTGTAAGTAGCATGTTGTTAGCAGAAGCTTGGATGAGTGATAGGGAGGGAGGAGTGAAGGGGGTTGAGTAATGCGTTCATCAACACAGTTATAATGGAATAAAATACAGTGTTTGGTATCACATTGAGTGACTAGTTAACAATAATTAAATGTACATTTCAAAATAACTAGAAGAGTAGATTTGGAATGTTCCCAACACAATGAAATCATAAGTGTTTCATATGGTGAAATTCCCAATTTCCCAGATTTTATCATTACATTGTATGGTTGTATCAAAATATCACATGCACCCCATAAATATATATAACTATATATTTATCTATAAAAATCATATTGATATAAGAATTTTTTCATTAAAAATTCCTGTAGGGTAGCACAATATCTAAATTAATCATACCAGTAATTTCAGTTGGAGTTGAATAGGGAAGGCTGGTTACCAATTTCATATATTCAGATATAAGATGTTCACAATCTCTTTATAAAATAAACAGAATCCATTATGTGTTGATCAATTTGTTAATTGGCTTACATTTGTAATCCTAGCCCTCTGGGATGCCCAAGTGAGAGGATTACATCAAACCAGGAATTTTAGAGTGGCCTAAGTAAGAAAGAGGCTCCCATCATTACAAAAAGAAAATAGCCCACTGTGGTGGCACATGCCTGCAGTAGGGGAGGCTGAAGCAGGAGGATCCCTTGAGCTCAGGGGTTTGAGGTTGCAGTGAGCTGGGATATGGCACTGTACTCTAGACCAGGAAAAAAAAAAGTGAATAATTGATCAAAAGTCTTCCAAAAGCTAA
This sequence comes from Otolemur garnettii, assembly GCF_000181295.1. Lineage (NCBI taxonomy): Eukaryota > Metazoa > Chordata > Mammalia > Primates > Galagidae > Otolemur > Otolemur garnettii. The sequence continues at coordinate 3,316,737 of NW_003852435.1, forward strand.
TAAAAATAGAGTATGCATGGATGCATGGAGAACTTTTGCAAATTAACTAAACTTGCAGTGGATGCCTACCATCTGGTTGTACAAAGCATCAATAGATTAGTTATAACAGCAAAAAGAATAAAATTCTTTACATAATCATATGGTAAAAAGGCATTGATGATCTGTGTATATAATGTATGCACAGTGTGGGGTAGACATAATTCTGGAAGCCAGATTCCAAAAAAAAGAGGTAGAGTAATTCTTCGTAAGGAAAGCCTCCAAATTAGTACCATTGGGATGTTACAATGTCCAACTGAGAACAGCATGTACTGTATTATATTGGAAAGTTAAAATTTAGATATGTGATTATTTCTTGTATTTTTAACTGTGGGATTAGTTGGCAAGCCATCCAATTACACTGGAATTTGTAAAAATAAATTTATGTGTAGTTTCTTCTATGCCTAACAACTTAGAGATTTTACAGTAGCCAGAAGATGCAAAAAGAAACATGGAACCTGAAGAGTAATGGAAGGATTTAAAGTGTATAGCAATTTTGAAAAAAAATACCAATTTCTGACATACTCAAAGGAAAAAAAATTAATGATGGAAGAAAACATGAGATAGTTTGCATAATTTTAGGAGAAATATACATAGAAAATTATGTGAAACAATCAATAAAAGAGGCTTCTAGAAAAAAATGACAATAAAATTTATTTAAACACACATGAAAAACATACAAACAGAAAGAAGTGAAAGATAAATGTAAACATAAAGGTAGAATTCCTAGATTCTTCAAGCAACAATGAACAAATTATTCATGAATTTATGTTTTATAAATTATACTCATAAAATATATAAGAACTGTAAACACAAAAATGTGAAACCAAAAGAATGCCAGGTAATTAAAGACATGCATTAGAACTAAAAATGAAAGAAAGAAAAAAAAAATGACTGAGGAAATAATTGAGTAAATTAGTTATAACCCTATGTAAACATAGATAAATAGTGAATAATTGGTTACTGAATGTTGGTCAATGAAACATATTTGTTATTATAGACATGGGGAAAAAATAGCTATTCTTACTAATAGCATCTTCAAATAACCAAATCACTTCAAATAAGAAGATTTATAATAAATAAAAAGGGCTTTATGTTTCACTATTAAAGAATTCACAGCAGCTGTAGAATCAATTCATTAACCATTATCTTAGCAGAATCATGTTAAAGAAAATATACAACCAAAAATAAATTCAAGTGTTTGAGATAGTTGAAGTTGTGCTCAAAAGCCATACATAATGTCCTAACAAAAGAAAAAGAGTTTATAATTGAAAATAATTTTCTTTTTATATACTTAAAAATAATAAGATATTTAAGAATCTGGACAGGTTTATACTGTTGGTCCTGATAAAAAGGAACAAAGATCTCTTCAGGCAACTCATATTTATAATGCATAAAAGGAGGTGGGGCATAGACACTGAAGTCATGGTGAAGTAAATATTCAAAAGAGTTAATTACAAATAGCAGCAGCTTGCATAGATTTTAGAGGTAAATATGGAGACAAGTACATATGCAGATCTAGGAAGATAATATAGAGGGATAGGGAAAAAACTAGATTAAGGACAAGGCAGTTGGGATGCCTTGTCACTTCCAGTGATGATGGCTAATATGCATCATGGAATTTCCAGCACCAAATTTGCAAAGGTACTGTTTCTGTTTATCAGGATCAAGGTCATACAGACCTTACCCACTTTTCTTCTCTGAATTGGATGAATCCATGTTTTATCTGCTAAAAGGCAGTATAGTTCAATTTTTTAAAAAAAAATATTTTAGAAGTAAAGGCTCTCCCTCCTCTCAACATGCAGTTTTTTGCTGAAATACCAGATGATGAATTACCCTAGTTGAAAGATGGGAAATAATCTTCTTTACTTAAATCAATGGATTACAAATGTTAATCCCTTCTTCAGAATAACTTCACAGCAACTAGACTAATGTTTGATGACACAACTGGGTATTGCTATTTAGCCAAGCACAATTTCCTGTCATAGGGTATTTCTTTTATCTTCTGTCTTAGGAACCTATTGAAATGATGATGCACTTTGTTGAGAAGGTCCAAACCATTGTGGCAGTTAAAGACCTTGGGTCCAGAACATCTAAGGCAATCAGGTATATGTAAAATGTGCTGGGAGTGGTAAGGTGACCACATTGCAGAATTTGCACTTACCTACTTGCTATAGGTTAAACAAAGCCAAAGACAGATGTCCTGTATATAAATGGCTCTATAAGGGGGTAGAAGAGATTTACCCTCACCTCTCTGAGAAATTCATTGAGAAAGATATTTTTTGCCAGCTTGTCAGAGGTAGAGGAAGATAACATAGGCCAAGTACTATAAGCTACATATGGATACCAAAGCATATCAACACTAGAAAAAGTCAGAGGCTTGTCTGTAGAAGAGTGACTAGGAGTAGAGAAAGCATATGAACCCGCTTCAGGGCCAACAGTTTCAAGTCTTGGGCAGTTAAGCAAATACCCAAATGCTATGAGGGAAGAATAACGTCCTACATGAATATCTGATGAGAATTAACCTCTAGTCTGCTATGATAATCTTCTAGACTAGAATATGTGTCATAGAAGGACATATTTTTCTTTCTGTCTTGATATTACAACCCTTTATGCCTTCTTCATCAAACATATATGAGGTCTGACAATTAAGTTCATGAACTTGCCACCATGAGCTTATGTTGGAAGCACTATACAAACAACTCTATAAGGCTTCATAACATTGATATATCAGTGTCTCACAGCTGTGTTCGTGTCAACAAGTGGCAGTGTCTTGTTGAATGGTGTTCATTATTGGTGTTGCATGGTTTTGTCTGCTTTTAGTGGAATGTTGGAGCTTGAATTAAAGCAACAAACAAACATTCATAAATATCTTTATAAATTTTTCAAGAGTGGAAGTGAAAAACAGCAGTGCTTACATGGATTAGATGTTTTTCTACAGTAGCAATTTTCAACTGGTATGCCGTTGCACACTGGTGTGCCATGAGAAGATTTCAGATGTACTATGAAAATTTTAAAGATTATTAATTAAATTATTTTTGAAACAACTTCAAAGCACAGTAAATATGTTCTTTTTTTTACTTTTTTTATAAACATAATTTAAGTGTGCTACAGAAGTTTCACTACAGGTTCTAATGTGCTGTGAGATAGAAAAGATTGAAAAACACTGTTTTAAGGGGAGAGAAGGCCTTACTAATTAAAAGAGGTCAGGGTGGCTGTAATGATCAAAGCTGAGGAAAACTTTGCAAAGATTCATTAAATTGTGAGTCAAAATCATCAGATGACAGTGAGTAGTATAGGGGCCCAAGGAAACATCAATAAAGAGACAGTCAAAAAAATCTTAACTGAAAATCTTAGCCAACAATTCATGGCTCTTGCATTAGGACAATGCACAGGCTCAGACTGCACTATTTGTGAGGGAGTTTTTAGCCAGTAAACAAATAGTTGTATCGGAACACCCTCCCTAATCAACCTGATCTGGCCCCTAATGACTTTTTCCTTTAACTGAGGATAAAGGAAATACTGAAAAGAAGGAATTTTCATGACACTCAGGACATCAAGGGTAATACAATGACAGCTCTGATGGCTGTATCAGAAAAAGAGTTCCAAAATTGTTTTGAATGGTGGATAACACACTGGCATGTGTGCATAGCTACCCAAGTGGAGTACTTTGAAGGTGACAGTAGCGATATTCAGCAATGACTTATGTAGCACTTTTTTTTTTTTTTTTGTAAAGACAGAGTCTCACTTTATCACCCTCGGTAGAGTGCCATGGCAGTGTCAGACAACTCATAGCAACCTCCAACTCCTGGGCTTAGGCAATTCTCTTGACTCAGCCTCTCAAGTAGCTGGGGCTACAGGTGTCTGCCACAACACCTGGCTATTTTTTTGTAGTGGTTTGGCTGGGGCTGGGTTTGAACCGATCACTCTCGGTATTTGGGGTCGGTGCCCTACTCACTTAGCCACAGGCGCCATCCTGTAGTACTTCTTCTAAGATAAGTGTTGGGACCCAGTCCCAACAATGCTATGGGTTCCCTCCCAATGGCTTGGTCAAAACAAGAGGACAAAGAAAAATGAAAAACCAAGAGATGAAGAGAAAGTTAGTCAAAGAGTTAGCTGGGCCAGGAGTCTGCATGCTCTTCTTGGTGAGATTCGACACAGCACGCAGCGTCTTGTTCCAGGTTCCCTGTTTTTATTTCGTACACCATTGTTTCAGTCATAAATCTCATGAGAGAAAACAAACAATTACTTATGGTCCTTTCTGTGCTTTCATTTTTCTAGTTAAACTATTTCTTTAACTAACTACGTTAATTGGATGGATTTACTTTTTACTTTCATCACTCTAAGGTATTTATGATCTTTAACACAAACAGAACGTGGAACCATGAAAACAGTCTGAGAGCAGGATGTCAGAGAAGACCTCCAATGAGGCGAGGACAGAAATCACAGGAGTGACAAGAAGCTTGTTGCTCAGACAGACGCTTCTGAGCATACCAAGGTGACAGAAGAAAAGAGATATTTTATTTTCTTATCTGGTCTAGAGCAAATCTTGCCATCTTTAACAAGGTTTAAACATTCTGTAAACTCTAACTGTACCAAAGGACTCTCTTTCTCAAAGCGAATAGCCCCGCCTCTATTAGATTCTACTGATTAGAGACCTCTAGCTAGGAGTCCCAAAGGGGTAGGGGTGAAGTTTCAACAAGAGGCTTCTGAAGTTTTAAAAGTATCAGGCTTCCAGCAGCACTGTTGCCCTGGGTTCAGGGTTTTTGGATTCACTTCTCTTCTGTTCCTGTTTTCCTTTACTCGTCCTCTGCAATCATTTTCTTAATTCAATTCCTAACCTATTTATAACTAACTCTTGAATATTGGTTTTAAACTTATTAAATCATTATTACTAGCAATGGAAGCACATCAGGATATGACTCTTTCCTTACTTACTCTCAAATGCACCGGAAGATAAGTTTGCTATTTTAATTATCAGACCTTTGTATATTTTACTATGGCAAATAGTAATTATTTGAATTTGTTATAAAGTCAATTTGTCAAAATAGTATTATATTCACTGATGTTTAGAGATGTCTACCTCTGGCTTTTATGAAGTGGATAATTTGACTTAACCCACATTTTATTAATTTATTTTTTCAAATCATCTGCATATGTTCTCACACTTCAGTGGCATTAAATAATACTTTGTAGATTTTTGTCTTGATTCTGCAAGACAGAATCAAGATATCTAATTATGAAGTGTTGAAGAGTTATAGTACATTTCCTTCTCATCAGTCCCGAGATGCTTTAGTCATCAGGCTCAATCTGTCTTTATTGTAGAAATATTATATTTTCAAATTTTTTTTCTCCAGTTTATGATATTGTGTTTTTCTTTAGACAACAAAAATTGTGTTTATTTTGGATTCATTACCATGTTGCTCAATGTTTTTTTGTTTTTTTTGTTTTTTTTGAGATAGAGCCTCAAGCTATCCCTCAGGTAGAGTGTCCCACAGGCGCCCACCACAACACCCAGCTATTTTTTGGTTGCAGCCGTCATTGTTGTTTTGGCAGGCCCAGGCTGGATTTGAACCCACCACCTTAGGTGTATGTGGCTGATGCCTTAGCCACTTGAGCTATAGGCACTGAGCCATCAATGTTGTTTTTAATCTTATTGATTTATTACTTCTGATAATTTTATCTCTATAAAACTTTCTTTTATTACTGGTCTTATTATGGGTGGTGTCATTTACTAATAAATATTTTTAAAACAAACAAGACACTTGTGTGAACTTTTTTCTTACTTTTTTTACTGACATCTTGACATGACAGTTGGCATTATTTTCTGCTTTTTTACTATTCTCACATTTTTATGTTCTTAAGAAACAAAAACTCATCATTTTAAGGAAAGACTTGATTAAATGGCCTGCAAACTGAGTTTTTAAGATTCAACAATCTTGCCTCTAACGGGTTCCTCCTCCTGCAGCCAGATCTCTGTCCATCACTGGTGAATTACAACAGTTTATAGATTATGAAATACACTATCCCCAACAACACCCCATCCCTGACTCCAAATCATAGGAACTACTTAAATAGTGCCTGATTCCTCCATGGAGGTTTACTTTGGACTAATGAGAGCTCCTGGGTGGGCAAGAGAAATGAAAGAGTTATGGCAGCTGTGAGTGGAGAGGATGAGAGGTGCTCTTCCCTGTGAGAAATTAGCTGTGAATTTGCAGTTAGGTCAGGACTAGGTATGCCAGGGCATATGTTTACTAGTTTATTATAAAGGTGATTATAAAGGACACAGTTGAATAGCCAGAGAACAGATGCTTATGGCAAATGTGGGACAAAGTGGAAGCATGGAGCTTCTCTGTTTTCTCTGGGTATTCCACCCTCCATGGACTACCCTGAGCACTTTCATGTGTTCAGTAACCCAAAACTACTTTGAAAATCTCATTTTTTCCTCTTATCATTCTTTCATGAGCTCTACTAAGATTGTGGTTACCATATATTCTGTGTGAAACCCAAGCTTCAACACTTTCCAATTTTGATCTTTTCTTTCTTCTTTTCTCTCGCAGTCTTTAAAAGAGAGCTCATGGTATTCGTAATTTTTGATCCTTGAGGAAAACATTTCCTAAAATGTCCCTGTATTTTCAATTTATTATAATCTTTATATAACTTTTACTTGCATTATTCTGTCATTTACCTCCTTCTCTTCCTCCTGTTTTTCATCCTTCTCCTCCTCCTTCTTCTTCCTCTTTCTCCCACACATTTCCCCATCTTTAAAAGCACATGGGTACTATGAAAGATTTTCTAATATTATAGCTATTGTACATATTTTGCTTCATGATAAAACATCCCAAGGTAAAAGAGGAGGTGACATATAGTTTCGAATTAACTTTGTGGTTTTAGACATTTTATCATGAAATCTAGAGATTTTCCTAAAATATTTTTCACCTCTATGTTCAACAATGATGAAATTAGAGTAATTCACTGTACTCTTATTATATCAAAGGCTGTTATCGCCTTTCCTAGTATTTCCTTTATTCCATTTTTCTTTATTTCATTTCTTTTTTTCTCATTTTCAACTGTCAGAAGGATTCATCAGAGAGGCAGCTTCCTCAGTGGGAAGGATCTACCTTCTGCATAAGAGGTGAAGAATCATGTAGCATAGTCTTAGTTATAGACTGAGGATGGTGTAACTTCCTTAGTATCACATTTTTTGAACTCAGAGTATCTACCAGGAGACACAAATTAAATTAAGTTTCCTATTACCACAGCTCACACATGCGACTGGTTTTAGTTACTCAAATCACAGTGATACTGGAATTCCAGGCTCTTGGTCTCGGCAGTTCGAAGAATGAAGCAGCTGACCACAGGATCAGCAGTAGGTTAGGTTTTATTTAACAATACAAGTGTTACAGCTCTCACAAAGAACCAAGCCACCTTGCTCTCCTGCTGTCTCTTGGAGGTCTCTGTGTTTGGGTTCTATGCTTAAGGGCTTATATAGTGGCAGGTCCTTGTGAGTTAATGGTCAGTTGTCCAATGAGCTTTCAGGTCTTAAAAACAGACCAATCAGGAGCAGGTTTTGGAAACAGACCAATCAGGGATGCACTGGAGGAATTGACTTGCCAGAAGTCCATGTGAGGAGACAGCACCTCGCCAGTGTCTTCTCCTGCTCATGTCCTGCCAAATTCCTCCATTCACAGAAACAGCAACAGGTCCAGGGTCAAGGTGGTTGGTCTCCATGCCACCTTGTGCGGTATCAACAGAACCACTGAATAGCCTATTCAGCACCATGTAACTTGCATTTAGAGAAATGCAGATCCTTCTTGAGATCTGAAAAAGTATATGTTATTTCTCAAATTTTTGCCTTTGGTTCCAAATGCAAAATATTTGTCAAACAAACTTCTTAATATCCCCTTTGAGGGTATTTGTGAAGACTTATTCCAAAAGAGAAAATTGTTTCTGTTTTTAAAATTTTTTGTGGAAATACTTTTTAGCTTTGATAAACTGAAGTAAAAATTGCATTATTCCATTTTATTTATCCAAAACCTGTACTTTACATATTTGTTTGTTTACTTGTGTATTGTCTATCTCTTTCTATGAACTGAAAATTCCTGGTGGACAGAAGTTTGTTTTCTTCCTTGTTCTACATCTAGTGTCCAGCAATATGCTCTATACATCTGTGGCACCCAATGAGGATTTATTGAAAGTCTGAAGTGGATTTTTATATCACTTAAGCCACTTTATATATCTTTACTCAAGAGATTTAAGACTAGAATTTAAAAATTTATTTTAGGGATTATGGTAAAATGTCTATTGTTTTCACAAGTCTTGAGATTTCTAATTCCTAATTACTTATAAAATTAATCACATGGATTTTCACTGTAATGAACAGGTATAGAAAGGCAATAGAAACTTTGAAATGAGTCAAAAACTTCATAAATAATGGGAAATGCATCATGTATGAATCTCATAGTCACTTCAATGGTCCTTTCTCAAGCAATAGGTATGAACCCAGAATTGTTTTTCGTATTGCTGCAAATAACTTCTAAGTATAAATGTTAGTTTCCTTCAGTAATTAGCTTGGCAATGCTTAGAAACAAATGTTTCTTTGGTCATAATGACTTTAGAGAATAATAAGTAAATTTTTAGAGATAAAAATAAATTAAGTTTATAGATTTAAAGAATGCAAAGTTTTGAACAGTTTTATTATTTATTATTATTTTTAATTGAGATGGGGTCCATGTATTTAAGCTGGGCTTTAACTAGTATGTGATCTGTCCTTCTCAGTCTCCTGAGTAGAGGACACTAAAGGGGTGTGACACCATGTACTGCTGAATAGGAATTATTTTTATTTCAGATTGTAATGGGGGTACAAACAATTAGGTTACAATGATTACATTTGTCAGGTAAGATCCCTGTTGTTGTGCCCCTCATCTAGGAGGTGTGCCATACACCCTTCCATTGTGCCCATTAGGTAAGAGCACACCAATGCCGCCTCCTCCTCCCCCATCATACGTCTTTCTTTTGTGTGGGCCTGTATTAGTTCATCTACTGCTGAACAGTTTTAGTAGCATAACATTTAGTTGCAAAATACTTTATGTCCACTGCTTTAGAGGAGAAACCAGTCTTATTATTTGTGTCCAACTGGAAAATTGTTCTACTCATAAGACTGGACATTTGGCAAATTACTATTAAAAAAGAAGAAGTTGCTTTCCTGCATTACCCTCACTGTTTGTTACCTAGAGCTGACATTATGTCCCATAGTACCTTAGAAACTTACAGTATGAAACACTTTCTAGGATGTCCTACCTGGAAATAAATAGCATGTATCAGCCCTTCCATCCAGAGGAAATATGGCTGCATTTTAGCTGTTTCCCTGGGAGTTCATGGGGTCTAAACTTTTCATAACAACATAGATTATTCCACCATTTTCTATTTCATTAATTCAATTAATATTTTTTTATTCTGTGTGAATAAACCAAATGTTATGGGTCTGTGAGCATAGAGGAAATGTATAGGGGAAAAGGGAGAAGGCATCCAAGGAATGAAAGTTCAGAAAGAAATCAACCTGACCCGTGCCACAATTTTTTTTTTTTTTTTT
>NW_003852435.1:3326384-3336915 GCF_000181295.1 Otolemur garnettii
TGATTGATTTTAGTTTATTTGGAATTCTTAAGTTGGGCGTTGTACTCTTTCTACACTTTAGAATAGTAAGAAAAGTTTTTAATATGGGAGTCAAAAAGTTGCAGCCAGAACTTATATATAGGTGAAGTTTTTTTTTTTTGTTTTTGTTTTTGAGACAGAGCCTCAAGCTGTCCCCCTGGGTAGAGTGCTATGGCATCACAGCTCACAGCAACCTCCAATTCCTGGGCTCAGGTGAGTCTCCTGCCTCAGCCTCCCGAGTAGCTGGGACCACAAGCACCCACCACAATGCCTGGCTATTTTTTTGGTTGTAGTCGTCATTGTTGTTTGGCTGGCCAGGGCTGGATTCGAACCCATCACCTTTGAATTGGTGCATATGGCTGGTGCCTTAGCCACTTGAACCACAGGTGCTGAGCCACAATTTTAGGCTAAACCTCAGGAACTGTGAGAAAGCAAATTTGTGTGAAGTTACACAGTCTATGATATTTTGCCATGGCAATTCTAGCAAATGAATATACCAAATGATTGTCTAGGTTTATAACTGTGCTTATTTTTTTTTTGTACTTTGAATGTTCTAGCAGTATCTTCTCTGATTTCTTCTGCTCTATGAATCTCATGATGATTTTAAAGAAGAAAGAAATAAAAATGGTCAAACTTTAATCCTCATTCTTTAATGATCTACCTGTGTGATCTTAGGCAATTCACTTAACCTCTGTGTGCTTTAAGGTCCAAATATGTCAAGTAAGAGGAATAATGCTGGGTCATTGTCTTACCATTACTGCCGTGTTTTTATGACATTTGGTAGTAGTAGTTAAAATTCTTGATAAAATACTTGGCAAAAGTAAAAATGTAAAAGTCAAATGTATATACCTTTTCTGCCATGATCTTTCACCTTTCTGATTGTAGAAAAAGAAAAACTGATTTTTCCTCTACTCTTCTAAATTCTTAACTGAGGTCCTTGTAATAACATAGTAGCAAGAGAAAATCAAACACATTTATCGACATTGGGATCATGCATGTAACAGAGGGGAGTACCCAGAAATGAGTAACTCACAGAGATGGCTTACAACTCTGACTTTAATATTATTTTCAGCAAATATCAACAAAATTTTATAGAGAAGTGACAAGACAGAGGAAAGGACTTTAAGTCTCCAAAGGACAGACATATTTATAGAGTAGGAATATTAAAATGAATGGGACAACACAGGCAAGATGAGTTTCCTCCATGAGACAGAGGAGTAGACTATTCCTCTATGAGACAGAATTCATTTCCATATTTATATATAAGAATTATTGTGCCTCTCTAGCAGTTATTTACAACTTATAGTATTGTGAACAGAACAGCTTCCATAGGATCAAAGTGTGGTTTTCCATTAAGCCATAAATTCTTCCCTACATTATAAAAGTCGCAAAATTGTTAATGGAGAAGTTAATTTTTTCTCTCCTCAGTAAGCAGCCAAAGATTGGTGAAATCTAGCTGGGGGAAAATTTAATATTCCTGGCTGTGTTGATGGACACATTTTCCGTGTATAATGCATTGGAATAATTATTTGAAGAAAATTCGTACGAGGGGATTTTGCAGGTAATGCCAGCAAGGTCAGTGTCAGCTTAGATTAACTGCAGCTTGGTATCTGTCACCCAAATTAGTGCTGCCTGGGAGGGAAGTTTAACCTGAGCACTCAACACTTCAGGAAGGTTTCCCTTCATTAATCAGCAATTCTCTCCACCCTCTTTCTTCTCTTCAAGGTCAAAAGGCTTTTACTATCCCTTGAGGCCTACTTTACTTGCCTACTGGTTTATACCCTTTTGTAGCAGACAAGTAACTTGTTACCTACCCTATCTGACACACTAATAATGAATAACAATTTGATGGAATCCACAAGGAAGCATCACCTTAAACCTCTGTGTGTGTGTGCATAGAAGAGAGAGAGAGAAAGGGAGGGCTATATAAAATTTTACCATATGTAGGACACAGGTCTTTTTTGAATATACCATTTTTATCATACTGAAATGGGTAATGTTTTATTAAAAAGGAGTTTAAAATTGATCTCAACTGAATTGTGATCTGATCACAGAATCCATCCTTGAAGTACATTTTGCAGTTGAAGGGGAAACTTACGCATATGTGTATTTGCACAGTTCTGACAGTCTTTCCCTAGATATTAAGCAAAAGAACATTTGAGAACATTTTCAAATAATCTGTCATGCTTTAAAAATGTTCTAGAGAACTGAAAGTTTTCAAATATTGTATTTTAATGATAGTATGGGAAGACCTATTGAATATAATAAACATGAGTACAAACGGTAATTGTTGGCATCTCTCTGCATCTAAGTGGCAATCATGAAGCTGCATCCCAATTCAAAAGAGAACTTCTACAAGGAGTGTAGGTAGCTACAAGGTTCCACCTGGGGCCTGGAGAATGCACTGTTGTGTTTTAGCTGAGGTCTTGCTCTTGCTCTTTTAGGATAGCACCAGCCAAAGACTAGCAGGATGGTCTACTATGGCCTGGCTCACTGATGTGAATTTGCTTTGACGTCCTCAAATCTACTCTTTGGTCTGAAGCGAGTCTTATCCCATCTGTCTTGCATCTGCCTCTTTTTTCACATGTGTCAAATTTGAGTAGTGGGTCTTACCCTTTCCATGCCTAATGCTTATTCTCTTTATATTTCACTAATGCTATCTGGAATAAATATTTTGCATATCTATTTTAGCCTAGGTATTTGCTTCCTAGAATACCCAAATAAAATGTATTATCTACAAAGAAGAGTTAGTGTTCCTGTAATTACTATGCATAAATAACCCTCACATATGTACATATAATATAAATCTATGTATATGTATATATTTTACACATTTTCATTTAAACCTTTATATCAGTCATGATACAGGTGAGGCTACCTCTATTATATAGGTAAAAAATGTTAGATTGAGAGATATACGAATTGCTTATGTTTGTGAAGTAACAAATACGTGACTACAGTAGCTCCCCCTCTTATCCATGGTTTCATTTTCTGCAGTTTCAGTTAACCTGTGGCCAAATATACTTTGAAAGTATTTAAGGGAAAATTTCAGAATACACTATTCATAAGTTTTAAATTGCATATTATTCTGAGTGGCATGACAGAATCACATGTTGCCCCATTTCATCCCATTTGAGAAGCAAATTATCTTTTCATTCAGTCTATTCACACAGGATAGGCTACCCACTCATTAATCACTTAGTAGTCTCTTTGTTATCAGATGAAAAACAGTACCTATCAACTGGATACTACCCATTGTTTCAGGTATCCATTGATACCATACCATATGGATAAAAGTAGATTATATTTCATGCTCTTAATCATTATGTGTTATTTGTTTGTGAATAACTTCAATGCAATATTTCTTTGCTTTTTTCATGAAAAAGATACAAGTAATTAAATTTTAAATAAGCATAGTTTTTCATCCCTCTATAGTAATTACAAAAGTTTTATTTCTGAATCAAGGATGAAGACAAAAGTAAAGAGAGGAACCAGAAACTGTTTCTCCCTGCCTAGAATGTCCTTCCATCTTCCTTCTGTGTAGCTAATTTTTCTACTCATCCTATGGAATAATCCTCATGCTCTAACCTTACACTCCTTTTCTCCCATGGCAGTTTACTCTTATTTTTTAATAATTTTCTCTTTTGCGCTAGCCTTAAAACATTCGTGGGCATGTCTTTTCATCTTGTTTCTTCAATACCTGACTAGAGCAGTCAGCAAATCCTCATGTTGGCATTTAATTACTTCAGAGTCTGTCATCATTCTGAATTTACAATCTTACCATTCAATTATCTGTCATACAGACTCTGATTCATTCAGACTAGTCCATTCACCATGCAAAGTGTATCTGAATATAATTATTTAAGAATAATCTGTCAAAATAATTCATAGTCTGCTTATCCTCTTCTCACCAAGATTTCTTTTCTTTACTTCCTCCCCACTTTGCCATAGGCCACTAATTTTTTTTCAGGGCTAAATGGAAGTCACACCCTCTCCACAAAATTCTGCTTTCTGTTTCAGAATGTATTAACTTTTTCTTTCAACTGAATAGTCTTTATTGTTCTTGTTATACACTGATACTTGGTCATTTTTTTTTTTTTTTTGCCCTTTTTTGTATTGCTCATGTGCTGTTAGTTTTGATTGCATTGCGTTTTAGGTAAATGTGAGTGGATTTTATACTTAAATTATATAATGTAAACCAAAAAAAGTTATACAAGAGATTTTACTTAATTTGGGGCAGATGGCTAGTGAAAAGCCTGAAAAAGCAGAAAGTTTGCATCGTGTGAGGAAACTCAATAGATAAACCAACATCAGAGGGAAATGATAAAGAGGTTTGTGGGAGGGGAGAGTCTGCAGGGAAGAGCTTAGCAGGAGAAGAATCATCAAAGCACCCCATGTAGTTTAACTCCATGTGAACCATTTAGGATGAAGTGAGGAGAGCAGAGGAATACTAGTCAAGGCAAATAAGAGAACCAAGCCAGCAACATAACTTTTCTTGCCAATGAAAGCACTTCTTAATTGTAGAAAGTCAGCATCTACAGCCAATAGCAGTAGAGTTGATGAGAGTGAAGCGTTTCACCTTGTCACTGATCCGTGGGCACCAAGGCAGCGTGATGCTGCAATAAATGAGGTTTTGAACCATCCTAGTGGCAAGCACACAGATGAACTTAGAGCCCTTGAGCAACTCCAGAGATGATGGAGAGCTAAGTGGCCTATGAGAGCATAATAAGGGTGGTATTGCGGATCCAATGGCAACGTGTAGTTTTTGTTTACTTATGTTGTATACAGATTGATGACACTTTAGAAAGATTCAATATACAAATATTTGAAAAACTTGTTCTTTAACTAATATTTGTTTTTGTACAGGGTATTGGTTCTTCAGATATATCCTAAGATATGTTGCTTCTGCTCCTGTTATTTCTGTAAATATGTGGAAAAAGTATAGCAGAGGTTTTGTTGGGTTTATTTTTACCCTAGCTTTATTACTAACTAATGATCTGACTTTGGATAACTTACAGCAAAAATAGATTTCACTACGTAGATATCCTCTGCATTTCACCAAACTATTTTCAGTAAAATGAGACAATTAGTGTAGAAATACTTTGAAACCCACACAAACTACACGGATCTCAGAACTTTCTCTTTCTCACAAAAAGTAGAATAATCCCCCTTATGTTATAGTCAATGAGGGAAAGATTTTTGAAGAATAGAGGAGAAAACAAGAAGTAAATGTTATAGGTAAAAATAAATATAACATAGCAAGAAGCATATAGGTTACTCAAATTAACTAAGAATGGTCGTCATTAATCTAGAGACCACATCCTTATTACAAAATAAGACACCAAAATGTTCCTAATCTCCTTAGACATCTAAGCCCAAACACTCAATTAAACACTCAAACAAAAAAGAAAAAAAAAACTCTTAATGTATAAGCTAAAAAACAATCATATTTGACTGAGTCACTATTTTAGCAAAAGGCTGTATCAGTAAGTTCGAGTTAAAAACCAACTGATTTGTTGGTGTGTGTAATTTGGGGCAGGCAGGCATGAGGGTGATGCTGGACAAGGTGGCACCATGACCTGCCACCTTAGCCCTGGACCTGTTGACATTGCAGTAGATAGAGGAACCAGCTTGATATCTGGTTGTGAAACACACTGGTGCAGTGCTGACTTCTCCACGTGGACTTCTGGCTAGTCAATTTCATGTCAGTTTCTAAGGCCTGAGAGCTCATTGGACAACTGACTGTAACTGACAAGGACCCACTTTCCGCAAAACAACACCCCCCCACCCCACTATCCACCCCCCAACCCCCGTCACTATATAAACCCCGGAGCAGAGAGCCTGAAGATAGATCTCCACAGACCTCTAAGAGGGAGCAGGAGAGCTTGTTCCCCTCCTGGGCTCTCTCTGTAAAGAGGTTTGGTTCTTCCTGATTGTTGTAATTCTTGTGTCTTTAAATAAATCCTGACTTACTGCTGATCCTGTAGTCCCTGGATTCATTCTTCAAATCACCGAGACCAAGAGCCTGGAAATCCAGTATCAGGGGGATTCAGGTAACCCAAATAATACTAGTTTAGGTTATATGAATTTCTCCTCTCCACAGATAAAGAAATCTCTAGAAAATTGATATTGAACATTTAAAATTTGAAATCTCTCTTTTCTGTATAATGTTGGCTAAATTCTTACATTCTAAACTTTTATTAACAAGTTAACAAAAAGCATCTGCTGATTCTTGATGCCACAGTGCGGCTAAGTAGGCTGTCATTATTGTTTGTTACTTGTATCATTCATGTTGCCTGTCAAATCTGGTGGCAGCACTGCTCAGTTTGATGTCAAGTTCTCGCAGGCCTCTTCAGCAGCATGTGCAATGCTATCCATCCTT
Organism: Otolemur garnettii; assembly: GCF_000181295.1. Classification (NCBI taxonomy): domain Eukaryota; kingdom Metazoa; phylum Chordata; class Mammalia; order Primates; family Galagidae; genus Otolemur; species Otolemur garnettii. Next base: position 3,332,785 of record NW_003852435.1, read on the forward strand.
CCAGGAAGGGATATATTATCGATGGTCAATCAAGCACAATGCATGATAAAGTATATCAATTTTATTCACAGTGGATGCCATTACCTGATATCATTTTCTCATTCTGAAGTAACTGGAGGATTTGAGGAGTATAGTTCCCTGAGGTCGAGAAAATTGCATGAGCTTATAGCATAAAATCTAACATATTTTCAAATAGTGTATATCTTGTTGACTGACATCTCTTATCATTTCTGGATGGCTATTTATCACACAGATATTTAACTTTCTAAACTGCTTTGTTTAACTGAAAATTATAATTACATATTTTCTCCAGCTGCTGCCAAGTCTCTAAACTCCATGATGTAGCATTATTAAAAATCCACATTTTATTTTCTCCCTAGCTTTCATCATAAGTTTGTGATCAATCCTGATACTGGATAAATATATGCAGCTGTTGACTGAGCACATAACAGAATATGAGCTCAATGAGACCTGCAGGGTTACTTTCCACACTTCAAATTGTATGACTTTACTAACACCATTTACCATAGTTTAAGTAGATTAGAATTCTCCAAAAATGGGGGGAAAGAAAGAAAAAAAAATTGCTTTGACATTGTAAGATAAGGTTACTTGTGGCAAAACAATTAGAAACATCTAGCAAAAGAAACCTAAATATTCTTCTTCGAATCCTTAACTCAAAGACATTGCCACAATCCATTTAGATGAAGGACTTTCATGCAAGAATCCTAAAACTTTAGTGATATAAAATGCAGCTATGTGAAATCTTCTTTTATCTATTTGTTTTTCCTTTTGCCACCCTGATTTAAAAGATAGGCAGTTCCTTTGGTGTTTTATATAAGAAACTATCAACTGCTTAACTTTAAATTCAGTTCTTTACGATAGTAAAAATTACTTAACTGCATAGGATTTTTCCTGACAATGTCAAATAAAAGCGGTTTGAATAGGTATATATTATCCACCACATTGAGAATAGAGATTTCAATGGCTAAAGATGGAAACTTTTCCAAGAAATAGAGAAGATGATAAGCAAAGATAAACGACAGGTGCATAAGTAAGAATAAATAAACCATTTGGTTAGTGAGAATAGTTACCAAATTGAACTGTATTTCAAGCATTTCATGCATGCAGCTATTAAAAATTACACTCAGATACTAAAAGATTAGACTTGGATTAAATGTTTTCTCATGTTTTCTGGCATACTTTCAGAGTTTGCATCAGGCTCAAGCTCATGAAAAAAATGTGCAAACTTATTAAGAGTCCTACGGTCTACAAAAAAATTGTCTCTGTTTTGCTCTTCTAAATGTCCGAAGATTTGACCACGATTTCAGTTCTGAAAATGAAAGTAAGTGAATGTTTACTGTGTATTAAATTCTAAGCAATTTTATGTATGCTGTGAGGGCAATACCCTGTGGGGAGGAGCCTCTAGGTTTCTGGGGATGCTGCAGAGAGAAGATGTGAAATGCTTGGTGTAATACAATTGTACAACCGAGAGTCTTGGGAGGCCAGGCACTGTCAGACAGTGGCAGTGAGGCCTTGACTCGAGGTTCCAAAGTGGTATTTATTGGAATTCAAACAATGAAGTGTACAGAAAATATTACAGAAAAAAGTTAACAATAAATGTTACAATGTGTAGCAGGATGTGAAGGAAGTGGAGGAAGTATAGGCATGACTGTTTCCTGTGTTGATGTATCTAGTGTGGGAAACACATGGCTCCACACCTCCTGCTTATTGGTCTGACTGGTATCTCCTTTAGCTATTTCTGCCTAGCTAAGTGATTAATTCGTTGTGCATATGGTTACAACTTTTGCTGCCGACACATAAGTCCCTTATTCCTTCCTGTGCACGTAGTTGCCACCTTGTCACAGTCACGTGCCTAGCTTTGTGTCACTGGTCAGTAACTTTTGCCACTGCCCTGGCATCCGGTTCTCTATACATATTTCAGATGTGTTTGCTATGTTTTTTTCCTCACACGTATAATTTACTTTATCTAAGCCATAGTCATGTAGCAAGCAATCAGGTATAACATTAAGTGTAATGAGAATTTTTAGTGATTACATATTCACAATCAGTTATTAAGAGAAACAGTAAATATCATTTTATGAAAACAAACTGGAATTTGTTCTCCCACATACTATCTTAATTGTCACCAAATTAACATTAGTATAATTTTTCTACACATGAAAATAATAATCATGTAAAAATCCAGAGAACAAAAAACAAAGATCCTGGGACTCAAGGACAAATATACAATTTGTCCAGGCATACAATATGTTATCATCTGAGACATATATCGAAATATTTGCCTCCAAAACATTTGGTGATATTCTTCATTGTACACATTAACTTATTCAAATACTCCTCTGTTCCATCTTATCTTTTTCTCACTCATTTCACATTTATCTGCTTTAATCATTGTTCTTATCACTGGCCAAGTCTGATTTTTTTCCAGGTTCATATCTTTGATGTCACTTTGCTATTTTCCTGTCAACTGTAACATTGATGTGGGCATTGCTGATCTCTGGGAGCAATGTTTAAAACCCTTGCTTCTGAAATTTTAGGTGTTTCACCTAGACCAACTTTCTTTGGGAGATGCTAACTGGATCGAGTTGTTGGGTGAGGGTGTATACTGGAACTGTTATTATATTGATGAAAATTGCTAACTATTCATCATTATGTCCTAATATTCTCTATTACCATTATTTCCATACACATATACCCTAGCTAAGGTATGAATGTTTCCCCCAAACTCATGTTGAAACTTAATTCCCACTGTAACAGTATTAAGAGATAGGGTCTTTGGGAGGTAAGTAGAGTAACATAGATCATCATGGTAAGGTCCTCATGATGGGACTGTGGCTATGTAAAAGAGGAAAGGAGACCTAAGCTTACTTATTTTTGCCCTCGCATGCTGTGATGACTTCCATCATGTTATGAAGAAATAAAAAGGGCCTTGCCAGGTGCAACTTCTTGACCTTGGACTTCCAAGCCTCTAGAAATGTAAGAATAAATTTATTGTCTTTAAAAATTGTTCAGTATCTGGCCTAATTCTGTTCTGGACAATGACATATGCAAAAACCTAGCAGATGGAGATTAAAAGAAATCTATTGTTTCCTTATTAAAATTGTAATTCTTAAAATACTTTTGTATCTTTATTTATTCTTTTTGCTTCTGCCTGGGTTATGCATATGACATCTGAAGTACAATAGTCATTCTGTGAGTATGAAGGCAAAAGTCACAAGCTGAGGGTGGCAAAATGACAAGGAAGAAAAAACTTGCAACTCTTTCATTATGATGTTGTACTACTCCTGTACTGCCTACTACAGGGGCTTCATATTATGTGGGAGAAATTGGTCTCTTTTTGAATAAGCAACTCTAGTGGTGCTTCTATAATATGTATTCTAACCAATGCAGCTATGGTGTCCAATTTCATAGTAAGGTTTGAATAAATAACTACTCATATATCAAGTGTGACTAATCTCTTCCCAACTAATTGTACCTTGGAAATAATCATTAGTAAAAATTGAACTAGTAGATAGAAGAGTAATGGGGTTATAAATTAAACATTGATGATAGGCCCTGATTTTAGGATCCTATAGCATTTTTAGCAAGATCTCTGCAAGCATGAGAGTGCTATATATTTTTTCCCTTGAGGTACATCAAATGCAGCACATCAAAGCCTTACTTGAAAAAGTGGAGTTACAACAGCTATATATTTATTTCCTCTTAGGTTCTCTAGGAACTTAAAGGATAAATCTAAACTCAAACCCTAAGAGTTTTGCTAATGTATAACCACTCTTGCTATTGTGGAGAATAGTTTTAATTATATGGAAGACTTTCATTCATACCACAAATGCCCACTGAGTGTACAGTGTCTTTGCTAGATGTAGAGAATATAAGGGAGGGCAAGAGTAATTTACATTTTTATTAAGAAAGAGTAATACTGCTCAGGTGCAGTGGCTCACACCCGTAATCCTAGCATTCTGGGAGGCCAAGGTGAGAGGGTTTCTTGAGCTAAGAGGTTAGAGACCAGCCTGAGCAAGAGTGAGACCCTGTATCTACTAAATAATTAGAAAAATTATCCAGGCATGGTGGCATGTACCTGTAGTCCTAGCTATTCTAGAGGCTGAGTCA
>NW_003852435.1:3337165-3338550 GCF_000181295.1 Otolemur garnettii
TATTAAATTATCTTCAAATAATAAGGGCTGAAATTTTCTTGGGTCTCCCTGCAACTGTTGGCACTGATGACGCAAAATAAATGGGCCATTGAAATGAAATCTCAGCTTTCAGATAAAAAAGTCACTATAATAAAATGTAAATAGTACCTACCATATCAGATCTTTTAAAAGGAAGAATTTACCTGAGAAGCTTAATTATACGCAAGGAAAACTTCTATAAATCCCCTTTGAAGAAGTGCTTAAGGTATAATGAAATATATAATAATATTAGAAATAGTTGCTGTTATTATCTAGATAGGTTCCTATGGCCTGCAACACAGTCAACACCCTCAATGTGTGCAAGAACTAGATACAGAGTTTCACCCAAAGAACATGATAGTAAGAAGAGGGGGCTCCACAGAAAAAAACTTGGGAAAACTTCACCTGATTACGTATTAGAAATGCCAAATAAGTGCTTACAATAACAGCACACATGCGCGCACACAAACACATACACACACAAACACACAGATGATATGTATAATTACTCTATTTTTAAAAAAAATTTCATATCTGTATGTATTAGCTATTATTCGTGCTCTTTGTAGTAGAAGTTTATACATTTTCAAGAAAACACAAAGGCAGGCCATTCCTAAAAACAATATACACAACTCATTATAGTTTTTATAAAATTTTCCTATCACTTCTATTCTCCAGAGTTCCATGGTTCTATTCCTTTCAGATATAATTCTGGACTCACCCTATATGAGAAGAGGAAATGAAATGTCAGAATCAGGTCACTAATCATTAGACACATGGATAGAAATCCTAATTAGAAATACACATTTAATTATCTTTCTGTTTCTATTATTTTCAATATTGCCACTTTTCTCAAATGACTTGCATAAAAACATAGCTAAAAAGAGTGATCCATTCAAGAGCAGTTTGGCCCTAAATCTCCAAACTCAAATTCTGAACTAGATATAATGTAATGTTTCTTTTTATAGAAGAGAGACCCATCTTTAGAAATAAGAAATACCTTGTGCTGTGCCCTGTGACTGCCTCGAAAATGTGCTAATCTAAAAGAATCTCACTGGCTTGAAAACCAGTTTACATTGATTTTTCAGATGTACTGCATTCACTGAAACTGCCTAAGGAAACTGCTATAAGCTTCCCACACTCCAGCTACAGGAAATACCATAGAGGCATAATAAACTTCAAAAAAAGAATCCTCTGGATTTCTAAGATATTTAGCATATTATTTTCCAAGCCAGTGTTTCATTCCCTGCTCCCAATCTTTGGCATTATTGTATTTTTTTAAAACATTGCGGTTTTTTAAATATTAGGGTATATGCCTTTTTCTGTTACTGTACTGGTCAGTTTGCTTGGACGAGCTACATATTTTA
>NW_003852435.1:3339177-3344631 GCF_000181295.1 Otolemur garnettii
TTTTATTAATAATAACATTATTGATTCATTTGTCATTTGAAATTCCCTGACTGCTTTGTTTAGGGTATCATCTAATGGGGATAATTTTTGTAATGTCTACAGTCAATGCATATCATTGAACTATCAGATAAATATTCACTAAAATCAAAATAAATACCAATCTTTAACATTTTTCCTTTTTCAGCTCCAAGACTCAAAAAATGTGTAAACTTTTTAATTGTGAAGCATGCATCTAAAGCAGCATTTGGTTAATCCAATTCTTTACAGCTTTACAAAGTTTTATTGAAATTTCTAAACTGTGTAATATTTAGTCTCAAAATTCTATTGATTTTAAATATATTAAAAAGAATCTAGTTTGTATTAGCCAATTTCACAGAGAGATACATTGATGATATTTTATTAAATCCAGCTGAACTGATTTTTCAAATAAAATGCAATGAAGTATATCAAAAGAATATGTTCTAAAAGTTGTATTCTTCAAAATAATTTTTATTTTTTAAAATGACAACAAAGCTAATTCCAGAAGTTCTATTTCAACCTTAACAACTATAGTGCCATTATTTTTTAAAAAGTCTTCAAACCATGAAATACCAAAAAGAGAATGTCAAATGCAATCTTCAAGAGACAAACCATACCAATAATTATGAATTTCCTCATATTGCAATGAAGACTAAATGATTTTAACAACAACAACAAAAACTATTTGGGGGAACTATATTTCTTATCAACACGTTAAGCCCATACAAAACAGTGTGGTAAAGCAATAGAGATCGAAACTCAAATATTCAAGGGGCTGTAGGTAAGTATCTTAATAGCACATAAAACTGGATACATTTTGTATAGTAATTTCTCTGTCACTAATAAAGAAAATAATTCTTAAATCTTCTTTGGGGTGTCTTTGTACCTTTGTTTTATAAGAAATTGTTATATTGGTGAATTTTGCTAAGAGTTTGAAAATATTAAGTACAATTTAAGTTACAGAAAGAAGTGAAGCATTTTAGAAAAAGTAAGATCATATATATTTTACATAAGAGACCAAAGGAAAATGTAGACGTTTGATAAATAAACGTAATATTTTATTTTAGGTATTTTCAGAAGAACATTCTTTCTCTTTCCACTTCATGTACACTATTCTTCAGACCCACAAAAGGACATTCTATGCAATCTCATAGTGAGCAGTACAAACCAATACGTGAATGAATGAACACATCAGTTAGTAATCTACAAAAAGTAAATTTACCTTGACATAAATATTTTATTAATGTTCATGAGCCACTTAAGGTCATTAACTAAGTTCAGCTCATGTTTTTATCCTTGGAAAGAAGCATTGCTTTAGCAAATTATAGACGTGCAATACATATTTAAAAGATAAAAAAGTTAAGTAGGTGAAGGTGCTCTCAATGATGTTAAAATGTTTTCCTTTGAAATAAAATTAGAATTTTAAATAAACTGGGTTAGAGAAGAAAACCTAATCATATAAAATGTTATTTGGATGCATTCACCATTGAACTTGCATTATATTTTTAAAATAAATTAGGTTTGCAATGGGATTTAACAGAAAAGTTTGGTTTTAATTTATCATCTTTCCCATCACCAATGAGAATAACTCTTTAAACTTAATTGTAGAAGGCTCCTTTTTCCTTATAAAATCAACTGTTTCCTTTAGAGTGATGGAACTCTTTTTGTATAACAACAGAGATGGTGATCTGCCCCATCTGCAGTGACAAGAAGATGGCTCAGCTGGCAAAAGCTCATTTGCCAAAAATTTAGAAGAGACCAATGAGATTTTTCTTGTTGCTGGATGATCAAAGAAAATTTGGAGCTTAAATATGTTGTTTGGCTTGAGAAGTCAATTAATACTATTGGTAGTCCAAATTTATCAACGGAACTATAATATTAATACACACAGGTTTCTCTAAAACTACTATTTGTTTTTCTTTTGCTCTGTGCAAAGCACTTGAGGAAAATTTTATATGAATTAGCACTCAGTAGCCTATTAAAAACCTAATAAAATACATTTTCACAAAAGTAAACTAACTATTTTTATCTTTCCACTTCTCTTAAACTTGAAATATACATGTTCATCACATTGATCTTTTGGTAATTTTTCTCTCTCCCTTAATACTGACACATATATACACATATGCAGACATAGACATAGCTTATAATGTCATTATCATTATTTGCTCAACAATTCAAAAGTAACCCCCAAATATCATAACCCTGTACCTTTACAATATTGACACAATTATATAATTTAATATATAATTCATATGCAAATGTTCTCAATTGTGGTAATATTTTATTTTATAGATTTTTAAAATCTTTCTACATAGAGTATGCAATCATTAAATTTTATCACATTTTACCAACACGTTTTCCTGGAGGAAGAGGCTAAATTCTCAGAACTCTACAAGTACTTTCTAAACTTTGAAATATATTAATAGTTACATGTGCATCCTTATTAGTGATACTATACATTCCCACAAACCGTGTGTAGTGACCACATATGCAGATGTCTTATCTTCTACACTTACATCTTTGTGGTATCAGACTAATTAATAACTAATAGTGAGATGACTCTGTATCTAACACGGATTGAGTTTCTCCCATAGGGAAGAACAAGATGGCTTATTTCAGGTCCCACAGGTATTGTCAGTAAGCTAGTCTAGTTATATAGTTATACTATACAAACCCATTTTCAGGCTTCTATAATTTCCATATTAATTAGTAATTGAAAATAAGAGTAGTTTGTATTGTTTTCACATTCATTAGTGAGAATGAGAATAATCTAGCTCACTGCAGACACTATTAGGGGATATTTTAATAGGAGAGAATAATGGAGGCACTGGGTAGCTCTTCAAAAATCCCGAAAATCAAAATCTTTTCAGACATTCAATTATATATTTATGATTGTTCTGCTATTTTCATTCTTCATATTTCTTCTTCCATTATTACTTTTGCATTTTCAACTTTTTTTTTGAGACAAAATCTCACTTTGTCCCCCTTAGAAGAGTGCCATGGCATCATAGCTCACAGCAACCTCAAACTCTTGGGCTTAAGCAATCCTCTTGCCTCAGTCCCCTAAGTAGCTGGGACTACAGGTACCCACCACAATGTAATTTTTTCTTAAAAAAAATTGCTTATGCTGGTCTCAAACCTGGGAGCTCAGGGCAAATACACCCACCTGGGCCTCCCAAGTGCTGGGATTACAGGTGTCATCCACAGTGGCCAGCCTTATTTTCAACTTTTCTATTAATTAGCATAAAGTTTAAATTGGCTTATACAAACATAACTCATCTTATGTACAATGAGCACCTGGACTGGAAATTACTTATAGTGGAATAAACACTATATTATACATAATCACTATGCCTGAAATCTAATTCACAGTATGTCTTAATAACTGTTAGTATTAGACATTTTCTTTATATGGAATATATTTTATTGGAAATGTGGGATAAGAATGGAAAATCAGATTTACTTGTACTAAATGTGTTCTTTCATTATTTTGTTGTATTTGTTTTTATAAACCAAAAAGGGAAAAAAGTACCGTTTCATTATTCAAGCATAAGACAAAAAAAAAAAGTTTCCTATGCTAATCAAAAAAGCACAGGTAGAAAAATAGAAATGATATTTTAGCAGATGCCAGCTACATCTAATATGATTTTCTGTCAACACAAGAACTATGAATTGTATGTTTTAAAGATTGCAGTCAAATTGTTTTGTTCTGTAGATAGAAACTAGATTCCTGTGTGTCAAAATGACGCTTTCTAAAAAACAATGAAATTTTGCATCAAAACCTGCATCAAATTGCTAGCCATTAGACACATATAGCTTAGTTCAAATTCCAGTAATTTCACATTCAACCAGATTGAAATGCAGGGCCTGAGCCCATGCATCGTAAATATGGAAATGCAATACGCCTATTTTAGGAGTAGAAACTTGAATCAGGACAAATCTTTTACCTGAAGGGTAATCAAAATTATCCTATATCATTACACTATAAAGTATAATCAAAGTACAAAAATAATGAAACATGTAAAATAATATTTTGGTGACATAAAGTGATATAAAGTACAGGATAAAAAACACTCTGTGCAATCAAATAATATTTGATGATGAGAACTATGATAAGATTTAAATCATGCACATTGATCTGAATGATGGGAAGAATCATAGAAGACCTGGAAACCCTCTTCAAATTCTAGCAACTATTTTCATAGAAAATATACAGCTAGAAAATACTTTTTAAAATATTCTCAGTAAGGTCAATATGATTTGAACATATTCTGACAGTCTATCTTTAACCTTCTTAGACATATTTTGTTTACTATGCATACCCTGTAAAGATCTGTTTAGATGAATGAATTCACACATTCTTCTGAGCAATACTATTGATTTTTCCAAAAACAAAACAAAATACACAAACAAAAAAGAATTAAGCACTCACTATCAATTAAATTTAGAGTATGTGATTTTTTTACGTCTATGTCCTTCTGAATAATAATACACCTAAAAAAAATTCTGGGATTGTCCTCAAGTATAGCCCTCTTAGAGTGAATAACAAAATCTAATTACATTCCTGTTTAGAATGCTTCAGTATTGCACATTACATTCAGCCTAGATTTTCAAGTTGCTTTCCCCGCTAAATGATATCACTTATCTCCAGTTACTCTTTAAACATTTATAGAAATGAGACTATTATGAAAGCTGTGAGATCCTGCATACAAAACAAGATACGGGTATCGGCATTTTTAACAAAGTAATACAAATGTGAATATGTAAGTTTGTATGGGTGTCATTTGGAGGCCTGTTGTTTCCCTTGGATTTCAACGTGATTCTTTGAGAAAGTGCTTCTGTCTTCATGTGATAATTCTCCTCCAGGTTCCTATCAACACCATTCCTATCTACTTTCCCACAACCCCTAATTTTTAGATGATCTATGTCATGATGATAAGGTGCTTGAGGATTCCTTTGTTTGAGCACTGTCTTATGATGGATAAGCAGAGGAGACTAAAGTGAATGTTTTTAAGCCCCATAGGTACACAGTGGCAGAGCGAGGACTGGGATCCTGCCTCTTTCCGTCTGTGAGTCTGTGTGTCCCATAATCTTTGGGGAGAAAACTTTGCCTATATTTAACAGCTGTTCCCCCACACTTCAATGGTTACTGTATTTTATTTTTCACTTACTTTTTTACTCATCAAAATGAGTCTTTTAATTGCCTTTGACTATCCTAGCATTTAATTTTCCATTATAGTTATATTTTTAGTCATAAGATTTTATTTTTTATGCTATTAAATTTACCTGATTAAAGTCAAGCTTTTAAGGAAGTCTATGGCTAAAATTGAGTATACTGGTACAGTTAAAAGAATTGAGATCATCTTGCTAATTTATAAAATTACTATTCAATTGTGCATTTGAGAGAAGCAGCTAGGTTATTAGCCTGACGAT
>NW_003852435.1:3345062-3349745 GCF_000181295.1 Otolemur garnettii
GTCATATCTGGTAAGCCAAATGGCTTTATGCCTCTGATATATTGGGCCACTCTGATATATTGGGGAAAGATGACGACACCAAATTGAATCTAAGATGCCACAATGAGATCTCTTCTGGGGCTGGTTTGAAAGTGATTCTGGTTGTTTTTCCTGCATGTGAAGGCTAAGTATGTTAAGATGCTGAAGATAACAATACTTCATGTTACCATGAGGTGCCCAAGGCTGAAGCCAGCACTGAGAGAAAAGCTCAGAAATGGACATAAGTGAAATCCTGTTGACATCATCGAGCTCTGAAATTAAGTTATGCCTAAAGAAATTCCCACTCAGGGGCCTCTTATTTACATTATCTAATGCATTGTGGGAATTTGTATTTGTTTGTTTCATGGGTAATCCGTGTTTTGTATCATTTGTAACTGAACATATTCTAATGTTTATAGTACTTAACTTACACACTTACCTAATTCATTTCCACTTGAGTTTGGTTTCCAAACTAAATGAGAATTTCAAGGTATAAGGTTTCTACAGATGCAGTGCCACACCTGGAAAAATGTTTTGTGGACTGTAGCTTCCCCAGCTGAATGAACTGAATTGTTCAGACTCTACATTTGCTCTTGAAGAATTTTGAAATGCAGAAACAAGACTAGTTCACATAAACATACAACAATGCATATGCACATTCTCTCTATCTCATTCGTTGTACTCTCTCACACACTCACACTAATACACACACAGGTACACACATGACACACAAAATATGAGAAGAGCAGCAGCTGAATCTCTGTCTCTCCATCTGCATTGTCACAACCACAGTGATTGGTACCCTTCAACCTAAACACAACCTGCAAAAGAGGCCTAAGGAGATTTGTCTGTAAGAACATTTGCAATGCAAAGACGTATTCAACTAATTTAATAAATACTTATTAAAACGTTACTTTGCAATATGCAAAATAACATGACATCTGCTCATCTAACACGTGTTAACAAATGAGTGGGGGATCTATGGAGAAAGGAAAAAGAGACAAATTTATTTTCTGAGGGAAAAACAATCTATCGATTGGGGAAACACAACCTCCAAGGAAAGCTCCAAGAAGGAAGGGTCCAATTTACTTACATATTTATCCATTTTGTGGAAAATGTATGGAGATTTATGAAGAAAGTCAGGTACATGCACAAGTGAGTGGAATACGGGGAGGTCATAAAGTTTACTATTTTGAATTGCACACGAACTTTATGGCCACGCTATATACGTTTTCTTCAAAGTGGAGCTTAGCACTAAAATGAGTTGAAATTTGGTTCTTTATGTCAAAAGGTGACAGGGCACAAAATAATTTGTGCACAACCTGTGTAAGCTGATAGTCATTGGCTTGAGGTCTGCAGCTGTTTATCAGAAAAGAATATGTGTAAGGCCAGTCCTTTGTGGCAGGACTGTAAAGGTGGTGAGGGAGTCACAGTCGGCTGGTATCCAGTAGTGTTTTGGAGTCATTGGAGTAATTTCTAGCTGTAGTTTTTCAGGAACTGGTTTGTGCATAATTACAGAGAAGAAAATCTTGTGGCAGTTAGTAACATAGGGATCTAGGACCAACCTTGCCCTTGCTCTGGCCGTTTGCTCCTCTTTTTGATGTATCTCATTTCAGCCACAGTGAATCCATTTTGACTGTCTATGGGTGTATATCATAACATCAGAAAACATCAAAACTTTACAATAAAACAGAATCTAACCAATAGAAAAGGATAAAAAAAATGCCAGGCATATGTGGATGTTGTTCAATTATAGAATCATTATTTGTGGGAAAGCATTAAGGAGACAAGAGGTTACAGTCTACCCAGTCAGTGGGAACTGTCTCTGTGAGTAATAGCTACATTTAGAATGTAGTGTATAATTAGTGGAAATAAAATATTAAGAAGACACAAATAGATGTTTTATGTATGTACAAACTCTTGAATTAAATGAATTAAAAGGTTGAATTCAAGCCACTTATTAGCAAGGGGCAACAAATCAGTTGTTTTTGATATAACACTTTACTGACTTCAAATTCTATTATTTAATTAGTAATTATGGTTGAGCATTATACATTACAGTGTACTGGAAAAGAGTTCAGTTTAATAGCACAACGTTGATTGAATGAGGTTACTTTAGAAGTTAATGATCACAGCCATTTAAGTATAGATAATTTGGGGGTCTGATATCCACATTTCCACATAAGAAATATATCATCCAAGGGACAAGTCATGAATTAAATTATCTATCACTCAAATTATCCTCTTCCCTCCTACCATGTAAAATAATAATGATTTTATTTAATAACTACATGTAACTTCATTAGTGACCACAGAAAACAAGTCTAGCTAACTCTTAGCCACACCTCACAGGTCACACCTCACCTGTTGTGTCAGGTAGCTGACGATTGACAGGTGATGTGATGTCTCATAACATTTTCTGATCCTTTCTCCTATTTCAGTTTTCATGTTAAAAAATGTGGAATATTATAAATGATTTTGTCCAATGTAAAAAATTCAAAGAGTTACAAATAAAATGTATATTTTTAAATGCAAGACAGATGATCCCTAACAGAAAACACAGGACCTGAAACAATTATACGTTATGCTCCAAGAGCTGGCTGATCTTGCCAGGGGTCTTCTCCAGAGGATGCTCCAGATTTTAGTTTGAAAGTTTCAGTTGTAAAACTGATTTCCCACAAAATTGGATATTTCTGGACTTAAGGGTAGCGTATAAGAAGCATCCGTTGAATTGTGCTGTGTCTGATGCTGCGGAAGTCAGTAAGACTGTATTTGATACTCTTTCTTGCCTGTGGACGTGTAAATCCACCTTGGTCACTATCATGCATTGGGGAGTTGAAGTTAAGATAGTGGGGGGTCACACTTCTTCCCCTGTGTGATCTTACTCAAGTTACCTAGTACCTCAGTACTTCAGCTCTCTTATCTATAAATAGCACACATAAACGAGTGGCTATGTAAACAAACACTGAACTTAAATTTCTGATTTTACACTCCTTCATCATGCCACTTACAAACTGCATACTCTTGTATAATACTCTTTTCAAAGCTTGATGATTTTCTTGATGGATTAATTATGAATAATGAAGGAGTTAATGCCTGCAAAGCACTTAGGATACTACCTTGCTCATAATATCATAAAAGCTATAAATGTGGAAGATCAATGTCATTTTTAGAAACAACCAAAGCTTCTATTGTAATCTGAACTGCAATTAATTGATGATTTTGCTAATCTCTTTCTTAGCTCATAGTTTTACTGTACTTAAGAACAGTATTAATTTTTCTCTTCTTTTTCTCCAATTGTGAAAGCTAAAAACAAAATTATTAAATAAGATTTGGTGTGTGCTGTTAATTGTATCACTTTCCTCAGCTGATAAATGGGAAAAATACCCATAACCATATTTTAGTGAGAATTTTTTAGTGATTTAATGCTTTTGGCTAAGGACTTGGGCATCATTCAAGACTCAATACCTCTTAGCTTTTATTATTGTTGTTGTTACTATTATTACTCGTATTATGTCCTGAGACTTTTGAAAATACATGTTAGCTTTTGTTACTATTGTTACTAAAATTATTACTCATGTTATGTTCTGTTTGTTTACCTCTAACACAGCCATACACAGACTGTGCAAATTCCTATTCTTCGCCTCATCCATGAATAACCGAACTGTCTCTACAGTCTATTTTAACACATGGTCCATTATATTGACGTGATCAAACTTCAGTGACTATTGTTTCTTTCCCCAGGCTCCCGCTGATGCATCCTCAGCCTGAGCCCTACAACCTCTCCTTGCTGCGTCTTAGCAAACAATTCCTTCTTACTGATTCCCCCACCCCCACCAAGCCTAAATTAACATCAGAGCAAAACACTCTGTAGTCCAACCAAACCACCTCCACCTTTTTATCCTAATTCCCCAGCCCCTTTCTAATCCCCTACACCTGGTCCTTTCTACCTTAGTTTACTCCTCTCAAGAAAAGAAAATCTCTTTTCTGCCTGACTCAAGACTCTTGCAAATCACAGAGTAGTTTTCCTATTGAAATAGTCCTACTCTCCTCTCTTACTGAAATCCTTTTGAATGAAGCCTCTTTTTAGGTAAACCTGATTTTTTTTTTATGCATTATGACATAACTGGTCATTCTGTTCTTGTCACTCTGAATTAATTGGCCACACAGCAAGTGAAGTGATTTTCTAAAAGAATGTAAGTTAAAATCTTCTGTTTCCTCTGCTTAAGGACTTCCAGCGGCTCCTATTGCCCCCAGAGCCTTAGGATGCCTTACAGTTTAATTCGCCTACTTCCCTCTTCATTTCTGATCACCATCTCTTTGTTTCTCATGCTGCTGCCACGGTGGTTTCTCAGCTTTGTGGAAGTGTTGAGTGCATAATCACATTAATATTTTTTGAAAATTACTTTTCTATTCCAATGGCTTTTGGGACTGGGAAGTGAATTAATCTTAAATTCTCAATTTATTATTACATTAAATGTATACGCAATAATATAGCATAGGAAAACTTCTTTTAAAAACTCTTTGCAAGTATTTATAAAATATGAATGGATATGTGCAACTGGAATTATAGTTGTGCACTTACTCTCAGTATACTATTACCTTTCACATTGTTTCATCTTCTTACTACAGTAAACTATGAGATAGGTAGTTTTTTCTTTCACC
>NW_003852435.1:3349936-3360736 GCF_000181295.1 Otolemur garnettii
GGATTCGAACCCGCCATCTTGGGTGTATGTGGCTGGCGCCTTAGCCACTTGAGCCACAGGCGCCGAGCCCACCTTTTAATAAATGATGAAACCGAGGAGATTTAATAGGCTAACCATATAGTAAATAGCAGGAAATTTATGATACAAACAGGTGATTTTCAGATTTCAAAATATTATTCCCTTCATGTCATATATGCTAACATATGTTTTTCTTTACATACAGAGATATTGTTTACTTTTCTTTAAGAGTTATATTAACTGCTTGGATTACCATGTTTACTGGTTGGTAAAATACATTCTTTCCATCTTTTACTATACCAAAAATTTTAAAATTATTGTTTTTTCCCATAACATTTTAGTCATGAATAGGGATTAATGTGGGATTTATATTATGAACATGTTTGCTGGGTCACAGGGTCATGGTCTCGACAGAGGTAGACTTTTGTAGAGACCTTTACTCACATAGGGGACTGTGACCAGATCACTCTCCCTTTTTACCATTGTGTATTTCCCATCCATTTGAAGAGACAGTCTCTGAGTTTTACACCAGTGTGTAGACAATAGTTCTGAACATTTTCGACTCCTACAGTGGAGGGAAAAGTTACACTGTATTGTAAACTCAGAGAAAGTGAGCATCTTTTATCAAAGTACACATTGATTTTATTTTTCTGTGAAGTCTGTTTCCTTGAACTTGCCTTTAAGAAAATGCTTTCTGCTTTACTTTAAGTTTAGGGATCTCCTTATTTTAAAAAGAAGATAACTATATATTTGTGATATATGTTGCAAATATTTTTGTCAGATTTTTTTAAAAAATCGCTTATGATATATTTTGCAGGCAGCAGTGGGGTTTTTTTTGTGTTATTTTTACATAGTAAAATATTTTGCACTTTACTTTTTTTATTTCTTCTTAGCTCTTTATTTATAATTAGCATGCTTTTCTCCTCTCTCAACTTTAGGGGAAGTCACCCATGGCTTCTTTTAGTGTTTATATTGTTTCATTTTGTACAAATTGTTTGATAATGTTATGCAGTTTATCCTGGTGGATGATCTGAGAAATTATTTAAATGTATCTTTTTTAAAAAATATAAACTACATAGGTTTGGCATCCTTAGAACAGTGATTACAGCATCAGCCATGTACACGGAGGAAGGCAGGTTTGAACCTGGCCTGAGCCAGCTAAACAACAAGGATAACTGCAACAAAAAATAGCAGGGTAGAAGGAAGAGGCAGAGCATGATGGCTGATGGGAAGGATGTTTAGCTCAGCTCTCCTGGAACAACAGTTGAGAGTGAGTGGGCTAGATCATTCCCAGCATGGAATATTGGTGTGGAGTGGCAGTTCAGGGTGTGCAGTGAGGTGGTGGATTGCTGAACTTGGAGTGTAATCCGGAGCTGTGGAGACTGCCGGGAAAGGTTCTGAGCCATAGCTGCAGTGCTTGATGGGTGGTGTGGTGGCAACCAGCCCCACCAGGGAGGATTGCAGTTCCCAGTTCACGGGGAAACTAGGTATCGTGTGGAAAGATTGATGAAGTGTCAAGTCCTGAGCGGAATTAGGCAGCCAGAGTGGGGTGCCGTCTGGTGCAGCACCATCACAGTTAGGCGAAGGGAGAGACACTCAGACAGGAAAGATGCCAGTTAGGAAGAGACCATTGTTTTGGAATTTGGGAGATGGTGGGAGATATATATAATTTGTTGCCTTTTTTCTCTCTTTGCTTGTTCTTTTTGTTGTTTTTGCATTTTTTCCTTTTTTTTCTTGTAGGAGTTATTATTAATTTTTTAAAATTATTATATTATTTGTATTATTTTCTCTGCTTACCTTTTTTTTTCTTTTTCTTTAGACAGAGTCTCACTATGTTGCCCTTGGTGGAGTGCTACGGTGTCAAAGTTCACAGCAACCTCTAACTCTCTTGGGTTGAGCAGTTCTCCTGCCTCAATCTCCCAGGTGGCTGGGGCTGCAGGTGGCCACCACTGTACCTGGCTGTTTTTTGGTCATGGTTGTCAATGTTGTTGGCAGGCCCTGGGCCAGGTTCAAGCCCACCAGCTCTAGCGTGTGTGGACGATGCCCTGCACCGCTGGGCTAAAGGCACAGAGCCCTCCCCTTCCTCTTATGGCTGCTGAGAGTGCTTACATGAGGCTATTCAAGATTTTTGTTTGTTTGTTTTAGTTTTTGTTTATGATTGTTTGTTTGTGTGTCTGTGTGTTTGTGTATTTGTTTGTTTTTTTGTTTGTTTGCTTGTTTTATTTCAATGTGCCTTGTGTTCTGCTAAATCCTCGGGTTGGCTATTTTCCCTAACTCCAATTTTTACATTCAACAAGAGCAAAGGGGAGTGGGGGATAATAGCCAACTGATGCCAGTTTTCAACAGAAGCTCCTGTCCAGAGGGAAAGATAATGGCCAGAAAGAACCTAACAAAACTGAAGGGTGGGGGCCAAGCTGAGAGAAGAGATCGATAATTGCATGTCTTCCCTGCTGAGGCAAGCTGTGACTCCAAAGAAACAAATTTCAGATATAGAACCCACTCCAAAGAGGATGTGTGTCCGTCCCCTCCCCCAAGAGAATTGCTTGCTTGCCTGCTGTTGGATCTCTACTAGTGAGCAGTGAACTGAGATCCTCTTCTTTCACACCATGAGAGCAAGTTGCTGGAAGCTGGGACTCCTTCTCCAGAGAGTTCCTGCTGTGAGCCTGGGTATTCTCTTGTCTGGCATGAAGGTTGAACAAATATATTCCCTGCCACTTTGATCTCCCAGTGTAGACCCCTGGCCTGGCAGTCTAGAAGCCCAACCTCTGCAGAGACCAGAACATTCCTGGTTCTTTGTTAAGACTGGACATTGCACGGTCTGAGGCAGTGCAGCTACATTGTAACTGTGAAGCTGACAGTGCAGAAAGGCACGGGGGGAAAGTGTTTGATTTGGCTCTGAGAAAGTGCAAATAAGCAGTGGGCAGAGGCTTGGGTCTCCGCACGATGGATAGAGGCTTGAGAACTGCTGAGGCATGGGAACCTGAGTGGAGACATCTTCCACCTAGAAGCAGCATTAATAGAACCATCCTACCAGGGTCAAATTTCAGAGACACACCTCCCCAATTCTGTGGACTGCCAGAGGGAGCTAGATCTCACATTGCAGGGATACCAGAGGAGCACAGCAGCTGGGGCAGAGGTATGGTTTCTGAGGGCAAAAAAAAAAATGTTACTTTGTTAACCTCTGGTTTGCAGTGAGCTCAGGTGGAACACTCCCCAGTTTCCATTGAGCACCCAAGGTAGTCAGACTTCAAATCTCCCAGCTGGCTGTTAGTAGTGTGGTCACCTAGCCAACGAGGCATTGGCTTCCCTCTGACTCTGGCAGACCCAAATCCCTGGTGCACTTCATTATTGGAGGGAACTGGGCCACAGCCATGTGGGGCTACCAGTGCCTGGGGGTTATGGAGGTGCTAGGTGGGGAAGAAGGCACCAGCCCCCCTGGACTATATAGCTGAGTAGGCCTTTCTGACTTCACAGATCACTGGAGTGAGTTACACTTGAGCTGCCAGTGGACCCCAGCTACCTAGATGGTGAAGACTTTTTGAAATCTCCCACCTGATCTGTGTTTGTGCTGATAGGGACAATTAGATTGGAACTCTTGACCTGGGCCAATCATATGGGGACCCACCAAGGTTGTACTCTGGTTATATTGTTGTGGGAATATGGGATTCTCTTCTTCTAGTTGTTGCCTGTGAGCGGGTGGGTTGTCTCAGTTGCTTATATATCTCCACAGTTGAGATTTCAGCCCAAAGCCACTGATTCACTAGGATTGGACAGAGACTAGCTGAATACAGATCAAAGCCATCTAGCTCCATCACACCAAGCAGGTCCCCAGAGTTTTAGGCTGTATATTGAATCAGAGGTTTGTAAAGCTCTAGGGAAAAAGCCACAATTGCCAGTTCCAGTACTTTGGTAAAGAGCTGGTTAATTGCAACTCCTGGAGCCATCGATTTAAATTCATCTTACCAGCTTCTCAAGCCAAATGGTGAAAAATAATCATGGGGTGGAATCAGCAGAAAAACTCTGACAACATAAATAATCAGAGCAGATCAACTTCCCTAGGAATGACAAAAGAGACACAACAGAAAATCCCATTCATAAACAAATGGCTGAGATGTAAGAAATTGAATTTAGAATTTGGATTGCAAATAAGATTAGCAGAATGGAGGTAAAGTTGATATTAGAAATTCAAGGAGCAATTCAAAAGTCTCTCAAGAATTCAACGACAAAATCACCAAAGATTTTGACATATTGAGGCAAGAACTTGCAGCCCTCAAAGATCTGAGAAATACAGTTGAATCCCTCAGTAACAGAATGGAGCAGGAAGAAAAAAGGATCTCTGACATTGAAGACAAAGATTCTGAAAGCTCTCTACCACTCAAAGAGGAAGAGAAGTAGAGAGTAAAAACTGATCATTCCTGAGAGAATTGTGGGACCACTCCAAAAGAGCAAATAATCACCTTATAGGAATCCCTGAAGGAGAAGAGAGTGGTCTGAAAGGCACAGCAGATACTCTACTCCAGGAGATAATTGAGGATACCTTCCCAAGAATGGCAAGAGATACTGAAATTCAGATAGCAGACAGTTTCAGAACCCCAGAATGAATCAATCAAAATAAATCATCTTCTAAACACATTGTAATTACCTTTGCCAAAGTTAGTATAAAGGAGAAAATCCTTCAAGCAGCCAGACATAAAAAGATCATAACCTACAAGGGAAAGAATATTAGAATGACTGCAGATCTCTCTGCTGAAGCTTTTCAAGCTGGAACAGGATGGTCATTGACCTTTAATCTCCTAAAACAAAACAACTTTCAACCCAGGATCCTGTATCCAGCTAAACTGAGCTTTGTTTATGATGAAGAAGTTAAATACTTTAATGACATACACACATTGAAGAAATTTGCCATAACCAAACCAGCTTTTTAGGATATTCTCAGACCCATTCTCCATAATGACCTGAGAAATGCTCTCCCACCAAAGTAAACTCACTCTGAAATTCTTGACCAAACCCAATTTCCACAGTGGTGAAAAGATTTAAAATGTCCACTGGACTTTCAAAAAACTTGACACCCAAAATATTACCAGGTTTATCAATACTCGCAATTAATGTGAACATCTTAAATTGTCTTCTTACGAGGCAAAGGTTGGCTGACTGGATACAAAAACTCAGGCCAGAGGTCTGTTGCATACAAGACTCTCATCCTACCTTAAAGGATAAATATAGACTCAAGGTGAAGGAATGGACATCTGTAATCCAGGCAAATGGAAATCAGAAAAAATCAGGGGTGGCAATTTTATTTGCAGATACATTAGGCTTTAAATCCATGAAAGTAAGTAAAGACAATGATGGTCACTTCATATTTGTTAAGGGAAACACTCAACATGATGAGATATCAAATACTGACATTTATGCACACAACCAAAATGCTCTTTAATTTATAAGAGAGACTCTGACATGAGCAACTTGATTTCCTCCAGCACTGTAATAGTTAGAAATTTTAACACTTTTTGGCAGTTTTAGATAGATCCTCCAATAAGAAACTAGGCAAAGAAAATTTGGATTTAAACTTCACCACACAACAATTGAATTTAACAAAAATCTACAGAACATTTTATCCTAATAAAACTGAATACACATTCTTCTCATCAGCCCATGGAAGATCCTCCAAAATTGATCACATCTTAGGTCAAAAGGCTAATGTCAGGAAACTTAAAACTATAGAAATTATTCTTTGTGTTTTCTTGGATCATCAAGCAAGAGAAGTTGAACTCACCAATAATAGGTATCTGTATACTCATACAATACATGGAAACTAAATAATCTTATGGTGAATGGTAGCTGGGTCATAGAT
Organism: Otolemur garnettii; assembly: GCF_000181295.1. Taxonomy (NCBI): domain Eukaryota; kingdom Metazoa; phylum Chordata; class Mammalia; order Primates; family Galagidae; genus Otolemur; species Otolemur garnettii. The sequence continues at coordinate 3,355,806 of NW_003852435.1, forward strand.
GAGATTTAGAAGGAAATTGTAAAACTTTTGAACAAAACAATAATGAAGACACAAATTATCAGAACCTGTGGGATACTGCAAAGGCAGTCTTAAGAGGGAAATTTATAGCATTGCCAGCCTTCCTCAAGAGAATGGAAAGAGAGGAAGTCAATAACTTAATGGGACATCTTAAGCAACTAGAAAAGGAAGAACATTCCAATCCCAAACCCAGTAGAAAAAAAAGAAATAACTAAAGTTAGAGCAGAATTAATTGAAATAGAAAACAAAAGATTTATTTAAAAAATAAATGAATCAAAAAGTTGGTTTTTTGAAAAATTTAACAACATTGTTAAACTTTTGGCCAACCTAACCAAAAATAGAAAATTAAAGTCCCTAACACCATCAATCAGAAATGACAAAGGTGAAATAACAATGGATACCTCAGAAATTCAAGGAATCCTCAATGAATACTACAGAAAAATTTGTTCTCAGAGATACGTCCAGGACCAGATGGCTTCACATCAGAATTCTACCAAAACTTTAGGAGGAACTAGTACCTATATTACTTAACCTTTTCAAAAACATCAAAATAGAAGGAATACTTCCCAACACATTCTCTGAAGCAAATATTAACCTCAATCTGAAATGAGGAAAAGACCAAACAAGAAAAGAAAATTCTAGACCAATATCTTTAATGAACTTAGATGCAAAAATATTAAATAAGATCCTAGCAATATAATCCAGCAACACATCAAATGAATTATACAACATGACCAAGTGAGTTTTATCCCAGGATCTCAAGGCTGGTTTAATATATGTAAATCTATAAATATAATACATCACATAAATTAAAAAACAAAGACCATATGATTCTCTCAATAGATGCAGAAAAAGCTTTTGACAATATCCAGCATCCTTTCATGACCAGAAAACTTAAGAAAATAGGCGTAGAAGGGACATTTCTTAAACTGATAGAGGCCAACTACAGCAAACCTACATCCAATATCATATTGAATGGAGTAAAATTAGAAATATTTCCACTCAGATAAGGAACCAGGCAAGGTTACCCATTGTCTCCACTGCTTTTTAACATTGAAATGGAACTCTTAGCCATCGCAGTCAGGCAAGAGAAGGTGATCAAGGGTATACAAATAGGGTCAGAGGAGAGCAAACTTTTACTCTTCACAGATGACATGATTTTACACCTGCAAACTCTCAGTGACTCAACTATAAAACTCTTAGAAGTGATCAAGGAATACAGTAGCATCTCTGAATACAAAAGCAATACTCACAAATCAGTAGCTTTTATATATGCCAATAATAGTCAAGCCAAAAAAATAAAAAAAGTCAAGGACTCTATTCCCTTTACAGTTGTGACAAAGAAGATGAAATATTTGTGAATTTACATAACAAAGGATGTGAAAGATCTCTATAAAGAGTATTATGAAACTCTAAGAAAAGAAATAGCTGAAGATGTTAACAAATGGAAAAACATCACTTGGAAGGCACCAGAACACCTTATCATAAATTGTAGCATTTCGAGCTGCTGTTGAAACCCACACTTTCTTGAACAATTTGTCACTCACTGGATCCTGGATGTCCTCACTTGGGTCATCAAGATAGCCAAGGACAGCCCTGAGCAGGGCGCGCCCAGGACTGTTTGACCCGTGCATCACTTATGCAGTTGCCATTGCTCATCCGCCATGCTTGGGCACTTGAGTGGGGTGCACTGAGGACTGTTTGATCTGCGTGGCTGCCACTGCTTGAATGCCATACCATGCTCATGGCTGGGAAGAATCAACATTGTTAAAATGTCCATATTACCCAAAGCAATTTACAAATTTAATGCAATCCCTATCAAAGCACTGTCATACTTTAAAGATCTGGAAAAAATAGTACTTTGTTTTATATGGAATCAGGAAAAACCTTGACTAGCCAAGACATTACTCAGAAATAAAAACATATCAGGAGGAATCATGCTACCAGATTTCAAACTATACTATAAATCTATAGTTATCAAAACAGCATGGGACTGGAACAAAAATAGAGATATAGATGTATGGAAGAGAATTGAGAACCAAGAGATGAACCCAGACACTTATCGTTATTTGGTCTTTGATAAACCCATCAAAAATATAAACTGGAGGAAGGATTCCCTATTTAATAAATGGTGCTGGGAGAACCGGCTGGCAACTTGTAGAAGACGGAAACTGGACCCACACTTTTCACCATTAACAAAAATTGACTCTCACTGGATAAAAGATTTAAACTTAAGACATGAAACTGTAAAGATTCTTGGAGAGAGTACAGGAGAAACACTTGAAGAAATTGGCCTGGGAGAATACTTTATGAGGAGGACTCCCCCAGGCAATTGAAGCAACACCAAAAATACATCACTGGGAACTGATCAAACTAAAAATCTTCTGCACAGCCAAGAGCACAGTAAGTAAAGCACACAGACAGCCTTCAGAACAGGAGAGGATGTTCACAGGTTATGCTTCTGACAAAGGTTTGATAACCAGAATCCACGGAGAAATCAAACTTATTAATAAGAAAAGAACAAGTAATCCCATTTCATTGTGGGCAAGGAACTTGAACAGAAGCTTCTCTGAGGAAGATAGGCACATGGCCTACAGACACATGAAAAAAATGCTCATCATCTTTAATCATCAGAGAAATGCAAATCAAAACCACTTTGAAATATCATCTAACTCCAGTAAGAGTGGCTCATATAACAAAATCCCAAAACTACAGATGTTGGCATGGATGTGGAGTGAAAAGAACACTTCTGCACTGCTGGTGGGAAAGCAAGCTAATATAGCCCTTTTGGAAGAAAGTATGAAGAACACTCAGGGATCTAAAAGTAGACCTTTTAGACCTGCAATTTGATCCTGCAATTCCTCTACTAGGTGTATATGCAAAAGACCAAAAATCACTTTATAACAAAGATATTTGCACCAAATTGTTCATTGCACCTCAATGCATAATTGCCAAGTCATGGAAGAAGCTGAAGTGCCCATTGAACATGAATGAATTAATAAATTGTGGTCTATGTATACCATGGAATATTATGCAGCCTTAAAAAAGATGGAGACTTTACCTCATTTACATTTGCATGGATGGAGCTGGAACATATCCTACTTAGTAAAGTATCTCAAGCATGGAAAAAAAAGTATCCAGTGTACTCAGTACTATTATGAAATCAATTTACAATCACTCACACGTTCATATGAAAAATAGATCACAACTATGGACCAGGATGAAGGAGGGAGGATGGGGGCATGGGAAATGAGGGGGGAGGTCAGATCGAGAGAGGGTGAATGGTGGGATCACACCTATGGTGCATAATGCAAGGGTACATGTTGGATCTATTGAGTAAACAAGATGAGGTATATATTAACCAGTGTGATGTAAGCCTTCCTAAGTCTATATGAAATCAGCACATTGTACCCCATAAATGCATTAATGTATGCATGATTTATGTGTGTATGATTTAATAAAAAAAAATAGCAGGGCTTTGTTGTGGGTTCCTGTAGTCCCAGCTACTTGGGAGGCTGAGACTAGAGAATCGCTTAAAGCCAAGAGTTTGAGGTTGCTGTGAGCTGTGATGCCACAGCACTACTGAGGGTGACATAGTGAGACTCTGTCTCAAAAAAAAAAAAAAAAAAAATATATATATATATATATACATACATATAAATATATAAACTACATAGTCTTTTTTAAATGTATTAAACAGGCCATAATTATCCTCAACTGTTTTGAGAAGTCTATATTTATAAACATTCTTACAGTTACTTCAGTTGATTTCTGTTCTTTATGTTCTGTGCCGTTCATCCATCTATACATGTGTACTCCACAGTATTAACAACTGTTTAATGTACTTTTTTTTTGCCATCAGAGAGTAATTATTCCCTTATTTTTTCTTCAACCCTTTACTTTGGTATTATTGCTCTTTTTTATGCTTGTGCTCATGTTTTTGTGAATCTGCGTTTGGTTTTTGTTTTTCAATAAAAGGGAACAGAATGCTTGAAAAATGTGATCTATAGAGGGAATCACAACTATGACCACTCTTAGGAAATCAGGAAGGCACGCTCCTGGGAGTTGGTACTAGGATTATGTCAGCTTAGCCATGAAACAACATTAAAAGTTTGCTGCAAACATTGGCTTCAGAGATATACATCTGCATATCATCAAAACAGATGCTTCTGGTACTGCTCCCAGTTTAACTCAGTCCTTGACTCAAGCTTGTCACTCAGTCCTTGACTCAAGCTTATGTGAAGGCAAGTGATTGGCAACAAAATTTGCATGTTATCTTTACCCCTACCCAGAAACAAATCTGGGTATCATTTTAGGTTCCTTATCTCTGAAGCATAGGAGGGCATACTATCAAGGAAGCTAGCATTGCCTAAATATTAAATTAACTTTCTTTCTCCTGTTTAACTGTACATTTATTTCTTCAAACATCCCAAACATTATTCATATTCATATTCATTATTTCATAGCCATTGTTAGAGATTTTCATAAAGATAACATTTGTCAAAAGGATACCTGCTCTGATTAGTCTTTTGTTGGTCATTAACCTTTCTTGACAATAGCTGCACTTTTCTAGGTGTTTTCTAGTTTTTTGTAAGTCAGACATTTTTGAGTGGCTATTTTTGTTTTGCATTAGTTTTCCTTTCTCCTTTTCTCAAAGCCCCAGTTTTCTTGTATTTTTTGCTTCTACTCTTAGTTTCTGAAAAAAATTTTACAATGGTTGCAGATACCATTTGTTTTTATTGAGCGCCAATCTGAAGATGATATTAAGGATGTCTGTAAAAGATGTAGTTACCAATGGAAAGGACACTTTGCTTGTCCATTTTCTTCTATCTCCTTGTCCCTAGCTTCTAAAGAAGCCAAGGATTCAGTGAGAGGTTGATAATAATGTATTTTAGTTGCATGTTTCCTAATTA